>NW_027421933.1:0-636314 GCF_037893015.1 Macrotis lagotis
AGCAAGGCAAGGAAAAGGAAGGAAAGTCCAGGGGTAACGGAAGGAACGGCACGGCAAGGGGAAACAAATCTAAGGCACGACACCGAACGCTAGGCAATGAACGGCAAGGCAAGGAAAGGGTAACGCATTTGAAAGCACGGTCAGGCGAGGCAACGCTAAGGCACGACAACGCAAGGCTAGGCAATGCACGGAAGGCAAGCAAAGAGTAACGGAAGGTAAGGAAGGCAAGGGAAAGGAAGGAAAGGCAAGTGTAACGGAAGGAACGGCACGGCAAGGGGAAAACAAGGCTATGGCACGACAACGCACGGCTAGGCAATGCACGGAAGGGCAAGGAAAGGGTAACGCATGGGAAAGCACGGTCAGGCGATGCAAGGCTAAGGCATGACAACGCAAGGCTAGGCAATGCACGGAAAGCAAGCAAAGAGTAACGGAACGCAAGGAAGGCAAGGGAAAGCAAGGGAAGGCAAGGGTAACGGAAGGAACGGCACTCGTAAGGGGTAAGAAGTCTAAGGCACGGCAACGCAGGGCTAGGCAATGCACGGCAAGGGAAGGAAAGGGTAACGCAGGGGAAGGCACGGTCAGGTGAGGCAAGGATAAGGCACGACAATGCAAGGCTAGGCAATGCACGGCAAGGCAAGGAAAGAGTAACGGAAGGAAAGGAAGGCAAGTCAAAGCCAGGAAAGGCAAGTGTAACAAAAGGCACGCCACGGCAAGGGGAAACAAGGCTAAGGCACGACAACGCACGGCTAGGCAATGCACGGCAAGGCAAGGAAAGGGTAACGCAAGGCAAGGCATGGTGAGGCTAGGCAAGGCTAATGCACGACAACGCAAGGCTAGTCAATGGACGACAATGCAAGGAAAGCTTAAAGCAAAGGAAGGCACGGTCAGGCGAGATAAGGCTAAGGCACGACAACGCAAGGCTAGGCAATGCAGGGAAGGGAAGCAAAGAGTAACGGAAGGTAAGCAAGGCAAGGAAAAGCAAGGAAAGGAAAGGGTAACGGAAGGAATTGCACGGCAAGGGGAAACAAGGCTAAGGCACGGCAACGCACGCTAGGCAATGCACGGCAAGGCAAGGAAAGGGTAACGCATGGGAAAGCACGGTCAGGCGAGGCAAGGCTAAGGCACGACAACGCAAGGCTAGGCAATGCACGGAAGGCAAGCAAAGAGTAACGGAAGGTAAGGAAGGCAAGGGAAAGCAAGGAAAGGCAAGTGTAACGGAAGGAACGGCACGGCAAGGGGCAACAAGGCTAAGGCACGACAACGCACGGCTAGGCAATGCACGGCAAGGCAAGGAAAGGGTAACGCAAGGCAAAGCACGGTGAGGCGAGGCAAGGCTAATGCACGACAAACGCAAGGCTAGGCAATGCACGGACAATGCAAGGAAAGCTTAAAGCAAAGGAAGGCAAGGTCAGGCGAGATAAGGCAAAGGCACGACAACGCAAGGCTAGGCAATTCAGGGAAGGCAAGCAAAGAGTAACGGAAGGTAGGCAAGGCAAGGGGCAAGGAAGGAAAGGGTAACGCAAGGAACGGCACGGCAAGGGGTGAGGCAAGGATAAGGCACGACAATGCAAGGCTAGGCAATGCACGGCAAGGCAAGTAAAGAGTAACGGAAGGAAAGGAAGGCAAGGTAAAGCCAGGCAAGGCAAGTGTAACAAAAGGCACGCACACGGCAAGGGGAACAAGGCTAAGGCACGACAACACACGGCTAGGCAATGCACGGCAAGGCAAGGAAAGGGGAACGCAAGGCAAGGCACGGTGAGGCTAGGCAAGGCTAATGCACGACAACGCAAGGCTAGGCAATGCACGACAATGCAAGGAAAGCTTAAAGCAAAGGAAGGCACGGTCAGGCGAGATAAGGCTAAGGCACGACAACGCAAGGCTAGGCAATGCACGGAAGGCAAGCAAAGAGTAACGGAAGGTAAGGAAGGCAAGGGAAAGCAAGGAAAGGCAAGGGTAACGGAAGGAACGGCACGGCAAGGGGAAACAAGGCTAAGGCACGACAACGCACGGCTAGGCAATGCACGGCAAGGCAAGGAAAGGGTAACGCATGGGAAAGCACGGTCAGGCGAGGCAAGGCTAAGGCATGACAACGCAAGGCTAGGCAATGCACGGAAAGCAAGCAAAGAGTAACGGAACGCAAGGAAGGCAAGGGAAAGCAAGGGAAGGCAAGGGTAACGGAAGGAACGGCACGGCAAGGGGAAACAAGGCTAAGGCACGACAAGGCAGGGCTAGGCAATGCACGGCAAGGCAAGCAAAGCGTAAACGCAAGGAAAGGCACGGTGAGGCTGAGACAAGGCTAATGCACGAAAACGCAAGGCTAGGCAATGCACGGCAAGGCAAGGAAAGAGTAACGGAAGGAAAGGAAGGCAAGGCAAAGCCAGGCAAGGCAAGTGTAACAAAAGGCACGCCACGGCAAGGGGAAACAAGGCTAAGGCACGACAACGCACGGCTAGGCAATGCACGGCAAGGCAAGGAAAGGGGAACGCAAGGCAAGGCACGGTGAGGCTAGGCAAGGCTAATGCACGACAACGCAAGGCTAGGCAATGCACGACAATGCAAGTAAAGCTTAAAGCAAAGGAAGGCACGGTCAGGCGAGATAAGGCTAAGGCACGACAACGCAAGGCTAGGCAATGCACGGAAGGCAAGCAAAGAGTAACGGAAGGTAAGGAAGGCAAGGGAAAGCAAAGAAAGGCAAGTGTAACGGAAGGAACGGCACGGCAAGGGGAACCAAGGCTAAGGCACGACAACGCACGCTAGGCAATGCACGGCAAGGCAAGGAAAGGGTAACGCATGGGAAAGCACGGTCAGGCGAGGCAAGGCTAAGGAAAGCCAACGCAAGGCTAGGCAATGCACGGAAAGCAAGCAAGGAGTAACGGAATGCAAGGAAGGAAAGGGAAAGCAAGGGAAGGCAAGGGTAACGGAAGGAACGGCACGGCAAGGGGAAACAAGGCTAAGGCACGACAACGCACGGCTAGGCAATGCACGACAAGGCAAGGAAAGGGTAACGCAAGGGAAGGCACGGTCAGGCGAGGCAAGGCTAAGGAAAGCCAACGCAAGGCTAGGCAATGCACGGAAAGCAAGCAAGGAGTAACGGAATGCAAGGAAGGAAAGGGAAAGCAAGGGAAGGCAAGGGTAACGGAAGGATCGGCACGGCAAGGGGGTAACAAGGCTAAGGCACGACAACACACGGCTAGGAAATGCACGGCAAGGCAAGGAAAGGGTAACGCAAGGCAAGGCACGGTGAGGCTAGGCAAGGTTAATGCACGACAACGCAAGGCTAGGCAATGCAAGACAATGCAAGGAAAGCTTAAAGCAAAGGAAGGCACGGTCAGGCGAGATAAGGCTAAGGCACGACAACGCAAGGCTAGGCAATTCACGGAAGGCAAGCAAAGAGTAACGGAAGGCAAGGAAGGCAAGGGAAAGCAAGGGAAGGTAAGGGTAACGGAAGGAACGGCACGGCAAGGGGTAACAAGGCTAAGGCACGACAACGCAGGGCTAGGCAATGCACGGCAAGGCAAGGAAAGAGTAACGGAAGGAAAGGAAGGCAAGGCAAAGCCAGGCAAGGCAAGTGTAACAAAAGGCACGCAACGGCAAGGGGAAACAAGGCTAAGGCACGACAACACACGGCTAGGAAATGCACGGCAAGGCAAGGAAAGGGTAACGCAAGGAAAGGCACGGTGAGGCTAGGCAAGGCTAATGCACGACAACGCAAGGCTAGGCAATGCACGACAATGCAAGGAAAGCTTAAAGCAAAGGAAGGCACGGTCAGGCGAGATAAGGCTAAGGCACGACAACGCAAGGCTAGGCAATGCACGGAAGGTAAGCAAAGAGTAACGGAAGGTAAGGAAGGCAAGGGAAAGCAAAGAAAGGCAAGTGTAACGGAAGGAACGGCACGGCAAGGGGAAACAAGGCTAAGGCACGACAACGCACGCTAGGCAATGCACGGCAAGGCAAGGAAAGGGTAACGCATGGGAAAGCACGGTCAGGCGAGGCAAGGCTAAGGAAAGCCAACGCAAGGCTAGGCAATGCACGGAAAGTAAGCAAGGAGTAACGGAATGCAAGGAAGGAAAGGGAAAGCAAAGAAAGGCAAGTGTAACGGAAGGAACGGCACGGCAAGGGGAAACAAGGCTAAGGCACGACAAGGCACGGCTAGGCAATGCACGGCAAGGCAAGCAAAGGGTAACGCAAGGAAAGGCACGGTGAGGCTAGGCAAGGCTAATGCACGAAAACGCAAGGCTAGGCGATGCACGACAATGCAAGGAAAGAGTAACGGAAGGTAAGGAAGGCAAGGGAAAGCAAGGAAAGGCAATGGTAACGGAAGGAACGGCACGGCAAGGGGAAACAAGGCTAAGGCACGACAACGCAGGGCTAGGCAATGCACGACAATGCAAGGAAAGCTTAAAGCAAAGGAAGGCACGGTCAGGCGAGATAAGGCTAAGGCACGACAACGCAAGGCTAGGCAATGCACGGAAGGCAAGCAAAGAGTAACGGAAGGTAAGGAAGGCAAGGGAAAGCAAGGAAAGGCAAGTGTAACGGAAGGAACGGCACGGCAAGGGGAAACAAGGCTAAGGCACGACAACGCACGCTAGGCAATGCACGGCAAGGCAAGGAAAGGGTAACGCAGGGGAAGGCACGGTCAGGTGAGGCAAGGATAAGGCACGACAATGCAAGGCTAGGCAATGCACGGCAAGACAAGGAAAGAATACCGGAAGGAAAGGAAGGCAAGGCAAAGCCAGGCAAGGCAAGTGTAACAAAAGGCACGCCACGGCAAGGGGAATCAAGGCTAAGGCACGACAACGCACGGCTAGGCAATGCACGGCAAGGCAAGGAAAGGGTAACGCAAGGCAAGGCACGGTGAGGCTAGGCAAGGCTAATGCACGACAACGCAAGGCTAGGCAATGCACGACAATGCAAGGAAAGCTTAAAGCAAAGGAAGGCACGGTCTGGCGAGATAAGGCTAAGGCACGACAACGCAAGGCTAGGCAATGCACGGAAGGAAGCAAAGAGTAACGGAAGGTAAGGAAGGCAAGGAAAAGCAAAGAAAGGCAAGTGTAACGGAAGGAACGGCACGGCAAGGGGAAACAAGCCTATGGCACGACAACGCAGGGCTAGGCAATGAACGGCAAGGCAAGGAAAGAGTAACGGAAGGAAAGGAAGGCAAGGCAAAGCCAGGCAAGGCAAGTGTAACAAAAGGCACGCAACGGCAAGGGGGAAACAAGGCTAAGGCACGACAACGCACGGCTAGGAAATGCACGGCAAGGCAAGGAAAGGGTAACGCAAGGCAAGGCACGGTGAGGCTAGGCAAGGTTAATGCACGACAACGCAAGGCTAGGCAATGCACGACAATGCAAGGAAAGCTTAAAGCAAAGGAAGGCACGGTCAGGCGAGATAAGGCTAAGGCACGACAACGCAAGGCTAGGCAATGCACGGCAAGGCAAGGAAAGAGTAACGGAAGGTAAGGAAGGCAAGGGAAAGCAAAGAAAGGTAAGTGTAACGGAAGGAACGGCACGGCAAGGGGAAACAAGGCTATGGCACGACAACGCACGCTAGGCAATGCACGGGAAGGCAAGGAAAGGGTAACGCATGGGAAAGCACGGTCAGGCGAGGCAAGGCTAAGGAAAGCCAACGCAAGGCTAGGCAATGCACGGAAAGCAAGCAAGGAGTAAGGGAAAGCAAGGGAAGGCAAGGGTAACGGAAGGAACGGCACGGCAAGGGGAAACAAGGCTAAGGCACGACAACGCACGCTAGGCAATGCACGGCAAGGCAAGGAAAGGGTAACGCATGGGAAAGCACGGTCAGGCGAGGTAAGGCTTAGGAAAGCCAACGCAAGTCTAGGCAATGCACGGAAAGCAAGCAAGGGAGTAACGGAATGCAAGGAAGGAAAGGGAAAGCAAGGGAAGGCAAGGGTAACGGAAGGAACGGCACGGCAAGGGGGTAACAAGGCTAAGGCACGACAACACACGGCTAGGAAATGCACGGCAAGGCAAGGAAAGGGTAACGCAAGGCAAGGCACGGTGAGGTTAGGCAAGGTTAATGCACGACAACGCAAGGCTAGGCAATGCACGACAATGCAAGGAAAGCTTAAAGCAAAGGAAGGCACGGTCAGGCGAGATAAGGCTAAGGCACGACAACGCAAGGCTAGGCAATGCACGGAAGGCAAGCAAAGAGTAACGGAAGGTAAGGAAGGCAAGGGAAAGCAAGGAAAGGCAATGGTAACGGAAGGAACGGCACGGCAAGGGGAAACAAGGCTAAGGCACGACAACGCACGCTAGGCAATGCACGGCAAGGCAAGGAAGGGGTAACGCATGGGAAAGCACGGTCAGGCGAGGCAAGGCTAAGGCACGACAACCCAAGGCTAGGCAATGCACGGAAGGCAAGCAAAGAGAAACGGAAGGTAAGGAAGGAAAGGGAAAGCAAAGAAAGGCAAGTGTAACGGAAGGAACGGCACGGCAAGGGGAAACAAGCCTAAGGCACGGACAAGGCACGGCTAGGCAATGCACGGCAAGGCAAGCAAACGGTAACGCAAGGAAAGGCACGGTGATGCTAGGCAAGGCTAATGCACGAAAACGCATGGCTAGGCGATGCACGACAATGCAAGGAAAGCTTAAAGCAAAGGAAGGCAAGGTCAGGCGAGATAAGGCTAAGGCACGACAACGCAAGGCTAGGAAATTCAGGGAAGGCAAGTAAAGAGTAACGGAAGGTAAGCAAGGCAAGGAAAAGGAAGGAAAGGCCAGGGTAACGGAAGGAACGGCACGGCAAGGGGAAACAAGGCTAAGGCACGGCAACGCAGGCTAGGCAATGCACGGCAAGGCAAGGAAAGGGTAACGCATGGGAAAGCACGGTCAGGCGAGGCAAGGCTAAGGAAAGCCAACGCAAGGCTAGGCAATGCACGGAAAGCAAGCAGGGAGTAACGGAATGCAAGGAAGGAAAGGGAAAGCAAAGGAAGGCAAGGGTAACGGAAGGAACGGCACGGCAAGGGGAAACAAGGCTAAGGCACGACAACGCACGCTAGGCAATGCACGGCAAGGACAAGGAAAGGGTAACGCATGGGAAAGCACGGTCAGGCGAGGCAAGGCTAAGGAAAGCCAACGCAAGGCTAGGCAATGCACGGAAAGCAAGCAGGGAGTAACGGAATGCAAGGAAGGAAAGGGAAAGCAAGGGAAGGCAAGGGTAACGGAAGGAACGGCACGGCAAGGGGTAACAAGGCTAAGGCACGACAACACACGGCTAGGAAATGCACGGCAAGGCAAGGAAAGGGTAACGCAAGGCAAGGCACGGTGAGGCTAGGCAAGGTTAATGCACGACAACGCAAGGCTAGGCAATGCAAGACAATGCAAGGAAAGCTTAAAGCAAAGGAAGGCACGATCAGGCGAGATAAGGCTAAGGCACGACAACGCAAGGCTAGGCATTTCAGGGAAGGCAAGCAAAGAGTAACGGAAGGTAAGCAAGGCAAGGAAAAGGAAGGAAAGGCCAGGGTAACGGAAGGAACGGCACGGCAAGGGGAAACAACTCTAAGGCACGACACCGAACGCTAGGCAATCAACGGCAAGGCAAGGAAAGGGTAACGCATTTGAAAGCACGGTCAGGCTAGGCAACGCTAAGGCACGACAACGCAAAGCTAGGCAATGCACGGAAGGCAAGCAAAGAGTAACGGAAGGTAAGGAAGGCAAGGGAAAGGAAGGAAAGGCAAGTGTAACGGAAGGAACGGCACGGCAAGGGGAAACAAGGCTAAGGCACGACAACGCACGGCTAGGCAATGCACGGAAAGGCAAGGAAAGGGTAACGCATGGGAAAGCACGGTCAGGCGATGCAAGGCTAAGGCATGACAACGCAAGGCTAGGCAATGCACGGAAAGCAAGCAAAGAGTAACGGAACGCAAGGAAGGCAAGGGAAAGCAAGGGAAGCCAAGGGTAACGGAAGGAACGGCACGGTAAGGGGTAACAAGTCTAAGGCACGGCAACGCAGGGCTAGGCAATGCACGGCAAGGCAAGGAAAGGGTAACGCAGGGGAAGGCACGGTCAGGTGAGGCAAGGATAAGGCACGACAATGCAAGGCTAGGCAATGCACGGCAAGGCAAGGAAAGAGTAACGGAAGGAAAGGAAGGCAAGTCAAAGCCAGGAAAGGCAAGTGTAACAAAAGGCACGCCACGGCAAGGGGAAACAAGGCTAAGGCACGACAACGCACGGCTAGGCAATGCACGGCAAGGCAAGGAAAGGGTAACGCAAGGCAAGGCACGGTGAGGCTAGGCAAGGCTAATGCACGACAAGGCAAGGCTAGGCAATGCACGACAATGCAAGGAAAGCTTAAAGCAAAGGAAGGCACGGTCAGGCGAGATAAGGCTAAGGCACGACAACGCAAGTCTAGGCAATGCAGGGAAGGGCAGCAAAGAGTAACGGAAGGTAAGCAAGGCAAGGAAAAGCAAGGAAAGGCAAGGGTAACGGAAGGAATTGCACGGCAAGGGGAAACAAGGCTAAGGCACGGCAACGCAGGCTGGGCAATGCACGGCAAGGCAAGCAAAGGGTAACGCAAGGCAATGCACGGTGAGGCTAGACAAGGCTAATGCACGAAAACGCAAGGCTAGGCAATGCACGACAATGCAAGGAAAGCTTAAAGCAAAGGAAGGCAAGGTCAGGCGAGATAAGGCAAAGGCACGACAACGCAAGGCTAGGCAATTCAGGGAAGGCAAGCAAAGAGTAACGGAAGGTAAGGAAGGCAAGGAAAAGCAAGGAAAGGCAAGGGTAACGGAAGGAACGGCACGGCAAGGGGGAACAAGTCTAAGGCACGACACCGAACGCTAGGCAATGAAAGGCAAGGCAAGGAAAGTGTAACGCATGGGAAAGCACGGTCAGGCGAGGCAAGGCTAAGGCACGACAACGCAAGGCTAGGCAATGCACGGAAGGCAAGCAAAGAGTAACGGAAGGTAAGGAAGGCAAGGGAAAGCAAGGAAAGGCAAGTGTAACGGAAGGAACGGCACGGCAAGGGGAAACAAGGCTAAGGCACGACAACGCACGCTAGGCAATGCACGGCAAGGCAAGGAAAGGGTAACGCATGGGAAAGCACGGTCAGGCGAGGCAAGGCTAAGGCATGACAACGCAAGGCTAGGCAATGCACGGAAAGCAAGCAAAGAGTAACGGAACGCAAGGAAGGAAAGGGAAAGCAAGGGAAGGCAAGGGTAACGGAAGGAACGGCACGGCAAGGGGTAACAAGGCTAAGGCACGACAACACACGGCTAGGAAATGCACGGCAAGGCAAGGAAAGGGTAACGCAAGGCAAGGCACGGTGAGGCTAGGCAAGGTAAATGCACGACAACGCAAGGCTAGGCAATGCAAGACAATGCAAGGAAAGCTTAAAGCAAAGGAAGGCACGATCAGGCGAGGTAAGGCTAAGGCACGACAACGCAAGGCTAGGAAATTCAGGGAAGGCAAGCAAAGAGTAACGGAAGGTAAGCAAGGCAAGGAAAAGGAAGGAAAGGCCAGGGTAACGGAAGGAACGGCACGGCAAGGGGAAACAACTCTAAGGCACGACACCGAACGCTAGGCAATGAACGGCAAGGCAAGGAAAGGGTAACGCATTTGAAAGCACGGTCAGGCGAGGCAACGCTAAGGCACGACAGCGCAAAGCTAGGCAATGCACGGAAGGCAAGCAAAGAGTAACGGAAGGTAAGGAAGACAAGGGAAAGGAAGGAAAGGCAAGTGTAACGGAAGAAACGGCACGGCAAGGGGAAACAAGGCTAAGGCACGACAACGCACGGCTAGGCAATGCACGGAAAGGCAAGGAAAGGGTAACGCATGGGAAAGCACGGTCAGGCGATGCAAGGCTAAGGCATGACAACGCAAGGCTAGGCAATGCACGGAAAGCAAGCAAAGAGTAACGGAACGCAAGGAAGGCAAGGGAAAGCAAGGGAAGCCAAGGGTAACGGAAGGAACGGCACGGTAAGGGGTAACAAGTCTAAGGCACGGCAACGCAGGGCTAGGCAATGCACGGCAAGGCAAGGAAAGGGTAACGCAGGGGAAGGCACGGTCAGGTGAGGCAAGGATAAGGCACGACAATGCAAGGCTAGGCAATGCACGGCAAGGCAAGGAAAGAGTAACGGAAGGAAAGGAAGGCAAGTCAAAGCCAGGAAAGGCAAGTGTAACAAAAGGCACGCCACGGCAAGGGGAAACAAGGCTAAGGCACGACAACGCACGGCTAGGCAATGCACGGCAAGGCAAGGAAACGGTAACGCAAGGCAAGGCACGGTGAGGCTAGGCAAGGCTAATGCACGACAACGCAAGGCTAGGCAATGCACGACAATGCAAGGAAAGCTTAAAGCAAAGGAAGGCACGGTCAGGCGAGATAAGACTAAGGCACGACAACGCAAGGCTAGGCAATGCAGGGAAGGGAAGCAAAGAGTAACGGAAGGTAAGCAAGGCAAGGAAAAGCAAGGAAAGGCAAGGGTAACGGAAGGAATTGCACGGCAAGGGGAAACAAGGCTAAGGCACGGCAACGCAGGCTGGGCAATGCACGGCAAGGCAAGGAAAGGGTAACGCATGGGAAAGCACGTTCAGGCGAGGCAAGGCTAAGGCACGACAACGCAAGGCTAGGCAATGCACGGAAGGCAAGCAAAGAGTAACGGAAGGTAAGGAAGGCAAGGGAAAGCAAAGAAAGGCAAGTGTAACGGAAGGAACTGCACGGCAAGGGGAAACAAGGCTAAGGCACGACAACGCACGGCTAGGCAATGCACTGCAAGGCAAGCAAAGGGTAACGCAAGGCAATGCACGGTGAGGCTAGACAAGGCTAATGCACGAAAACGCAAGGCTAGGCAATGCACGACAATCCAAGGAAAGCTTAAAGCAAAGGAAGGCAAGGTCAGGCGAGATAAGGCTAACGCACGACAACGCAAGGATAGGAAATTCAGGGAAGGCAAGCAAAGAGTAACGGAAGGTAAGGAAGGCAAGGAAAAGCAAGGAAAGGCAAGGGTAACGGAAGGAACGGCACGGCAAGGGGGAACAAGTCTAAGGCACGACACCGAACGCTAGGCAATGAAAGGCAAGGCAAGGAAAGTGTAACGCATGGGAAAGCACGGTCAGGCGAGGCAAGGCTAAGGCACGACAACGCAAGGCTAGGCAATGCACGGAAGGCAAGCAAAGAGTAACGGAAGGTAAGGAAGGCAAGGGAAAGCAAGGAAAGGCAAGTGTAACGGAAGGAACGGCACGGCAAGGGGAAACAAGGCTAAGGCACGACAACGCACGCTAGGCAATGCACGGCAAGGCAAGGAAAGGGTAACGCATGGGAAAGCACGGTCAGGCGAGGCAAGGCTAAGGCATGACATCGCAAGGCTAGGCAATGCACGGAAAGCAAGCAAAGAGTAACGGAACGCAAGGAAGGCAAGGGAAAGCAAGGGAAGGCAAGGGTAACGGAAGGAACGGCACGGCAAGGGGTAAGAAGGCTAAGGCACGACAACGCAGGGCTAGGCAATGCACGGCAAGGCAAGGAAAGGGTAACGCAGGGGAAGGCACGGTCAGGTGAGGCAAGGATAAGGCACGACAATGCAAGGCTAGGCAATGCACGGCAAGGCAAGTAAAGAGTAACGGAAGGAACGGAAGGCAAGGCAAAGCCAGGCAAGGCAAGTGTAACAAAAGGCACGCCACGGCAAGGGGAATCAAGGCTAAGGCACGACAACGCACGGCTAGGCAATGCACGGCAAGGCAAGGAAAGGGTAACGCAAGGCAAGGCACGGTGAGGCTAGGCAAGGCTAATGCACGACAACGCAAGGCTAGGCAATGCACGACAATGCAAGGAAAGCTTAAAGCAAAGGAAGGCACGGTCAGGCGAGATAAGGCTAAGGCACGACAACACAAGGCTAGGCAATGCACGGAAGGCAAGCAAAGAGTAACGGAAGGTAAGGAAGGCAAGGGAAAGCAAAGATAGGCAAGTGTAACGGAAGGAACGGCACGGCAAGGGGAAACAAGGCTAAGGCACGACAACGCACGCTAGGCAATGCACGGCAAGGCAAGGAAAGGGTGACGCATGGGAAAGCACGGTCAGGCGACGCAAGCCTAAGGCATGACAACGCAAGGCTAGGCAATGCACGGAAGGCAAGCAAAGAGTAACGGAAGGCAAGGAAGGCAAGGGAAAGCAAGGCAAGGCAAGGGTAACGGAAGGAAAGGCACGACAACGCACGGCTAGGCAATGCACGGCAAGGCAAGGAAAGGGTAACGCATGGGAAAGCACGGTCAGGCGAGGCAAGGCTAAGGAAAGCCAACGCAAGGCTAGGCAATGCACGGAAAGCAAGCAAGGAGTAACGGAATGCAAGGAAGGAAAGGGAAAGCAAGGGAAGGCAAGGGTAACGGAAGGAACGGCACGGCAAGGGGAAACAAGGCTAAGGCACGACAACGCACGCTAGGCAATGCACGGCAAGGCAAGGAAAGGGTAACGCATGGGAAAGCACGGTCAGGCGAGGTAAGGCAAAGGAAAGCCAACGCAAGTCTAGGCAATGCACGGAAAGCAAGCAAGGAGTAACGGAATGCAAGGAAGGAAAGGGAAAGCAAGGGAAGGCAAGGGTAAGGGAAGGAACGGCACGGCAAGGGGTAACAAGGCTAAGGCACGACAACACACGGCTAGGAAATGCACGGCAAGGCAAGGAAAGGGTAACGCAAGGCAAGGCACGGTGAGGCTAGGCAAGGTTAATGCACGACAACGCAAGGCTAGGCAATGCACGACAATGCAAGGAAAGCTTAAAGCAAAGGAAGGCACGGTCAGGCGAGATAAGGCTAAGGCACGACAACGCAAGGCTAGGCAATGCACGGAAGGCAAGCAAAGAGTAACGGAAGGTAAGGAAGGCAAGGGAAAGCAAGGAAAGGCAATGGTAACGGAAGGAACGGCACGGCAAGGGGAAACAAGGCTAAGGCACGACAACGCACGCTAGGCAATGCACGACAAGGCAAGGAAAGGGTAACGCATGGGAAAGCACGGTCAGGCGAGGCAAGGCTAAGGCACGACAACCCAAGGCTAGGCAATGCACGGAAGGCAAGCAAAGAGAAACGGAAGGTAAGGAAGGACAGGGAAAGCAAAGAAAGGCAAGTGTAACGGAAGGAACGGCACGGCAAGGGGAAACAAGCCTAAGGCACGACAAGGCACGGCTAGGCAATGCACGGCAAGGCAAGCAAACGGTAACGCAAGGAAAGGCACGGTGAGGCTAGGCAAGGCTAATGCACGAAAACGCATGGCTAGGCGATGCACGACAATGCAAGGAAAGCTTAAAGCAAAGGAAGGCAAGGTCAGGCGAGATAAGGCTAAGGCACGACAACGCAAGGCTAGGAAATTCAGGGAAGGCAAGTAAAGAGTAACGGAAGGTAAGCAAGGCAAGGAAAAGGAAGGAAAGGCCAGGGTAACGGAAGGAACGGCACGGCAAGGGGAAACAAGGCTAAGGCACGGCAACGCAGGCTAGGCAATGCACGGCAAGGCAAGGAAAGGGTAACGCATGGGAAAGCACGTTCAGGCGAGGCACGGCTAAGGCACAACAACGCAAGGCTAGGCAATGCACGGAAGGCAAGCAAAGAGTAACGGAAGGTAAGGAAGGCAAAGGAAAGGAAGGAAAGGCAAGTGTAACGGAAGGAACGGCACGGCAAGGGGAAACAAGGGTAAGGCACGACAACGCACGGCTAGGCAATGCACGGCAAGGCAAGGAAAGGGTAACGCATGGGAAAGCACGGTCAGGCGATGCAAGGCTAAGGCATGACAACGCAAGGCTAGGCAATGCACGGAAAGCAAGCAAAGAGTAACGGAACGCAAGGAAGGCAAGGGAAAGCAAGGGAAGGCAAGGGTAACGGAAGGAACGGCACGGCAAGGGGTAAGAAGGCTAAGGTACGACAACGCAGGGCTAGGCAATGCACGGCAAGGCAAGGAAAGGGTAACGCAGGGGAAGGCACGGTCAGGTGAGGCAAGGATAAGGCACGACAATGCAAGGCTAGGCAATGCACGGAAAGCAAGCAAAGAGTAACGGAACGCAAGGAAGGCAAGGGAAAGCAAAGAAAGGCAAGTGTAACGGAAGGAACGGCACGGCAAGGGCAAACAAGGCTATGGCACGACAACGCAGGGCTTGGCAATGCACGGCCAGGCAAGGAAAGAGTAACGGAAGGAAAGGAAGGCAAGGCAAAGCAAGGCAAGGCAAGTGTAACAAAAGGCACGCTACGTCAAGGGGAAACAAGGCCAAGGCACGACAACACACGGCTAGGAAATGCACGGCAAGGCAAGGAAAGGGTAACGCATGGGAAAGCACGGTCAGGCGAGGCAAGGCTAAGGCACGACAACGCAAGGCTAGGCAATGCATGGAAGGCAAGCAAAGAGTAACGGAAGGTAAGGAAGGCAAGGGAAAGCAAGGAAAGGCAAGTGTAACGGAAGGAACGGCACGGCAAGGGGAAACAAGGCTAAGGCACGACAACGCACGCTAGGCAATGCACGGCAAGGCAAGGAAAGGGTAACGCATGGGAAAGCACGGTCAGGCGATGCAAGGCTAAGGCATGACAACGCAAGGCTAGGCAATGCACGGAAAGCAAGCAAAGAGTAACGGAACGCAAGGAAGGCAAGGGAAAGCAAGGGAAGGCAAGGGTAACGGAAGGAACGGCACGGCAAGTGGTAAGAAGGCTAAGGCACGACAACGCAGGGCTAGGCAATGCACGGCAAGGCAAGGAAAGGGTAACGCAGGGGAAGGCACGGTCAGGTGAGGCAAGGATAAGGCACGACAATGCAAGGCTAGGCAATGCACGGCAAGGCAAGTAAAGAGTAACGGAAGGAACGGAAGGCAAGGCAAAGCCAGGCAAGGCAAGTGTAACAAAAGGCACGCCACGGCAAGGGGAATCAAGGCTAAGGCACGACAACGCACGGCTAGGCAATGCACTGCAAGGCAAGGAAAGGGTAACGCAAGGCAAGGCACGGTGAGGCTAGGCAAGGCTAATGCACGACAACGCAAGGCTAGGCAATGCACGACAATGCAAGGAAAGCTTAAAGCAAAGGAAGGCACGGTCAGGCGAGATAAGGCTAAGGCACGACAACGAAAGGCTAGGCAATGCACGGAAGGCAAGCAAAGAGTAACGGAAGGTAAGGAAGGCAAGTTAAAGCAAAGATAGGCAAGTGTAACGGAAGGAACGGCACGGCAAGGGGAAACAAGGCTAAGGCACGACAACGCACGCTAGGCAATGCACGGCAAGGCAAGGAAGGGTAACGCATGGGAAAGCACGGTCAGGTGACGCAAGCCTAAGGCATGACAACGCAAGGCTAGGCAATGCACGGAAAGCAAGCAAAGAGTAACGGAACGCAAGGAAGGCAAGGGAAAGCAAGGGAAGGCAAGGGTAACGGAAGGAACGGCACGGCAAGGGGTAACAAGGCTAAGGCACGACAACGCACGGCTAGGCAATGCACGGCAAGGCAAGGAAAGAGTAACGGAAGGAAAGGAAGGGAAGGCAAAGCCAGGCAAGGCAAGTGTAACAAAAGGCACGCAACGGCAAGGGGAAACAAGGCTAAGGCACGACAACACACGGCTAGGAAATGCACGGCAAGGCAAGGAAAGGGTAACGCAAGGCAAGGCACGGTGAGGCTAGGCCAGGCTAATGCACGACAACGCAAGGCTAGGCAATGCACGACAATGCAAGTAAAGCTTAAAGCAAAGGAAGGCACGGTCAGGCGAGATAAGGCTAAGGCACGACAACGCAAGGCTAGGCAATGCACGGAAGGCAAGCAAAGAGTAACGGAAGGTAAGGAAGGCAAGGGAAAGCAAAGAAAGGCAAGTGTAACGGAAGGAACGGCACGGCAAGGGGAAACAAGGCTAAGGCACGACAACGCACGATAGGCAATGCACGGCAAGGCAAGGAAAGGGTAACGCATGGGAAAACACGGTCAGGCGAGGCAAGGCTAAGGAAAGCCAACGCAAGGCTAGGCAATGCACGGAAAGCAAGCAAGGAGTAACGGAATGCAAGGAAGGAAAGGGAAAGCAAGGGAAAACAAGGGTAACGGAAGGAACGGCACGGCAAGGGGAAACAAGGCTAAGGCACGACAACGCACGCTAGGCAATGCACGGCAAGGCAAGGAAAGGGTAACGCATGGGAAAGCACGGTCAGGCGAGGCAAGGCTAAGGAAAGCCAACGCAAGGCTAGGCAATGCATGGAAAGCAAGCAGGGAGTAACGGAATGCAAGGAAGGAAAGGGAAAGCAAGGGAAGGCAAGGGTAACGGAAGGAACGGCACGGCAAGGGGTAACAAGGCTAAGGCACGACAACACACGGCTAGGAAATGCACGGCAAGGCAAGGAAATGGTAACGCAAGGCAAGGCACGGTGAGGCTAGGCAAGGTTAATGCACGACAACGCAAGGCTAGGCAATGCAAGACAATGCAAGGAAAGCTTAAAGCAAAGGAAGGCACGGTCAGGCGAGATAAGGCTAAGGCACGACAACGCAAGGCTAGGCAAGTCAGCGAAGGCAAGCAAAGAGTAACGGAAGGTAAGCAAGGCAAGGAAAAGGAAGGAAAGGCCAGGGTAACGGAAGGAACGGCACGGCAAGGGGAAACAAGTCTAAGGCACGACACCGAACGCTAGGCAATGAACGGCAAGGCAAGGAAAGGGTAACGCATTTGAAAGCACGGTCACGCGAGGCAACGCTAAGGCACGACAACGCAAGGCTAGGCAATGCACGGAAGGCAAGCAAAGAGTAACGGAAGGTAAGGAAGGCAAGGGAAAGGAAGGAAAGGCAAGTGTAACGGAAGGAACGGCACGGCAAGGGGAAACAAGGCTAAGGCACGACAACGCATGGCTAGGCAATGCACGGAAAGGCAAGGAAAGGGTAACGCATGGGAAAGCACGGTCAGGCGATGCAAGGCTAAGGCATGACAACGCAAGGCTAGGCAATGCACGGAAAGCAAGCAAAGAGTAACGGAACGCAAGGAAGGCAAGGGAAAGCAAGGGAAGGCAAGGGTAACGGAAGGAACGGCACGGTAAGGGGTAACAAGTCTAAGGCACGGCAACGCAGGGCTAGGCAATGCAGGGCAAGGCAAGGAAAGGGTAACGCAGGGGAAGGCACGGTCAGGTGAGGCAAGGATAATGCACGACAATGCAAGGCTAGGCAATGCACGGCAAGGCAAGGAAAGAGTAACGGAAGGAAAGGAAGGCAAGTCAAAGCCAGGAAAGGCAAGTGTAACAAAAGGCACGCCACGGCAAGGGGAAACAAGGCTAAGGCACGACAACGCACGGCTAGGCAATGCACGGCAAGGCAAGGAAAGGGTAACGCAAGGCAAGGCACGGTGAGGCTAGGCAAGGCTAATGCACGACAACGCAAGGCTAGGCAATGCACGACAATGCAAGGAAAGCTTAAAGCAAAGGAAGGCACGGTCAGGCGAGATAAGGCTAAGGCACGACAACGCAAGCCTAGGCAATGCAGGGAAGGGAAGCAAAGAGTAACGGAAGGTAAGCAAGGCAAGGAAAAGCAAGGAAAGGCAAGGGTAACGGAAGGAATTGCACGGCAAGGGGAAACAAGGCTAAGGCACGGCAACGCAGGCTGGGCAATGCACGGCAAGGCAAGGAAAGGGTAACGCATGGGAAAGCACGTTCAGGCGAGGCAAGGCTAAGGCACGACAACGCAAGGCTTGGCAATGCACGGAAGGCAAGCAAAGAGTAACGGAAGTAAGGAAGGCAAGGGAAAGCAAAGAAAGGCAAGTGTAACGGAAGGAACGGCACGGCAAGGGGAAACAAGGCTAAGGCACGACAACGCACGGCTAGGCAATGCACGGCAAGGCAAGCAAAGGGTAACGCAAGGCAAGGCACGGTGAGGCTAGACAAGGCTAATGCACGAAAACGCAAGGCTAGGCAATGCACGACAATGCAAGGAAAGCTTAAAGCAAAGGAAGGCAAGGTCAGGCGAGATAAGGCAAAGGCACGACAACGCAAGGCTAGGCAATTCAGGGAAGGCAAGCAAAGAGTAACGGAAGGTAAGGAAGGCAAGGAAAAGCAAGGAAAGGCAAGGGTAACGGAAGGAACGGCACGGCAAGGGGGAAGAAGTGTAAGGCACGACACCGAACGCTAGGCAATGCACGGCAAGGCAAGCAAAGGGTAACGCAAGGCAAGGCACGGTGAGGCTAGACAAGGCTAATGCACGAAAACGCAAGGCTAGGCAATGCAGGGAAGGCAAGAAAAGAGTAACGGAAGTAAGGAAGGCAAGGGAAAGCAAGGAAAGGCAAGTGTAACGGAAGGAACGGCACGGCAAGGGGAAACAAGGCTAAGGCACGACAACGCACGCTAGGCAATGCACGGCAAGGCAAGGAAAGGGTAACGCATGGGAAAGCACGGTCAGGCGAGGCAAGGCTAAGGCATGACAACGCAAGGCTAGGCAATGCACGGAAAGCAAGCAAAGAGTAACGGAACGCAAGGAAGGCAAGGGAAAGCAAGGGAAGGCAAGGGTTACGGAAGGAACGGCACGGCAAGGGGTAAGAAGGCTAAGGCACGACAACGCAGGGCTAGGCAATGCACAGCAAGGCAAGGAAAGGGTAACGCAGGGGAAGGCACGGTCAGGTGAGGCAAGGATAAGGCACGACAATGCAAGGCTAGGCAATGCACGGCAAGGCAAGTAAAGAGTAACGGAAGGAAAGGAAGGCAAGGCAAAGCCAGGCAAGGCAAGTGTAACAAAAGGCACGCCACGGCAAGGGGAATCAAGGCTAAGGCACGACAACGCACGGCTAGGCAATGCACGGCAAGGCAAGGAAAGGGTAACGCAAGGCAAGGCACGGTGAGGCTAGGCAAGGCTAATGCACGACAACGCAAGGCTAGGCAATGCACGACAATGCAAGGAAAGCTTAAAGCAAAGGAAGGCACGGGCAGGCGAGATAAGACTAAGGCACGACAACGCAAGGCTAGGCAATGCACGGAAGGCAAGCAAAGAGTAACGGAAGGTAAGGAAGGCAAGGGAAAGCAAGGGAAGGCAAGGGTAACGAAAGGAACGGCACGGCAAGGGGAAACAAGGCTAAGGCACGACAACGCACGCTAGGCAATGCACGGCAAGGCAAGGAAAGAGTAACGGAAGGAAAGGAAGGCAAGGCAAAGCCAGGCAAGGCAAGTGTAACAAAAGGCACGCCACGGCAAGGGGAAACAAGGCTAAGGCACGACAACACGGCTAGGAAATGCACGGCAAGGCAAGGAAAGGGTAACGCAAGGCAAGGCACGGTGAGGCTAGGCAAGGCTAATGCACGACAACGCAAGGCTAGGCAATGCACGACAATGCAAGTAAAGCTTAAAGCAAAGGAAGGCACGGTCAGGCGAGATAAGGCTAAGGAACGACAACGCAAGGCTAGGCAATGCAGGGAAGGCAAGCAAAGAGTAACGGAAGGTAAGGAAGGCAAGGGAAAGCAAGGAAAGGCAATGGTAACGGAAGGAACGGCACGGCAAGGGGAAACAAGTCTAAGGCACGACAACGCACGCTAGGCAATGCACGGCAAGGCAAGGAAAGGGTAACGCAGGGGAAGGCACGGTCAGGTGAGGCAAGGATAAGGCACGACAATGCAAGGCTAGGCAATGCACGGCAAGGCAAGTAAAGAGTAACGGAAGGAAAGGAAGGCAAGGCAAAGCCAGGCAAGGCAAGTGTAACAAAAGGCACGCCACGGCAAGGGGAATCAAGGCTAAGGCACGACAACGCACGGCTAGGCAATGCACGGCAAGGCAAGGAAAGGGTAACGCAAGGCAAGGCACGGTGAGGCTAGGCAAGGTTAATGCACGACAACGCAAGGCTAGGCAATGCAAGACAATGCAAGGAAAGCTTAAAGCAAAGGAAGGCACGGTCAGGCGAGATAAGGCTAAGGCACGACAACGCAAGGCTAGCCAATTCAGGGAAGGCAAGCAAAGAGTAACGGAAGGTAAGCAAGGCAAGGGAAAGCAAGGGAAGGCAAGGGTAACGGAAGGAACGGCACGGCAAGGGGTAACAAGGCTAAGGCACGACAACGCAGGGCTAGGCAATGCACGGCAAGGCAAGGAAAGAGTAACGGAAGGAAAGGAAGGCAAGGCAAAGCCAGGCAAGGCAAGTGTAACAAAAGGCACGCAACGGCAAGGGGAAACAAGGCTAAGGCACGACAACACACGGCTAGGAAATGCACGGCAAGGCAAGGAAAGGGTAACGCAAGGCAAGGCACGGTGAGGCTAGGCAAGGCTAATGCACGACAACGCAAGGCTAGGCAAGGCACGACAATGCAAGGAAAGCTTAAAGCAAAGGAAGGCACGGTCAGGCGAGATAAGGCTAAGGCACGACAACGCAAGGCTAGGCAATGCACGGAAGGCAAGCAAAGAGTAACGGAAGGTAAGGAAGGCAAGGGAAAGCAAAGAAAGGCAAGTGTAACGGAAGGAACGGCACGGCAAGGGGAAACAAGGCTAAGGCACGACAACGCACGCTAGGCAATGCACGGCAAGGCAAGGAAAGGGAAACGCATGGGAAAGCACGGTCAGGCGAGGCAAGGCTAAGGAAAGCCAACGCAAGGCTAGGCAATGCACGGAAAGTAAGCAAGGAGTAACGGAATGCAAGGAAGGAAAGGGAAAGCAAAGAAAGGCAAGTGTAACGGAAGGAACGGCACGGCAAGGGGAAACAAGGCTAAGGCACGACAACGCACGGCTAGGCAATGCACGGCAAGGCAAGCAAAGGGTAACGCAAGGAAAGGCACGGTGAGGCTAGGCAAGGCTAATGCACGAAAACGCAAGGCTAGGCGATGCACGACAATGCAAGCAAAGAGTAACGGAAGGTAAGGAAGGTAAGGGAAAGCAAGGAAAGGCAATGGTAACGGAAGGAACGGCACGGCAAGGGGAAACAAGGCTAAGGCACGACAACGCAGGGCTAGGCAATGCACGACAATGCAAGGAAAGCTTAAAGCAAAGGAAGGCACGGTCAGGCGAGATAAGGCTAAGGCACGACAACGCAAGGCTAGGCGAAGCACGGAAGGCTAGCAAAGAGTAACGGAAAGTAAGGAAGGCAAGGGAAAGCAAGGAAAGGCAAGTGTAACGGAAGGAACGGCACGGCAAGGGGAAACAAGGCTAAGGCACGACAACGCACGCTAGGCAATGCACGGCAAGGCAAGGAAAGGGTAACGCATGGGAAAGCACGGTCAGGCGAGGCAAGGCTAAGGCATGACAACGCAAGGCTAGGCAATGCACGGAAAGCAAGCAAAGAGTAACGGAACGCAAGGAAGGCAAGGGAAAGCAAGGGAAGGCAAGGGTAACGGAAGGAACGGCACGGCAAGGGGTAAGAAGGCTAAGGCACGACAACACACGGCTAGGAAATGCACGGCAAGGCAAGGAAAGGGTAACGCAGGGGAAGGCACGGTCAGGTGAGGCAAGGATAAGGCACGACAATGCAAGGCTAGGCAATGCACGGCAAGACAAGGAAAGAATACCGGAAGGAAAGGAAGGCAAGGCAAAGCCAGGCAAGGCAAGTGTAACAAAAGGCACGCCACGGCAAGGGGAATCAAGGCTAAGGCACGACAACGCACGGCTAGGCAATGCACGGCAAGGCAAGGAAAGGGTAACGCAAGGCAAGGCACGGTGAGGCTAGGCAAGGCTAATGCACGACAACGCAAGGCTAGGCAATGCACGACAATGCAAGGAAAGCTTAAAGCAAAGGAAGGCACGGTCAGGCGAGATAAGGCTAAGGCACGACAACGCAAGGCTAGGCAATGCACGGAAGGCAAGCAAAGAGTAACGGAAGGTAAGGAAGGCAAGGAAAAGCAAAGAAAGGCAAGTGTAACGGAAGGAACGGCACGGCAAGGGGAAACAAGGCTATGGCACGACAACGCAGGGCTAGGCAATGCACGGCAAGGCAAGGAAAGAGTAACGGAAGGAAAGGAAGGCAAGGCAAAGCCAGGCAAGGCAAGTGTAACAAAAGGCACGCAACGGCAAGGGGAAACAAGGCTAAGGCACGACAACACACGGCTAGGAAATGCACGGCAAGGCAAGGAAAGGGTAACGCAAGGCAAGGCACGGTGAGGCTAGGCAAGGCTAATGCACGACAACGCAAGGCTAGGCAATGCACGACAATGCAAGTAAAGCTTAAAGCAAAGGAAGGCACGGTCAGGCGAGATAAGGCTAAGGCACGACAACGCAAGGCTAGGCGATGCACGGAAGGCAAGCAAAGAGTAACGGAAGGTAAGGAAGGCAAGGGAAAGCAAAGAAAGGCAAGTGTAACGGAAGGAACGGCACGGCAAGGGGAAACAAGGCTATGGCACGACAACGCACGCTAGGCAATGCACGGCAAGGCAAGGAAAGGGTAACGCATGGGAAAGCACGGTCAGGCGAGGCAAGGCTGAGGCATGACAACGCAAGGCTAGGCAATGCACGGAAAGCAAGCAAAGAGTAACGGAACGCAAGGAAGTCAAGGGAAAGCAAGGGAAGGCAAGGGTTACGGAAGGAACGGCACGGCAAGGGGTAAGAAGGCTAAGGCACGACAACGCAGGGCTAGGCAATGCACGGCAAGGCAAGGAAAGGGTAACGCAAGGCAAGGCACGGTGAGGCAAGGCAAGGCTAATGCACGACAATACAAGGCTAGGCAATGCACGGAAGGCAAGTAAAGAGTAACGGAAGGCAAGGAATGCAAGGCAAAGCAAGGCAAGGCAAGTGTAACAAAAGGCACGCCACGGCAAGGGGAATCAAGGCTAAGGCACGACAACGCACGGCTAGGCAATGCACGGCAAGGCAAGGAAAGGGTAACGCAAGGCAAGGCACGGTGAGGCTAGGCAAGGCTAACGCACGACAACGCAAGGCTAGGCAATGCACGACAATGCAAGGAAAGCTTAAAGCAAAGGAAGGCACGGTCAGGCGAGATAAGGCTAAGGCACGACAACGCAAGGCTAGGCAATGCACGGAAGGCAAGCAAAGAGTAACGGAAGGTAAGGAAGGCAAGGGAAAGCAAGGAAAGGCAAGTGTAACGGAAGGAACGGCACGGCAAGGGGAAACAAGGCTAAGGCACGACAACGCACGCTAGGCAATGCACGGCAAGGCAAGGAAAGAGTAACGGAAGGAAAGGAAGGCAAGGCAAAGCCAGGCAAGGCAAGTGTAACAAAAGGCACGCAACGGCAAGGGGAAACAAGGCTAAGGCACGACAACACGGCTAGAAAATGCACGGCAAGGCAAGGAAAGGGTAACGCAAGGCAAGGCACGGTGAGGCTAGGCAAGGCTAATGCACGACAACGCAAGGCTAGGCAAGGCACGACAATACAAGTAAAGCTTAAAGCAAAGGAAGGCACGGTCAGGCGAGATAAGGCTAAGGAACGACAACGCAAGGCTAGGCAATGCAGGGAAGGCAAGCAAAGAGTAACGGAAGGTAAGGAAGGCAAGGGAAAGCAAGGAAAGGCAATGGTAACGGAAGGAATGGCACGGCAAGGGGAAACAAGTCTAAGGCACGACAACGCACGCTAGGCAATGCACGGCAAGGCAAGGAAAGGGTAACGCATGGGAAAGCACGGTCAGGCGAGGCAAGGCTAAGGCACGACAACGCAAGCCTTGGCAATGCACGGAAGGCAAGCAAAGAGTAACGGAAGGTAAGGAAGGCAAGGGAAAGCAAAGAAAGGCAAGTGTAACGGAAGGAACGGCACGGCAAGGGGAAACAAGGCTAAGGCACGACAACGCACGCTAGGCAATGCACGGCAAGGCAAGGAAAGGGTAACGCATGGGAAAGCACGGTCAGGCGCGGCAAGGCTAAGGAAAGCCAACGCAAGGCTAGGCAATGCACGGAAAGCAAGCAAGGAGTAACGGAATGCAAGGAAGGAAAGGGAAAGCAAGCGAAGGCAAGGGTAACGAAAGGAACGGCACGGCAAGGTGTAACAAGGCTAAGGCACGACAACACACGGCTAGGAAATGCACGGCAAGGCAAGGAAAGGGTAACGCAAGGCAAGGCACGGTGAGGCTAGGCAAGGTTAATGCACGACAACGCAAGGCTAGGCAATGCACGACAATGCAAGGAAATCTTAAAGCAAAGGAAGGCACGGTCAGGCGAGATAAGGCTAAGGCACGACAACGCAAGGCTAGGCAATGCACGGAAGGCAAGCAAAGAGTAACGAAAGCTAAGGAAGGCAAGGGAAAGCAAGGAAAGGCAATGGTAACGGAAGGAACGGCACGGCAAGGGGAAACAAGGCTAAGGCACGACAACGTACGCTAGGCAATGCACGGCAAGGCAAGGAAAGGGTAACGCATGGGAAAGCACGGTCAGGCGATGCAAGGCTAAGGCATGACAACGCAAGGCTAGGCAATGCACGGAAAGCAAGCAAAGAGTAACGGAACGCAAGGACGGCAAGGGAAAGCAAGGGAAGGCAAGGGTAACGGAAGGAACGGCACGGCAAGGGGTAAGAAGGCTAAGGCACGACAACGCAGGGCTAGGCAATGCACGGCAAGGCAAGGAAAGGGTAACGCAGGGGAAGGCACGATCAGGTGAGGCAAGGATAAGGCACGACAATGCAAGGCTAGGCAATGCACGGCAAGGCAAGGAAAGAGTACCGGAAGGAAAGGAAGGCAAGGCAAAGCCAGGCAAGGCAAGTGTAACAAAAGGCACGCCACGGCAAGGGGAATCAAGGCTAAGGCACGACAACGCACGGCTAGGCAATGCACGGCAAGGCAAGGAAAGGGTAACGCAAGGCAAGGCACGGTGAGGCTAGGCAAGGCTAATGCACGACAACGCAAGGCTAGGCAATGCACGACAATGCAAGGAAAGCTTAAAGCAAAGGAAGGCACGGTCAGGCGAAATAAGGCTAAGGCACGACAACGCAAGGCTAGGCAATGCACGGAAGGCAAGCAAAGAGTAACGGAAGGTAAGGAAGGCAAGGGAAAGCAAAGAAAGGCAAGTGTAACGGAAGGAACGACACGGCAAGGGGAAACAAGGCTAAGGCACGACAACGCACGGCTAGGCAATGCACGGCAAGGCAAGGAAAGAGTAACGGAAAGAAAGGAAGGCAAGGCAAAGCCAGGCAAGGCAAGTGTAACAAAAGGCACGCAACGTCAAGGGGAAACAAGGCTAAGGCACGACAACACACGGCTAGGAAATGCACGGCAAGGCAAGGAAAGGGTAACGCATGGGAAGGCACGGTCAGGCGAGGCAAGGCTAAGGCACGACAACCCAAGGCTAGGCAATGCACGGAAGGCAAGCAAAGAGAAACGGAAGGTAAGGAAGGAAAGGGAAAGCAAAGAAAGGCAAGTGTAACGGAAGGAACGGCACGGCAAGGGGCAACAAGGCTAAGGCACGACAAGGCACGGCTAGGCAATGCACGGCAAGGCAAGCAAACGGTAACGCAAGGAAAGGCACGGTGAGGCTAGGCAAGGCTAATGCACGAAAACGCATGGCTAGGCGATGCACGACAATGCAAGGAAAGTTAAAGCAAAGGAAGGCAAGTTCAGGAGAGATAAGGCTAAGGCACGACAACGCATGGCTAGGAAATTCAGGGAAGGCAAGTAAAGAGTAAAGGAAGGTAAGCAAGGCAAGGAAAAGGAAGGAAAGGCCAGGGTAACGGAAGGAACGGCACGGCAAGGGGAAACAAGGCTAAGGCACGGCAACGCAGGCTAGGCAATGCACGGAAGCAAGCAAAGAGTAACGGAAGGTAAGGAAGGCAAGGGAAAGGAAGGAAAGGCAAGTGTAACGGAAGGAACGGCACGGCAAGGGGAAACAAGGCTAAGGCACGACAATGCACGGCCAGGCAATGCACGGCAAGGCAAGGAAAGGGTAACGCATCGGAAAGCACGGTCAGGCGATGCAAGGCTAAGGCATGACAACGCAAGGCTAGGCAATGCACGGAAAGCAAGCAAAGAGTAACGGAACGCAAGGAAGGCAAGGGAAAGCAAGGGAAGGCAAGGGTAACGGAAGGAACGTCACGGCAAGGGGTAACAAGGCTAAGGCACGGCAACGCAGGGTTAGGCAATGCACGGCAAGGCAAGGAAAGGGTAACGCAGGGGAAGGCACGGTCAGGTGAGGCAAGGATAAGGCACGACAATGCAAGGCTAGGCAATGCACGGCAAGGCAAGGAAAGAGTAACGCAAGGCAAGGCACGGTGAGGCTAGGCAAGGCTAATGCACGACAACGCAAGGCTAGGCAATGCACGACAATGCAAGTAAAGCTTAAAGCAAAGGAAGGCACGGTCAGGCGAGATAAGGCTAAGGCACGACAACGCAAGGCTAGGCAATGCACGGAAAGCAAGCAAAGAGAAACGGAACGCAAGGAAGGCAAGGGAAAGCAAGGGAAGGCAAGGGTAACGGAAGGAACGGCACGTCAAGGTGTAACAAGGCTAAGGCACGACAACGCAGGGCTAGGCAATGCACGGCAAGGCAAGGAAAGAGTAACGGAAGGAAAGGAAGGCAAGGCAAAGCCAGGCAAGGCAAGTGTAACAAAAGGCACGCAACGGCAAGGGGAAACAAGGCTAAGGCAGGACAACACACGGCTAGGAAATGCACGGCAAGGCAAGGAAAGGGTAACGCAAGGCAAGGCACGGTGAGGCTAGGCAAGGCTAATGCACGACAACGCAAGGCTAGGCAATGCACGACAATGCAAGTAAAGCTTAAAGCAAAGGACTGCACGGTCAGGCGAGATAAGGCTAAGGCACGAGAACGCAAGGCTAGGCAATGCACGGAAGGCAAGCAAAGAGTAACGGAAGGTAAGGAAGGCAAGGGAAAGCAAAGAAAGGCAAGTGTAACGGAAGGAACGGCACGGCAAGGGGAAACAAGGCTAAGGCACGACAACGCACGATAGGCAATGCACGGCAAGGCAAGGAAAGGGTAACGCATGGGAAAGCACGGTCAGGCGAGGCAAGGCTAAGGAAAGCCAACGCAAGGCTAGGCAATGCACGGAAAGCAAGCAAGGAGTAACGGAATGCAAGGAAGGAAAGGGAAAGCAAGGGAAGGCAAGGGTAACGGAAGGAACGGCACGGCAAGGGGAAACAAGGCTAAGGCACGACAACGCACGCTAGGCAATGCACGGCAAGGCAAGGAAAGGATAACGCATGGGAAAGCACGGTCAGGCGAGGCAAGGCTAAGGAAAGCCAACGCAAGGCTAGGCAATGCACGGAAAGCAAGCAGGGAGTAACGGAATGCAAGGACGGAAAGGGAAAGCAAGGGAAGGCAAGGGTAACGGAAGGAACGGCACGGCAAGGGTTAACAAGGCTAAGGCACGACAACACACGGCTAGGAAATGCACGGCAAGGCAAGGAAAGGGTAACGCAAGGCAAGGCACGGTGAGGCTAGGCAAGGTTAATGCACGACAACGCAAGGCTAGGCAATGCAAGACAATGCAAGGAAAGCTTAAAGCAAAGGAAGGCACGGTCAGGCGAGATAAGGCTAAGGCACGACAACGCAAGGCTAGGCAATTCAGGGAAGGCAAGCAAAGAGTAACGGAAGGTAAGCAAGGCAAGGAAAAGGAAGGAAAGGCCAGGGTAACGGAAGGAACGGCACGGCAAGGGGAAACAAGTCTAAGGCACGACACCGAACGCTAGGCAATGAACGGCAAGGCAAGGAAAGGGTAACGCATTTGAAAGCACGGTCAGGCGAGGCAACGCTAAGGCACGACAACGCAAAGCTAGGCAATGCACGGAAGGCAAGCAAAGAGTAACGGAAGGTAAGGAAGGCAAGGGAAAGGAAGGAAAGGCAAGTGTAACGGAAGGAACGGCACGGCAAGGGGAAACAAGGCTAAGGCACGACAACGCACGGCTAGGCAATGCACGGAAAGGCAAGGAAAGGGTATCGCATGGGAAAGCACGGTCAGGCGATGCAAGGCTAAGGCATGACAACGCAAGGCTAGGCAATGCACGGAAAGCAAGCAAAGAGTAACGGAACACAAGGAAGGCAAGGGAAAGCAAGGGAAGCCAAGGGTAACGGAAGGAACGGCACGGTAAGGGGTAACAAGTCTAAGGCACGGCAACGCAGGGCTAGGCAATGCACGGCAAGGCAAGGAAAGGGTAACGCAGGGGAAGGCACGGTCAGGTGAGGCAAGGATAAGGCACGACAATGCAAGGCTAGGCAATGCACGGCAAGGCAAGGAAAGAGTAACGGAAGGAAAGGAAGGCAAGTCAAAGCCAGGAAAGGCAAGTGTAACAAAAGGCACGCCACGGCAAGGGGAAACAAGGCTAAGGCACGACAACGCACGGCTAGGCAATGCACGGCAAGGCAAGGAAAGGGTAACGCAAGGCAAGGCACGGTGAGGCTAGGCAAGGCTAATGCACGACAACGCAAGGCTAGGCAATGCACGACAATGCAAGGAAAGCTTAAAGCAAAGGAAGGCACGGTCAGGCGAGATAAGGCTAAGGCACGACAACGCAAGGCTAGGCAATGCACGGAAGGCAAGCAAAGAGTAACGGAAGGTAAGCAAGGCAAGGAAAAGCAAGGAAAGGCAAGGGTAACGGAAGGAATTGCACGGCAAGGGGAAACAAGGCTAAGGCACGACACCGAACGCTAGGCAATGAACGGCAAGGCAAGGAAAGGGTAACGCATGGGAAAGCACGGTCAGGCGAGGCAAGGCTAAGGCACGACAACGCAAGGCTAGGCAATGCACGGAAGGCAAGCAAAGAGTAACGGAAGGTAAGGAAGGCAAGGGAAAGCAAGGAAAGGCAAGTGTAACGGAAGGAACGGCACGGCAAGGGGAAACAAGGCTAAGGCACGAAAACGCACGCTAGGCAATGCACGGCAAGGCAAGGAAAGGGTAACGCATGGGAAAGCACGGTCAGGCGAGGCAAGGCTAAGGCATGACAACGCAAGGCTAGGCAATGCACGGAAAGCAAGCAAAGAGTAACGGAACGCAAGGAAGGCAAGGGAAAGCAAGGGAAGGCAAGGGTAACGGAAGGAACAGCACGGCAAGGGGTAACAAGGCTAAGGCACGACAACGCAGGGCTAGGCAATGCACGGCAAGGCAAGGAAAGGGTAACGCAGGGGAAGCCACGGTCAGGTGAGGCAAGGATAAGGCACGACAATGCAAGGCTAGGCAATGCACGGCAAGGCAAGGAAAGAGTAACGGAAGGAACGGAAGGCAAGGCAAAGCCAGGCACGGCAAGTGTAACAAAAGGCACGCCACGGCAAGGGGAATCAAGGCTAAGGCACAACAACGCACGGCTAGGCAATGCACGGCAAGGCAAGGAAAGGGTAACGCATCGGAAAGCACGGTCAGGCGATGCAAGGCTAAGGCATGACAACGCAAGGCTAGGCAATGCACGGAAAGCAAGCAAAGAGTAACGGAACGCAAGGAAGGCAAGGGAAAGCAAGGGAAGGCAAGGGTAACGGAAGGAACGGCACGGCAAGGGGTAACAAGGCTAAGGCACGGCAACGCAGGGCTAGGCAATGCACGGCAAGGCAAGGAAAGGGTAACGCAGGGGAAGGCACGGTCAGGTGAGGCAAGGATAAGGCACGACAATGCAAGGCTAGGCAATGCACGGCAAGGCAAGGAAAGAGTAACGCAAGGCAAGGCACGGTGAGGCTAGGCAAGGCTAATGCACGACAACGCAAGGCTAGGCAATGCACGACAATGCAAGTAAAGCTTAAAGCAAAGGAAGGCACGGTCAGGCGAGATAAGGCTAAGGCACGACAACGCAAGGCTAGGCAATGCACGGAAAGCAAGCAAAGAGAAACGGAACGCAAGGAAGGCAAGGGAAAGCAAGGGAAGGCAAGGGTAAAGGAAGGAACGGCACGTCAAGGTGTAACAAGGCTAAGGCACGACAACGCAGGGCTAGGCAATGCACGGCAAGGCAAGGAAAGAGTAACGGAAGGAAAGGAAGGCAAGGCAAAGCCAGGCATGGCAAGTGTAACAAAAGGCACGCAACGGCAAGGGGAAACAAGGCTAAGGCAGGACAACACACGGCTAGGAAATGCACGGCAAGGCAAGGAAAGGGTAACGCAAGGCAAGGCACGGTGAGGCTAGGCAAGGCTAATGCACGACAACGCAAGGCTAGGCAATGCACGACAATGCAAGTAAAGCTTAAAGCAAAGGACGGCACGGTCAGGCGAGATAAGGCTAAGGCACGACAACGCAAAGCTAGGCAATGCACGGAAGGCAAGCAAAGAGTAACGGAAGGTAAGGAAGGCAAGGGAAAGCAAAGAAAGGCAAGTGTAACGGAAGGAACGGCACGGCAAGGGGAAACAAGGCTAAGGCACGACAACGCACGATAGGCAATGCACGGCAAGGCAAGGAAAGGGTAACGCATGGGAAAGCACGGTCAGGCGAGGCAAGGCTAAGGAAAGCCAACGCAAGGCTAGGCAATGCACGGAAAGCAAGCAAGGAGTAACGGAATGCAAGGAAGGAAAGGGAAAGCAAGGGAATGCAAGGGTAACGGAAGGAACGGCACGGCAAGGGGAAACAAGGCTAAGGCACGACAACGCACGCTAGGCAATGCACGGCAAGGCAAGGAAAGGGTAACGCATGGGAAAGCACGGTCAGGCGAGGGAAGGCTAAGGAAAGCCAACGCAAGGCTAGGCAATGCACGGAAAGCAAGCAGGGAGTAACGGAATGCAAGGACGGAAAGGGAAAGCAAGGGAAGGCAAGGGTAACGGAAGGAACGGCACGGCAAGGGGTAACAAGGCTAAGGCACGACAACACACGGCTAGGAAATGCACGGCAAGGCAAGGAAAGGGTAACGCAAGGCAAGGCACGGTGAGGCTAGGCAAGGTTAATGCACGACAACGCAAGGCTAGGCAATGCAAGACAATGCAAGGAAAGCTTAAAGCAAAGGAAGGCACGGTCAGGCGAGATAAGGCTAAGGCACGACAACGCAAGGCTAGGCAATTCAGGGAAGGCAAGCAAAGAGTAACGGAAGGTAAGCAAGGCAAGGAAAAGGAAGGAAAGGCCAGGGTAACGGAAGGAACGGCACGGCAAGGGGAAACAAGTCTAAGGCACGACACCGAACGCTAGGCAATGAACGGCAAGGCAAGGAAAGGGTAACGCATTTGAAAGCACGGTCAGGCGAGGCAACGCTAAGGCACGACAACGCAAAGCTAGGCAATGCACGGAAGGCCAGCAAAGAGTAACGGAAGGTAAGGAAGGCAAGGGAAAGGAAGGAAAGGCAAGTGTAACGGAAGGAACGGCACGGCAAGGGGAAACAAGGCTAAGGCACGACAACGCACGGCTAGGCAATGCACGGAAAGGCAAGGAAAGGGTATCGCATGGGAAAGCACGGTCAGGCGATGCAAGGCTAAGGCATGACAACGCACGGCTAGGCAATGCACGGCAAGGCAAGGAAAGGGTAACGCAAGGCAAGGCACGGTGAGGCTAGGCAAGGCTAATGCACGACAACGCAAGGCTAGGCAATGCACGACAATGCAAGGAAAGCTTAAAGCAAAGGAAGGCACGGTCAGGCGAGATAAGGCTAAGGCACGACAACGCAAGGCTAGGCAATGCAGGGAAGGGAAGCAAAGAGTAACAGAAGTTAAGCAAGGCAAGGAAAAGCAAGGAAAGTCAAGGGTAACGGAAGGAATTGCACGGCAAGGGGAAACAAGGCTAAGGCACGGCAACGCAGGCTGGGCAATGCACGGCAAGGCAAGGAAAGGGTAACGCATGGGAAAGCACGTTCAGGCGAGGCAAGGCTAAGGCACGACAACGCAAGGCTAGGCAATGCACGGAAGGCAAGCAAAGAGTAACGGAAGGTAAGGAAGGCAAGGGAAAGCAAAGAAAGGCAAGTGTAACGGAAGGAACTGCACGGCAAGGGGAAACAAGGCTAAGGCACGACAACGCACGGCTAGGCAATGCACGGCAAGGCAAGCAAAGGGTAACGCAAGGCAATGCACGGTGAGGCTAGACAAGGCTAATGCACGAAAACGCAAGGCTAGGCAATGCACGACAATGCAAGGAAAGCTTAAAGCAAAGGAAGGCAAGGTCAGGCGAGATAAGGCAAAGGCACGACAACGCAAGGCTAGGCAATTCAGGGAAGGCAAGCAAAGAGTAACGGAAGGTAAGGAAGGCAAGGAAAAGCAAGGAAAGGCAAGGGTAACGGAAGGAACGGCACGGCAAGGCAAGGCAATGCTAAGGCACGACAACGCACGGCAAGGCAAGGAAAGAGTAACGGAAGGTAAGGAAGGCAAGGGAAAGCAAAGAAAGGCAAGTGTAACGGAAGGAACGGCACGGCAAGGGGAAACAAGGCTAAGGCACGACAACGCACGCTAGGCAATGCACGGCAAGGCAAGGAAAGGGTAACGCATGGGAAAGCACGGTCAGGCGAGGCAAGGCTAAGGAAATCCAACGCAAGGCTAGGCAATGCACGGAAAGTAAGCAAGGAGTAACGGAATGCAAGGAAGGAAAGGGAAAGCAAAGAAAGGCAAGTGTAACGGAAGGAACGGCACGGCAAGGGGAAACAAGGCTAAGGCACGACAAGGCACGGCTAGGCAATGCACGGCAAGGCAAGCAAAGGGTAACGCAAGGAAAGGCACGGTGAGGCTAGGCAAGGCTAATGCACGAAAACGCAAGGCTAGGCGATGCACGACAATGCAAGGAAAGAGTAACGGAAGGTAAGGAAGGCAAGGGAAAGCAAGGAAAGGCAATGGTAATGGAAGGAACGGCACGGCAAGGGGAAACAAGGCTAAGGCACGACAACGCAAGGCTAGGCAATGCACGACCATGCAAGGAAAGCTTAAAGCAAAGGAAGGCACGGTCAGGCGAGATAAGGCTAAGGCACGACAACGCAAGGCTAGGCAATGCACGGAAGGCAAGCAAAGAGTAACGGAAAGTAAGGAAGGCAAGGGAAAGCAAGGAAAGGCAAGTGTAACGGAAGGAACGGCACGGCAAGGGGAAACAAGGCTAAGGCACGACAACGCACGCTAGGCAATGCACGGCAAGGCAAGGAAAGGGTAACGCATGGGAAAGCACGGTCAGGCGAGGCAAGGCTAAGGCATGACAACGCAAGGCTAGGCAATGCACGGAAAGCAAGCAAAGAGTAACGGAACGCAAGGAAGGCAAGGGAAAGCAAGGGAAGGCAAGGGTAACGGAAGGAACGGCACGGCAAGGGGTAAGAAGGCTAAGGCACGACAACACACGGCTAGGAAATGCACGGCAAGGCAAGGAAAGGGTAACGCAGGGGAAGGCACGGTCAGGTGAGGCAAGGATAAGGCACGACAATGCAAGGCTAGGCAATGCACGGCAAGACAAGGAAAGAATACCGGAAGGAAAGGAAGGCAAGGCAAAGCCAGGCAAGGCAAGTGTAACAAAAGGCACGCCACGGCAAGGGGAATCAAGGCTAAGGCACGACAACGCACGGCTAGGCAATGCACGGCAAGGCAAGGGAAGGGTAACGCAAGGCAAGGCACGGTGAGGCTAGGCAAGGCTAATGCACGACAACGCAAGGCTAGGCAATGCACGACAATGCAAGGAAAGCTTAAAGCAAAGGAAGGCACGGTCAGGCGACATAAGGCTAAGGCACGACAACGCAAGGCTAGGCAATGCACGGAAGGCAAGCAAAGAGTAACGGAAGGTAAGGAAGGCAAGGAAAAGCAAAGAAAGGCAAGTGTAACGGAAGGAACGGCACGGCAAGGGGAAACAAGGCTATGGCAGGACAACGCAGGGCTAGGCAATGCACGGCAAGGCAAGGAAAGAGTAACGGAAGGAAAGGAAGGCAAGGCAAAGCCAGGCAAGGCAAGTGTAACAAAAGGCACGCAACGGCAAGGGGAAACAAGGCTAAGGCACGACAACACACGGCTAGGAAATGCACGGCAAGGCAAGGAAAGGGTAACGCATGGGAAAGCACGGTCAGGCGAGGCAAGGCTAAGGAAAGCCAACGCAAGGCTAGGCAATGCACGGAAAGCAAGCAAGGAGTAACGGAATGCAAGGAAGGAAAGGGAAAGCAAGGGAAGGCAAGGGTAACGGAAGGAACGGCACGGCAAGGGGAAACAAGGCTAAGGCACGACAACGCACGCTAGGCAATTCACGGCAAGGCAAGGAAAGGGTAACGCATGGGAAAAGACGGTCAGGCGAGGTAAGGCTAAGGAAAGCCAACGCAAGTCTAGGCAATGCACGGAAAGCAAGCAAGGAGTAACGGAATGCAAGGAAGGAAAGGGAAAGCAAGGGAAGGCAAGGGTAACGGAAGGAATGGCACGGCAAGGGGTAACAAGGCTAAGGCACGACAACACACGGCTAGGAAATGCACGGCAAGGCAAGGAAAGGGTAACGCAAGGCAAGGCACGGTGAGGCTAGGCAAGGTTAATGCACGACAACGCAAGGCTAGGCAATGCACGACAATGCAAGGAAATCTTAAAGCAAAGGAAGGCACGGTCAGGCGAGATAAGGCTAAGGCACGACAACGCAAGGCTAGGCAATGCACGGAAGGCAAGCAAAGAGTAACGAAAGGTAAGGAAGGCAAGGGAAAGCAAGGAAAGGCAATGGTAACGGAAGGAACGGCACGGCAAGGGGAAACAAGGCTAAGGCACGACAACGTACGCTAGGCAATGCACGGCAAGGCAAGGAAAGGGTAACGCATGGGAAAGCACGGTCAGGCGATGCAAGGCTAAGGCATGACAACGCAAGGCTAGGCAATGCACGGAAAGCAAGCAAAGAGTAACGGAACGCAAGGACGGCAAGGGAAAGCAAGGGAAGGCAAGGGTAACGGAAGGAACGGCACGGCAAGGGGTAAGAAGGCTAAGGCACGACAACGCAGGGCTAGGCAATGCACGGCAAGGCAAGGAAAGGGTAACGCAGGGGAAGGCACGGTCAGGTGAGGCAAGGATAAGGCACGACAATGCAAGGCTAGGCAATGCACGGCAAGGCAAGGAAAGAGTACCGGAAGGAAAGGAAGGCAAGGCAAAGCCAGGCAAGGCAAGTGTAACAAAAGGCACGCCACGGCAAGGGGAATCAAGGCTAAGGCACGACAACGCACGGCTAGGCAATGCACGGCAAGGCAAGGAAAGGGTAACGCAAGGCAAGGCACGGTGAGGCTAGGCAAGGCTAATGCACGACAACGCAAGGCTAGGCAATGCACGACAATGGAAGGAAAGCTTAAAGCAAAGGAAGGCACGGTCAGGCGAAATAAGGCTAAGGCACGACAACGCAAGGCTAGGCAATGCACGGAAGGCAAGCAAAGAGTAACGGAAGGTAAGGAAGGCAAGGGAAAGCAAAGAAAGGCAAGTGTAACGGAAGGAACGGCACGGCAAGGGGAAACAAGGCTATGGCACGACAACGCAGGGCTTGGCAATGCACGGCAAGGCAAGCAAAGAGTAACGGAAGGAAAGGAAGGCAAGGCAAAGACAGGCAAGGCAAGTGTAACAAAAGGCACGCAACGGCAAGGGGAAACAAGGCTAAGGCACGACAACACACGGCTAGGAAATGCACGGCAAGGCAAGGAAAGGGTAACGCATGGGAAAGCACGGTCAGGCGAGGCAAGGCTAAGGCACGACAACCCAAGGCTAGGCAATGCACGGAAGGCAAGCAAAGAGAAACGGAAGGTAAGGAAGGAAAGGGAAAGCAAAGAAAGGCAAGTGTAACGGAAGGAACGGCACGGCAAGGGGAAACAAGGCTAAGGCACGACAAGGCACGGCTAGGCAATGCACGGCAAGGCAAGCAAACGGTAACGCAAGGAAAGGCACGGTGAGGCTAGGCAAGGCTAATGCACGAAAACGCATGGCTAGGCGATGCACGACAATGCAAGGAAAGCTTAAAGCAAAGGAAGGCAAGGTCAGGCGAGATAAGGCTAAGGCACGACAACGCAAGGCTAGGAAATTCAGGGAAGGCAAGTAAAGAGTAACGGAAGGTAAGGAAGGCAAGGGAAAGGAAGGAAAGGCAAGTGTAACGGAAGGAACGGCACGGCAAGGGGAAACAAGGCTAAGGCACGACAATGCACGGCCAGGCAATGCACGGCAAGGCAAGGAAAGGGTAACGCATCGGAAAGCACGGTCAGGCGATGCAAGGCTAAGGCATGACAACGCAAGGCTAGGCAATGCACGGAAAGCAAGCAAAGAGTAACGGAACGCAAGGAAGGCAAGGGAAAGCAAGGGAAGGCAAGGGTAACGGAAGGAACGTCACGGCAAGGGGTAACAAGGCTAAGGCACGGCAACGCAGGGTTAGGCAATGCACGGCAAGGCAAGGAAAGGGTAACGCAGGGGAAGGCACGGTCAGGTGAGGCAAGGATAAGGCACGACAATGCAAGGCTAGGCAATGCACGGCAAGGCAAGGAAAGAGTAACGCAAGGCAAGGCACGGTGAGGCTAGGGAAGGCTAATGCACGACAACGCAAGGCTAGGCAATGCACGACAATGCAAGTAAAGCTTAAAGCAAAGGAAGGCACGGTCAGGCGAGATAAGGCTAAGGCACGACAACACAAGGCTAGGCAATGCACGGAAAGCAAGCAAAGAGAAACGGAACGCAAGGAAGGCAAGGGAAAGCAAGGGAAGGCAAGGGTAACGGAAGGAACGGCACGGCAAGGTGTAACAAGGCTAAGGCACGACAACGCAGGGCTAGGCAATGCACGGCAAGGCAAGGAAAGAGTAACGGAAGGAAAGGAAGGCAAGGCAAAGCCAGGCAAGGCAAGTGTAACAAAAGGCACGCAACGGCAAGGGGAAACAAGGCTAAGGCAGGACAACACACGGCTAGGAAATGCACGGCAAGGCAAGGAAAGCGTAACGCAAGGCAAGGCACGGTGAGGCTAGGCAAGGCTAATGCACGACAACGCAAGGCTAGGCAATGCACGACAATGCAAGTAAAGCTTAAAGCAAAGGACTGCACGGTCAGGCGAGATAAGGCTAAGGCACGAGAACGCAAGGCTAGGCAATGCACGGAAGGCAAGCAAAGAGTAACGGAAGGTAAGGAAGGCAAGGGAAAGCAAAGAAAGGCAAGTGTAACGGAAGGAACGGCACGGCAAGGGGAAACAAGGCTAAGGCACGACAACGCACGATAGGCAATGCACGGCAAGGCAAGGAAAGGGTAACGCATGGGAAAGCACGGTCAGGCGAGGCAAGGCTAAGGAAAGCCAACGCAAGGCTAGGCAATGCACGGAAAGCAAGCAAGGAGTAACGGAATGCAAGGAAGGAAAGGGAAAGCAAGGGAAGGCAAGGGTAACGGAAGGAACGGCACGGCAAGGGGAAACAAGGCTAAGGCACGACAACGCACGCTAGGCAATGCACGGCAAGGCAAGGAAAGGATAACGCATGGGAAAGCACGGTCAGGCGAGGCAAGGCTAAGGAAAGCCAACGCAAGGCTAGGCAATGCACGGAAAGCAAGCAGGGAGTAACGGAATGCAAGGACGGAAAGGGAAAGCAAGGGAAGGCAAGGGTAACGGAAGGAACGGCACGGCAAGGGTTAACAAGGCTAAGGCACGACAACACACGGCTAGGAAATGCACGGCAAGGCAAGGAAAGGGTAACGCAAGGCAAGGCACGGTGAGGCTAGGCAAGGTTAATGCACGACAACGCAAGGCTAGGCAATGCAAGACAATGCAAGGAAAGCTTAAAGCAAAGGAAGGCACGGTCAGGCGAGATAAGGCTAAGGCACGACAACGCAAGGCTAGGCAATTTAGGGAAGGCAAGCAAAGAGTAACGGAAGGTAAGCAAGGCAAGGAAAAGGAAGGAAAGGCCAGGGTAACGGAAGGAACGGCACGGCAAGGGGAAACAAGTCTAAGGCACGACACCGAACGCTAGGCAATGAACGGCAAGGCAAGGAAAGGGTAACGCATTTGAAAGCACGGTCAGGCGAGGCAACGCTAAGGCACGACAACGCAAAGCTAGGCAATGCACGGAAGGCAAGCAAAGAGTAACGGAAGGTAAGGAAGGCAAGGGAAAGGAAGGAAAGGCAAGTGTAACGGAAGGAACGGCACGGCAAGGGGAAACAAGGCTAAGGCACGACAACGCACGGCTAGGCAATGCACGGAAAGGCAAGGAAAGGGTATCGCATGGGAAAGCACGGTCAGGCGATGCAAGGCTAAGGCATGACAACGCAAGGCTAGGCAATGCACGGAAAGCAAGCAAAGAGTAACGGAACACAAGGAAGGCAAGGGAAAGCAAGGGAAGCCAAGGGTAACGGAAGGAACGGCACGGTAAGGGGTAACAAGTCTAAGGCACGGCAACGCAGGGCTAGGCAATGCACGGCAAGGCAAGGAAAGGGTAACGCAGGGGAAGGCACGGTCAGGTGAGGCAAGGATAAGGCACGACAATGCAAGGCTAGGCAATGCACGGCAAGGCAAGGAAAGAGTAACGGAAGGAAAGGAAGGCAAGTCAAAGCCAGGAAAGGCAAGTGTAACAAAAGGCACGCCACGGCAAGGGGAAACAAGGCTAAGGCACGACAACGCACGGCTAGGCAATGCACGGCAAGGCAAGGAAAGGGTAACGCAAGGCAAGGCACGGTGAGGCTAGGCAAGGCTAATGCACGACAACGCAAGGCTAGGCAATGCACGACAATGCAAGGAAAGCTTAAAGCAAAGGAAGGCACGGTCAGGCGAGATAAGGCTAAGGCACGACAACGCAAGGCTAGGCAATGCAGGGAAGGGAAGCAAAGAGTAACGGAAGGTAAGGAAGGCAAGGAAAAGCAAGGAAAGGCAAGGGTAACGGAAGGAACGGCACGGCAAGGGGGAACAAGTCTAAGGCACGACACCGAACGCTAGGCAATGAACGGCAAGGCAAGGAAAGGGTAACGCATGGGAAAGCACGGTCAGGCGAGGCAAGGCTAAGGCACGACAACGCAAGGCTAGGCAATGCACGGAAGGCAAGCAAAGAGTAACGGAAGGTAAGGAAGGCAAGGGAAAGCAAGGAAAGGCAAGTGTAACGGAAGGAACGGCACGGCAAGGGGAAACAAGGCTAAGGCACGACAACGCACGCTAGGCAATGCACGGCAAGGCAAGGAAAGGGTAACGCATGGGAAAGCACGGTCAGGCGAGGCAAGGCTAAGGCATGACAACGCAAGGCTAGGCAATGCACGGAAAGCAAGCAAAGAGTAACGGAACGCAAGGAAGGCAAGGGAAAGCAAGGGAAGGCAAGGGTAACGGAAGGAACAGCACGGCAAGGGGTAAGAAGGCTAAGGCACGACAACGCAGGGCTAGGCAATGCACGGCAAGGCAAGGAAAGGGTAACGCAGGGGAAGGCACGGTCAGGTGAGGCAAGGATAAGGCACGACAATGCAAGGCTAGGCAATGCACGGCAAGGCAAGTAAAGAGTAACGGAAGGAACGGAAGGCAAGGCAAAGCCAGGCAAGGCAAGTGTAACAAAAGGCACGCCACGGCAAGGGGAATCAAGGCTAAGGCACAACAACGCACGGCTAGGCAATGCACGGCAAGGCAAGGAAAGGGTAACGCATCGGAAAGCACGGTCAGGCGATGCAAGGCTAAGGCATGACAACGCAAGGCTAGGCAATGCACGGAAAGCAAGCAAAGAGTAACGGAACGCAAGGAAGGCAAGGGAAAGCAAGGGAAGGCAAGGGTAACGGAAGGAACGTCACGGCAAGGGGTAACAAGGCTAAGGCACGGCAACGCAGGGTTAGGCAATGCACGGCAAGGCAAGGAAAGGGTAACGCAGGGGAAGGCACGGTCAGGTGAGGCAAGGATAAGGCACGACAATGCAAGGCTAGGCAATGCACGGCAAGGCAAGGAAAGAGTAACGCAAGGCAAGGCACGGTGAGGCTAGGCAAGGCTAACGCACGACAACGCAAGGCTAGGCAATGCACGACAATGCAAGTAAAGCTTAAAGCAAAGGAAGGCACGGTCAGGCGAGATAAGGCTAAGGCACGACAACGCAAGGCTAGGCAATGCACGGAAAGCAAGCAAAGAGAAACGGAACGCAAGGAAGGCAAGGGAAAGCAAGGGAAGGCAAGGGTAACGGAAGGAACGGCACGTCAAGGTGTAACAAGGCTAAGGCACGACAACGCAGGGCTAGGCAATGCACGGCAAGGCAAGGAAAGAGTAACGGAAGGAAAGGAAGGCAAGGCAAAGCCAGGCAAGGCAAGTGTAACAAAAGGCACGCAACGGCAAGGGGAAACAAGGCTAAGGCAGGACAACACACGGCTAGGAAATGCACGGCAAGGCAAGGAAAGGGTAACGCAAGGAAAGGCACGGTGAGGCTAGGCAAGGCTAATGCACGACAACGCAAGGCTAGGCAATGCACGACAATGCAAGTAAAGCTTAAAGCAAAGGACGGCACGGTCAGGCGAGATAAGGCTAAGGCACGACAACGCAAGGCTAGGCAATGCACGGAAGGCAAGCAAAGAGTAACGGAAGGTAAGGAAGGCAAGGGAAAGCAAAGAAAGGCAAGTGTAACGGAAGGAACGGCACGGCAAGGGGAAACAAGGCTAAGGCACGACAACGCACGATAGGCAATGCACGGCAAGGCAAGGAAAGGGTAACGCATGGGAAAGCACGGTCAGGCGAGGCAAGGCTAAGGAAAGCCAACGCAAGGCTAGGCAATGCACGGAAAGCAAGCAAGGAGTAACGGAATGCAAGGAAGGAAAGGGAAAGCAAGGGAAGGCAAGGGTAACGGAAGGAACGGCACGGCAAGGGGAAACAAGGCTAAGGCACGACAACGCACGCTAGGCAATGCACGGCAAGGCAAGGAAAGGGTAACGCATGGGAAAGCACGGTCAGGCGAGGCAAGGCTAAGGAAAGCCAACGCAAGGCTAGGCAATGCACGGAAAGCAAGCAAGGAGTAACGGAATGCAAGGACGGAAAGGGAAAGCAAGGGAAGGCAAGGGTAACGGAAGGAACGGCACGGCAAGGGGTAACAAGGCTAAGGCACGACAACACACGGCTAGGAAATGCACGGCAAGGCAAGGAAAGGGTAACGCAAGGCAAGGCACGGTGAGGCTAGGCAAGGTTAATGCACGACAACGCAAGGCTAGGCAATGCAAGACAATGCAAGGAAAGCTTAAAGCAAAGGAAGGCACGGTCAGGCGAGATAAGGCAAAGGCACGACAACGCAAGGCTAGGCAATTCAGGGAAGGCAAGCAAAGAGTAACGGAAGGTAAGGAAGGCAAGGAAAAGCAAGGAAAGGCAAGGGTAACGGAAGGAACGGCACGGCAAGGGGGAACAAGTCTAAGGCACGACACCGAACGCTAGGCAATGAACGGCAAGGCAAGGAAAGGGTAACGCATGGGAAAGCACGGTCAGGCGAGGCAAGGCTAAGGCACGACAACGCAAGGCTAGGCAATGCACGGAAGGCAAGCAAAGAGTAACGGAAGGTAAGGAAGGCAAGGGAAAGCAAGGAAAGGCAAGTGTAACGGAAGGAACGGCACGGCAAGGGGAAACAAGGCTAAGGCACGACAACGCACGCTAGGCAATGCACGGCAAGGCAAGGAAAGGGTAACGCATGGGAAAGCACGGTCAGGCGAGGCAAGGCTAAGGCATGACAACGCAAGGCTAGGCAATGCACGGAAAGCAAGCAAAGAGTAACGGAACGCAAGGAAGGCAAGGGAAAGCAAGGGAAGGCAAGGGTAACGGAAGGAACGGCACGGCAAGGGGTAAGAAGGCTAAGGCACGACAACGCAGGGCTATGCAATGCACGGCAAGGCAAGGAAAGGGTAACGCAGGGGAAGGCACGGTCAGGTGAGGCAAGGATAAGGCACGACAATGCAAGGCTAGGCAATGCACGGCAAGGCAAGGAAAGAGTAACGGAAGGAACGGAAGGCAAGGCAAAGCCAGGCAAGGCAAGTGTAACAAAAGGCACGCCTCGGCAAGGGGAAACAAGGCTAAGGCACAACAACGCACGGCTAGGCAATGCACGGCAAGGCAAGGAAAGGCTAACGAAAGGCAAGGCACGGTGAGGCAAGGCAAGGCTAATGCACGACAACGCAAGGCTAGGCAATGCACGACAATGCAAGGAAAGCTTAAAGCAAAGGAAGGCACGGTCAGGCGAGATAAGGCTAAGGGACGACAACGCAAGGCTAGGCAATGCACGGAAGGCAAGCAAAGAGTAACGGAAGGTAAGGAAGGCAAGGGAAAGCAAAGATAGGCAAGTGTAACGGAAGGAACGGCACGGCAAGGGGAAACAAGGCTAAGGCACGACAACGCACGCTAGGCAATGCACGGTAAGGCAAGGAAAGGGTAACGCATGGGAAAGCACGGTCAGGCGAGGCAAGCCTAAGGCATGACAACGCAAGGCTAGGCAATGCACGGAAAGCAAGCAAAGAGTAACGGAACGCAAGGAAGGCAAGGGAAAGCAAGGGAAGGGAAGGGTAACGGAAGGAACGGCACGGCAAGGGGTAACAAGGCTAAGGCACGACAACGCACGGCTAGGCAATGCACGGCAAGGCAAGGAAAGAGTAACGGAAGGAAAGGAAGGCAAGGCAAAGCCAGGCAAGGCAAGTGTAACAAAAGGCACGGAACGGCAAGGGGAAACCAGGCTAAGGCACGACAACACACGGCTCTGAAATGCACGGCAAGGCAAGGAAAGGGTAACGCAAGGCAAGGCACGGTGAGGCTAGGCAAGGTTAATGCACGACAACGCAAGGCTAGGCAATGCACGACAATGCAAGTAAAGCTTAAAGCAAAGGAAGGCACGGTCAGGCGAGATAAGGCTAACGAACGACAACGCAAGGCTAGGCAATGCATGGAAGGCAAGCAAAGAGTAACGGAAGGTAAGGAAGGCAAGGGAAAGCAAAGAAAGGCAAGTGTAACGGAAGGAACGGCACGGCAAGGGGAAACAAGGCTAAGGCACGACAACGCACGATAGGCAATGCACGGCAAGGCAAGGAAAGGGTAACGCATGGGAAAAAACGGTCAGGCGAGGCAAGGCTAAAGAAAGCCAACGCAAGGCTAGGCAATGCACGGAAAGCAAGCAAGGAGTAACGGAATGCAAGGAAGGAAAGGGAAAGCAAGGGAAGGCAAGGGTAACGGAAGGAACGGCACGGCAAGGGGAAACAAGGCTAAGGCACGACAACGCACGCTAGGCAATGCACGGCAAGGCAAGGAAAGGGTAACGCATGGGAAAGCACGGTCAGGCGAGGCAAGGCTAAGGAAAGCCAACGCAAGGCTAGGCAATGCACGGAAAGCAAGCAGGGAGTAACGGAATGCAAGGAAGGAAAGGGAAAGCAAGGGAAGGCAAGGGTAACGGAAGGAACGGCACGGCAAGGGGTAACAAGGCTAAGGCACGACAACACACGGCTAGGAAATGCACAGCAAGGCAAGGAAAGGGTAACGCAAGGCAAGGCACGGTGAGGCTAGGCAAGGTTAATGCACGACAACGCAAGGCTAGGCAATGCAAGACAATGCAAGGAAAGCTTAAAGCAAAGGAAGGCACGGTCAGGCGAGATAAGGCTAAGGCACGAAAACGCAAGGCTAGGCAATTCAGGGAAGGCAAGCAAAGAGTAACGGAAGGGAAGCAAGGCAAGGAAAAGGAAGGAAAGGCCAGGGTAACGGAAGGAACGGCACGGCAAGGGGAAACAAGTCTAAGGCACGACACCGAACGCTAGGCAATGAACGGCAAGGCAAGGAAAGGGTAAGGCATTTGAAAGCACGGTCAGGCGAGGCAACGCTAAGGCACGACAACGCAAGGCTAGGCAATGCACGGAAGATAAGCAAAGAGTAACGGAAGGTAAGGAAGGCAAGGGAAAGGAAGGAAAGGCAAGTGTAACGGAAGGAACGGCACGGCAAGGGGAAAAAAGGCTAAGGCACGACAACGCACGGCTAGGCAATGCACGGAAAGGCAAGGAAAGGGTAACGCATGGGAAAGCACGGTCAGGCGATGCAAGGCTAAGGCATGACAACGCAAGGCTAGGCAATGCACGGAAAGCAAGCAAAGAGTAACGGAACGCAAGGAAGGCAAGGGAAAGCAAGGGAAGGCAAGGGTAACGGAAGGAACGGCACGGTAAGGGGTAACAAGTCTAAGGCACGGCAACGCAGGGCTAGGCAATGCACGGCAAGGCAAGGAAAGGGTAACGCAGGGGAAGGCACGGTCAGGTGAGGCAAGGATAAGGCACGACAATGCAAGGCTAGGCAATGCACGGCAAGGCAAGGAAAGAGTAACGGAAGGAAAGGAAGGCAAGTCAAAGCCAGGAAAGGCAAGTGTAACAAAAGGCACGCCACGGCAAGGGGAAACAAGGCTAAGGCACGACAACGCAAGGCTAGGCAATGCACGACAATGCAAGGAAAGCTTAAAGCAAAGGAAGGCACGGTCAGGCGAGATAAGGCTAAGGCACGACAACGCAAGGCTAGGCAATGCAGGGAAGGGAAGCAAAGACTAACGGAAGGTAAGCAAGGCAAGGAAAAGCAAGGAAAGGCAAGGGTAACGGAAGGAATTGCACGGCAAGGGGAAACAAGGCTAAGGCACGGCAACGCAGGCTGGGCAATGCACGGCAAGGCAAGGAAAGGATAACGCATGGGAAAGCACGTTCAGGCGAGGCAAGGCTAAGGCACGACAACGCAAGGCTAGGCAATGCACGGAAGGCAAGCAAAGTGTAACGGAAGGTAAGGAAGGCAAGGGAAAGCAAACAAAGGCAAGTGTAACGGAAGGAACTGCACGGCAAGGGGAAACAAGGCTAAGGCACGACAACGCACGGCTAGGCAATGCACGGCAAGGCAAGCAAAGGGTAACGCAAGGCAATGCACGGTGAGGCTAGACAAGGCTAATGCACGAAAACGCAAGGCTAGGCAATGCACGACAATGCAAGGAAAGCTTAAAGCAAAGGAAGGCAAGGTCAGGCGAGATAAGGCAAAGGCACGACAACGCAAGGCTAGGATATTCAGGGAAGGCTAGCAAAGAGTAACGGAAGATAAGGAAGGCAAGGAAAAGCAAGGAAAGGCAAGGGTAACGGAAGGAACGGCACGGCAAGGGGGAACAAGTCTAAGGCACGACACCGAACGCTAGGCAATGAACGGCAAGGCAAGGAAAGGGTAACGCATGGGAAAGCACGGTCAGGCGAGGCAAGGCTAAGGCACGACAACGCAAGGCTAGGCAATGCACGGAAGGCAAGCAAAGAGTAACGGAAGGTAAGGAAGGCAAGGGAAAGCAAGGAAAGGCAAGTGTAACGGAAGGAACGGCACGGCAAGGGGAAACAAGGCTAAGGCACGACAACGCACGCTAGGCAATGCACGGCAAGGCAAGGAAAGGGTAACGCATGGGAAAGCACGGTCAGGCGAGGCAAGGCTAAGGCATGACAACGCAAGGCTAGGCAATGCACGGAAAGCAAGCAAAGAGTAACGGAACGCAAGGAAGGCAAGGGAAAGCAAGGGAAGGCAAGGGTAACGGAAGGAACGGCACGGTAAGGGGTAACAAGTCTAAGGCACGACAACGCAGGGCTAGGCAATGCACGGCAAGGCAAGGAAAGGGTAACGCAGGGGAAGGCACGGTCAGGTGAGGCAAGGATAATGCACGACAATGCAAGGCTAGGCAATGCACGGCAAGGCAAGGAAAGAGTAACGGAAGGAAAGGAAGGCAAGTCAAATCCAGGAAAGGCAAGTGTAACAAAAGGCACGCCACGGCAAGGGGAAACAAGGCTAAGGCACGACAACGCAAGGCTAGGCAATGCACGACAATGCAAGGAAAGCTTAAAGCAAAGGAAGGCACGGTCAGGCGAGATAAGGCTAAGGCACGACAACGCAAGGCTAGGCAATGCAGGGAAGGGAAGCAAAGAGTAACGGAAGGTAAGCAAGGCAAGGAAAAGCAAGGAAAGGCAAGGGTAACGGAAGGAATTGCACGGCAAGGGGAAACAAGGCTAAGGCACGGCAACGCAGGCTGGGCAATGCACGGCAAGGCAAGGAAAGGATAACGCATGGGAAAGCACGTTCAGGCGAGGCAAGGCTAAGGCACGACAACGCAAGGCTAGGCAATGCACGGAAGGCAAGGAAAGAATAACGGAAGGTAAGGAAGGCAAGGGAAAGCAAACAAAGTCAAGTGTAATGGAAGGAACTGCACGGCAAGGGGAAACAAGGCTAAGGCACGACAACGCAGGGCTAGGCAATGCACGGCAAGGCAAGGAAAGGGTAACGCAGGGGAAGGCACGGTCAGGTGAGGCAAGGATAAGGCACGACAATGCAAGGCTAGGCAATGCACGGCAAGGCAAGTAAAGAGTAACGGAAGGAAAGGAAGGCAAGGCAAAGCCAGGCAAGGCAAGTGTAACAAAAGGCACGCCACGGCAAGGGGAATCAAGGCTAAGGCACGACAACGCACGGCTAGGCAATGCACGGCAAGGCAAGGAAAGGGTAACGCATGGGAAAGCACGGTCAGGCGAGGCAAGCCTAAGGCATGACAACGCAAGGCTAGGCAATGCACGGAAAGCAAGCAAAGAGTAACGGAACGCAAGGAAGGCAAGGGAAAGCAAGGGAAGGCAAGGGTAACGGCAGGAACGGCACGGCAAGGGGTAACAAGGCTAAGGCACGACAACGCAGGGCTAGGCAATTCACGGCAAGGCAAGGAAAGAGTAACGGAAGGAAAGGATGGCAAGGCAAAGCCAGGCAAGGCAAGTGTAACAAAAGGCACGCAACGGCAAGGGGAAACAAGGCTAAGGCACGACAACACACGGCTAGGAAATGCACGGCAAGGTAAGGAAAGGGTAACGCAAGGCAAGGAACGGTGAGGCTAGGCAAGGCTAATGCACGACAACGCAAGGCTAGGCAAGGCACGACAATGCAAGTAAAGCTTAAAGCAAAGGAAGGCACGGTCAGGCGAGATAAGGCTAAGGAACGACAACGCAAGGCTAGGCAATGCAGGGAAGGCAAGCAAAGAATAACGGAAGGTAAGGAAGGCAAGGGAAAGCAAGGAAAGGCAATGGTAACGGAAGGAACGGCACGGCAAGGGGAAACAAGTCTAAGGCACGACAAAGCACGCTAGGCAATGCACGGCAAGGCAAGGAAAGGGTAACGCATGGTAAAGCACGGTCAGGGGAGTCAAGGCTAAGGCACGACAACGCAAGGCTTGGCAATGCACGGAAGGCAAGCAAAGAGTAACGGAAGGTAAGGAAGGCAAGGGAAAGCAAAGAAAGTCAAGTGTAACGGAAGGAACGGCACGGCAAGGGGAAACAAGGCTAAGGCACGACAACGCACGCTAGGCAATGCACGGCAAGGCAAGGCAAGGGTAACGCATGGGAAAGCACGGTCAGGCGAGGCAAGGCTAAGGAAAGCCAACGCAAGGCTAGGCAATGCACGGAAAGCAAGCAAGGAGTAACGGAATGCAAGGAAGGAAAGGGAAAGCAAGGGAAGGCAAGGGTAACGGAAGGAACGGCACGGCAAGGGGTAACAAGGCTAAGGCACGACAACACACGGCTAGGAAATGCACGGCAAGGCAAGGAAAGGGTAACGCAAGGCAAGGCACGGTGAGGCTAGGCAAGGTTAATGCACGACAACGCAAGGCTAGGCAATGCAAGACAATGCAAGGAAAGCTTAAAGCAAAGGAAGGCACGGTCAGGCGAGATAAGGCTAAGGCACGACAACGCAAGGCTAGGCAATTCAGGGAAGGCAAGCAAAGAGTAACGGAAGGTAAGCAAGGCAAGGAAAAGGAAGGAAAGGCCAGGGTAACGGAAGGAACGGCACAGCAAAGGGAAACAAGTCTAAGGCACGACACCGAACGCTAGGCAATGAACGGCAAGGCAAGGAAAGGGTAACGCATTTGAAAGCACGGTCAGGCGAGGCAACGCTAAGGCACGACAACGCAAGGCTAGGCAATGCACGGAAGGCAAGCAAAGAGTAACGGAAGGTAAGGAAGGCAAGGGAAAGGAAGGAAAGGCAAGTGTAACGGAAGGAACGGCACGGCAATGGGAAACAAGGCTAAGGCACGACAACGCATGGCTAGGCAATGCACGGAAAGGCAAGGAAAGGGTAACGCATGGGAAAGCACGGTCAGGCGATGCAAGGCTAAGGCATGACAACGCAAGGCTAGGCAATGCACAGAAAGCAAGCAAAGAGTAACGGAACGCAAGGAAGGCAAGGGAAAGCAAGGGAAGGCAAGGGTAACGGAAGGAACGGCACTGTAAGGGGTAACAAGTCTAAGGCACGGCAACGCAGGGCTAGGCAATGCACGGCAAGGCAAGGAAAGGGTAACGCAGGGGAAGGCACGGTCAGGTGAGGCAAGGATAAGGCACGACAATGCAAGGCTAGGCAATGCACGGCAAGGCAAGGAAAGAGTAACGGAAGGAAAGGAAGGCAAGTCAAAGCCAGGAAAGGCAAGTGTAACAAAAGGCACGCCACGGCAAGGGGAAACAAGGCTAAGGCACGACAACGCACGCTAGGCAATGCACGGCAAGGCAAGGAAAGGGTAACGCATGGGAAAGCACGGTCAGGCGAGGCAAGGCTAAGGCATGACAACGCAAGGCTAGGCAATGCACGGAAAGCAAGCAAAGAGTAACGGAACGCAAGGAAGGCAAGGGAAAGCAAGGGAAGGCAAGGGTAACGGAAGGAACGGCACGGCAAGGGGTAAGAAGGCTAAGGTACGACAACGCAGGGCTAGGCAATGCACGGCAAGGCAAGGAAAGGGTAACGCAGGGGAAGGCACGGTCAGGTGAGGCAAGGATAAGGCACGACAATGCAAGGCTAGGCAAAGGAAGGCAAGGCAAAGCCAGGCAAGGCAAGTGTAACAAAAGGCACGCCACGGCAAGGGGAATCAAGGCTAAGGTACGACAACGCACGGCTAGGCAATGCACGGCAAGGCAAGGAAAGGGTAACGCAAGGCAAGGCACGGTGAGGCTAGGCAAGGCTAATGCACGACAACGCAAGGCTAGGCAATGCACGACAATGCAAGGAAAGCTTAAAGCAAAGGAAGGCACGGTCAGGCGAGATAAGGCTAAGGCACGACAACGCAAGGCTAGGCAATGCACGGAAGGCAAGCAAAGAGTAACGGAAGGTAAGGAAGGCAAGGGAAAGCAAAGATAGGCAAGTGTAACGGAAGGAACGGCACGGCAAGGGGAAACAAGGCTAAGGCACGACAACGCACGCTAGGCAATGCACGGTAAGGCAAGGAAAGGGTAACGCATGGGAAAGCACGGTCAGGCGAGGCAAGCCTAAGGCATGACAACGCAAGGCTAGGCAATGCACGGAAAGCAAGCAAAGAGTAACGGAACGCAAGGAAGGCAAGGGAAAGCAAGGGAAGGGAAGGGTAACGGAAGGAACGGCACGGCAAGGGGTAACAAGGCTAAGGCACGACAACGCACGGCTAGGCAATGCACGGCAAGGCAAGGAAAGAGTAACGGAAGGAAAGGAAGGCAAGGCAAAGCCAGGCAAGGCAAGTGTAACAAAAGGCACGGAACGGCAAGGGGAAATGCACGGCAAGGCAAGGAAAGGGTAACGCAAGGCAAGGCACGGTGAGGCTAGGCAAGGTTAATGCACGACAACGCAAGGCTAGGCAATGCACGACAATGCAAGTAAAGCTTAAAGCAAAGGAAGGCACGGTCAGGCGAGATAAGGCTAACGAACGACAACGCAAGGCTAGGCAATGCATGGAAGGCAAGCAAAGAGTAACGGAAGGTAAGGAAGGCAAGGGAAAGCAAAGAAAGGCAAGTGTAACGGAAGGAACGGCACGGCAAGGGGAAACAAGGCTAAGGCACGACAACGCACGATAGGCAATGCACGGCAAGGCAAGGAAAGGGTAACGCATGGGAAAAAACGGTCAGGCGAGGCAAGGCTAAAGAAAGCCAACGCAAGGCTAGGCAATGCACGGAAAGCAAGCAAGGAGTAACGGAATGCAAGGAAGGAAAGGGAAAGCAAGGGAAGGCAAGGGTAACGGAAGGAACGGCACGGCAAGGGGAAACAAGGCTAAGGCACGACAACGCACGCTAGGCAATGCACGGCAAGGCAAGGAAAGGGTAACGCATGGGAAAGCACGGTCAGGCGAGGCAAGGCTAAGGAAAGCCAACGCAAGGCTAGGCAATGCACGGAAAGCAAGCAGGGAGTAACGGAATGCAAGGAAGGAAAGGGAAAGCAAGGGAAGGCAAGGGTAACGGAAGGAACGGCACGGCAAGGGGTAACAAGGCTAAGGCACGACAACACACGGCTAGGAAATGCACAGCAAGGCAAGGAAAGGGTAACGCAAGGCAAGGCACGGTGAGGCTAGGCAAGGTTAATGCACGACAACGCAAGGCTAGGCAATGCAAGACAATGCAAGGAAAGCTTAAAGCAAAGGAAGGCACGGTCAGGCGAGATAAGGCTAAGGCACGAAAACGCAAGGCTAGGCAATTCAGGGAAGGCAAGCAAAGAGTAACGGAAGGGAAGCAAGGCAAGGAAAAGGAAGGAAAGGCCAGGGTAACGGAAGGAACGGCACGGCAAGGGGAAACAAGTCTAAGGCACGACACCGAACGCTAGGCAATGAACGGCAAGGCAAGGAAAGGGTAAGGCATTTGAAAGCACGGTCAGGCGAGGCAACGCTAAGGCACGACAACGCAAGGCTAGGCAATGCACGGAAGATAAGCAAAGAGTAACGGAAGGTAAGGAAGGCAAGGGAAAGGAAGGAAAGGCAAGTGTAACGGAAGGAACGGCACGGCAAGGGGAAAAAAGGCTAAGGCACGACAACGCACGGCTAGGCAATGCACGGAAAGGCAAGGAAAGGGTAACGCATGGGAAAGCACGGTCAGGCGATGCAAGGCTAAGGCATGACAACGCAAGGCTAGGCAATGCACGGAAAGCAAGCAAAGAGTAACGGAACGCAAGGAAGGCAAGGGAAAGCAAGGGAACGCAAGGGTAACGGAAGGAACGGCACGGTAAGGGGTAACAAGTCTAAGGCACGGCAACGCAGGGCTAGGCAATGCACGGCAAGGCAAGGAAAGGGTAACGCAGGGGAAGGCACGGTCAGGTGAGGCAAGGATAAGGCACGACAATGCAAGGCTAGGCAATGCACGGCAAGGCAAGGAAAGAGTAACGGAAGGAAAGGAAGGCAAGTCAAAGCCAGGAAAGGCAAGTGTAACAAAAGGCACGCCACGGCAAGGGGAAACAAGGCTAAGGCACGACAACGCAAGGCTAGGCAATGCACGACAATGCAAGGAAAGCTTAAAGCAAAGGAAGGCACGGTCAGGCGAGATAAGGCTAAGGCACGACAACGCAAGGCTAGGCAATGCAGGGAAGGGAAGCAAAGACTAACGGAAGGTAAGCAAGGCAAGGAAAAGCAAGGAAAGGCAAGGGTAACGGAAGGAATTGCACGGCAAGGGGAAACAAGGCTAAGGCACGGCAACGCAGGCTGGGCAATGCACGGCAAGGCAAGGAAAGGATAACGCATGGGAAAGCACGTTCAGGCGAGGCAAGGCTAAGGCACGACAACGCAAGGCTAGGCAATGCACGGAAGGCAAGCAAAGTGTAACGGAAGGTAAGGAAGGCAAGGGAAAGCAAACAAAGGCAAGTGTAACGGAAGGAACTGCACGGCAAGGGGAAACAAGGCTAAGGCACGACAACGCACGGCTAGGCAATGCACGGCAAGGCAAGCAAAGGGTAACGCAAGGCAATGCACGGTGAGGCTAGACAAGGCTAATGCACGAAAACGCAAGGCTAGGCAATGCACGACAATGCAAGGAAAGCTTAAAGCAAAGGAAGGCAAGGTCAGGCGAGATAAGGCAAAGGCACGACAACGCAAGGCTAGGATATTCAGGGAAGGCTAGCAAAGAGTAACGGAAGATAAGGAAGGCAAGGAAAAGCAAGGAAAGGCAAGGGTAACGGAAGGAACGGCACGGCAAGGGGGAACAAGTCTAAGGCACGACACCGAACGCTAGGCAATGAACGGCAAGGCAAGGAAAGGGTAACGCATGGGAAAGCACGGTCAGGCGAGGCAAGGCTAAGGCACGACAACGCAAGGCTAGGCAATGCACGGAAGGCAAGCAAAGAGTAACGGAAGGTAAGGAAGGCAAGGGAAAGCAAGGAAAGGCAAGTGTAACGGAAGGAACGGCACGGCAAGGGGAAACAAGGCTAAGGCACGACAACGCACGCTAGGCAATGCACGGCAAGGCAAGGAAAGGGTAACGCATGGGAAAGCACGGTCAGGCGAGGCAAGGCTAAGGCATGACAACGCAAGGCTAGGCAATGCACGGAAAGCAAGCAAAGAGTAACGGAACGCAAGGAAGGCAAGGGAAAGCAAGGGAAGGCAAGGGTAACGGAAGGAACGGCACGGTAAGGGGTAACAAGTCTAAGGCACGGCAACGCAGGGCTAGGCAATGCACGGCAAGGCAAGGAAAGGGTAACGCAGGGGAAGGCACGGTCAGGTGAGGCAAGGATAAGGCACGACAATGCAAGGCTAGGCAATGCACGGCAAGGCAAGGAAAGAGTAACGGAAGGAAAGGAAGGCAAGTCAAAGCCAGGAAAGGCAAGTGTAACAAAAGGCACGCCACGGCAAGGGGAAACAAGGCTAAGGCACGACAACGCAAGGCTAGGCAATGCACGACAATGCAAGGAAAGCTTAAAGCAAAGGAAGGCACGGTCAGGCGAGATAAGGCTAAGGCACGACAACGCAAGGCTAGGCAATGCAGGGAAGGGAAGCAAAGAGTAACGGAAGGTAAGCAAGGCAAGGAAAAGCAAGGAAAGGCAAGGGTAACGGAAGGAATTGCACGGCAAGGGGAAACAAGGCTAAGGCACGGCAACGCAGGCTGGGCAATGCACGGCAAGGCAAGGAAAGGATAACGCATGGGAAAGCACGTTCAGGCGAGGCAAGGCTAAGGCACGACAACGCAAGGCTAGGCAATGCACGGAAGGCAAGCAAAGAGTAACGGAAGGTAAGGAAGGCAAGGGAAAGCAAACAAAGGCAAGTGTAATGGAAGGAACTGCACGGCAAGGGGAAACAAGGCTAAGGCACGACAACGCAGGGCTAGGCAATGCACGGCAAGGCAAGGAAAGGGTAACGCAGGGGAAGGCACGGTCAGGTGAGGCAAGGATAAGGCACGACAATGCAAGGCTAGGCAATGCACGGCAAGGCAAGTAAAGAGTAACGGAAGGAAAGGAAGGCAAGGCAAAGCCAGGCAAGGCAAGTGTAACAAAAGGCACGCCACGGCAAGGGAAATCAAGGCTAAGGCACGACAACGCACGGCTAGGCAATGCACGGCAAGGCAAGGAAAGGGTAACGCAAGGCAAGGCACGGTCAGGCGAGGCAAGCCTAAGGCATGACAACGCAAGGCTAGGCAATGCACGGAAAGCAAGCAAAGAGTAACGGAACGCAAGGAAGGCAAGGGAAAGCAAGGGAAGGCAAGGGTAACGGAAGGAACGGCACGGCAAGGGGTAACAAGGCTAAGGCACGACCACGCAGGGCTAGGCAATTCACGGCAAGGCAAGGAAAGAGTAACGGAAGGAAAGGATGGCAAGGCAAAGCCAGGCAAGGCAAGTGTAACAAAAGGCACGCAACGGCAAGGGGAAACAAGGCTAAGGCACGACAACACACGGCTAGGAAATGCACGGCAAGGTAAGGAAAGGGTAACGCAAGGCAAGGAACGGTGAGGCTAGGCAAGGATAATGCACGACAACGCAAGGCTAGGCAAGGCACGACAATGCAAGTAAAGCTTAAAGCAAAGGAAGGCACGGTCAGGCGAGATAAGGCTAAGGAACGACAACGCAAGGCTAGGCAATGCAGGGAAGGCAAGCAAAGAATAACGGAAGGTAAGGAAGGCAAGGGAAAGCAAGGAAAGGCAATGGTAACGGAAGGAACGGCACGGCAAGGGGAAACAAGTCTAAGGCACGACAAAGCACGCTAGGCAATGCACGGCAAGGCAAGGAAAGGGTAACGCATGGTAAAGCACGGTCAGGGGAGTCAAGGCTAAGGCACGACAACGCAAGGCTTGGCAATGCACGGAAGGCAAGCAAAGAGTAACGGAAGGTAAGGAAGGCAAGGGAAAGCAAAGAAAGTCAAGTGTAACGGAAGGAACGGCACGGCAAGGGGAAACAAGGCTAAGGCACGACAACGCACGCTAGGCAATGCACGGCAAGGCAAGGCAAGGGTAACGCATGGGAAAGCACGGTCAGGCGAGGCAAGGCTAAGGAAAGCCAACGCAAGGCTAGGCAATGCACGGAAAGCAAGCAAGGAGTAACGGAATGCAAGGAAGGAAAGGGAAAGCAAGGGAAGGCAAGGGTAACGGAAGGAACGGCACGGCAAGGGGTAACAAGGCTAAGGCACGACAACACACGGCTAGGAAATGCACGGCAAGGCAAGGAAAGGGTAACGCAAGGCAAGGCACGGTGAGGCTAGGCAAGGTTAATGCACGACAACGCAAGGCTAGGCAATGCAAGACAATGCAAGGAAAGCTTAAAGCAAAGGAAGGCACGGTCAGGCGAGATAAGGCTAAGGCACGACAACGCAAGGCTAGGCAATTCAGGGAAGGCAAGCAAAGAGTAACGGAAGGTAAGCAAGGCAAGGAAAAGGAAGGAAAGGCCAGGGTAACGGAAGGAACGGCACAGCAAAGGGAAACAAGTCTAAGGCACGACACCGAACGCTAGGCAATGAACGGCAAGGCAAGGAAAGGGTAACGCATTTGAAAGCACGGTCAGGCGAGGCAACGCTAAGGCACGACAACGCAAGGCTAGGCAATGCACGGAAGGCAAGCAAAGAGTAACGGAAGGTAAGGAAGGCAAGGGAAAGGAAGGAAAGGCAAGTGTAACGGAAGGAACGGCACGGCAATGGGAAACAAGGCTAAGGCACGACAACGCATGGCTAGGCAATGCACGGAAAGGCAAGGAAAGGGTAACGCATGGGAAAGCACGGTCAGGCGATGCAAGGCTAAGGCATGACAACGCAAGGCTAGGCAATGCACAGAAAGCAAGCAAAGAGTAACGGAACGCAAGGAAGGCAAGGGAAAGCAAGGGAAGGCAAGGGTAACGGAAGGAACGGCACTGTAAGGGGTAACAAGTCTAAGGAACGGCAACGCAGGGCTAGGCAATGCACGGCAAGGCAAGGAAAGGGTAACGCAGGGGAAGGCACGGTCAGGTGAGGCAAGGATAAGGCACGACAATGCAAGGCTAGGCAATGCACGGCAAGGCAAGGAAAGAGTAACGGAAGGAAAGGAAGGCAAGTCAAAGCCAGGAAAGGCAAGTGTAACAAAAGGCACGCCACGGCAAGGGGAAACAAGGCTAAGGCACGACAACGCACGGCTAGGCAATGCACGGCAAGGCAAGGAAAGGGTAACGCAGGGCAAGGCACGGTGAGGCTAGGCAAGGCTAATGCACGACAACGCAAGGCTAGGCAATGCACGACAATGCAAGGAAAGCTTAAAGCAAAGGAAGGCACGGTCAGGGGAGATAAGGCTAAGGCACGACAACGCAAGGCTAGGCAATGCAGGGAAGGGAAGCAAAGAGTAACGGAAGGTAAGCAAGGCAAGGAAAAGCAAGGAAAGGCAAGGGTAACGGAAGGAATTGCACGGCAAGGGGAAACAAGGCTAAGGCACGGCAACGCAGGCTGGGCAATGCACGGCAAGGCAAGGAAAGGGTAACGCATGGGAAAGCACGTTCAGGCGAGGCAAGGCTAAGGCACGACAACGCAAGGCTAGGCAATGCACGGAAGGCAAGCAAAGAGTAATGGAAGTTAAGGAAGGCAAGGGAAAGCAAAGAAAGGCAAGTGTAACGGAAGGAACTGCACGGCAAGGGGAAACAAGGCTAAGGCACGACAACGCACGGCTAGGCAATGCACGGCAAGGCAAGCAAAGGGTAACGCAAGGCAAGGCACGGTGAGGCTAGGCAAGGCTAATGCACGAAAACGCAAGGCTAGGCAATGCACGACAATGCAAGGAAAGCTTAAAGCAAAGGAAGGCACGGTCAGGCGAGATAAGGCAAAGGCACGACAATGCAAGGCTAGGCAATTCAGGGAAGGCAAGCAAAGAGTAACGGAAGGTAAGGAAGGCAAGGAAAAGCAAGGAAAGGCAAGGGTAACGGAAGGAACGGCACGGCAAGGGGGAACAAGTCTAAGGCACGACACCGAACGCTAGGCAATGAACGGCAAGGCAAGGAAAGGGTAACGCATGGGAAAGCACGGTCAGGCGATGCAAGGCTAAGGCACGACAACGCAAGGCTAGGCAATGCACGGAAGGCAAGCAAAGAGTAACGGAAGGTAAGGAAGGCAAGGGAAAGCAAGGAAAGGCAAGTGTAACGGAAGGAACGGCACGGCAAGGGGCAACAAGGCTAAGGCACGACAACGCACGCTAGGCAATGCACGGCAAGGCAAGGAAAGGGTAACGCATGGGAAACCACGGTCAGACGAGGCAAGGCTAAGGCATGACAACGCAAGGCTAGGCAATGCACGGAAAGCAAGCAAAGAGTAACGGAACGCAAGGAAGGCAAGGGAAAGCAAGGAAAGGCAAGTGTAACGGAAGGAACGGCACGGCAAGGGGTAACAAGGCTAAGGTACGACAACGCAGGGCTAGGCAATGCACGGCAAGGCAAGGAAAGGGTAACGCAGGGGAAGGCACGGTCAGGTGAGGCAAGGATAAGGCACGACAATGCAAGGCTAGGCAATGCACGGCAAGGCAAGGAAAGAGTAACGGAAGGAAAGGAAGGCAAGGCAAAGCCAGGCAAGGCAAGTGTAACAAAAGGCACGCCACGGCAAGGGGAATCAAGGCTAAGGTACGACAACGCACGGCTAGGCAATGCACGGCAAGGCAAGGAAAGGGTAACGCAAGGCAAGGCACGGTGAGGCTAGGCAAGGCTAATGCACGACAACGCAAGGCTAGGCAATGCACGACAATGCAAGGAAAGCTTAAAGCAAAGGAAGGCACGGTCAGGCGAGATAAGGCTAAGGCACGACAAGGCAAGGCTAGGCAATGCACGGAAGGCAAGCAAAGAGTAACGGAAGGTAAGGAAGGCAAGGGAAAGCAAAGAAAGGCAAGTGTAACGGAAGGAACGGCACGGCAAGGGGAAACAAGGCTAAGGCACGACAACGCACGCTAGGCAATGAACGGCAAGGCAAGGAAAGTGTAACGCATGGGAAAGCACGGTCAGGCGAGGCAAGCCTAAGGCATGACAACGCAAGGCTAGGCAATGCACGGAAAGCAAGCAAAGAGTAACGGAACGCAAGGAAGTCAAGGGAAAGCAAGGGAAGGCAAGGGTAATGGAAGGAACGGCACGGCAAGGGGTAACAAGGCTAAGGCACGACAACGCAGGGCTAGGCAATGCACGGCAAGGCAAGGAAAGAGTAACGGAAGGAAAGGAAGGCAAGGCAAAGCCAGGCAAGGCAAGTGTAACAAAAGGCACGCAACGGCAAGGGGAAACAAGGCTAAGGCACGACAACACACGGCTAGGAAATGCACGGCAAGGCAAGGAAAGGGTAACGCAAGGCAAGGCACGGTGAGGCTAGGCAAGGTTAATGCACGACAACGCAAGGCTAGGCAATGCACGACAATGCAAGGAAAGCTTAAAGCAAAGGAAGGCACGGTCAGGCGAGATAAGGCAAAGGCACGACAACGCAAGGCTAGGCAATTCAGGGAAGGCAAGCAAAGAGTAACGGAAGGTAAGGAAGGCAAGGAAAAGCAAGGAAAGGCAAGGGTAACGGAAGGAACGGCACGGCAAGGGGGAAGAAGTGTAAGGCACGACACCGAACGCTAGGCAATGAACGGCCAGGCAAGGAAAGGGTAACGCATGGGAAAGCACGGTCAGGCGAGGCAAGGCTAAGGCACGACAACGCAAGGCTAGGCAATGCACGGAAGGCAAGCAAAGAGTAACGGAAGGTAAGGAAGGCAAGGGAAAGCAAGGAAAGGCAAGTGTAACGGAAGGAACGGCACGGCAAGGGGCAACAAGGCTAAGGCACGACAACGCACGCTAGGCAATGCACGGCAAGGCAAGGAAAGGGTAACGCATGGGAAAGCACGGTCAGGCGAGGCAAGGCTAAAGCATGACAACGCAAGGCTAGGCAATGCACGGAAAGCAAGCAAGGAGTAACGGAATGCAAGGAAGGAAAGGGAAAGCAAGGGAAGGCAAGGGTAACGGAAGGAACGGCACGGCAAGGGGAAACAAGGCTAAGGCACGACAACGCACGCTAGGCAATGCACGGCAAGGCAAGGAAAGGGTAACGCATGGGAAAGCACGGTCAGGCGAGGCAAGGCTAAGGAAAGCCAACGCAAGGCTAGGCAATGCACGGAAAGCAAGCAGGGAGTAACGGAATGCAAGGAAGGAAAGGGAAAGCAAGGGAAGGCAAGGGTAACGGAAGGAACGGCACGGCAAGGGGTAACAAGGCTAAGGCACGACAACACACGGCTAGGAAATGCACGGCAAGGCAAGGAAAGGGTAACGCAAGGCAAGGCACGGTGAGGCTAGGCAAGGTTAATGCACGACAACGCAAGGCTAGGCAATGCAAGACAATGCAAGGAAAGCTTAAAGCAAAGGAAGGCACGGTCAGGCGAGATAAGGCTAAGGCACGAAAACGCAAGGCTAGGCAATTCAGGGAAGGCAAGCAAAGAGTAACGGAAGGCAAGCAAGGCAAGGAAAATGAAGGAAAGGCCAGGGTAACGGAAGGAACGGCACGGCAAGGGGAAACAAGTCTAAGGCACGACACCGAACGCTAGGCAATGAACGGCAAGGCAAGGAAAGGGTAAGGCATTTGAAAGCACGGTCAGGCGAGGCAACGCTAAGGCACGACAACGCAAGGCTAGGCAATGCACGGAAGATAAGCAAAGAGTAACGGAAGGTAAGGAAGGCAAGGGAAAGGAAGGAAAGGCAAGTGTAACGGAAGGAACGGCACGGCAAGGGGAAACAAGGCTAAGGCACGACAACGCACGGCTAGGCAATGCACGGCAAGGCAAGGAAAGGGTAACGCATGGGAAAGCACGGTCAGGCGATGCAAGGCTAAGGCATGACAACGCAAGGCTAGGCAATGCACGGAAAGCAAGCAAAGAGTAACGGAACGCAAGGAAGGCAAGGGAAAGCAAGGGAAGGCAAGGGTAACGGAAGGAACGGCACAGTAAGGGGTAACAAGTCTAAGGCACGGCAACGGAGGGCTAGGCAATGCACGGCAAGGCAAGGAAAGGGTAACGCAGGGGAAGGCACGGTCAGGTGAGGCAAGGATAAGGCACGACAATGCAAGGCTAGGCAATGCACGGCAAGGCAAGGAAAGAGTAACGGAAGGAAAGGAAGGCAAGTCAAAGCCAGGAAAGGCAAGTGTAACAAAAGGCACGCCACGGCAAGGGGAAACAAGGCTAAGGCACGACAACGCAAGGCTAGGCAATGCACGACAATGCAAGGAAAGCTTAAAGCAAAGGAAGGCACGGTCAGGCGAGATAAGGCTAAGGCACGACAACGCAAGGCTAGGCAATGCAGGGAAGGGAAGCAAAGAGTAACGGAAGGTAAGCAAGGCAAGGAAAAGCCAGGAAAGGCAAGGGTAACGGAAGGAATTGCACGGCAAGGGGAAACAAGGCTAAGGTACGGCAACGCAGGCTGGGCAATGCACGGCAAGGCAAGGAAAGGATAACGCATGGGAAAGCACGTTCAGGCGAGGCAAGGCTAAGGCACGACAACGCAAGGCTAGGCAATGCACGGAAGGCAAGCAAAGAGTAACGGAAGGTAAGGAAGGCAAGGGAAAGCAAACAAAGGCAAGTGTAACGGAAGGAACTGCACGGCAAGGGGAAACAAGGCTAAGGCACGACAACGCACGGCGAGGCAATGCACGGCAAGGCAAGCAAAGGGTAACGCAAGGCAATGCACGGTGAGGCTAGACAAGGCTAATGCACGAAAACGCAAGGCTAGGCAATGGACGACAATGCAAGGAAAGCTTAAAGCAAAGGAAGGCAAGGTCAGGCGAGATAAGGCAAAGGCACGACAACGCAAGGCTAGGATATTCAGGGAAGGCTAGCAAAGAGTAACGGAAGGTAAGGAAGGCAAGGAAAAGCAAGGAAAGGCAAGGGTAACGGAAGGAACGGCACGGCAAGCGGGAACAAGTCTAAGGCACGACACCGAACGCTAGGCAATGAACGGCAAGGCAAGGAAAGGGTAACGCATGGGAAAGCACGGTCAGGCGAGGCAAGGCTAAGGCACGACAACGCAAGGCTAGGCAATGCACGGAAGGCAAGCAAAGAGTAACGGAAGGTAAGGAAGGCAAGGGAAAGCAAGGAAAGGCAAGTGTAACGGAAGGAACGGCACGGCAAGGGGAAACAAGGCTAAGGCACGACAACGCACGCTATGCAATGCACGGCAAGGCAAGGAAAGGGTAACGCATGGGAAAGCACGGTCAGGCGAGGCAAGGCTAAGGCATGACAACGCAAGGCTAGGCAATGCACGGAAAGCAAGCAAAGAGTAACGGAACGCAAGGAAGGCAAGGGAAAGCAAGGGAAGGCAAGGGTAACGGAAGGAACGGCACTGTAAGGGGTAACAAGTCTAAGGCACGGCAACGCAGGGCTAGGCAATGCACGGCAAGGCAAGGAAAGGGTAACGCAGGGGAAGGCACGGTCAGGTGAGGCAAGGATAAGGCACGACAATGCAAGGCTAGGCAATGCACGGCAAGGCAAGGAAAGAGTAACGGAAGGAAAGGAAGGCAAGTCAAAGCCAGGAAAGGCAAGTGTAACAAAAGGCACGCCACGGCAAGGGGAAACAAGGCTAAGGCACGACAACGCACGGCTAGGCAATGCACGGCAAGGCAAGGAAAGGGTAACGCAAGGCAAGGCACGGTGAGGCTAGGCAAGGCTAATGCACGACAACGCAAGGCTAGGCAATGCACGACAATGCAAGGAAAGCTTAAAGCAAAGGAAGGCACGGTCAGGGGAGATAAGGCTAAGGCACGACAACGCAAGGCTAGGCAATGCAGGGAAGGGAAGCAAAGAGTAACGGAAGGTAAGCAAGGCAAGGAAAAGCAAGGAAAGGCAAGGGTAACGGAAGGAATTGCACGGCAAGGGGAAACAAGGCTAAGGCACGGCAACGCAGGCTGGGCAATGCACGGCAAGGCAAGGAAAGGGTAACGCATGGGAAAGCACGTTCAGGCGAGGCAAGGCTAAGGCACGACAACGCAAGGCTAGGCAATGCACGGAAGGCAAGCAAAGAGTAACGGAAGTTAAGGAAGGCAAGGGAAAGCAAAGAAAGGCAAGTGTAACGGAAGGAACTGCACGGCAAGGGGAAACAAGGCTAAGGCACGACAACGCACGGCTAGGCAATGCACGGCAAGGCAAGCAAAGGGTAACGCAAGGCAAGGCACGGTGAGGCTAGGCAAGGCTAATGCACGAAAACGCAAGGCTAGGCAATGCACGACAATGCAAGGAAAGCTTAAAGCAAAGGAAGGCACGGTCAGGCGAGATAAGGCAAAGGCACGACAATGCAAGGCTAGGCAATTCAGGGAAGGCAAGCAAAGAGTAACGGAAGGTAAGGAAGGCAAGGAAAAGCAAGGAAAGGCAAGGGTAACGGAAGGAACGGCACGGCAATGGGGAACAAGTCTAAGGCACGACACCGAACGCTAGGCAATGAACGGCAAGGCAAGGAAAGGGTAACGCATGGGAAAGCACGGTCAGGCGATGCAAGGCTAAGGCACGACAACGCAAGGCTAGGCAATGCACGGAAGGCAAGCAAAGAGTAACGGAAGGTAAGGAAGGCAAGGGAAAGCAAGGAAAGGCAAGTGTAACGGAAGGAACGGCACGGCAAGGGGCAACAAGGCTAAGGCACGACAACGCACGCTAGGCAATGCACGGCAAGGCAAGGAAAGGGTAACGCATGGGAAACCACGGTCAGGCGAGGCAAGCCTAAGGCATGACAACGCAAGGCTAAGCAATGCACGGAAAGCAAGCAAAGAGTAACGGAACGCAAGGAAGGCAAGGGAAAGCAAGGGAAGGCAAGGGTAACGGAAGGAACGGCACGGCAAGGGGTAAGAAGGCTAAGGCACGACAACGCAGGGCTAGGCAATGCACGGCAAGGCAAGGAAAGGGTAACGCAGGGGAAGGCACGGTCAGGTGAGGCAAGGATAAGGCACGACAATGCAAGGCTAGGCAATGCACGGCAAGGCAAGTAAAGAGTAACGGAAGGAAAGGAATGCAAGGCAAAGCCAGGCAAGGCAAGTGTAACAAAAGGCACGCCACGGCAAGGGGAATCAAGGCTAAGGTACGACAACGCACGGCTAGGCAATGCACGGCAAGGCAAGGAAAGGGTAACGCAAGGCAAGGCACGGTGAGGCTAGGCAAGGCTAATGCACGACAACGCAAGGCTAGGCAATGCACGACAATGCAAGGAAAGCTTAAAGCAAAGGAAGGCACGGTCAGGCGAGATAAGGCTAAGGCACGACAACGCAAGGCTAGGCAATGCACGGAAGGCAAGCAAAGAGTAACGGAAGGTAAGGAAGGCAAGGGAAAGCAAAGAAAGGCAAGTGTAACGGAAGGAACGGCACGGCAAGGGGAAACAAGGCTAAGGCACGACAACGCACGCTAGGCAATGAACGGCAAGGCAAGGAAAGGGTAACGCATGGGAAAGCACGGTCAGGCGAGGCAAGCCTAAGGCATGACAACGCAAGGCTAGGCAATGCACGGAAAGCAAGCAAAGAGTAACGGAACGCAAGGAAGTCAAGGGAAAGCAAGGGAAGGCAAGAGTAATGGAAGGAACGGCACGGCAAGGGGTAACAAGGCTAAGGCACGACAACGCAGGGCTAGGCAATGCACGGCAAGGCAAGGAAAGAGTAACGGAAGGAAAGGAAGGCAAGGCAAAGCCAGGCAAGGCAAGTGTAACAAAAGGCACGCAACGGCAAGGGGAAACAAGGCTAAGGCACAACAACACACGGCTAGGAAATGCACGGCAAGGCAAGGAAAGGGTAACGCAAGGCAAGGCACGGTGTGGCTAGGCAAGGTTAATGCACGACAACGCAAGGCTAGGCAATGCACGACAAGGCAAGGAAAGCTTAAAGCAAAGGAAGGCAAGGTCAGGCGAGATAAGGCAAAGGCACGACAACGCAAGGCTAGGCAATTCAGGGAAGGCAAGCAAAGAGTAACGGAAGGTAAGGAAGGCAAGGAAAAGCAAGGAAAGGCAAGGGTAACGGAAGGAACGGCACGGCAAGGGGGAAGAAATGTAAGGCACGACACCGAACGCTAGGCAATGAACGGCCAGGCAAGGAAAGGGTAACGCATGGGAAAGCACGGTCAGGCGAGGCAAGGCTAAGGCACGACAACGCAAGGCTAGGCAATGCACGGAAGGCAAGCAAAGAGTAACGGAAGGTAAGGAAGGCAAGGGAAAGCAAGGAAAGGCAAGTGTAACGGAAGGAACGGCACGGCAAGGGGCAACAAGGCTAAGGCACGACAACGCACGCTAGGCAATGCACGGCAAGGCAAGGAAAGGGTAACGCATGGGAAAGCACGGTCAGGCGAGGCAAGGCTAAAGCATGACAACGCAAGGCTAGGCAATGCACGGAAAGCAAGCAAGGAGTAACGGAATGCAAGGAAGGAAAGGGAAAGCAAGGGAAGGCAAGGGTAACGGAAGGAACGGCACGGCAAGGGGAAACAAGGCTAAGGCACGACAACGCACGCTAGGCAATGCACGGCAAGGCAAGGAAAGGGTAACGCATGGGAAAGCACGGTCAGGCGAGGCAAGGCTAAGGAAAGCCAACGCAAGGCTAGGCAATGCACGGAAAGCAAGCAGGGAGTAACGGAATGCAAGGAAGGAAAGGGAAAGCAAGGGAAGGCAAGGGTAACGGAAGGAACGGCACGGCAAGGGGTAACAAGGCTAAGGCACGACAACACACGGCTAGGAAATGCACGGCAAGGCAAGGAAAGGGTAACGCAAGGCAAGGCACGGTGAGGCTAGGCAAGGTTAATGCACGACAACGCAAGGCTAGGCAATGCAAGACAATGCAAGGAAAGCTCAAAGCAAAGGAAGGCACGGTCAGGCGAGATAAGGCTAAGGCACGACAACGCAAGGCTAGGCAATGCAGGGAAGGCAAGCAAAGAGTAACGGAAGGCAAGCAAGGCAAGGAAAAGGAAGGAAAGGCCAGGGTAACGGAAGGAACGGCACGGCAAGGGGAAACAAGTCTAAGGCACGACACCGAACGCTAGGCAATGAACGGCAAGGCAAGGAAAGGGTAAGGCATTTGAAAGCACGGTCAGGCGAGGCAACGCTAAGGCACGACAACGCAAGGCTAGGCAATGCACGGAAGATAAGCAAAGAGTAACGGAAGGAAAGGAAGGCAAGGGAAAGGAAGGAAAGGCAAGTGTAACGGAAGGAACGGCACGGCAAGGGGAAACAAGGCTAAGGCACGACAACGCACGGCTAGGCAATGCACGGAAAGGCAAGGAAAGGGTAACGCATGGGAAAGCACGGTCAGGCGATGCAAGGCTAAGGCATGACAACGCAAGGCTAGGCAATGCACGGAAAGCAAGCAAAGAGTAACGGAACGCAAGGAAGGCAAGGGAAAGCAAGTAAAGGCAAGGGTAACGGAAGGAACGGCACGGTAAGGGGTAACAAGTCTAAGGCACGGCAACGGAGGGCTAGGCAATGCACGGCAAGGCAAGGAAAGGGTAACGCAGGGGAAGGCACGGTCAGGTGAGGCAAGGATAAGGCACGACAATGCAAGGCTAGGCAATGCACGGCAAGGCAAGGAAAGAGTAACGGAAGGAAAGGAAGGCAAGTCAAACGCAGGAAAGGCAAGTGTAACAAAAGGCACGCCACGGCAAGGGGAAACAAGGCTAAGGCACGACAACGCAAGGCTAGGCAATGCACGACAATGCAAGGAAAGCTTAAAGCAAAGGAAGGCACGGTCAGGCGAGATAAGGCTAAGGCACGACAACGCAAGGCTAGGCAATGCAGGGAAGGGAAGCAAAGAGTAACGGAAGGTAAGCAAGGCAAGGAAAAGCAAGGAAAGGCAAGGGTAACGGAAGGAATTGCACGGCAAGGGGAAACAAGGCTAAGGCACGGCAACGCAGGCTGGGCAATGCACGGCAAGGCAAGGAAAGGGTAACGCATGGGAAGCACGTTCAGGCGAGGCAAGGCTAAGGCACGACAACGCAAGGCTAGGCAATGCACGGAAGGCAAGCAAAGAGTAACGGAAGGTAAGGAAGGCAAGGGAAAGCAAACAAAGGCAAGTGTAACGGAAGGAACTGCACGGCAAGGGGAAACAAGGCTAAGGCACGACAACGCACGGCTAGGCAATGCACGGCAAGGCAAGCAAAGGGTAACGCAATGCAATGCACGGTGAGGCTAGACAAGGCTAATGCACGAAAACGCAAGGCTAGGCAATGCACGACAATGCAAGGAAAGCTTAAAGCAAAGGAAGGCAAGGTCAGGCGAGATAAGGCAAAGGCACGACAACGCAAGGCTAGGATATTCAGGGAAGGCTAGCAAAGAGTAACGGAAGGTAAGGAAGGCAAGGAAAAGCAAGGAAAGGCAAGGGTAACGGAAGGAACGGCACGGCAAGCGGGAACAAGTCTAAGGCACGACACCGAACGCTAGGCAATGAACGGCAAGGCAAGGAAAGGGTAACGCATGGGAAAGCACGGTCAGGCGAGGCAAGGCTAAGGCACGACAACGCAAGGCTAGGCAATGCACGGAAGGCAAGCAAAGAGTAACGGAAGGTAAGGAAGGCAAGGGAAAGCAAGGAAAGGCAAGTGTAACGGAAGGAACGGCACGGCAAGGGGAAACAAGGCTAAGGCACGACAACGCACGCTATGCAATGCACGGCAAGGCAAGGAAAGGGTAACGCATGGGAAAGCACGGTCAGGCGAGGCAAGGCTAAGGCATGACAACGCAAGGCTAGGCAATGCACGGAAAGCAAGCAAAGAGTAACGGAACGCAAGGAAGGCAAGGGAAAGCAAGGGAAGGCAAGGGTAACGGAAGGAACGGCACGGCAAGGGGTAAGAAGGCTAAGGCACGACAACGCAGGGCTAGGCAATGCACGGCAAGGCAAGGAAAGGGTAACGCAGGGGAAGGCACGGTCAGGTGAGGCAAGGATAAGGCACGACAATGCAAGGCTAGGCAATGCACGGCAAGGCAAGTAAAGAGTAACGGAAGGAAAGGAAGGCAAGGCAAAGCCAGGCAAGGCAAGGGTAACAAAAGGCACGCCACGGCAAGGGGAATCAAGGCTAAGGCACGACAACGGACGGCTAGGCAATGCACGGCAAGGCAAGGAAAGGATAACGCAAGGCAAGGCACGGTGAGGCTAGGCAAGGCTAATGCACGACAACGCAAGGCTAGGCAATGCACGACAATGCAAGGAAAGCTTAAAGCAAAGGAAGGCACGGTCAGGCGCGATAAGGCTAAGGCACGACAACGCAAGGCTAGGCAATGCACGGAAGGCAAGCAAAGAGTAACGGAAGGTAAGGAAGGCAAGGGAAAGCAAAGAAAGGCAAGTGTAACGGAAGGAACGGCACGGCAAGGGGAAACAAGGCTAAGGCACGACAACGCACGCTAGGCAATGCACGGCAAGGCAAGGAAAGGGTAACGCATGGGAAAGCACGGTCAGGCGAGGCAAGCCTAAGGCATGACAACGCAAGGCTAGGCAATGCACGGAAAGCAAGCAAAGAGTAACGGAACGCAAGGACGGCAAGGGAAAGCAAGGGAAGGCAAGGGTAACGGAAGGAACGGCACGGCAAGGGGAAACAAGGCTAAGGCACGACAACGCACGGCTAGGCAATGCACGGCAAGGCAAGGAAAGGGTAACGCAAGGCAAGTGTAACAAAAGGCACGGCACGGCAAGGGGAAACAAGGCTAAGGCACGACAACGCACGGCTAGGCAATGCACGGCAAGGCAAGGAAAGGGTAACGCAAGGCAAGGCACGGTGAGGCTAGGCAAGGCTAATGCACGAAAACGCAAGGCTAGGCAAGGCACGACAATGCAAGTAAAGCTTAAAGCAAAGGAAGGCACGGTCAGGCGAGATAAGGCTAAGGAACGACAACGCAAGGCTAGGCAATGCAGGGAAGGCAAGCAAAGAGTAACGGAAGGTAAGGAAGGCAAGGGAAAGCAAGGAAAGGCAATGGTAACGGAAGGAACGGCACGGCAAGGGGAAACAAGTCTAAGGCACGACAACGCACGCTAGGCAATGCACGGCAAGGCAAGGAAAGGGTAACGCATGGGAAAGCACGGTCAGGGGAGGCAAGGCTAAGGCACGACAACGCAAGGCTTGGCAATGCACGGAAGGCAAGCAAAGAGTAACGGAAGGTAAGGAAGGCAAGGGAAAGCAAAGAAAGGCAAGTGTAACGGAAGGAACGGCACGGCAAGGGGAAACAAGGCTAAGGCACGACAACGCACGCTAGGCAATGCACGGCAAGGCAAGGCAAGGGTAACGCATGGGAAAGCACGGTCAGGCGAGGTAAGGCTAAGGAAAGCCAATGTAAGGCTAGGCAATGCACGGAAAGCAAGCAAGGAGTAACGGAATGCAAGGAAGGAAAGGGAAAGCAAGGGAAGGCAAGGGTAACGGAAGGAACGGCACGGCAAGGGGTAACAAGGCTAAGGCACGACAACACACGGCTAGGAAATGCACGGCAAGGCAAGGAAAGGGTAACGCAAGGCAAGGCACGGTGAGGCTAGGCAAGGTTAATGCACGACAACGCAAGGCTAGGCAATGCACGACAATGCAAGTAAAGCTTAAAGCAAAGGAAGGCACGGTTAGGCGAGATAAGGCTAAGGCACGACAACGCAAGGCTAGGCAATGCACGGAAGGCAAGCAAAGAGTAACGGAAGGTAAGGAAGGCAAGGGAAAGCAAAGAAAGGCAAGTGTAACGGAAGGAACGGCACGGCAAGGGGAAACAAGGCTAAGGCACGACAACGCACGATAGGCAATGCACGGCAAGGCAAGGAAAGGGTAACGCATGGGAAAACACGGTCAGGCGAGGCAAGGCTAAGGAAAGCCAACGCAAGGCTAGGCAATGCACGGAAAGCAAGCAAGGAGTAACGGAATGCAAGGAAGGAAAGGGAAAGCAAGGGAAGGCAAGGGTAACGGAAGGAACGGCACGGCAAGGGGAAACAAGGCTAAGGCACGACAACGCACGCTAGGCAATGCACGGCAAGGCAAGGAAAGGGTAACGCATGGGAAAGCACGGTCAGGCGAGGCAAGGCTAAGGCACGACAACGCAAGGCTAGGCAATGCACGGAAGGCAAACAAAGAGTAACGGAAGGTAAGGAAGGCAAGGGAAAGCAAACAAAGGCAAGTGAAACGGAAGGAACTGCACGGCAAGGGGAAACAAGGCTAAGGCACGACAACGCACGGCTAGGCAATGCACGGCAAGGCAAGCAAAGGGTAACGCAAGGCAATGCACGGTGAGGCTAGACAAGGCTAATGCACGAAAACGCAAGGCTAGGCAATGCACGACAATGCAAGGAAAGCTTAAAGCAAAGGAAGGCAAGGTCAGGCGAGATAAGGCAAAGGCACGACAACGCAAGGCTAGGATATTCAGGGAAGGCTAGCAAAGATTAACGGAAGGTAAGGAAGGCAAGGAAAAGCAAGGAAAGGCAAGGGTAACGGAAGGAACGGCACGGCAAGCGGGAACAAGTCTAAGGCACGACACCGAACGCTAGGCAATGAACGGCAAGGCAAGGAAAGGGTAACGCATGGGAAAGCACGGTCAGGCGAGGCAAGGCTAAGGCACGACAACGCAAGGCTAGGCAATGCACGGAAGGCAAGCAAAGAGTAACGGAAGGTAAGGAAGGCAAGGGAAAGCAAGGAAAGGCAAGTGTAACGGAAGGAACGGCACGGCAAGGGGAAACAAGGCTAAGGCACGACAACGCACGCTATGCAATGCACGGCAAGGCAAGGAAAGGGTAACGCATGGGAAAGCACGGTCAGGCGAGGCAAGGCTAAGGCATGACAACGCAAGGCTAGGCAATGCACGGAAAGCAAGCAAAGAGTAACGGAACGCAAGGAAGGCAAGGGAAAGCAAGGGAAGGCAAGGGTAACGGAAGGAACGGCACGGCAAGGGGTAAGAAGGCTAAGGCACGACAACGCAGGGCTAGGCAATGCACGGCAAGGCAAGGAAAGGGTAACGCAGGGGAAGGCACGGTCAGGTGAGGCAAGGATAAGGCACGACAATGCAAGGCTAGGCAATGCACGGCAAGGCAAGTAAAGAGTAACGGAAGGAAAGGAAGGCAAGGCAAAGCCAGGCAAGGCAAGTGTAACAAAAGGCACGCCACGGCAAGGGGAATCAAGGCTAAGGCACGACAACACACGGCTAGGCAATGCACGGCAAGGCAAGGAAAGGATAACGCAAGGCAAGGCACGGTGAGGCTAGGCAAGGCTAATGCACGACAACGCAAGGCTAGGCAATGCACGACAATGCAAGGAAAGCTTAAAGCAAAGGAAGGCACGGTCAGGCGAGATAAGGCTAAGGCACGACAACGCAAGGCTAGGCAATGCACGGAAGGCAAGCAAAGAGTAACGGAAGGTAAGGAAGGCAAGGGAAAGCAAAGAAAGGCAAGTGTAACGGAAGGAACGGCACGGCAAGGGGAAACAAGGCTAAGGCACGACAACGCACGCTAGGCAATGCACGGCAAGGCAAGGAAAGGGTAACGCATGGGAAAGCACGGTCAGGCGAGGCAAGCCTAAGGCATGACAACGCAAGGCTAGGCAATGCACGGAAAGCAAGCAAAGAGTAACGGAACGCAAGGACGGCAAGGGAAAGCAAGGGAAGGCAAGGGTAACGGAAGGAACGGCACGGCAAGGGGTAACAAGGCTAAGGGACGACAACGCAGGGCTAGGCAATGCACGGCAAGGCAAGGAAAGAGTAACAGAAGGAAAAGAAGGCAAGGCAAAGCCACGCAAGGCAAGTGTAACAAAAGGCACGCAACGGCAAGGGGAAACAAGGCTAAGTCACGACAACACACGGCTAGGAAATGCACGGCAAGGCAAGGAAAGGGTAACGCAAGGCAAGGCACGGTGAGGCTAGGCAAGGGTAATGCACGACAACGCAAGGCTAGGCAATGCACGACAATGCAAGTAAAGCTTAAAGCAAAGGAAGGCACGGTCAGGCGAGATAAGGCTAAGGCACGACAACGCAAGGCTAGGCAATGCAGGGAAGGCAAGCAAAGAGTAACGGAAGGTAAGGAAGGCAAGGGAAAGCAAGGAAAGGCAATGGTAACGGAAGGAACGGCACGGCAAGGGGAAACAAGTCTAAGGCACGACAACGCACGCTAGGCAATGCACGGCAAGGCAAGGAAAGGGTAACGCATGGGAAAGCACGGTCAGGGGAGGCAAGGCTAAGGCACGACAACGCAAGGCTTGGCAATGCACGGAAGGCAAGCAAAGAGTAACGGAAGGTAAGGAAGGCAAGGGAAAGCAAAGAAAGGCAAGTGTAACGGAAGGAACGGCACGGCAAGGGGAAACAAGGCTAAGGCACGACAACGCACGCTAGGCAATGCACGGCAAGGCAAGGCAAGGGTAACGCATGGGAAAGCACGGTCAGGCGAGGTAAGGCTAAGGAAAGCCAATGCAAGGCTAGGCAATGCACGGAAAGCAAGCAAGGAGTAACGGAATGCAAGGAAGGAAAGGGAAAGCAAGGGAAGGCAAGGGTAACGGAAGGAACGGCACGGCAAGGGGTAACAAGGCTAAGGCACGACAACACACGGCTAGGAAATGCACGGCAAGGCAAGGAAAGGGTAACGGAAGGCAAGGCACGGTGAGGCTAGGCAAGGTTAATGCACGACAACGCAAGGCTAGGCAATGCACGACAATGCAAGTAAAGCTTAAAGCAAAGGAAGGCACGGTCAGGCGAGATAAGGCTAAGGCACGACAACGCAAGGCTAGGCAATGCACGGAAGGCAAGCAAAGAGTAACGGAAGGTAAGGAAGGCAAGGGAAAGCAAAGAAAGGCAAGTGTAACGGAAGGAACGGCACGGCAAGGGGAAACAAGGCTAAGGCACGACAACGCACGATAGGCAATGAACGGCAAGGCAAGGAAAGGGTAACGCATGGGAAAGCACGGTCAGGCGAGGCAAGGCTAAGGCACGACAACGCAAGGCTAGGCAATGCACGGAAGGCAAGCAAAGAGTAACGGAAGGTAAGGAAGGCAAGGGAAAGGAAGGAAAGGCTAGTGTAACGGAAGGAACGGCACGGCAAGGGGAAACAAGGCTAAGGCACGACAACGCACGGCTAGGCAATGCACGGAAAGGCAAGGAAAGGGTAACGCATGGGAAAGCACGGTCAGGCGATGCAAGGCTAAGGCATGACAACGCAAGGCTAGGCAATGCACGGAAAGCAAGCAAAGAGTAAAGGAACGCAAGGAAGGCAAGGGAAAGCAAGGGAAGGCAAGGGTAACGGAAGGAACGGCACGGTAAGGGGTAACAAGTCTAAGGCACGGCAACGCAGGGCTAGGCAATGCACGGCAAGTCAAGGAAAGGGTAACGCAGGGGAAGGCACGTTCAGGTGAGGCAAGGATAAGGCACGACAATGCAAGGCTTGGCAATGCACGGCAAGGCAAGGAAAGAGTAACGGAAGGAAAGGAAGGCAAGTCAAAGCCAGGAAAGGCAAGTGTAACAAAAGGCACGCCACGGCAAGGGGAAACAAGGCTAAGGCACGACAACGCACGGCTAGGCAATGCACGGCAAGGCAAGGAAAGGGTAACGCAAGGCAAGGCACGGTGAGGCTAGACAAGGCTAATGCACGAAAACGCAAGGCTAGGCAATGCACGACAATGCAAGGAAAGCTTAAAGCAAAGGAAGGCACGGTCAGGCGAGATAAGGCTAAGGCACGACAACGCAAGGCTAGGCAATGCAGGGAAGGGAAGCAAAGAGTAACGGAAGGTAAGCAAGGCAAGGAAAAGCAAGGAAAGGCAAGGGTAACGGAAGGAATTGCACGGCAAGGGGAAACAAGGCTAAGGCACGGCAACGCAGGCTGGGCAATGCACGGCAAGGCAAGGAAAGGGTAACGCATGGGAAAGCACGTTCAGGCGAGGCAAGGCTAAGGCACGACAACGCAAGGCTAGGCAATGCACGGAAGGCAAGCAAAGAGTAACGGAAGGTAAGGAAGGCAAGGGAAAGCAAAGAAAGGCAAGTGTAACGGAAGGAACTGCACGGCAAGGGGAAACAAGGCTAAGGCACGACAACGCACGGCTAAGCAATGCACGGCAAGGCAAGCAAAGGGTAACGCAAGGCAATGCACGGTGAGGATAGACAAGGCTAATGCACGGAAACGCAAGGCTAGGCAATGCACGACAATGCAAGGAAAGCTTAAAGCAAAGGAAGGCAAGGTCAGGCGAGATAAGGCAAAGGCACGACAACGCAAGGCTAGGCAATTCAGGGAAGGCAAGCAAAGAGTAACGGAAGGAAAGGAAGGCAAGGAAAAGCAAGGAAAGGCAAGGGTAACGGAAGGAACGGCACGGCAAGGGGGAACAAGTCTAAGGCACGACACCGAACGCTAGGCAATGAACGGCAAGGCAAGGAAAGGGTAACGCATGGGAAAGCACGGTCAGGCGAGGCAAGGCTAAGGCACGACAACGCAAGGCTAGGCAATGCACGGAAGGCAAGCAAAGAGTAACGGAAGGTAAGGAAGGCAAGGGAAAGCAAGGAAAGGCAAGTGTAACGGAAGGAACGGCACGGCAAGGGGAAACAAGGCTAAGGCACGACAACGCACGCTAGGCAATGCACGGCAAGGCAAGGAAAGGGTAACGCATGGGAAAGCACGGTCAGGCGAGGCAAGGCTAAGGCATGACAACGCAAGGCTAGGCAATGCACGGAAAGCAAGCAAAGAGTAACGGAACGCAAGGAAGGCAAGGGAAAGCAAGGGAAGGCAAGGGTAACGGAAGGAACGGCACGGCAAGGGGTAAGAAGGCTAAGGCACGACAACGCAGGGCTAGGCAATGCACGGCAAGGCAAGGAAAGGGTAACGCAGGGGAAGGCACGGTCAGGTGAGGCAAGGATAAGGCACGACAATGCAAGGCTAGGCAATGCACGGCAAGGCAAGGAAAGAGTAACGGAAGGAAAGGAAGGCAAGGCAAAGCCAGGCAAGGCAAGTGTAACAAAAGGCACGCCACGGCAAGGGGAATCAAGGCTAAGGCACGACAACGCACGGCTAGGCAATGCACGGCAAGGCAACGAAAGGGTAACGCAAGGCAAGGCACGGTCAGGCGAGGCAAGGCTAAGGCACGACAACGCAAGGCTAGGCAATGCACGGAAGGCAAGCAAAGAGTAACGGAACGCAAGGAAGGCAAGGGAAAGCAAGGGAAGGCAAGGGTAACGGAAGGAAAGGCACGGCAAGGGGTAACAAGGCTAAGGCACGACAACGCAGGGCTAGGCAATGCACGGCAAGGCAAGGAAAGAGTAACGGAAGGAAAGGAAGGCAAGGCAAAGCCAGGCAAGGCAAGTGTAACAAAAGGCACGCAACGGCAAGGGGAAACAAGGCTAAGGCACGACAACACACGGCTAGGAAATGCACGGCAAGGCAAGGAAAGGGTAACGCAAGGCAAGGAACGGTGAGGCTAGGCAAGGCTAATGCACGACAACGCAAGGCTAGGCAAGGCACGACAATGCAAGTAAAGCTTAAAGCAAAGGAAGGCACGGTCAGGCGAGATAAGGCTAAGGAACGACAACGCAAGGCTAGGCAATGCAGGGAAGGCAAGCAAAGAGTAACGGAAGGTAAGGAAGGCAAGGGAAAGCAAGGAAAGGCAAGTGTAACGGAAGGAACGGCACGGCAAGGGGAAACAAGTCTAAGGCACGACAACGCACGCTAGGCAATGCACGGCAAGGCAAGGAAAGGGTAACGCATGGTAAAGCACGGTCAGGGGAGTCAAGGCTAAGGCACGACAACGCAAGGCTTGGCAATGCACGGAAGGCAAGCAAAGAGTAACGGAAGGTAAGGAAGGCAAGGGAAAGCAAAGAAAGGCAAGTGTAACGGAAGGAACGGCACGGCAAGGGGAAACAAGGCTAAGGCACGACAACGCACGCTAGGCAATGCACGGCAAGGCAAGGCAAGGGTAACGCATGGGAAAGCACGGTCAGGCGAGGCAAGGCTAAGGAAAGCCAACGCAAGGCTAGGCAATGCACGGAAAGCAAGCAAGGAGTAACGGAATGCAAGGAAGGAAAGGGAAAGCAAGGGAAGGCAAGGGTAACGGAAGGAACGGCACGTCAAGGGGTAACAAGGCTAAGGCACGACAACACACGGCTAGGAAATGCACGGCAAGGCAAGGAAAGGGTAACGCAAGGCAAGGCACGGTGAGGCTAGGCAAGGTTAATCCACGACAACGCAAGGCTAGGCAATGCAAGACAATGCAAGGAAAGCTTAAAGCAAAGGAAGGCACGGTCAGGCGAGATAAGGCTAAGGAACGACAACGCAAGGCTAGGCAATTCAGGGAAGGCAAGCAAAGAGTAACGGAAGGTAAGCAAGGCAAGGAAAAGGAAGGAAAGGCCAGGGTAACGGAAGGAACGGCACGGCAAGGGGAAACAAGTCTAAGGCACGACACCGAACGCTAGGCAATGAACGGCAAGGCAAGGAAAGGGTAACGCATTTGAAAGCACGGTCAGGCGAGGCAACGCAAAGGCACGACAACGCAAGGCTAGGCAATGCACGGAAGGCAAGCAAAGAGTAACGGAAGGTAAGGAAGGCAAGGGAAAGGAAGGAAAGGCAAGTGTAACGGAAGGAACGGCACGGCAAGGGGAAACAAGGCTAAGGCACGACAACGCACCGCTAGGCAATGCACGGAAAGGCAAGGAAAGGGTAACGCATGGGAAAACACGGTCAGGCGATGCAAGGATAAGGCATGACAACGCAAGGCTAGGCAATGCACGGAAAGCAAGCAAAGAGTAACGGAACGCAAGGAAGGCAAGGGAAAGCAAGGGAAGGCAAGGGTAACGGAAGGAACGGCACGGTAAGGGCTAACAAGTCTAAGGCACGGCAACGCATGGCTAGGCAATGCACGGCAAGGCAAGGAAAGGGTAACGCAGGGGAAGGCACGGTCAGGTGAGGCAAGGATAAGGCACGACAATGCAAAGCTAGGCAATGCACGGCAAGGCAAGGAAAGAGTAACGGAAGGAAAGGAAGGCAAGTCAAAGCCAGGAAAGGCAAGTGTAACAAAAGGCACGCCACGGCAAGGGGAAACAAGGCTAAGGCACGACAACGCACGGCTAGCAATGCACGGCAAGGCAAGGAAAGGGTAACGCAAGGCAAGGCACGGTGAGGCTAGGCAAGGCTAATGCACGACAACGCAAGGCTAGGCAATGCACGACAATGCAAGGAAAGCTTAAAGCAAAGGAAGGCACGGTCAGGCGAGATAAGGCTAAGGCACGACAACGCAAGGCTAGGCAATGCAGGGAAGGGAAGCAAAGAGTAACGGAAGGTAAGCAAGGCAAGGAAAAGCAAGGAAAGGCAAGGGTAACGGAAGGAATTGCACGGCAAGGGGAAACAAGGCTAAGGCACGGCAACGCAGGCTGGGCAATGCACGGCAAGGCAAGGAAAGGGTAACGCATGGGAAAGCACGTTCAGGCGAGGCAAGGCTAAGGCACGACAACGCAAGGCTAGGCAAGGCACGGAAGGCAAGCAAAGAGTAACGGAAGGCAAGGAAGGCAAGGGAAAGCAAGGCAACGCAAGGGTAACGGAAGGAACTGCACGGAAAGGGGAAACAAGGCTAAGGCACGACAACGCACGGCTAGGCAATGCACGGGAAGGCAAGCAAAGGGTAACGCAAGGCAATGCACGGTGAGGCTAGACAAGGCTAATGCACGAAAACGCAAGGCTAGGCAATGCACGACAATGCAATGAAAGCTTAAAGCAAAGGAAGGCAAGGTCAGGCGAGATAAGGCAAAGGCACGACAATGCAAGGCTAGGCAAATCAGGGAAGGCAAGCAAAGAGTAACGGAAGGTAAGGAAGGCAAGGAAAAGCAAGGAAAGGCAAGGGTAACGGAAGGAACGGCACGGCAAGGGGGAAGAAGTGTAAGGCACGACACCGAACGCTAGGCAATGAACGGCAAGGCAAGGAAAGGGTAACGCATGGGAAAGCACGGTCAGGCGAGGAAAGGCTAAGGCACGACAACGCAAGGCTAGGCAATGCACGGAAGGCAAGCAAAGAGTAACGGAAGGTAAGGAAGGCAAGGGAAAGCAAGGAAAGGCAAGTGTAACGGAAGGAACGGCACGGCAAGGGGCAACAAGGCTAAGGCACGACAACGCAGGGTTAGGCAATGCACGGCAAGGCAAGGAAAGGGTAACGCAGGGGAAGGCACGGTCAGGTGAGGCAAGGATAAGGCACGACAATGCAAGGCTAGGCAATGCACGGCAAGGCAAGTAAAGAGTAAGGGAAGGAAAGGAAGGCAAGGCAAAGCCAGGCAAGGCAAGTGTAACAAAAGGCACGCCACGGCAAGGGGAATCAAGGCTAAGGCACGACAACGCACGGCTAGGCAATGCACGGCAAGGCAAGGAAAGGGTAACGTAAGGCAAGGCACGGTGAGGCTAGGCAAGGCTAATGCACGACAACGCAAGGCTAGGCAATGCACGACAATGCAAGGAAAGCTTAAAGCAAAGGAAGGCACGGTCAGGCGAGATAAGGCTAAGGCACGACAACGCAAGGCTAGGCAATACAGGGAAGGCAAGCAAAGAGTAACGGAAGGTAAGGAAGGCAAGGAAAAGCAAGGAAAGGCAAGGGTAACGGAAGGAACGGCACGGCAAGGGGGAAGAAGTGTAAGGCACGACACCGAACGCTAGGCAATGAACGGCAAGGCAAGGAAAGGGTAACGCATGGGAAAGCACGGTCAGGCGAGGCAAGGCTAAGGCACGACAACGCAAGGCTAGGCAATGCACGGAAGGCAAGCAAAGAGTAACGGAAGGTAAGGAAGGCAAGGGAAAGCAAGGAAAGGCAAGTGTAAAGGAAGGAACGGCACGGCAAGGGGCAACAAGGCTAAGGCACGACAACGCACGCTAGGCAATGCACGGCAAGGCAAGGAAAGGGTAACGCATGGGAAAGCACGGTCAGGCGAGGCAAGGCTAAGGCATGACAACGCAAGGCTAGGCAATGCACGGAAAGCAATCAAAGAGTAACGGAACGCAAGGAAGGCAAGGGAAAGCAAGGGAAGGCAAGGGAAACGAAGGAACGGCACGGCAAGGGGTAAGAAGGCTAAGGCACGACAACGCAGGGCTAGGCAATGCACGGCAAGGCAAGGAAAGGGTAACGCAGGGGAAGGCACGGTCAGGTGAGGCAAGGATAAGGCACGACAATGCAAGGCTAGGCAATGCACGGCAAGGCAAGTAAAGAGTAACGGAAGGAAAGGAAGGCAAGGCAAAGCCAGGCAAGGCAAGTGTAACAAAAGGCACGCCACGGCAAGGGGAATCAAGGCTAAGGCACGACAACGCACGGCTAGGCAATGCACGGCAAGGCAAGGAAAGGGTAACGCAAGGCAAGGCACGGTGAGGCTAGGCAAGGCTAATGCACGACAACGCAAGGCTAGGCAATGCACGACAATGCAAGGAAAGCTTAAAGCAAAGGAAGGCACGGTCAGGCGAGATAAGGCTAAGGCACGACAACGCAAGGCTAGGCAATGCACGGAAGGCAAGCAAAGAGTAACGGAAGGTAAGGAAGTCAAGGGAAAGCAAAGAAAGGCAAGTGTAACGGAAGGAACTGCAAGGCAAGGGGAAACAAGGCTAAGGCACGACAACGCACGGCTAGGCAATGAACAGCAAGGCAAGGAAAGGGTAACGCATGGGAAAGCACGGTCAGGCGAGGCAAGCCTAAGGCATGACAACGCAAGGCTAGGCAATGCACGGAAAGCAAGCAAAGAGTAACGGAACGCAAGGAAGGCAAGGGAAAGCAAGGGAAGGCAAGGGTAACGGAAGGAACGGCACGGCAAGGGGTAACAAGGCTAATGCACGACAATGCAAGGCTAGGCAATGCACGGCAAGGCAAGGAAAGAGTAACGGAAGGAAAGGAAGGCAAGGCAAAGCCAGGCAAGGCAAGTGTAACAAAAGGCACGCAACGGCAAGGGGAAACAAGGCTAAGGCACGACGACACACGGCTAGGAAATGCACGGCAAGGCAAGGAAAGGGTAACGCAAGGCAAGGCACGGTGAGGCTAGGCAAGGCTAATGCACGACAACGCAAGGCTAGGCAATGCACGACAATGCAAGTAAAGCTTAAAGCAAAGGAAGGCACGGTCAGGCGAGATAAGGCTAAGGCACGACAACGCAAGGCTAGGCAATGCACGGAAGGCAAGCAAGGAGTAACGGAATGCAAGGAAGGAAAGGGAAAGCAAGGGAAGGCAAGGGTAACGGAAGGAACGGCACGGTAAGGGGCAACAAGGCTAAGGCACGACAACGCACGCTAGGCAATGCACGGCAAGGCAAGGAAAGGGTAACGCATGGGAAAGCACGGTCAGGCGAGGCAAGGCTAAGGAAAGCCAACGCAAGGCTAGGGAATGCACGGAAAGCAAGCAAAGAGTAACGGAACGCAAGGAAGGCAAGGGAAAGCAAGGGAAGGCAAGGGTAACGGAAGGAACGGCACGGTAAGGGGTAACAAGTCTAAGGCACGGCAACGCATGGCTAGGCAATGCACGGCAAGGCATGGAAAGGGTAACGCAGGGGAAGGCACGGTCAGGTGAGGCAAGGATAAGGCACGACAATGCAAGGCTAGGCAATGCAAGGCAAGGCAAGGAAAGAGTAACGGAAGGAAAGGAAGGCAAGTCAAAGCCAGGAAAGGGAAGTGTAACAAAAGGCACGCCACGGCAAGGGGAAACAAGGCTAAGGCACTACAACGAACGGCTAGGCAATGCACGGCAAGGCAAGGAAAGGGTAACGCAAGGCAAGGCACGGTGAGGCTAGGCAAGGCTAATGCAGGACAACGCAAGGCTAGGCAATGCACGACAATGCAAGGAAAGCTTAAAGCAAAGGAAGGCACGGTCAGGCGAGATAAGGCTAAGGCACGACAACGCAAGGCTAGGCAATGCGGGGAAGGGAAGCAAAGAGTAACGGAAGGTAAGCAAGGCAAGGAAAAGCAAGGAAAGGCAAGGGTAACGGAAGGAATTGCACGGCAAGGGGAAACAAGGCTAAGGCACGGCAACGCAGGCTGGGCAATGCACGGCAAGGCAAGGAAAGGGTAACGCATGGGAAAGCACGTTCAGGCGAGGCAAGGCTAAGGGAAGACAACGCAAGGCTAGGCAATGCACGGAAGGCAAGCAAAGAGTAACGGAAGGTAAGGAAGGCAAGGGAAAGCAAAGAAAGGCAAGTGTAACGGAAGGAACTGCACGGCAAGGGGAAACAAGGCTAAGGCACGACAACGCACGGCTAGGCAATGCACGGCAAGGCAAGCAAAGGGTAACGCAAGGCAATGCACGGTGAGGCTAGACAAGGCTAATGCACGAAAACGCAAGGCTAGGCAATGCACGGAAGGCAAGCAAAGAGAAACGGAAGGTAAGGAAGGAAAGGGAAAGCAAAGAAAGGCAAGTGTAACGGAGGGAACGGCAAGGCAAGGGGAAACAAGGCTAAGGCACGACAAGGCACGGCTAGGCAATGCACGGCAAGGCAAGCAAACGGTAACGCAAGGAAAGGCACGGTGAGGCTAGGCAAGGCTAATGCACTAAAACGCATGGCTAGGCGATGCAGGACAATGCAAGGAAAGCTTAAAGCAAAGGAAGGCAAGGTCAGGCCAGATAAGGCTAAGGCACGACAACGCAAGGCTAGGAAATTCAGGGAAGGCAAGTAAAGAGTAACGGAAGGTAAGCAAGTGAAGGAAAAGGAAGGAAAGGCCAGGGTAACGGAAGGAACGGCACGGCAAGGGGAAACAAGGCTAAGGCACGGCAACGCAGGCTAGGCAATGCACGGCAAGGCAAGTAAAGTGTAACGCATGGGAAAGCACGTTCAGGCGAGGCAAGGCTAAGGCACAACAACGCAAGGCTAGGCAATGCACGGAAGGCAAGCAAAGAGTAACGGAAGGTAAGGAAGGCAAGGGAAAGGAAGGAAAGGCAAGTGTAACGGAAGGAACGGCACGGCAAGGGGAAACAAGGCTAAGGCACGACAACGCACGGCTAGGCAATGCACGGCAAGGCAAGGACAGGGTAACGCATGGGAAAGCACGGTCAGGCGAGGCAAGGCTAAGGCATGACAACGCAAGGCTAGGCAATGCACGGAAAGCAAGCAAAGAGTAACGGAACGCAAGGAAGGCAAGGGAAAGCAAGGGAAGGCAAGGGTAACGGAAGGAACGTCACGGCAAGGGGTAACAAGGCTAAGGCACGGCAACGCAGGGTTAGGCAATGCACGGCAAGGCAAGGAAAGGGTAACGCAGGGGAAGGCACGGTCAGGTGAGGCAAGGATAAGGCACGACAATGCAAGGCTAGGCAATGCACGGCAAGGCAAGGAAAGAGTAACGCAAGGCAAGGCACGGTGAGGCTAGGCAAGGCTAATGCACGACAACGCAAGGCTAGGCAATGCACGACAATGCAAGGAAAGCTTAAAGCAAAGGAAGGCACGGTCAGGCGAGGCAAGGCTAAGGCACGACAACGCAAGGCTAGGCAATGCACGGAAGGCAAGCAAAGTGTAACGGAAGGAAAGGAAGGCAAGGCAAAGCAAGGAAAGGCAAGTGTAACGGAAGGAACGGCACGGCAAGGGGAAACAAGGCTAAGGCACGACAACACACGGCTAGGCAATGCACGGCAAGGCAAGGAAAGGGTAACGCAAGGCAAGGCACGGTGAGGCTAGGCAAGGCTAATGCACGACAACGCAAGGCTAGGCAATGGACGACAATGCAAGGAAAGCTTAAAGCAAAGGAAGGCACGGTCAGGCGAGATAAGGCTAAGGCACGACAACGCAAGGCTAGGCAATGCACGGAAGGCAAGCAAAGAGTAACGGAAGGTAAGGAAGGCAAGGGAAAGCAAAGAAAGGCAAGTGTAACGGAAGGAACGGCACGGCAAGGGGAAACAAGGCTAAGGCACGACAACGCACGCTAGGCAATGCACGGCAAGGCAAGGAAAGGGTAACGCATGGGAAAGCACGGTCAGGCGAGGCAAGCCTAAGGCATGACAACGCAAGGCTAGGCAATGCACGGAAAGCAAGCAAAGAGTAACGGAACGCAAGGACGGCAAGGGAAAGCAAGGGAAGGCAAGGGTAACGGAAGGAACGGCACGGCAAGGGGTAACAAGGCTAAGGGACGACAACGCAGGGCTAGGCAATGCACGGCAAGGCAAGGAAAGAGTAACAGAAGGAAAGGAAGGCAAGGCAAAGCCACGCAAGGCAAGTATAACAAAAGGCACGCAACGGCAAGGGGAAACAAGGCTAAGGCACGACAACACACGGCTAGGAAATGCACGGGAAGGCAAGGAAAGGGTAACGCAAGGCAAGGCACGGTGAGGCTAGGCAAGGCTAATGCACGAAAACGCAAGGCTAGGCAAGGCACGACAATGCAAGTAAAGCTTAAAGCAAAGGAAGGCACGGTCAGGCGAGATAAGGCTAAGGAACGACAACGCAAGGCTAGGCAATGCAGGGAAGGCAAGCAAAGAGTAACGGAAGGTAAGGAAGGCAAGGGAAAGCAAGGAAAGGCAATGGTAACGGAAGGAACGGCACGGCAAGGGGAAACAAGTCTAAGGCACGACAACGCACGCTAGGCAATGCACGGCAAGGCAAGGAAAGTGTAACGCATGGGAAAGCACGGTCAGGGGAGGCAAGGCTAAGGCACGACAACGCAAGGCTTGGCAATGCACGGAAGGCAAGCAAAGAGTAACGGAAGGTAAGGAAGGCAAGGGAAAGCAAAGAAAGGCAAGTGTAACGGAAGGAACGGCACGGCAAGGGGAAACAAGGCTAAGGCACGACAACGCACGCTAGGCAATGCACGGCAAGGCAAGGCAAGGGTAACGCATGGGAAAGCACGGTCAGGCGAGGTAAGGCTAAGGAAAGCCAATGCAAGGCTAGGCAATGCACGGAAAGCAAGCAAGGAGTAACGGAATGCAAGGAAGGAAAGGGAAAGCAAGGGAAGGCAAGGGTAACGGAAGGAACGGCACGGCAAGGGGTAACAAGGCTAAGGCACGACAACAAACGGCTAGGAAATGCACGGCAAGGCAAGGAAAGGGTAACGCAAGGCAAGGCACGGTGAGGCTTTCCAAGGTTAATGCACGACAACGCAAGGCTAGGCAATGCACGACAATGCAAGTAAAGCTTAAAGCAAAGGAAGGCACGGTCAGGCGAGATAAGGCTAAGGCACGACAACGCAAGGCTAGGCAATGCACGGAAGGCAAGCAAAGAGTAACGGAAGGTAAGGAAGGCAAGGGAAAGCAAAGAAAGGCAAGTGTAACGGAAGGAACGGCACGGCAAGGGGAAACAAGTCTAAGGCACGACACCGAACGCTAGGCAATGAACGGCAAGGCAAGGAAAGGGTAACGCATTTGAAAGCACGGTCAGGCGAGGCAACGCTAAGGCACGACAACGCAAGGCTAGGCAATGCACGGAAGGCAAGCAAAGAGTAACGGAATGTAAGGAAGGCAAGGGAAAGGAAGGAAAGGCTAGTGTAACGGAAGGAACGGCACGGCAAGGGGAAACAAGGCTAAGGCACGACAACGCACGGCTAGGCAATGCACGGAAAGGCAAGGAAAGGGTAACGCAGGGGAAGGCACGGTCAGGTGAGGCAAGGATAAGGCACGACAATGCAAGGCTAGGCAATGCACGGCAAGGCAAGGAAAGAGTAACGGAAGGAAAGGAAGGCAAGTCAAAGCCAGGAAAGGCAAGTGTAACAAAAGGCACGCCACGGCAAGGGGAAACAAGGCTAAGGCACGACAACGCACGGCTAGGCAATGCACGGCAAGGCAAGGAAAGGGTAACGCAAGGCAAGGCACGGTGAGGCTAGACAAGGCTAATGCACGACAACGCAAGGCTAGGCAATGCACGACAATGCAAGGAAAGCTTAAAGCAAAGGAAGGCACGGTCAGGCGAGATAAGGCTAAGGCACGACAACGCAAGGCTAGGCAATGCAGGGAAGGGAAGCAAAGAGTAACGGAAGGTAAGCAAGGCAAGGAAAAGCAAGGAAAGGCAAGGGTAACGGAAGGAATTGCACGGCAAGGGGAAACAAGGCTAAGGCACGGCAACGCAGGCTGGGCAATGCACGGCAAGGCAAGGAAAGGGTAACGCATGGGAAAGCACGTTCAGGCGAGGCAAGGCTAAGGCACGACAACGCAAGGCTAGGCAATGCACGGAAGGCAAGCAAAGAGTAACGGAAGGTAAGGAAGGCAAGGGAAAGCAAAGAAAGGCAAGTGTAACGGAAGGAACTGCACGGCAAGGGGAAACAAGGCTAAGGCACGACAACGCACGGCTAAGCAATGCACGGCAAGGCAAGCAAAGGGTAACGCAAGGCAATGCACGGTGAGGATAGACAAGGCTAATGCACGGAAACGCAAGGCTAGGCAATGCACGACAATGCAAGGAAAGCTTAAAGCAAAGGAAGGCAAGGTCAGGCGAGATAAGGCAAAGGCACGACAACGCAAGGCTAGGCAATTCAGGGAAGGCAAGCAAAGAGTAACGGAAGGAAAGGAAGGCAAGGAAAAGCAAGGAAAGGCAAGGGTAACGGAAGGAACGGCACGGCAAGGGGGAACAAGTCTAAGGCACGACACCGAACGCTAGGCAATGAACGGCAAGGCAAGGAAAGGGTAACGCATGGGAAAGCACGGTCAGGCGAGGCAAGGCTAAGGCACGACAACGCAAGGCTAGGCAATGCACGGAAGGCAAGCAAAGAGTAACGGAAGGTAAGGAAGGCAAGGGAAAGCAAGGAAAGGCAAGTGTAACGGAAGGAACGGCACGGCAAGGGGAAACAAGGCTAAGGCACGACAACGCACGCTAGGCAATGCACGGCAAGGCAAGGAAAGGGTAACGCATGGGAAAGCACGGTCAGGCGAGGCAAGGCTAAGGCATGACAACGCAAGGCTAGGCAATGCACGGAAAGCAAGCAAAGAGTAACGGAACGCAAGGAAGGCAAGGGAAAGCAAGGGAAGGCAAGGGTAACGGAAGGAACGGCACGGCAAGGGGTAAGAAGGCTAAGGCACGACAACGCAGGGCTAGGCAATGCACGGCAAGGCAAGGAAAGGGTAACGCAGGGGAAGGCACGGTCAGGTGAGGCAAGGATAAGGCACGACAATGCAAGGCTAGGCAATGCACGGCAAGGCAAGTAAAGAGTAACGGAAGGAAAGGAAGGCAAGGCAAAGCCAGGCAAGGCAAGTGTAACAAAAGGCACGCCACGGCAAGGGGAATCAAGGCTAAGGCACGACAACGCACGGCTAGGCAATGCACGGCAAGGCAACGAAAGGGTAACGCATGGGAAAGCACGGTCAGGCGAGGCAAGCCTAAGGCATGACAACGCAAGGCTAGGCAATGCACGGAAAGCAAGCAAAGAGTAACGGAACGCAAGGAAGGCAAGGGAAAGCAAGGGAAGGCAAGGGTAACGGAAGGAAAGGCACGGCAAGGGGTAACAAGGCTAAGGCACGACAACGCAGGGCTAGGCAATGCACGGCAAGGCAAGGAAAGAGTAACGGAAGGAAAGGAAGGCAAGGCAAAGCCAGGCAAGGCAAGTGTAACAAAAGGCACGCAACGGCAAGGGGAAACAAGGCTAAGGCACGACAACACACGGCTAGGAAATGCACGGCAAGGCAAGGAAAGGGTAACGCAAGGCAAGGAACGGTGAGGCTAGGCAAGGCTAATGCACGACAACGCAAGGCTAGGCAAGGCACGACAATGCAAGTAAAGCTTAAAGCAAAGGAAGGCACGGTCAGGCGAGATAAGGCTAAGGAACGACAACGCAAGGCTAGGCAATGCAGGGAAGGCAAGCAAAGAATAACGGAAGGTAAGGAAGGCAAGGGAAAGCAAGGAAAGGCAATGGTAACGGAAGGAACGGCACGGCAAGGGGAAACAAGTCTAAGGCACGACAACGCACGCTAGGCAATGCACGGCAAGGCAAGGAAAGGGTAACGCATGGTAAAGCACGGTCAGGGGAGTCAAGGCTAAGGCACGACAACGCAAGGCTTGGCAATGCACGGAAGGCAAGCAAAGAGTAACGGAAGGTAAGGAAGGCAAGGGAAAGCAAAGAAAGGCAAGTGTAACGGAAGGAACGGCACGGCAAGGGGAAACAAGGCTAAGGCACGACAACGCACGCTAGGCAATGCACGGCAAGGCAAGGCAAGGGTAACGCATGGGAAAGCACGGTCAGGCGAGGCAAGGCTAAGGAAAGCCAACGCAAGGCTAGGCAATGCACGGAAAGCAAGCAAGGAGTAACGGAATGCAAGGAAGGAAAGGGAAAGCAAGGGAAGGCAAGGGTAACGGAAGGAACGGCACGTCAAGGGGTAACAAGGCTAAGGCACGACAACACACGGCTAGGAAATGCACGGCAAGGCAAGGAAGGGGTAACGCAAGGCAAGGCACGGTGAGGCTAGGCAAGGTTAATCCACGACAACGCAAGGCTAGGCAATGCAAGACAATGCAAGGAAAGCTTAAAGCAAAGGAAGGCACGGTCAGGCGAGATAAGGCTAAGGAACGACAACGCAAGGCTAGGCAATTCAGGGAAGGCAAGCAAAGAGTAACGGAAGGTAAGCAAGGCAAGGAAAAGGAAGGAAAGGCCAGGGTAACGGAAGGAACGGCACGGCAAGGGGAAACAAGTCTAAGGCACGGCAACGCATGGCTAGGCAATGCACGGCAAGGCAAGGAAAGGGTAACGCAGGGGAAGGCACGGTCAGGTGAGGCAAGGATAAGGCACGACAATGCAAAGCTAGGCAATGCACGGCAAGGCAAGGAAAGAGTAACGGAAGGAAAGGAAGGCAAGTCAAAGCCAGGAAAGGCAAGTGTAACAAAAGGCACGCCACGGCAAGGGGAAACAAGGCTAAGGCACGACAACGCACGGCTAGCAATGCACGGCAAGGCAAGGAAAGGGTAACGCAAGGCAAGGCACGGTGAGGCTAGGCAAGGCTAATGCACGACAACGCAAGGCTAGGCAATGCACGACAATGCAAGGAAAGCTTAAAGCAAAGGAAGGCACGGTCAGGCGAGATAAGGCTAAGGCACGACAACGCAAGGCTAGGCAATGCAGGGAAGGGAAGCAAAGAGTAACGGAAGGTAAGCAAGGCAAGGAAAAGCAAGGAAAGGCAAGGGTAACGGAAGGAATTGCACAGCAAGGGGAAACAAGGCTAAGGCACGGCAACGCAGGCTGGGCAATGCACGGCAAGGCAAGGAAAGGGTAACGCATGGGAAAGCACGTTCAGGCGAGGCAAGGCTAAGGCACGACAACGCAAGGCTAGGCAAGGCACGGAAGGCAAGCAAAGAGTAACGGAAGGTAAGGAAGGCAAGGGAAAGCAAAGAAAGGCAAGCGTAACGGAAGGAACTGCACGGAAAGGGGAAACAAGGCTAAGGCACGACAACGCACGGCTAGGCAATGCACGGGAAGGCAAGCAAAGGGTAACGCAAGGCAATGCACGGTGAGGCTAGACAAGGCTAATGCACGAAAACGCAAGGCTAGGCAATGCACGACAATGCAAGGAAAGCTTAAAGCAAAGGAAGGCAAGGTCAGGCGAGATAAGGCTAAGGCACGACAATGCAAGGCTAGGCAATTCAGGGAAGGCAAGCAAAGAGTAACGGAAGGTAAGGAAGGCAAGGAAAAGCAAGGAAAGGCAAGGGTAACGGAAGGAACGGCACGGCAAGGGGGAAGAAGTGTAAGGCACGACACCGAACGCTAGGCAATGAACGGCAAGGCAAGGAAAGGGTAACGCATGGGAAAGCACGGCCAGGCGGGGCAAGGCTAAGGAAAGCCAACGCAAGGCTAGGCAATGCACGGAAGGCAAGCAAGGAGTAACGGAATGCAAGGCAAGGAAAAGGAAGGAAAGGCCAGGGTAACGGAAGGAACGGCACGGCAAGGGGAAACAAGGCTAAGGCACGACAAGGCACGGCTAGGCAATGCACGGCAAGGCAAGCAAAGGGTAACGCAAGAAAAGGCACGGTGAGGCTAGGCAAGGCTAATGCACGAAAACGCAAGGCTAGGCAATGCACGACAATGCAAGGAAAGCTTAAAGCAAAGGAAGGCAAGGTCAGGCGAGATAAGGCTAAGGCACGACAACGCAAGGCTAGGAAATTCAGGGAAGGCAAGCAAAGAGTAACGGAAGGTAAGCAAGGCAAGGAAAAGGAAGGAAAGGCCAGGGTAACGGAAGGAACGACACGGCAAGGGGAAACAAGGCTAAGGCACGGCAACGCAGGCTAGGCAATTCACGGCAAGGCAAGGAAAGGGTAACGCATGGGAAAGCACGGTCAGGCGAGGCAAGGCTAAGGAAAGCCAACGCAAGGCAAGGCAATGCACGGAAAGCAAGCAAGGAGTAACGGAATGCAAGGAAGGAAAGGGAAAGCAAGGGAAGGCAAGGGTAACGGAAGGAACGGCACGGCAAGGGGAAACAAGGCTAAGGCACGACAACGCACGCTAGGCAATGCACGGCAAGGCAAGGAAAGGGTAACGCATGGGAAAGCACGGTCAGGCGAGGTAAGGCTAAGGAAAGCCAACGCAAGGCTAGGCAATGCACGGAAAGCAAGCAAGGAGTAACGGAATGTAAGGAAGGAAAGGGAAAGCAAGGGAAGGCAAGGGTAACGGAAGGAACGGCACAGCAAGGGGAAACAAGGCTAAGGCACGACAACGCACGCTAGGCAATGCACGGCAAGGCAAGGAAAGGGTAACGCATGGGAAAGCACGGTCAGGCGAGGCAAGGCTAAGGCACGACAACCCAAGGCTAGGCAATGCACGGAAGGCAAGCAAAGAGAAACGGAAGGTAAGGAAGGAAAGGGAAAGCAAAGAAAGGCAAGTGTAACGGAAGGAACGGCACGGCAAGGGGAAACAAGGCTAAGGCACGACAAGGCACGGCTAGGCAATGCACGGCAAGGCAAGCAAACGGTAACGCAAGGAAAGGCACGGTGAGGCTAGGCAAGGCTGATGCACGAAAACGCATGGCTAGGCGATGCACGACAATGCAAGGAAAGCTTAAAGCAAAGGAAGGCAAGGTCAGGCGAGATAAGGCTAAGGCACGACAACGCAAGACTAGGAAATTCAGGGAAGGCAAGTAAAGAGTAACGGAAAGTAAGCAAGGCAAGGAAAAGGAAGGAAAGGCCAGGGTAACGGAAGGAACGGCACGGCAAGGGGAAACAAGGCTAAGGCACGGCAACGCAGGCTAGGCAATGCACGGCAAGGCAAGGAAAGGGTAACGCATGGGAAAGCACGTTCAGGCGAGGTAAGGCTAAGGCACAACAACGCAAGGCTAGGCAATGCACGGAAGGCAAGCAAAGATTAACGGAAGGTAAGGAAGGCAAGGGAAAGGAAGGAAAGGCAAGTGTAACGGAAGGAACGGCACGGCAAGGGGAAACAAGGCTAAGGCACGACAACGCACGGCTAGGCAATGCACGGCAAGGCAAGGAAAGGGTAACGCATGGGAAAGCACGGTCAGGCGATGCAAGGCTAAGGCATGACAACGCAAGGCTAGGCAATGCACGGCAAGGCAAGGAAAGGGTAACGCAGGGGAAGGCACGGTGAGGCTAGGCAAGGCTAATGCACGACAACGCAAGGCTAGGCAATGCACGACAATGCAAGTAAAGCTTAAAGCAAAGGAAGGCACGGTCAGGCGAGATAAGGCTAAGGCACGACAACGCAAGGCTAGGCAATGCACGGAAAGCAAGCAAAGAGTAACGGAACGCAAGGAAGGCAAGGGAAAGCAAGGGAAGGCAAGGGTAACGGAAGGAACGGCACGGCAAGGGGTAACAAGGCTAAGGCACGACAACGCAGGGCTAGGCAATGCACGGCAAGGCAAGGAAAGAGTAACGGAAGGAAAGGAAGGCAAGGCAAAGCCAGGCAAGGCAAGTGTAACAAAAGGCACGCAACGGCAAGGGGAAACAAGGCTAAGGCACGACAACACACGGCTAGGAAATGCACGGCAAGGCAAGGAAAGGGTAACGCAAGGCAAGGAACGGTGAGGCTAGGCAAGGCTAATGCACGACAACGCAAGGCTAGGCAAGGCACGACAATGCAAGTAAAGCTTAAAGCAAAGGAAGGCACGGTCAGGCGAGATAAGTCTAAGGAACGACAACGCAAGGCTAGGCAATGCAGGGAAGGCAAGCAAAGAATAACGGAAGGTAAGGAAGGCAAGGGAAAGCAAGGAAAGGCAATGGTAACGGAAGGAACGGCACGGCAAGGGGAAACAAGTCTAAGGCACGACAACGCACGCTAGGCAATGCACGGCAAGGCAAGGAAAGGGTAACGCATGGTAAAGCACGGTCAGGGGACTCAAGGCTAAGGCACGACAACGCAAGGCTTGGCAATGCACGGAAGGCAAGCAAAGAGTAACGGAAGGTAAGGAAGGCAAGGGAAAGCAAAGAAAGGCAAGTGTAACGGAAGGAACGGCACGGCAAGGGGAAACAAGGCTAAGGCACGACAACGCACGCTAGGCAATGCACGGCAAGGCAAGGCAAGGGTAACGCATGGGAAAGCACGGTCAGGCGAGGCAAGGCTAAGGAAAGCCAACGCAAGGCTAGGCAATGCACGGAAAGCAAGCAAGGAGTAACGGAATGCAAGGAAGGAAAGGGAAAGCAAGGGAAGGCAAGGGTAACGGAAGGAACGGCACGTCAAGGGGTAACAAGGCTAAGGCACGACAACACACGGCTAGGAAATGCACGGCAAGGCAAGGAAAGGGTAACGCAAGGCAAGGCACGGTGAGGCTAGGCAAGGTTAATCCACGACAACGCAAGGCTAGGCAATGCAAGACAATGCAAGGAAAGCTTAAAGCAAAGGAAGGCACGGTCAGGCGAGATAAGGCTAAGGAACGACAACGCAAGGCTAGGCAATTCAGGGAAGGCAAGCAAAGAGTAACGGAAGGTAAGCAAGGCAAGGAAAAGGAAGGAAAGGCCAGGGTAACGGAAGGAACGGCACGGCAAGGGGAAACAAGTCTAAGGCACGACACCGAACGCTAGGCAATGAACGGCAAGGCAAGGAAAGGGTAACGCATTTGAAAGCACGGTCAGGCGAGGCAACGCTAAGGCACGACAACGCAAGGCTAGGCAATGCACGGAAGGCAAGCAAAGAGTAACGGAAGGTAAGGAAGGCAAGGGAAAGGAAGGAAAGGCAAGTGTAACGGAAGGAACGGCACGGCAAGGGGAAACAAGGCTAAGGCACGACAACGCACCGCTAGGCAATGCACGGAAAGGCAAGGAAAGGGTAACGCATGGGAAAACACGGTCAGGCGATGCAAGGATAAGGCATGACAACGCAAGGCTAGGCAATGCACGGAAAGCAAGCAAAGAGTAACGGAACGCAAGGAAGGCAAGGGAAAGCAAGGGAAGGCAAGGGTAACGGAAGGAACGGCACGGTAAGGGCTAACAAGTCTAAGGCACGGCAACGCATGGCTAGGCAATGCACGGCAAGGCAAGGAAAGGGTAACGCAGGGGAAGGCACGGTCAGGTGAGGCAAGGATAAGGCACGACAATGCAAAGCTAGGCAATGCACGGCAAGGCAAGGAAAGAGTAACGGAAGGAAAGGAAGGCAAGTCAAAGCCAGGAAAGGCAAGTGTAACAAAAGGCACGCCACGGCAAGGGGAAACAAGGCTAAGGCACGACAACGCACGGCTAGCAATGCACGGCAAGGCAAGGAAAGGGTAACGCAAGGCAAGGCACGGTGAGGCTAGGCAAGGCTAATGCACGACAACGCAAGGCTAGGCAATGCACGACAATGCAAGGAAAGCTTAAAGCAAAGGAAGGCACGGTCAGGCGAGATAAGGCTAAGGCACGACAACGCAAGGCTAGGCAATGCAGGGAAGGGAAGCAAAGAGTAACGGAAGGTAAGCAAGGCAAGGAAAAGCAAGGAAAGGCAAGGGTAACGGAAGGAATTGCACGGCAAGGGGAAACAAGGCTAAGGCACGGCAACGCAGGCTGGGCAATGCACGGCAAGGCAAGGAAAGGGTAACGCATGGGAAAGCACGTTCAGGCGAGGCAAGGCTAAGGCACGACAACGCAAGGCTAGGCAAGGCACGGAAGGCAAGCAAAGAGTAACGGAAGGTAAGTAAGGCAAGGGAAAGCAAAGAAAGGCAAGCGTAACGGAAGGAACTGCACGGAAAGGGGAAACAAGGCTAAGGCACGACAACGCACGGCTAGGCAATGCACGGGAAGGCAAGCAAAGGGTAACGCAAGGCAATGCACGGTGAGGCTAGACAATGCTAATGCACGAAAACGCAAGGCTAGGCAATGCACGACAATGCAATGAAAGCTTAAAGCAAAGGAAGGCAAGGTCAGGCGAGATAAGGCAAAGGCACGACAATGCAAGGCTAGGCAAATCAGGGAAGGCAAGCAAAGAGTAACGGAAGGTAAGGAAGGCAAGGAAAAGCAAGGAAAGGCAAGGGTAACGGAAGGAACGGCACGGCAAGGGGGAAGAAGTGTAAGGCACGACACCGAACGCTAGGCAATGAACGGCAAGGCAAGGAAAGGGTAACGCATGGGAAAGCACGGTCAGGCGAGGAAAGGCTAAGGCACGACAACGCAAGGCTAGGCAATGCACGGAAGGCAAGCAAAGAGTAACGGAAGGTAAGGAAGGCAAGGGAAAGCAAGGAAAGGCAAGTGTAACGGAAGGAACGGCACGGCAAGGGGCAACAAGGCTAAGGCACGACAACGCAGGGTTAGGCAATGCACGGCAAGGCAAGGAAAGGGTAACGCATGGGAAGGCACGGTCAGGCGAGGCAAGGCTAAGGCACGACAACGCAAGGCTAGGCAATGCACGGCAAGGCAAGGAAAGAGTAAGGGAAGGAAAGGAAGGCAAGGCAAATCCAGGCAAGGCAAGTGTAACAAAAGGCACGGCACGGCAAGGGGAAACAAGGCTAAGGCACGACAACGCACGGCTAGGCAATGCACGGCAAGGCAAGGAAAGGGTAACGTAAGGCAAGGCACGGTGAGGCTAGGCAAGGCTAATGCACGACAACGCAAGGCTAGGCAATGCACGGCAAGGCAAGGAAAGGGTAACGCAAGGCAAGGCACGGTCAGGCGAGATAAGGCTAAGGCACGGCAACGCAAGGCTAGGCAATGCAGGGAAGGCAAGCAAAGAGTAACGGAAGGTAAGGAAGGCAAGGAAAAGCAAGGAAAGGCAAGGGTAACGGAAGGAACGGCACGGCAAGGGGGAACAAGTGTAAGGCACGACACCGAACGCTAGGCAAAGAACGGCAAGGCAAGGAAAGGGTAACGCATGGGAAAGCACGGTCAGGCGAGGCAAGGCTAAGGCACGACAACGCAAGGCTAGGCAATGCACGGAAGGCAAGCAAAGAGTAACGGAAGGTAAGGAAGGCAAGGGAAAGCAAGGAAAGGCAAGTGTAAAGGAAGGAACGGCACGGCAAGGGGCAACAAGGCTAAGGCACGACAACGCACGCTAGGCAATGCACGGCAAGGCAAGGAAAGGGTAACGCATGGGAAAGCACGGTCAGGCGAGGCAAGGCTAAGGCATGACAACGCAAGGCTAGGCAATGCACGGAAAGCAATCAAAGAGTAACGGAACGCAAGGAAGGCAAGGGAAAGCAAGGGAAGGCAAGGGAAACGAAGGAACGGCACGGCAAGGGGTAAGAAGGCTAAGGCACGACAACGCAGGGCTAGGCAATGCACGGCAAGGCAATGAAAGGGTAACGCAGGGGAAGGCACGGTCAGGCAAGGCAAGGCTAAGGCACGACAACGCAAGGCTAGGCAATGCACGGCAAGGCAAGTAAAGAGTAACGGAAGGAAAGGAAGGCAAGGCAAAGCCAGGCAAGGCAAGTGTAACAAAAGGCACGCCACGGCAAGGGGAATCAAGGCTAAGGCACGACAACGCACGGCTAGGCAATGCAAGGCAAGGCAAGGAAAGGGTAACGCAAGGCAAGGCACGGTGAGGCTAGGCAAGGCTAATGCACGACAACGCAAGGCTAGGCAATGCACGACAATGCAAGGAAAGCTTAAAGCAAAGGAAGGCACGGTCAGGCGAGATAAGGCTAAGGCACGACAACGCAAGGCTAGGCAATGCACGGAAGGCAAGCAAAGAGTAACGGAAGGTAAGGAAGTCAAGGGAAAGCAAAGAAAGGCAAGTGTAACGGAAGGAACGGCACGGCAAGGGGAAACAAGGCTAAGGCACGACATCGCACGCTAGGCAATGAACGGCAAGGCAAGGAAAGGGTAACGCATGGGAAAGCACGGTCAGGCGAGGCAAGCCTAAGGCATGACAACGCAAGGCTAGGCAATGCACGGAAAGCAATCAAAGAGTAACGGAACGCAAGGAAGGCAAGGGAAAGCAAGGGAAGGCAAGGGTAACGGAAGGAACGGCACGGCAAGGGGTAACAAGGCTAATGCACGACAACGCAGGGCTAGGCAATGCACGGCAAGGCAAGGAAAGAGTAACGGAAGGAAAGGAAGGCAAGGCAAAGCCAGGCAAGGCAAGTGTAACAAAAGGCACGCAACGGCAAGGGGAAACAAGGCTAAGGCACGACGACACACGGCTAGGAAATGCACGGCAAGGCAAGGAAAGGGTAACGCAAGGCAAGGCACGGTGAGGCTAGGCAAGGCTAATGCACGACAACGCAAGGCTAGGCAATGCACGACAATGCAAGTAAAGCTTAAAGCAAAGGAAGGCACGGTCAGGCGAGATAAGGCTAAGGCACGACAACGCAAGGCTAGGCAATGCACGGAAGGCAAGCAAAGAGTAACGGAAGGTAAGGAAGGCAAGGGAAAGCAAAGAAAGGCAAGTGTAACGGAAGGAACGGCACGGCAAGGGGAAACAAGGCTAAGGCACGACAACGCACGCTAGGCAATGCACGGCAAGGCAAGGAAAGGGTAACGCATGGGAAAGCACGGCCAGGCGGGGCAAGGCTAAGGAAAGCCAACGCAAGGCTAGGCAATGCACGGAAGGCAAGCAAGGAGTAACGGAATGCAAGGAAGGAAAGGGAAAGCAAGGGAAGGCAAGGGTAACGGAAGGAACGGCACGGTAAGGGGCAACAAGGCTAAGGCACGACAACGCACGCTAGGCAATGCACGGCAAGGCAAGGAAAGGGTAACGCATGGGAAAGCACGGTCAGGCGAGGCAAGGCTAAGGAAAGCCAACGCAAGGCTAGGGAATGCACGGAAAGCAAGCAAAGAGTAACGGAACGCAAGGAAGGCAAGGGAAAGCAAGGGAAGGCAAGGGTAACGGAAGGAACGGCACGGTAAGGGGTAACAAGTCTAAGGCACGGCAACGCATGGCTAGGCAATGCACGGCAAGGCATGGAAAGGGTAACGCAGGGGAAGGCACGGTCAGGTGAGGCAAGGATAAGGCACGACAATGCAAGGCTAGGCAATGCAAGGCAAGGCAAGGAAAGAGTAACGGAAGGAAAGGAAGGCAAGTCAAAGCCAGGAAAGGGAAGTGTAACAAAAGGCACGCCACGGCAAGGGGAAACAAGGCTAAGGCACTACAACGAACGGCTAGGCAATGCACGGCCAGGCAAGGAAAGGGTAACGCAAGGCAAGGCACGGTGAGGCTAGGCAAGGCTAATGCAGGACAACGCAAGGCTAGGCAATGCACGACAATGCAAGGAAAGCTTAAAGCAAAGGAAGGCACGGTCAGGCGAGATAAGGCTAAGGCACGACAACGCAAGGCTAGGCAATGCGGGGAAGGGAAGCAAAGAGTAACGGAAGGTAAGCAAGGCAAGGAAAAGCAAGGAAAGGCAAGGGTAACGGAAGGAATTGCACGGCAAGGGGAAACAAGGCTAAGGCACGGCAACGCAGGCTGGGCAATGCACGGCAAGGCAAGGAAAGGGTAACGCATGGGAAAGCACGTTCAGGCGAGGCAAGGCTAAGGGAAGACAACGCAAGGCTAGGCAATGCACGGAAGGCAAGCAAAGAGTAACGGAAGGTAAGGAAGGCAAGGGAAAGCAAAGAAAGGCAAGTGTAACGGAAGGAACTGCACGGCAAGGGGAAACAAGGCTAAGGCACGACAACGCACGGCTAGGCAATGCACGGCAAGGCAAGCAAAGGGTAACGCAAGGCAATGCACGGTGAGGCTAGACAAGGCTAATGCACGAAAACGCAAGGCTAGGCAATGCACGGAAGGCAAGCAAAGAGAAACGGAAGGTAAGGAAGGAAAGGGAAAGCAAAGAAAGGCAAGTGTAACGGAGGGAACGGCAAGGCAAGGGGAAACAAGGCTAAGGCACGACAAGGCACGGCTAGGCAATGCACGGCAAGGCAAGCAAACGGTAACGCAAGGAAAGGCACGGTGAGGCTAGGCAAGGCTAATGCACTAAAACGCATGGCTAGGCGATGCAGGACAATGCAAGGAAAGCTTAAAGCAAAGGAAGGCAAGGTCAGGCCAGATAAGGCTAAGGCACGACAACGCAAGGCTAGGAAATTCAGGGAAGGCAAGTAAAGAGTAACGGAAGGTAAGCAAGTGAAGGAAAAGGAAGGAAAGGCCAGGGTAACGGAAGGAACGGCACGGCAAGGGGAAACAAGGCTAAGGCACGGCAACGCAGGCTAGGCAATGCACGGCAAGGCAAGGAAAGTGTAACGCATGGGAAAGCACGTTCAGGCGAGGCAAGGCTAAGGCACAACAACGCAAGGCTAGGCAATGCACGGAAGGCAAGCAAAGAGTAACGGAAGGTAAGGAAGGCAAGGGAAAGGAAGGAAAGGCAAGTGTAACGGAAGGAACGGCACGGCAAGGGGAAACAAGGCTAAGGCACGACAACGAACGGCTAGGCAATGCACGGCAAGGCAAGGAAAGGGTAACGCATGGGAAAGCACGGTCAGGCGATGCAAGGCTAAGGCATGACAACGCAAGGCTAGGCAATGCACGGAAAGCAAGCAAAGAGTAACGGAACGCAAGGAAGGCAAGGGAAAGCAAGGAAAGGCAAGGGTAACGGAAGGAACGTCACGGCAAGGGGTAACAAGGCTAAGGCACGGCAACGCAGGGTTAGGCAATGCACGGCAACGCAAGGAAAGGGTAACGCAGGGGAAGGCACGGTCAGGTGAGGCAAGGATAAGGCACGAAAATGCAAGGCTAGGCAATGCACGGCAAGGCAAGGAAAGAGTAACGCAAGGCAAGGCACGGTGAGGCTAGGCAAGGCTAATGCACGACAACGCAAGGCTAGGCAATGCACGACAATGCAAGCAAAGCTTAAAGCAAAGGAAGGCACGGTCAGGCGAGATAAGGCTAAGGCACGACAACGCAAGGCTAGGCAATGCACGGAAAGCAAGCAAAGAGTAACGGAACGCAAGGAAGGCAAGGGAAAGCAAGGGAAGGCAAGGGTAACGGAAGGAACGGCACGGCAAGGGGTAACAAGGCTAAGGCACGACAACGCAGGGCTAGGCAATGCACGGCAAGGCAAGGAAAGAGTAACGGAAGGAAAGGAAGGCAAGGCAAAGCCAGGCAAGGCAAGTGTAACAAAAGGCACGCAACGGCAAGGGGAAACAAGGCTAAGGCACGACAACACACGGGTAGGAAATGCACGGCAAGGCAAGGAAAGGGTAATGCAAGGCAAGGCACGGTGAGGCTAGGCAAGGCTAATGCACGACAACGCAAGGCTAGGCAATGCACGACAATGCAAGTAAAGCTTAAAGCAAAGGAAGGCACGGTCAGGCGAGATAAGGCTAAGGCACGACAACGCAAGGCTAGGCAATGCACGGAAGGCAAGCAAAGAGTAACGGAAGGTAAGGAAGGCAAGGGAAAGCAAAGAAAGGCAAGTGTAACGGAAGGAACGGCACGGCAAGGGGAAACAAGGCTAAGGCACGACAACGCACGCTAGGCAATGCACGGCAAGGCAAGGAAAGGGTAACGCATGGGAAAGCACGGTCAGGCGAGGCAAGGCTAAGGAAAGCCAACGCAAGGCTAGGCAATGCACGGAAAGCAAGCAAGGAGTAACGGAATGCAAGGAAGGAAAGGGAAAGCAAGGGAAGGCAAGGGTAACGGAAGGAACGGCACGGCAAGGGGAAACAAGGCTAAGGCACGACAAGGCACGGCTAGGCAATGCACGGCAAGGCAAGCAAAGGGTATCGCAAGAAAAGGCACGGTGAGGCTAGGCAAGGCTAATGCACGAAAACGCAAGGCTAGGCGATGCACGAGAATGCAAGGAAAGCTTAAAGCAAAGGAAGGCAAGGTCAGGCGAGATAAGGCTAAGGCACGACAACGCAAGGCTAGGAAATTCAGGGAAGGCAAGCAAAGAGTAACGGAAGGTAAGCAAGGCAATGAAAAGGAAGGAAAGGCCAGGGTAACGGAAGGAACGACACGGCAAGGGGAAACAAGGCTAAGGCACGGCAACGCAGGCTAGGCAATTCACGGCAAGGCAAGGAAAGGGTAACGCATGGGAAAGCACGGTCAGGCGAGGCAAGGCTAAGGAAAGCCAACGCAAGGCTAGGCAATGCACGGAAAGCAAGCAAGGAGTAACGGAATGCAAGGAAGGAAAGGGAAAACAAGGGAAGGCAAGGGTAACGGAAGGAACGGCACGGCAAGGGGAAACAAGGCTAAGGCACGACAACGCACGCTAGGCAATGCACGGCAAGGCAAGGAAAGGGTAACGCATGGGAAAGCACGGTCAGGCGAGGTAAGGCTAAGGAAAGCCAACGCAAGGCTAGGCAATGCACGGAAAGCAAGCAAGGAGTAACGGAATGTAAGGAAGGAAAGGGAAAGCAAGGGAAGGCAAGGGTAACGGAAGGAACGGCACGGCAAGGGGAAACAAGGCTAAGGCACGACAACGCACGCTAGGCAATGCACGGCAAGGCAAGGAAAGGGTAACGCATGGGAAAGCACGGCCAGGCGGGGCAAGGCTAAGGAAAGCCAACGCAAGGCTAGGCAATGCACGGAAGGCAAGCAAGGAGTAACGGAATGCAAGGAAGGAAAGGGAAAGCAAGGGAAGGCAAGGGTAACGGAAGGAACGGCACGGCAAGGGGAAACAAGGCTAAGGCACGACAAGGCACGGCTAGGCAATGCACGGCAAGGCAAGCAAAGGGTAACGCAAGAAAAGGCACGGTGAGGCTAGGCAAGGCTAATGCACGAAAACGCAAGGCTAGGCGATGCACGACAATGCAAGGAAAGCTTAAAGCAAAGGAAGGCAAGGTCAGGCGAGATAAGGCTAAGGCACGACAACGCAAGGCTAGGAAATTCAGGGAAGGCAAGCAAAGAGTAACGGAAGGTAAGCAAGGCAAGGAAAAGGAAGGAAAGGCCAGGGTAACGGAAGGAACGACACGGCAAGGGGAAACAAGGCTAAGGCACGGCAACGCAGGCTAGGCAATTCACGGCAAGGCAAGGAAAGGGTAACGCATGGGAAAGCACGGTCAGGCGAGGCAAGGCTAAGGAAAGCCAACGCAAGGCTAGGCAATGCACGGAAAGCAAGCAAGGAGTAACGGAATGCAAGGAAGGAAAGGGAAAGCAAGGGAAGGCAAGGGTAACGGAAGGAACGGCACGGCAAGGGGAAACAAGGCTAAGGCACGACAACGCACGCTAGGCAATGCACGGCAAGGCAAGGAAAGGGTAACGCATGGGAAAGCACGGTCAGGCGAGGTAAGGCTAAGGAAAGCCAACGCAAGGCTAGGCAATGCACGGAAAGCAAGCAAGGAGTAACGGAATGTAAGGAAGGAAAGGGAAAGCAAGGGAAGGCAAGGGTAACGGAAGGAACGGCACGGCAAGGGGAAACAAGGCTAAGGCACGACAACGCACGCTAGGCAATGCACGGCAAGGCAAGGAAAGGGTAACGCATGGGAAAGCACGGTCAGGCGAGGCAAGGCTAAGGCACGACAACCCAAGGCTAGGCAATGCACGGAAGGCAAGCAAAGAGAAACGGAAGGTAAGGAAGGAAAGGGAAAGCAAAGAAAGGCAAGTGTAACGGAAGGAACGGCACGGCAAGGGGAAACAAGGCTAAGGCACGACAAGGCACGGCTAGGCAATGCACGGCAAGGCAAGCAAACGGTAACGCAAGGAAAGGCACGGTGAGGCTAGGCAAGGCTAATGCACGAAAACGCATGGCTAGGCGATGCACGACAATGCAAGGAAAGCTTAAAGCAAAGGAAGGCAAGCTCAGGCGAGATAAGGCTAAGGCACGACAACGCAAGACTAGGAAATTCAGGGAAGGCAAGTAAAGAGTAACGGAAAGTAAGCAAGGCAAGGAAAAGGAAGGAAAGGCCAGGGTAACGGAAGGAACGGCACGGCAAGGGGAAACAAGGCTAAGGCACGGCAACGCAGGCTAGGCAATGCACGGCAAGGCAAGGAAAGGGTAACGCATGGGAAAGCACGTTCAGGCGAGGTAAGGCTAAGGCACAACAACGCAAGGCTAGGCAATGCACGGAAGGCAAGCAAAGATTAACGGAAGGTAAGGAAGGCAAGGGAAAGGAAGGAAAGGCAAGTGTAACGGAAGGAACGGCACGGCAAGGGGAAACAAGGCTAAGGCACGACAACGCACGGCTAGGCAATGCACGGCAAGGCAAGGAAAGGGTAACGCATGGGAAAGCACGGTCAGGCGATGCAAGGCTAAGGCATGACAACGCAAGGCTAGGCAATGCACGGCAAGGCAAGGAAAGGGTAACGCAGGGGAAGGCACGGTGAGGCTAGGCAAGGCTAATGCACGACAACGCAAGGCTAGGCAATGCACGACAATGCAAGTAAAGCTTAAAGCAAAGGAAGGCACGGTCAGGCGAGATAAGGCTAAGGCACGACAACGCAAGGCTAGGCAATGCACGGAAAGCAAGCAAAGAGTAACGGAACGCAAGGAAGGCAAGGGAAAGCAAGGGAAGGCAAGGGTAACGGAAGGAACGGCACGGCCAGGGGTAACAAGGCTAAGGCACGACAACGCAGGGCTAGGCAATGCACGGCAAGGCAAGGAAAGAGTAACGGAAGGAAAGGAAGGCAAGGCAAAGCCAGGCAAGGCAAGTGTAACAAAAGGCACGCCACGGCAAGGGGAAACAAGGCTAAGGCACGACAACACACGGCTAGGAAATGCACGGCAAGGCAAGAAAAGGGTAACGCAAGGCAAGGCACGGTGAGGCTAGGCAAGGCTAATGCACGACAACGCAAGGCTAGGCAATGCACGACAATGCAAGTAAAGCTTAAAGCAAAGGAAGGCACGGTCAGGCGAGATAAGGCTAAGGCACGACAACGCAAGGCTAGGCAATGCACGGAAGGCAAGCAAAGAGTAACGGAAGGTAAGGAAGGCAAGGGAAAGCAAAGAAAGGCAAGTGTAACGGAAGGAACGGCACGGCAAGGGGAAACAAGGCTAAGGCACGACAACGCACGCTAGGCAATGCACGGCAAGGCAAGGAAAGGGTAACGCATGGGAAAGCACGGCCAGGCGGGGCAAGGCTAAGGAAAGCCAACGCAAGGCTAGGCAATGCACGGAAGGCAAGCAAGGAGTAACGGAACGCAAGGAAGGAAAGGGAAAGCAAGGGAAGGCAAGGGTAACGGAAGGAACGGCACGGTAAGGGGCAACAAGGCTAAGGCACGGCAACGCACGGCTAGGCAATGCACGGCAAGGCAAGGAAAGGGTAACGCATGGGAAAGCACGGTCAGGCGAGGCAAGGCTAAGGAAAGCCAACGCAAGGCTAGGGAATGCACGGAAAGCAAGCAAAGAGTAACGGAACGCAAGGAAGGCAAGGGAAAGCAAGGGAAGGCAAGGGTAACGGAAGGAACGGCACGGTAAGGGGTAACAAGGCTAAGGCACGACAACGCAAGGCTAGGCAATGCACGGCAAGGCATGGAAAGGGTAACGCAGGGGAAGGCACGGTCAGGTGAGGCAAGGATAAGGCACGACAATGCAAGGTTAGGCAATGCAAGGCAAGGCAAGGAAAGAGTAACGGAAGGAAAGGAAGGCAAGTCAAAGCCAGGAAAGGGAAGTGTAACAAAAGGCACGCCACGGCAAGGGGAAACAAGGCTAAGGCACTACAACGAACGGCTAGGCAATGCACGGCCAGGCAAGGAAAGGGTAACGCAAGGCAAGGCACGGTGAGGCTAGGCAAGGCTAATGCAGGACAACGCAAGGCTAGGCAATGCACGACAATGCAAGGAAAGCTTAAAGCAAAGGAAGGCACGGTCAGGCGAGATAAGGCTAAGGCACGACAACGCAAGGCTAGGCAATGCGGGGAAGGGAAGCAAAGAGTAACGGAAGGTAAGCAAGGCAAGGAAAAGCAAGGAAAGGCAAGGGTAACGGAAGGAATTGCACGGCAAGGGGAAACAAGGCTAAGGCACGGCAACGCAGGCTGGGCAATGCACGGCAAGGCAAGGAAAGGGTAACGCATGGGAAAGCACGTTCAGGCGAGGCAAGGCTAAGGGAAGACAACGCAAGGCTAGGCAATGCACGGAAGGCAAGCAAAGAGTAACGGAAGGTAAGGAAGGCAAGGGAAAGCAAGGAAAGGCAAGTGTAACGGAAGGAACGGCACGGCAAGGGGAAACAAGGCTAAGGCACGACAACGCACGGCTAGGCAATGCACGGCAAGGCAAGCAAAGGGTAACGCAAGGCAATGCACGGTGAGGCTAGACAAGGCTAATGCACGAAAACGCAAGGCTAGGCAATGCACGGAAGGCAAGCAAAGAGAAACGGAAGGTAAGGAAGGAAAGGGAAAGCAAAGAAAGGCAAGTGTAACGGAGGGAACGGCAAGGCAAGGGGAAACAAGGCTAAGGCACGACAAGGCACGGCTAGGCAATGCACGGCAAGGCAAGCAAACGGTAACGCAAGGAAAGGCACGGTGAGGCTAGGCAAGGCTAATGCACTAAAACGCATGGCTAGGCGATGCAGGACAATGCAAGGAAAGCTTAAAGCAAAGGAAGGCAAGGTCAGGCCAGATAAGGCTAAGGCACGACAACGCAAGGCTAGGAAATTCAGGGAAGGCAAGTAAAGAGTAACGGAAGGTAAGCAAGTGAAGGAAAAGGAAGGAAAGGCCAGGGTAACGGAAGGAACGGCACGGCAAGGGGAAACAAGGCTAAGGCACGGCAACGCAGGCTAGGCAATGCACGGCAAGGCAAGGAAAGTGTAACGCATGGGAAAGCACGTTCAGGCGAGGCAAGGCTAAGGCACAACAACGCAAGGCTAGGCAATGCACGGAAGGCAAGCAAAGAGTAACGGAAGGTAAGGAAGGCAAGGGAAAGGAAGGAAAGGCAAGTGTAACGGAAGGAACGGCACGGCAAGGGGAAACAAGGCTAAGGCACGACAACGAACGGCTAGGCAATGCACGGCAAGGCAAGGAAAGGGTAACGCATGGGAAAGCACGGTCAGGCGATGCAAGGCTAAGGCATGACAACGCAAGGCTAGGCAATGCACGGAAAGCAAGCAAAGAGTAACGGAACGCAAGGAAGGCAAGGGAAAGCAAGGAAAGGCAAGGGTAACGGAAGGAACGTCACGGCAAGGGGTAACAAGGCTAAGGCACGGCAACGCAGGGTTAGGCAATGCACGGCAACGCAAGGAAAGGGTAACGCAGGGGAAGGCACGGTCAGGTGAGGCAAGGATAAGGCACGACAATGCAAGGCTAGGCAATGCACGGCAAGGCAAGGAAAGAGTAACGCAAGGCAAGGCACGGTGAGGCTAGGCAAGGCTAATGCACGACAACGCAAGGCTAGGCAATGCACGACAATGCAAGCAAAGCTTAAAGCAAAGGAAGGCACGGTCAGGCGAGATAAGGCTAAGGCACGACAACGCAAGGCTAGGCAATGCACGGAAAGCAAGCAAAGAGTAACGGAACGCAAGGAAGGCAAGGGAAAGCAAGGGAAGGCAAGGGTAACGGAAGGAACGGCACGGCAAGGGGTAACAAGGCTAAGGCACGACAACGCAGGGCTAGGCAATGCACGGCAAGGCAAGGAAAGAGTAACGGAAGGAAAGGAAGGCAAGGCAAAGCCAGGCAAGGCAAGTGTAACAAAAGGCACGCAACGGCAAGGGGAAACAAGGCTAAGGCACGACAACACACGGGTAGGAAATGCACGGCAAGGCAAGGAAAGGGTAATGCAAGGCAAGGCACGGTGAGGCTAGGCAAGGCTAATGCACGACAACGCAAGGCTAGGCAATGCACGACAATGCAAGTAAAGCTTAAAGCAAAGGAAGGCACGGTCAGGCGAGATAAGGCTAAGGCACGACAACGCAAGGCTAGGCAATGCACGGAAGGCAAGCAAAGAGTAACGGAAGGTAAGGAAGGCAAGGGAAAGCAAAGAAAGGCAAGTGTAACGGAAGGAACGGCACGGCAAGGGGAAACAAGGCTAAGGCACGACAACGCACGCTAGGCAATGCACGGCAAGGCAAGGAAAGGGTAACGCATGGGAAAGCACGGTCAGGCGAGGCAAGGCTAAGGAAAGCCAACGCAAGGCTAGGCAATGCACGGAAAGCAAGCAAGGAGTAACGGAATGCAAGGAAGGAAAGGGAAAGCAAGGGAAGGCAAGGGTAACGGAAGGAACGGCACGGCAAGGGGAAACAAGGCTAAGGCACGACAAGGCACGGCTAGGCAATGCACGGCAAGGCAAGCAAAGGGTATCGCAAGAAAAGGCACGGTGAGGCTAGGCAAGGCTAATGCACGAAAACGCAAGGCTAGGCGATGCACGAGAATGCAAGGAAAGCTTAAAGCAAAGGAAGGCAAGGTCAGGCGAGATAAGGCTAAGGCACGACAACGCAAGGCTAGGAAATTCAGGGAAGGCAAGCAAAGAGTAACGGAAGGTAAGCAAGGCAATGAAAAGGAAGGAAAGGCCAGGGTAACGGAAGGAACGACACGGCAAGGGGAAACAAGGCTAAGGCACGGCAACGCAGGCTAGGCAATTCACGGCAAGGCAAGGAAAGGGTAACGCATGGGAAAGCACGGTCAGGCGAGGCAAGGCTAAGGAAAGCCAACGCAAGGCTAGGCAATGCACGGAAAGCAAGCAAGGAGTAACGGAATGCAAGGAAGGAAAGGGAAAACAAGGGAAGGCAAGGGTAACGGAAGGAACGGCACGGCAAGGGGAAACAAGGCTAAGGCACGACAACGCACGCTAGGCAATGCACGGCAAGGCAAGGAAAGGGTAACGCATGGGAAAGCACGGTCAGGCGAGGTAAGGCTAAGGAAAGCCAACGCAAGGCTAGGCAATGCACGGAAAGCAAGCAAGGAGTAACGGAATGTAAGGAAGGAAAGGGAAAGCAAGGGAAGGCAAGGGTAACGGAAGGAACGGCACGGCAAGGGGAAACAAGGCTAAGGCACGACAACGCACGCTAGGCAATGCACGGCAAGGCAAGGAAAGGGTAACGCATGGGAAAGCACGGCCAGGCGGGGCAAGGCTAAGGAAAGCCAACGCAAGGCTAGGCAATGCACGGAAGGCAAGCAAGGAGTAACGGAATGCAAGGAAGGAAAGGGAAAGCAAGGGAAGGCAAGGGTAACGGAAGGAACGGCACGGCAAGGGGAAACAAGGCTAAGGCACGACAAGGCACGGCTAGGCAATGCACGGCAAGGCAAGCAAAGGGTAACGCAAGAAAAGGCACGGTGAGGCTAGGCAAGGCTAATGCACGAAAACGCAAGGCTAGGCGATGCACGACAATGCAAGGAAAGCTTAAAGCAAAGGAAGGCAAGGTCAGGCGAGATAAGGCTAAGGCACGACAACGCAAAGCTAGGAAATTCAGGGAAGGCAAGCAAAGAGTAACGGAAGGTAAGCAAGGCAAGGAAAAGGAAGGAAAGGCCAGGGTAACGGAAGGAACGACACGGCAAGGGGAAACAAGGCTAAGGCACGGCAACGCAGGCTAGGCAATTCACGGCAAGGCAAGGAAAGGGTAACGCATGGGAAAGCACGGTCAGGCGAGGCAAGGCTAAGGAAAGCCAACGCAAGGCTAGGCAATGCACGGAAAGCAAGCAAGGAGTAACGGAATGCAAGGAAGGAAAGGGAAAGCAAGGGAAGGCAAGGGTAACGGAAGGAACGGCACGGCAAGGGGAAACAAGGCTAAGGCACGACAACGCACGCTAGGCAATGCACGGCAAGGCAAGGAAAGGGTAACGCATGGGAAAGCACGGTCAGGCGAGGTAAGGCTAAGGAAAGCCAACGCAAGGCTAGGCAATGCACGGAAAGCAAGCAAGGAGTAACGGAATGTAAGGAAGGAAAGGGAAAGCAAGGGAAGGCAAGGGTAACGGAAGGAACGGCACGGCAAGGGGAAACAAGGCTAAGGCACGACAACGCACGCTAGGCAATGCACGGCAAGGCAAGGAAAGGGTAACGCATGGGAAAGCACGGTCAGGCGAGGCAAGGCTAAGGCACGACAACCCAAGGCTAGGCAATGCACGGAAGGCAAGCAAAGAGAAACGGAAGGTAAGGAAGGAAAGGGAAAGCAAAGAAAGGCAAGTGTAACGGAAGGAACGGCACGGCAAGGGGAAACAAGGCTAAGGCACGACAAGGCACGGCTAGGCAATGCACGGCAAGGCAAGCAAACGGTAACGCAAGGAAAGGCACGGTGAGGCTAGGCAAGGCTAATGCACGAAAACGCATGGCTAGGCGATGCACGACAATGCAAGGAAAGCTTAAAGCAAAGGAAGGCAAGCTCAGGCGAGATAAGGCTAAGGCACGACAACGCAAGACTAGGAAATTCAGGGAAGGCAAGTAAAGAGTAACGGAAAGTAAGCAAGGCAAGGAAAAGGAAGGAAAGGCCAGGGTAACGGAAGGAACGGCACGGCAAGGGGAAACAAGGCTAAGGCACGGCAACGCAGGCTAGGCAATGCACGGCAAGGCAAGGAAAGGGTAACGCATGGGAAAGCACGTTCAGGCGAGGTAAGGCTAAGGCACAACAACGCAAGGCTAGGCAATGCACGGAAGGCAAGCAAAGATTAACGGAAGGTAAGGAAGGCAAGGGAAAGGAAGGAAAGGCAAGTGTAACGGAAGGAACGGCACGGCAAGGGGAAACAAGGCTAAGGCACGACAACGCACGGCTAGGCAATGCACGGCAAGGCAAGGAAAGGGTAACGCATGGGAAAGCACGGTCAGGCGATGCAAGGCTAAGGCATGACAACGCAAGGCTAGGCAATGCACGGCAAGGCAAGGAAAGGGTAACGCAGGGGAAGGCACGGTGAGGCTAGGCAAGGCTAATGCACGACAACGCAAGGCTAGGCAATGCACGACAATGCAAGTAAAGCTTAAAGCAAAGGAAGGCACGGTCAGGCGAGATAAGGCTAAGGCACGACAACGCAAGGCTAGGCAATGCACGGAAAGCAAGCAAAGAGTAACGGAACGCAAGGAAGGCAAGGGAAAGCAAGGGAAGGCAAGGGTAACGGAAGGAACGGCACGGCCAGGGGTAACAAGGCTAAGGCACGACAACGCAGGGCTAGGCAATGCACGGCAAGGCAAGGAAAGAGTAACGGAAGGAAAGGAAGGCAAGGCAAAGCCAGGCAAGGCAAGTGTAACAAAAGGCACGCCACGGCAAGGGGAAACAAGGCTAAGGCACGACAACACACGGCTAGGAAATGCACGGCAAGGCAAGAAAAGGGTAACGCAAGGCAAGGCACGGTGAGGCTAGGCAAGGCTAATGCACGACAACGCAAGGCTAGGCAATGCACGACAATGCAAGTAAAGCTTAAAGCAAAGGAAGGCACGGTCAGGCGAGATAAGGCTAAGGCACGACAACGCAAGGCTAGGCAATGCACGGAAGGCAAGCAAAGAGTAACGGAAGGTAAGGAAGGCAAGGGAAAGCAAAGAAAGGCAAGTGTAACGGAAGGAACGGCACGGCAAGGGGAAACAAGGCTAAGGCACGACAACGCACGCTAGGCAATGCACGGCAAGGCAAGGAAAGGGTAACGCATGGGAAAGCACGGTCAGGCGAGGTAAGGCTAAGGAAAGCCAACGCAAGGCTAGGCAATGCACGGAAAGCAAGCAAGGAGTAACGGAATGTAAGGAAGGAAAGGGAAAGCAAGGGAAGGCAAGGGTAACGGAAGGAACGGCACGGCAAGGGGAAACAAGGCTAAGGCACGACAACGCACGCTAGGCAATGCACGGCAAGGCAAGGAAAGGGTAACGCATGGGAAAGCACGGTCAGGCGAGGCAAGGCTAAGGCACGACAACCCAAGGCTAGGCAATGCACGGAAGGCAAGCAAAGAGAAACGGAAGGTAAGGAAGGAAAGGGAAAGCAAAGAAAGGCAAGTGTAACGGAAGGAACGGCACGGCAAGGGGAAACAAGGCTAAGGCACGACAAGGCACGGCTAGGCAATGCACGGCAAGGCAAGCAAACGGTAACGCAAGGAAAGGCACGGTGAGGGTAGGCAAGGCTAATGCACGAAAACGCATGGCTAGGCGATGCACGACAATGCAAGGAAAGCTTAAAGCAAAGGAAGGCAAGGTCAGGCGAGATAAGGCTAAGGCACGACAACGCAAGACTAGGAAATTCAGGGAAGGCAAGTAAAGAGTAACGGAAAGTAAGCAAGGGAAGGAAAAGGAAGGAAAGGCCAGGGTAACGGAAGGAACGGCACGGCAAGGGGAAACAAGGCTAAGGCACGGGAACGCAGGCTAGGCAATGCACGGCAAGGCAAGGAAAGGGTAACGCATGGGAAAGCACGTTCAGGCGAGGTAAGGCTAAGGCACAACAACGCAAGGCTAGGCAATGCACGGAAGGCAAGCAAAGAGTAACGGAAGGTAAGGAAGGCAAGGGAAAGGAAGGAAAGGCAAGTGTAACGGAAGGAACGGCACGGCAAGGGGAAACAAGGCTAAGGCACGACAACGCACGGCTAGGCAATGCACGGCAAGGCAAGGAAAGGGTAACGCATGGGAAAGCACGGTCAGGCGATGCAAGGCTAAGGCATGACAACGCAAGGCTGCACGGCAAGGCAAGGAAAGGGTAACGCATGGGAAAGCACGGTGAGGCTAGGCAAGGCTAATGCACGACAACGCAAGGCTAGGCAATGCACGACAATGCAAGGAAAGCTTAAAGCAAAGGAAGGCACGGTCAGGCGAGATAAGGCTAAGGCACGACAACGCAAGGCTAGGCAATGCACGGAAAGCAAGCAAAGAGTAACGGAACGCAAGGAAGGCAAGGGAAAGCAAGGAAAGGCAAGGGAAACGGAAGGAACGGCACCGCAAGGGGTAACAAGGCTAAGGCACGACAACGCAGCGCTAGGCAATGCACGGCAAGGCAAGGAAAGAGTAACGCAAGGAAAGGAAGGCAAGGCAAAGCCAGGCAAGGCAAGTGTAACAAAAGGCACGCAACGGCAAGGGGAAACAAGGCTAAGGCACGACAACACACGGCTAGGAAATGCACGGCAAGGCAAGGAAAGGGTAACGCAAGGCAAGGCACGGTGAGGCTAGGCAAGGCTAATGCACGACAACGCAAGGCTAGGCAATGCACGGCAATGCAAGTAAAGCTTAAAGCAAAGGAAGGCACGGTCAGGCGAGATAAGGCTAAGGCATGACAACGCAAGGCTAGGCAATGCACGGAAGGCAAGCAAAGAGTAACGGAAGGTAAGGAAGGCAAGGGAAAGCAAGGAAAGGCAAGTGTAACGGAAGGAACGGCACGGCAAGGGGAAACAAGGCTAAGGCACGACAACGCACGCTAGGCAATGCACGGCAAGGCAAGGAAAGTGTAACGCATGGGAAAGCACGGTGAGGCTAGGCAAGGCTAATGCACGAAAACGCAAGGCTAGGCGATGCACGACAATGCAAGGAAAGCTTAAAGCAAAGGAAGGCAAGGTCAGGCGAGATAAGGCTAAGGCACGACAACGCAAGGCTAGGAAATTCAGGGAAGGCAAGCAAAGAGTAACGGAAGGTAAGCAAGGCAAGGAAAAGTAAGGAAAGGCAGGGTAACGGAAGGAACGACACGGCAAGGGGAAACAAGGCTAAGGCACGGCAACGCAGGCTAGGCAATGCACGGCAAGGCAAGGAAAGGGTAACGCATGGGAAAGCACGGTCAGGCGAGGCAAGGATAAGGAAAGGCAACGCAAGGCTAGGCAATGCACGGAAAGCAAGCAAGGAATAACGGAATGCAAGGAAGGAAAGGGAAAGCAAGGGAAGGCAAGGGTAACGGAAGGAACGGCACGGCAAGGGGAAACAAGGCTAAGGCACGACAACGCACGCTAGGCAATACACGGCAAGACAAGGAAAGGGTAACGCATGGGAAAGCACGGTCAGGCGAGGTAAGGCTAAGGAAAGCCAACGCAAGGCTAGGCAATGCACGGAAAGCAAGCAAGGAGTAACGGAATGTAAGGAAGGAAAGGGAAAGCAAGGGAAGGCAAGGGTAACGGAAGGAACGGCACGGCAAGGGGAAACAAGGCTAAGGCACGACAACGCACGCTATGCAATGCACGGCAAGGCAAGGAAAGGGTAACGCATGGGATGGCACGGTCAGGCGAGGCAAGGCTAAGGCATGACAACGCAAGGCTAGGCAATGCACGGAAAGCAAGCAAAGAGTAACGGAACGCAAGGAAGGCAAGTGAAAGCAAGGGAAGGCAAGGGTAACGGAAGGAACGTCACGGCAAGGGGTAACAAGGCTAAGGCACGGCAACGCAGGGTTAGGCAATGCACGGCAAGGCAAGGAAAGGGTAACGCAGGGGAAGGCACGGTCAGGTGAGGCAAGGATAAGGCACGACAATGCAAGGCTAGGCAATGCACGGCAAGGCAAGGAAAGAGTAACGGAAGGAAAGGAAGGCAAGGCAAAGCCAGGCAAGGCAAGTGTAACAAAAGGCACGCAACGGCAAGGGGAAACAAGGCTAAGGCACGACAACACACGGCTAGGAAATGCACGGCAAGGCAAGGAAAGGGTAACGCAAGGCAAGGCACGGTGAGGCTAGGCAAGGCTAATGCACGACAACGCAAGGCTAGGCAATGCACGACAATGCAAGTAAAGCTTAAAGCAAAGGAAGGCACGGTCAGGCGAGATAAGGCTAAGGCACGACAACGCAAGGCTAGGCAATGCACGGAAGGCAAGCAAAGAGTAACGGAAGGTAAGGAAGGCAAGGGAAAGCAAAGAAAGGCAAGTGTAACGGAAGGAACGGCACGGCAAGGGGAAACAAGGCTAAGGCACGACAACGCACGCTAGGCAATGCACGGCAAGGCAAGGAAAGGGTAACGCATGGGAAAGCACGGTCAGGCGAGGCAAGGCTAAGGAAAGCCAACGCAAGGCTAGGCAATGCACGGAAAGCAAGCAAGGAGTAACGGAATGCAAGGAAGGAAAGGGAAAGCAAGGGAAGGCAAGGGTAACGGAAGGAACGGCACGGCAAGGGGAAACAAGGCTAAGGCACGACAAGGCACGGCTAGGCAATGCACGGCAAGGCAAGCAAAGGGTAACGCAAGAAAAGGCACGGTGAGGCTAGGCAAGGCTAATGCACGAAAACGCAAGGCTAGGCGATGCACGACAATGCAAGGAAAGCTTAAAGCAAAGGAAGGCAAGGTCAGGCGAGATAAGGCTAAGGCACGACAACGCAAGGCTAGGAAATTCAGGGAAGGCAAGCAAAGAGTAACGGAAGGTAAGCAAGGCAAGGAAAAGGAACGAAAAGCCAGGGTAACGGAAGGAACGACACGGCAAGGGGAAACAAGGCTAAGGCACGGCAACGCAGGCTAGGCAATGCACGGCAAGGCAAGGAAAGGGTAACGCATGGGAAAGCACGGTCAGGCGAGGCAAGGCTAAGGAAAGCCAACGCAAGGCTAGGCAATGCACGGAAAGCAAGCAAGGAGTAACGGAATGCAAGGAAGGAAAGGGAAAGCAAGGGAAGGCAAGGGTAACGGAAGGAACGGCACGGCAAGGGGAAACAAGGCTAAGGCACGACAACGCACGCTAGGCAATGCACGGCAAGGCAAGGAAAGGGTAACGCATGGGAAAGCACGGTCAGGCGAGGTAAGGCTAAGGAAATCCAACGCAAGGCTAGGCAATGCACGGAAAGCAAGCAAGGAGTAACGGAATGTAAGGAAGGAAAGGGAAAGCAAGGGAAGGCAAGGGTAACGGAAGGAACGGCACGGCAAGGGGAAACAAGGCTAAGGCACGACAACGCACGCTAGGCAATGCACGGCAAGGCAAGGAAAGGGTAACGCATGGGAAAGCACGGTCAGGCGAGGCAAGGCTAAGGCACGACAACCCAAGGCTAGGCAATGCACGGAAGGCAAGCAAAGAGAAACGGAAGGTAAGGAAGGAAAGGGAAAGCAAAGAAAGGCAAGTATAACGGAAGGAACGGCACGGCAAGGGGAAACAAGGCTAAGGCACGACAAGGCACGTCTAGGCAATGCACAACAAGGCAAGCAAACGGTAACGCAAGGAAAGGCACGGTGAGGCTAGGCAAGGCTAATGCACGAAAACGCATGGCTAGGCGATGCACGACAATGCAAGGAAAGCTTAAAGCAAAGGAAGGCAAGGTCAGGCGAGATAAGGCTAAGGCACGACAACGCAAGGCTAGGAAATTCAGGGAAGGCAAGTAAAGAGTAACGGAAGGTAAGCAAGGCAAGGAAAAGGAAGGAAAGGCCAGGGTAACGGAAGGAACGGCACGGCAAGGGGAAACAAGGCTAAGGCACGGCAACGCAGGCTAGGCAATGCACGGCAAGGCAAGGAAAGGGTAACGCATGGGAAAGCACGTTCAGGCGAGGCAAGGCTAAGGCACAACAACGCAAGGCTAGGCAATGCACGGAAGGCAAGCAAAGAGTAACGGAAGGTAAGGAAGGCAAGGGATAGGAAGGAAAGGCAAGTGTAACGGAAGGAACGGCACGGCAAGGGGAAACAAGGCTAAGGCACGACAACGCACGGCTAGGCAATGCACGGCAAGGCAAGGAAAGGGTAACGCATGGGAAAGCACGGTCAGGCGATGCAAGGCTAAGGCATGACAACGCAAGGCTAGGCAATGCACGGAAAGCAAGCAAAGAGTAACGGAACGCAAGGAAGGCAAGGGAAAGCAAGGGAAGGCAAGGGTAACGGAAGGAACGTCACGGCAAGGGGTAACAAGGCTAAGGCACGGCAACGCAGGGTTAGGCAATGCACGGCAAGGCAAGGAAAGGGTAACGCAGGGGAAGGCACGGTCAGGTGAGGCAAGGATAAGGCACGACAATGCAAGGCTAGGCAATGCACGGCAAGGCAAGGAAAGAGTAACGCAAGGCAAGGCACGGTGAGGCTAGGCAAGGCTAATGCACGACAACGCAAGGCTAGGCAATGCACGACAATGCAAGTAAAGCTTAAAGCAAAGGAAGGCACGGTCAGGCGAGATAAGGCTAAGGCACGACAACGCAAGGCTAGGCAATGCACGGAAAGCAAGCAAAGAGTAACGGAACGCAAGGAAGGCAAGGGAAAGCAAGGGAAGGCAAGGGTAACGGAAGGAACGGCACGGCAAGGGGTAACAAGGCTAAGGCACGACAACGCAGGGCTAGGCAATGCACGGCAAGGCAAGGAAAGAGTAACGGAAGGAAAGGAAGGCAAGGCAAAGCCAGGCAAGGCAAGTGTAACAAAAGGCACGCAACGGCAAGGGGAAACAAGGCTAAGTCACGACAACACACGGCTAGGAAATGCACGGCAACTCAAGAAAAGGGTACCGCAAGGCAAGGCACGGTGAGGCTAGGCAAGGCTAATGCACGACAACGCAAGGCTAGGCAATGCACGACAATGCAAGTAAAGCTTAAAGCAAAGGAAGGCACGGTCAGGCGAGATAAGGCTAAGGCACTACAACGCAAGGCTAGGCAATGCACGGAAGGCAAGCAAAGAGTAACGGAAGGTAAGGAAGGCAAGGGAAAGCAAAGAAAGTCAAGTGTAAGGGAAGGAACGGCACGGCAAGGGGAAACAAGGCTAAGGCACGACAACGCACGCTAGGCAATGCACGGCAAGGCAAGGAAAGTGTAACGCATGGGAAAGCACGGTCAGGCGAGGCAAGGCTAAGGAAAGCCAACGCAAGGCTAGGCAATGCACGGAAAGCAAGCAAGGAGTAACGGAATGCAAGGAAGGAAAGGGAAAGCAAGGGAAGGCAAGGGTAACGGAAGGAACGGCACGGCAAGGGGAAACAAGGCTAAGGCACGACAAGGCACGGCTAGGCAATGCACGGTAAGGCAAGCAAAGGGTAACGCAAGAAAAGGCACGGTGAGGCTAGGCAAGGCTAATGCACGAAAACGCAAGGCTAGGCGATGCACGACAATGCAAGGAAAGCTTAAAGCAAAGGAAGGCAAGGTCAGGCGAGATAAGGCTAAGGCACGACAACGCAAGGCTAGGAAATTCAGGGAAGGCAAGCAAAGAGTAACGGAAGGTAAGCAAGGCAAGGAAAAGGAAGGAAAGCCAGGGTAACGGAAGGAACGACACGGCAAGGGGAAACAAGGCTAAGGCACGGCAACGCAGGCTAGGCAATGCACGGCAAGGCAAGGAAAGGGTAACGCATGGGAAAGCACGGTCAGGCGAGGCAAGGCTAAGGAAAGCCAACGCAAGGCTAGGCAATGCACGGAAAGCAAGCAAGGAGTAACGGAATGCAAGGAAGGAAAGGGAAAGCAAGGGAAGGCAAGGGTAACGGAAGGAACGGCACGGCAAGGGGAAACAAGGCTAAGGCACGACAACGCAAGGCTAGGCAATGCACGACAATGCAAGGAAGCTTAAAGCAAAGGAAGGCAAGGTCAGGCGAGATAAGGCAAAGGCACGACAACGCAAGGCTAGGCAATGCACGGAAAGCAAGCAAGGAGTAACGGAATGCAAGGAAGGAAAGGGAAAGCAAGGGAAGGCAAGGGTAACGGAAGGAACGGCACGGCAAGGGGAAACAAGGCTAAGGCACGACATCGCACGCTAGGCAATGCACGGCAAGACAAGGAAAGGGTAACGCATGGGAAAGCACGGTCAGGCGAGGCAAGGCTAAGGCATGACAACGCAAGGCTAGGCAATGCACGGAAAGCAAGCAAAGAGTAACGGAACGCAAGGAAGGCAAGGGAAAGCAAGGGAAGGCAAGGGTAACGGAAGGAACGTCACGGCAAGGGGTAACAAGGCTAAGGCACGGCAACGCAGGGTTAGGCAATGCACGGCAAGGCAAGGAAAGGGTAACGCAGGGGAAGGCACGGTCAGGTGAGGCAAGGATAAGGCACGACAATGCAAGGCTAGGCAATGCACCGCAAGGCAAGGAAAGGGTAACGCAAGGCAAGGCACGGTGAGGCTAGGCAAGGTTAATGCACGACAACGCAAGGCTAGGCAATGCACGACAATGCAAGTAAAGCTTAAAGCAAAGGAAGGCACGGTCAGGCGAGATAAGGCTAAGGCACGACAACGCAAGGCTAGGCAATGCACGGAAAGCAAGCAAAGAGTAACGGAACGCAAGGAAGGCAAGGGAAAGCAAGGGAAGGCAAGGGTAACGGAAGGAACGGCACGGCAAGGGGTAACAAGGCTAAGGCACGACAACGCAGGGCTAGGCAATGCACGGCAAGGCAAGGAAAGAGTAACGGAAGGAAAGGAAGGCAAGGCAAAGCCAGGCAAGGCAAGTGTAACAAAAGGCACGCAACGGCAAGGGGAAACAAGGCTAAGGCACGACAACACACGGGTAGGAAATGCACGGCAAGGCAAGGAAAGGGTAACGCAAGGCAAGGCACGGTTAGGCTAGGCAAGGCTAATGCACGACAACGCAAGGCTAGGCAATGCACGACAATGCAAGGAAAGCTTAAAGCAAAGGAAGGCACGGTCAGGCGAGATAAGGCTAAGGCACGACAACGCAAGGCTAGGCAATGCACGGAAGGCAAGCAAAGAGTAAAGGAAGGTAAGGAAGGCAAGGGAAAGCAAAGAAAGGCAAGTGTAACGGAAGGAACGGCACGGCAAGGGGAAACAAGGCTAAGGCACGACAACGCACGCTAGGCAATGCACGGCAAGGCAAGGAAAGGGTAACGCATGGGAAAGCACGGTCAGGCGAGGCAAGGCTAAGGCATGACAACGCAAGGCTAGGCAATGCACGGAAAGCAAGCAAAGAGTAACGGAACGCAAGGAAGGCAAGTGAAAGCAAGGGAAGGCAAGGGTAACGGAAGGAACGTCACGGCAAGGGGTAACAAGGCTAAGGCACGGCAACGCAGGGTTAGGCAATGCACGGCAAGGCAAGGAAAGGATAACGCAGGGGAAGGCACGGTCAGGTGAGGCAAGGATAAGGCACGACAATGCAAGGCTAGGCAATGCACGGCAAGGCAAGGAAAGAGTAACGCAAGGCAAGGCACGGTGAGGCTAGGCAAGGCTAATGCACGACAACGCAAGGCTAGGCAATGCACGACAATGCAAGTAAAGCTTAATGCAAAGGAAGGCACGGTCAGGCGAGGCAAGGCTAAGGCACGACAACGCAAGGCTAGGCAATGCACGGAAAGCAAGCAAAGAGTAACGGAACGCAAGGAAGGCAAGGGAAAGCAAGGGAAGGCAAGGTCAGGCGAGATAAGGCTAAGGCACGACAACGCAAGGCTAGGCAATTCAGGGAAGGCAAGCAAAGAGTAACGGAAGGTAAGCAAGGCAAGGAAAAGGAAGGAAAGGCCAGGGTAACGGAAGGAACGACACGGCAAGGGGAAACAAGGCTAAGGCACGGCAACGCAGGCTAGGCAATGCACGGCAAGGCAAGGAAAGGGTAACGCATGGGAAAGCACGGTCAGGCGAGGCAAGGCTAAGGAAAGCCAACGCAAGGCTAGGCAATGCACGGAAAGCAAGCAAGGAGTAACGGAATGCAAGGAAGGAAAGGGAAAGCAAGGGAAGGCAAGGGTAACGGAAGGAACGGCACGGCACGGGGAAACAAGGCTAAGGCACGACAACGCACGCTAGGCAATGCACGGCAAGGCAAGGAAAGGGTAACGCATGGGAAAGCACGGTCAGGCGAGGCAAGGCTAAGGAAATCCAACGCAAGGCTAGGCAATGCACGGAAAGCAAGCAAGGAGTAACGGAATGTAAGGAAGGAAAGGGAAAGCAAGGGAAGGCAAGGGTAACGGAAGGGACAACGCACGCTAGGCAATGCACGGCAAGGCAAGGAAAGGGTAACGCATGGGAAAGCACGGTCAGGCGAGGTAAGGCTAAGGAAAGCCAACGCAAGGCTAGGCAATGCACGGAAAGCAAGCAAGGAGTAACGGAATGCAAGGAAGGAAAGGGAAAGCAAGGGAAGGCAAGGGTAACGGAAGGAACGGCACGGCAAGGGGAAACAAGGCTAAGGCACGACAACGCACGCTAGGCAATGCACGGCAAGGCAAGGAAAGGGTAACGCATGGGAAAGCACGGTCAGGCGAGGCAAGGCTAAGGCACGACAACCCAAGGCTAGGCAATGCACGGAAGGCAAGCAAAGAGAAACGGAAGGTAAGGAAGGAAAGGGAAAGCAAAGAAAGGCAAGTGTAAAGGAAGGAACGGCACGGCAAGGGGAAACAAGGCTAAGGCACGACAAGGCACGTCTAGGCAATGCACAACAAGGCAAGCAAACGGTAACGCAAGGAAAGGCACGGTGAGGCTAGGCAAGGCTAATGCACGAAAACGCATGGCTAGGCGATGCACGACAATGCAAGGAAAGCTTAAAGCAAAGGAAGGCAAGGTCAGGCGAGATAAGGCTAAGGCACGACAACGCAAGGCTAGGAAATTCAGGGAAGGCAAGTAAAGAGTAACGGAAGGTAAGCAAGGCAAGGAAAAGGAAGGAAAGGCCAGGGTAACGGAAGGAACGGCACGGCAAGGGGAAACAAGGCTAAGGCACGGCAACGCAGGCTAGGCAATGCACGGCAAGGCAAGGAAAGGGTAACGCATGGGAAAGCACGTTCAGGCGAGGCAAGGCTAAGGCACAACAACGCAAGGCTAGGCAATGCACGGAAGGCAAGCAAAGAGTAACGGAAGGTAAGGAAGGCAAGGGAAAGGAAGGAAAGGCAAGTGTAACGGAAGGAACGGCACGGCAAGGGGAAACAAGGCTAAGGCACGACAACGCACGGCTAGGCAATGCACGGCAAGGCAAGGAAAGGGTAACGCATGGGAAAGCACGGTCAGGGGATGCAAGGCTAAGGCATGACAACGCAAGGCTAGGCAATGCACGGAAAGCAAGCAAAGAGTAACGGAACGCAAGGAAGGCAAGGGAAAGCAAGGGAAGGCAAGGGTAACGGAAGGAACGTCACGGCAAGGGGTAACAAGGCTAAGGCACGGCAACGCAGGGTTAGGCAATGCACGGCAAGGCAAGGAAAGGGTAACGCAGGGGAAGGCACGGTCAGGTGAGGCAAGGATAAGGCACGACAATGCAAGGCTAGGCAATGCACGGCAAGGCAAGGAAAGAGTAACGCAAGGCAAGGCACGGTGAGGCTAGGCAAGGCTAATGCACGACAACGCAAGGCTAGGCAATGCACGACAATGCAAGTAAAGCTTAAAGCAAAGGAAGGCACGGTCAGGCGAGATAAGGCTAAGGCACGACAACGCAAGGCTAGGCAATGCACGGAAAGCAAGCAAAGAGTAACGGAACGCAAGGAAGGCAAGGGAAAGCAAGGGAAGGCAAGGGTAACGGAAGGAACGGCACGGCAAGGGGTAACAAGGCTAAGGCACGACAACGCAGGGCTAGGCAATGCACGGCAAGGCAAGGAAAGAGTAACGGAAGGAAAGGAAGGCAAGGCAAAGCCAGGCAAGGCAAGTGTAACAAAAGGCACGCAACGGCAAGGGGAAACAAGGCTAAGGCACGACAACACACGGCTAGGAAATGCACGGCAAGGCAAGAAAAGGGTAACGCAAGGCAAGGCACGGTGAGGCTAGGCAAGGCTAATGCACGACAACGCAAGGCTAGGCAATGCACGACAATGCAAGTAAAGCTTAAAGCAAAGGAAGGCACGGTCAGGCGAGATAAGGCTAAGGCACTACAACGCAAGGCTAGGCAATGCACGGAAGGCAAGCAAAGAGTAACGGAAGGTAAGGAAGGCAAGGGAAAGCAAAGAAAGTCAAGTGTAACGGAAGGAACGGCACGGCAAGGGGAAACAAGGCTAAGGCACGACAACGCACGCTAGGCAATGCACGGCAAGGCAAGGAAAGTGTAACGCATGGGAAAGCACGGTCAGGCGAGGCAAGGCTAAGGAAAGCCAACGCAAGGCTAGGCAATGCACGGAAAGCAAGCAAGGAGTAACGGAATGCAAGGAAGGAAAGGGAAAGCAAGGGAAGGCAAGGGTAACGGAAGGAACGGCACGGCAAGGGGAAACAAGGCTAAGGCACGACAACGCACGGCTAGGCAATGCACGGCAAGGCAAGAAAAGGGTAACGCAAGGCAAGGCACGGTGAGGCTAGGCAAGGCTAATGCACGAAAACGCAAGGCTAGGCGATGCACGACAATGCAAGGAAAGCTTAAAGCAAAGGAAGGCAAGGTCAGGCGAGATAAGGCTAAGGCACGACAACGCAAGGCTAGGAAATTCAGGGAAGGCAAGCAAAGAGTAACGGAAGGTAAGCAAGGCAAGGAAAAGGAAGGAAAGCCAGGGTAACGGAAGGAACGACACGGCAAGGGGAAACAAGGCTAAGGCACGGCAACGCAGGCTAGGCAATGCACGGCAAGGCAAGGAAATGGTAACGCATGGGAAAGCACGGTCAGGCGAGGCAAGGCTAAGGAAAGCCAACGCAAGGCTAGGCAATGCACGGAAAGCAAGCAAGGAGTAACGGAATGCAAGGAAGGAAAGGGAAAGCAAGGGAAGGCAAGGGTAACGGAAGGAACGGCACGGCAAGGGGAAACAAGGCTAAGGCACGACAACGCACGCTAGGCAATGCACGGCAAGACAAGGAAAGGGTAACGCAAGGCAAGGCACGGTCAGGCGAGGCAAGGCTAAGGCACGACAACGCAAGGCTAGGCAATGCACGGAAAGCAAGCAAGGAGTAACGGAATGCAAGGAAGGAAAGGGAAAGCAAGGGAAGGCAAGGGTAACGGAAGGAACGGCACGGCAAGGGGAAACAAGGCTAAGGCACGACAACGCACGCTAGGCAATGCACGGCAAGACAAGGAAAGGGTAACGCAAGGGAAAGCACGGTCAGGCGAGGCAAGGCTAAGGCATGACAACGCAAGGCTAGGCAATGCACGGAAAGCAAGCAAAGAGTAACGGAACGCAAGGAAGGCAAGGGAAAGCAAGGGAAGGCAAGGGTAACGGAAGGAACGTCACGGCAAGGGGTAACAAGGCTAAGGCACGGCAACGCAGGGTTAGGCAATGCACGGCAAGGCAAGGAAAGGTAACGCAGGGGAAGGCACGGTCAGGTGAGGCAAGGATAAGGTACGACAATGCAAGGCTAGGCAATGCACAAGGCAAGGCAAGGAAAGAGTAACGCAAGGCAAGGCACGGTGAGGCTAGGCAAGGCTAATGCACGACAACGCAAGGCTAGGCAATGCACGACAATGCAAGTAAAGCTTAAAGCAAAGGAAGGCACGGTCAGGCGAGATAAGGCTAAGGCACGACAACGCAAGGCTAGGCAATGCACGGAAAGCAAGCAAAGAGTAACGGAACGCAAGGAAGGCAAGGGAAAGCAAGGGAAGGCAAGGGTAACGGAAGGAACGGCACGGCAAGGGGTAACAAGGCTAAGGCACGACAACGCAGGGCTAGGCAATGCACGGCAAGGCAAGGAAAGAGTAACGGAAGGAAAGGAAGGCAAGGCAAAGCCAGGCAAGGCAAGTGTAACAAAAGGCACGCAATGGCAAGGGGAAACAAGGCTAAGGCACGACAACACACGGGATGGAAATGCACGGCAAGGCAAGGAAAGGGTAACGCAAGGCAAGGCACGGTGAGGCTAGGCAAGGCTAATGCACGACAAAGCAAGGCTAGGCAATGCACGACAATGCAAGGAAAGCTTAAAGCAAAGGAAGGCACGGTCAGGCGAGATAAGGCTAAGGCACGACACCGCAAGGCTAGGCAATGCACGGAAGGCAAGCAAAGAGTAACGGAAGGTAAGGAAGGCAAGGGAAAGCAAAGAAAGGCAAGTGTAACGGAAGGAACGGCACGGCAAGGGGAAACAAGGCTAAGGCACGACAACGCACGCTAGGCAATGCACGGCAAGGCAAGGAAAGGGTAACGCATGGGAAAGCACGGTCAGGCGAGGCAAGGCTAAGGAAAGCCAACGCAAGGCTAGGCAATGCACGGAAAGCAAGCAAGGAGTAACGGAATGCAAGGAAGGAAAGGGAAAGCAAGGGAAGGCAAGGGTAACGGAAGGAACGGCACGGCAAGGGGAAACAAGGCTAAGGCACGACAAGGCACGGCTAGGCAATGCACGGCAAGGCAAGCAAAGAGTAACGCAAGAAAAGGCACGGTGAGGCTAGGCAAGGCTAATGCACGAAAACGCAAGGCTAGGCGATGCACGACAATGCAAGGAAAGCTTAAAGCAAAGGAAGGCAAGGTCAGGCGAGATAAGGCTAAGGCACGACAACGCAAGGCTAGGAAATTCAGGGAAGGCAAGCAAAGAGTAACGGAAGGTAAGCAAGGCAAGGAAAAGGAACGAAAGGCCAGGGTAACGGAAGGAACGACACGGCAAGGGGAAACAAGGCTAAGGCACGGCAACGCAGGCTAGGCAATGCACGGCAAGGCAAGGAAAGGGTAACGCATGGGAAAGCACGGTCAGGCGAGGCAAGGCTAAGGAAAGCCAACGCAAGGCTAGGCAATGCACGGAAAGCAAGCAAGGAGTAACGGAATGCAAGGAAGGAAAGGGAAAGCAAGGGAAGGCAAGGGTAACGGAAGGAACGGCACGGCAAGGGGAAACAAGGCTAAGGCACGACAACGCACGCTAGGCAATGCACGGCAAGGCAAGGAAAGGGTAACGCATGGGAAAGCACGGTCAGGCGAGGTAAGGCTAACGAAATCCAACGCAAGGCTAGGCAATGCACGGAAAGCAAGCAAGGAGTAACGGAATGTAAGGAAGGAAAGGGAAAGCAAGGGAAGGCAAGGGTAACGGAAGGAACGGCACGGCAAGGGGAAACAAGGCTAAGGCACGACAACGCACGCTAGGCAATGCACGGCAAGGCAAGGAAAGGGTAACGCATGGGAAAGCACGGTCAGGCGAGGCAAGGCTAAGGCACGACAACCCAAGGCTAGGCAATGCACGGAAGGCAAGCAAAGAGAAACGGAAGGTAAGGAAGGAAAGGGAAAGCAAAGAAAGGCAAGTGTAACGGAAGGAACGGCACGGCAAGGGGAAACAAGGCTAAGGCACGACAAGGCACGTCTAGGCAATGCACAACAAGGCAAGCAAACGGTAACGCAAGGAAAGGCACGGTGAGGCTAGGCAAGGCTAATGCACGAAAACGCATGGCTAGGCGATGCACGACAATGCAAGGAAAGCTTAAAGCAAAGGAAGGCAAGGTCAGGCGAGATAAGGCTAAGGCACGACAACGCAAGGCTAGGAAATTCAGGGAAGGCAAGTAAAGAGTAACGGAAGGTAAGCAAGGCAAGGAAAAGGAAGGAAAGGCCAGGGTAACGGAAGGAACGGCACGGCAAGGGGAAACAAGGCTAAGGCACGGCAACGCAGGCTAGGCAATGCACGGCAAGGCAAGGAAAGGGTAACGCATGGGAAAGCACGTTCAGGCGAGGCAAGGCTAAGGCACAACAACGCAAGGCTAGGCAATGCACGGAAGGCAAGCAAAGAGTAACGGAAGGTAAGGAAGGCAAGGGAAAGGAAGGAAAGGCAAGTGTAACGGAAGGAACGGCACGGCAAGGGGAAACAAGGCTAAGGCACGACAACGCACGGCTAGGCAATGCACGGCAAGGCAAGGAAAGGGTAACGCATGGGAAAGCACGGTCAGGGGATGCAAGGCTAAGGCATGACAACGCAAGGCTAGGCAATGCACGGAAAGCAAGCAAAGAGTAACGGAACGCAAGGAAGGCAAGGGAAAGCAAGGGAAGGCAAGGGTAACGGAAGGAACGTCACGGCAAGGGGTAACAAGGCTAAGGCACGGCAACGCAGGGTTAGGCAATGCACGGCAAGGCAAGGAAAGGGTAACGCAGGGGAAGGCACGGTCAGGTGAGGCAAGGATAAGGCACGACAATGCAAGGCTAGGCAATGCACGGCAAGGCAAGGAAAGAGTAACGCAAGGCAAGGCACGGTGAGGCTAGGCAAGGCTAATGCACGACAACGCAAGGCTAGGCAATGCACGACAATGCAAGTAAAGCTTAAAGCAAAGGAAGGCACGGTCAGGCGAGATAAGGCTAAGGCACGACAACGCAAGGCTAGGCAATGCACGGAAAGCAAGCAAAGAGTAACGGAACGCAAGGAAGGCAAGGGAAAGCAAGGGAAGGCAAGGGTAACGGAAGGAACGGCACGGCAAGGGGTAACAAGGCTAAGGCACGACAACGCAGGGCTAGGCAATGCACGGCAAGGCAAGGAAAGAGTAACGGAAGGAAAGGAAGGCAAGGCAAAGCCAGGCAAGGCAAGTGTAACAAAAGGCACGCCACGGCAAGGGGAAACAAGGCTAAGGCACGACAACGCACGGCTAGGCAATGCACGGCAAGGCAAGTAAAGGGTAACGCAAGGCAAGGCACGGTGAGGCTAGGCAAGGCTAATGCACGACAACGCAAGGCTAGGCAATGCACGACAATGCAAGTAAAGCTTAAAGCAAAGGAAGGCACGGTCAGGCGAGATAAGGCTAAGGCACGACAACGCAAGGCTAGGCAATGCACGGAAGGCAAGCAAAGAGTAACGGAAGGTAAGGAAGGCAAGGGAAAGCAAGGGAAGGCAAGGGTAACGGAAGGAACTTCACGGCAAGCGGAAACAAGTCTAAGGCACGACAACGCACGCTAGGCAATGCACGGCAAGGCAAGGAAAATGTAACGCATGGGAAAGCACGGTCAGGCGAGGCAAGGCTAAGGAAAGCCAACGCAAGGCTAGGCAATGCACGGTAAGCAAGCAAGGAGTAACGGAATGCAAGGAAGGAAAGGGAAAGCAAGGGAAGGCAAGGGTAACGGAAGGAACGGCACGGCAAGGGGTAACAAGGCTAAGGCACGACAAGGCACGGCTAGGCAATGCACGGTAAGGCAAGCAAAGGGTAACGCAAGAAAAGGCACGGTGAGGCTAGGCAAGGCTATTGCACGAAAACGCAAGGCTAGGCGATGCACGACAATGCAAGGAAAGCTTAAAGCAAAGGAAGGCATGGTCAGGCGAGATAAGGCTAAGGCACGACAACGCAAGGCTAGGAAATTCAGGGAAGGCAAGCAAAGAGTAACGGAAGGTAAGCAAGGCAAGGAAAAGGAAGGAAAGGCCAGGGTAACGGAAGGAACGGCACGGCAAGGGGAAACAAGGCTAAGGCACGACAACGCACGCTAGGCAATGCACGGCAAGGCAAGAAAAGGGTAACGCATGGGAAAGCACGGTCAGGCGAGGCAAGGCTAAGGCACGACAACGCAAGGCTAGGCAATGCACGGAAGGCAAGCAAAGAGTAACGGAAGGTAAGGAAGGCAAGGGAAAGCAAGGAAAGGCAAGTGTAACGGAAGGAACGGCACGGCAAGTGGAAACAAGGCTAAGGCACGGCAACGCGGGGTTAGGCAATGCACGGCAAGGCAAGGAAAGGGTAACGCAGGGGAAGGCACGGTCAGGTGAGGCAAGGATAAGGCACGACAATGCAAGGCTAGGCAATGCACGGCAAGGCAAGGAAAGGGTAACGCAAGGCAAGGCACGGTGAGGCTAGGCAAGGATAATGCACGACAACGCAAGGCTAGGCAATGCACGACAATGCAAGGAAAGCTTAAAGCAAAGGAAGGCACGGTCAGGCGAGATAAGGCTAAGGCACGACAACGCAAGGCTAGGCAATGCACGGAAAGCAAGCAAAGAGTAACGGAACGCAAGGAAGGCAAGGGAAAGCAAGGGAAGGCAAGGGTAACGGAAGGAACGGCACGGCAAGGGGTAACAAGGCTAAGGCACGACAACGCAAGGCTAGGCAATGCACGGCAAGGCAAGCAAAGGGTAACGCAAGAAAAGGCACGGTGAGGCTAGGCAAGGCTAATGCACGAAAACGCAAGGCTAGGCGATGCACGACAATGCAAGGAAAGCTTAAAGCAAAGGAAGGCAAGGTCAGGCGAGATAAGGCTAAGGCACGACAACGCAAGGCTACGAAATTCAGGGAAGGCAAGCAAAGAGTAACGGAAGGTAAGCAAGGCAAGGAAAAGGAAGGAAAGGCCAGGGTAACGGAAGGAACGACACGGCAAGGGGAAACAAGGCTAAGGCACGGCAACGCAGGCTAGGCAATGCACGGCAAGGCAAGGAAAGGATAACGCATGGGAAAGCACGGTCAGGGGAGGCAAGGCTAAGGAAAGCCAACGCAAGGCTAGGCAATGCACGGAAAGCAAGCAAGGAGAAACGGAATGCAAGGAAGGAAAGGGAAAGCAAGGGAAGACAAGGGTAACGGAAGGAACGGCACGGCAAGGGGAAACAAGGCTAAGGCACGACAACGCACGCTAGGCAATGCACGGCAAGGCAAGGAAAGGGTAACGCATGGGAAAGCACGGTCAGGCGAGGTAAGGCTAAGGAAAGCCAACGCAAGGCTAGGCAATGCACGGAAAGCAAGCAAGGAGTAACGGAATGTAAGGAAGGAAAGGGAAAGCAAGGGAAGGCAAGGGTAACGGAAGGAACGGCACGGCAAGGGGAAACAAGGCTAAGGCACGACAACGCACGCTAGGCAATGCACGGCAAGGCAAGGAAAGGGTAACGCATGGGAAAGCACGGTCAGGCGAGGCAAGGCTAAGGCACGACAACCCAAGGCTAGGCAATGCACGGAAGGCAAGCAAAGAGAACCGGAAGGTAAGGAAGGAAAGGGAAAGCAAAGAAAGGCAAGTGTAACGGAAGGAACGGCACGGCAAGGGGAAACAAGGCTAAGGCACGACAAGGCACGGCTAGGCAATGCACGGCAAGGCAAGCAAACGGTAACGCAAGGAAAGGCACGGTGAGGCTAGGCAAGGCTAATGCACGAAAACGCATGGCTAGGCGATGCACGACAATGCAAGGAAAGCTTAAAGCAAAGGAAGGCAAGGTCAGGCGAGATAAGGCTAAGGCACGACAACGCAAGGCTAGGAAATTCAGGGAAGGCAAGTAAAGAGTAACGGAAGGTAAGCAAGGCAAGGAAAAGGAAGGAAAGGCCAGGGTAACGGAAGGAACGGCACGGCAAGGGGAAACAAGGCTAAGGCACGGCAACGCAGGCTAGGCAATGCACGGCAAGGCAAGGAAAGGGTAACGCATGGGAAAGCACGTTCAGGCGAGGCAAGGCTAAGGCACAACGACGCAAGGCTAGGCAATGCACGGAAGGCAAGCAAAGAGTAACGGAAGGTAAGGAAGGCAAGGGAAAGGAAGGAAAGGCAAGTGTAACGGAAGGAACGGCACGGCAAGGGGAAACAAGGCTAAGGCACGAAAACGCACGGATAGTCAATGCACGGCAAGTCAAGGAAAGGGTAACGCATGGGAAAGCACGGTCAGGCGATGCAAGGCTAAGGCATGACAACGCAAGGCTAGGCAATGCACGGAAAGCAAGCAAAGAGTAACGGAACGCAAGGAAGGCAAGGGAAAGCAAGGGAAGGCAAGGGTAACGGAAGGAACGTCACGGCAAGGGGTAACAAGGCTAAGGTACGGCAACGCAGGGTTAGGCAATGCACGGCAAGGCAAGGAAAGGGTAACGCAGGGGAAGGCACGGTCAGGTGAGGCAAGGATAAGGCACGACAATGCAAGGCTAGGCAATGCACGGCAAGGCAAGGAAAGAGTAACGCAAGGCAAGGCACGGTGAGGCTAGGCAAGGCTAATGCACGACAACGCAAGGCTAGGCAATGCACGACAATGCAAGTAAAGCTTAAAGCAAAAGAAGGCACGGTCAGGCGAGATAAGGCTAAGGCACGACAACGCAAGGCTAGGCAATGCACGGAAAGCAAGCAAAGAGTAACGGAACGCAAGGAAGGCAAGGGAAAGCAAGGGAAGGCAAGGGTAACGGAAGGAACGGCACGGCAAGGGGTAACAAGGCTAAGGCACGACAACGCAGGGCTAGGCAATGCACGGCAAGGCAAGGAAAGAGTAACGGAAGGAAAGGAAGGCAAGGCAAAGCCAGGCAAGGCAAGTGTAACAAAAGGCACGCAACGGCAAGGGGAAACAAGGCTAAGGCACGACAACACACGGCTAGGAAATGCACGGCAAGGCAAGGAAAGGGTAACGCAAGGCAAGGCACGGTGAGGCTAGGCAAGGCCAATGCACGACAACGCAAGGCTAGGCAATGCACGACAATGCAAGTAAAGCTTAAAGCAAAGGAAGGCACGGTCAGGCGAGATAAGGCTAAGGCACGACAACGCAAGGCTAGGCAATGCACGGAAGGCAAGCAAAGAGTAACGGAAGGTAAGGAAGGCAAGGGAAAGCAAAGAAAGGCAAGTGTAACGGAAGGAACGGCACGGCAAGGGGAAACAAGGCTAAGGCACGACAACGCACGCTAGGCAATGCACGGCAAGGCAAGGAAAGGGTAACGCATGGGAAAGCACGGTCAGGCGAGGCAAGGCTAAGGAAAGCCAACGCAAGGCTAGGCAATGCACGGAAAGCAAGCAAGGAGTAACGGAATGCAAGGAAGGAAAGGGAAAGCAAGGGAAGGCAAGGGTAACGGAAGGAACGGCACGGCAAGGGGAAACAAGGCTAAGGCACGACAAGGCACGGCTAGGCAATGCACGGCAAGGCAAGCAAAGGGTAACGCAAGAAAAGGCACGGTGAGGCTAGGCAAGGCTAATGCACGAAAACGCAAGGCTAGGCGATGCACGACAATGCAAGGAAAGCTTAAAGCAAAGGAAGGCAAGGTCAGGCGAGATAAGGCTAAGGCACGACAACGCAAGGCTAGGCAATGCACGGAAAGCAAGCAAAGAGTAACGGAACGCAAGGAAGGAAAGGGAAAGCAAGGGAAGGCAAGGGTAACGGAAGGAACGGCACGGCAAGGGGTAACAAGGCTAAGGCACGACAACGCAGGGCTAGGCAATGCACGGCAAGGGAAGGAAAGAGTTACGGAAGGAAAGGAAGGCAAGGCAAAGCCAGGCAAGGCAAGTGTAACAAAAGGCACGCCACGGCAAGGGGAATCAAGGCTAAGGCACGACAAAGCACGGCTAGGCAATGCACGGCAAGGCAAGGAAAGGGTAACGCAAGGCAAGGCACGGTGAGGCTAGGCAAGGCTAAGGAAAGCCAACGCAAGGCTAGGCAATGCACGGAAAGCAAGCAAGGAGTAACGGAATGCAAGGAAGGAAAGGGAAAGCAAGGGAAGGCAAGGGTAACGGAAGGAACGGCACGGCAAGGGGAAACAAGGCTAAGGCACGACAAGGCACGGCTAGGCAATGCACGGCAAGGCAAGCAAAGGGTAACGCAAGGAAAGGCACGGTGAGGCTAGGCAAGGCTAATGCACGAAAACGCAAGGCTAGGCGATGCACGACAATGCAAGGAAAGCTTAAAGCAAAGGAAGGCAAGGTCAGGCGAGATAAGGCTAAGGCACGACAACGCAAGGCTAGGAAATTCAGGGAAGGCAAGCAAAGAGTAACGGAAGGTAAGCAAGGCAAGGAAAAGGAAGGAAAGGCCAGGGTAACGGAAGGAACGACACGGCAAGGGGAAACAAGGCTAAGGCACGGCAACGCAGGCTAGGCAATGCACGGCAAGGCAAGGAAAGGGTAACGCATGTGAAAGCACGGTCAGGCGAGGCAAGGCTAAGGCACGACAACGCAAGTCTAGGAAATTCTTGGAAGGCAAGCAAAGAGTAACGGAAGGTAAGGAAGGCAAGGAAAAGCAAGGAAAGGCTAGGTAACGGAAGGAACGGCACGGCAAGGGGGAACAAGTCTAAGGCACGACACCGAATGCTAGGCAATGAACGGCAAGGCAAGGAAAGGGTAACGCATGGGAAAGCACGGTCAGGCGAGGCAAGGCTAAGGCACGACAACGCAAGGCTAGGCAATGCACGGAAAGCAAGCAAAGAGTAACGGAACCTAAGGAAGGCAAGGGAAAGCAAGGGAAGGCAAGTGTAACGGAAGGAACGGCACGGCAAGGGGTAAGAAGGCTAAGGCACGACAACGCAGGGCTAGGCAATGCACGGCAAGTCAAGGAAAGGGTAACGCAGGGGAAGGCACGGTCAGGTGAGGCAAGGATAAGGCACGACAATGCAAGGCTAGGCAATGCACGGCAAGGCAAGGAAAGAGTAACGGAAGGAAAGGAAGGCAAGGCAAAGCCAGGCAAGGCAAGTGTAACAAAAGGCACGCCACGGCAAGGGGAATCAAGGCTAAGGCACGACAAAGCACGGCTAGGCAATGCACGGCAAGGCAAGGAAAGGGTAACGCAAGGCAAGGCACGGTGAGGCTAGGCAAGGCTAATGCACGACAACGCAAGGCTAGGCAATGCACGACAATGCAAGGAAAGCTTAAAGCAAAGGAAGGCACGGTCAGGCGAGATAAGGCTAAGGCACGACAACGCAAGGCTAGGCAATGCACGGAAGGCAAGCAAAGAGTAACGGAAGGTAAGGAAGGCAAGGGAAAGGAAGGAAAGGCAAGTGTAACGGAAGGAACGGCACGGCAAGGGGAAACAAGGCTAAGGCACGACAACGCACGGCTAGGCAATGCACGGCAAGGCAAGGAAAGGGTAACGCATGGGAAAGCACGGTCAGGCGAGGCAAGCCTAAGGCATGACAACGCAAGGCTAGGCAATGCACGGAAAGCAAGCAAAGAGTAACGGAACGCAAGGAAGGCAAGGGAAAGCAAGGGAAGGCAAGGGTAACGGAAGGAACGGCACGGCAAGGGGTAACAAGGCTAAGGCACGGCAACGCAGGGTTAGGCAATTCACGGCAAGGCAAGGAAAGGGTAACGCAGGGGAAGGCACGGTCAGGTGAGGCAAGGATAAGGCACGACTATGCAAGGCTAGGCAATGCACGGCAAGGCAAGGAAAGAGTAACGGAAGGTAAGGAAGGCAAGGGAAAGCAAAGAAAGGCAAGTGTAACGGAAGGAACGGCACGGCAAGGGGAAACAAGGCTAAGGCACGACAACGCACGCTAGGCAATGAACGGCAAGTCAAGGAAAGGGTAACGCATGGGAAAGCACGGTCAGGCGAGGCAAGGCTAAGGAAAGCCAACGCAAGGCTAGGCAATGCACGGAAAGCAAGAAAGGAGTAACGGAATGCAAGGAAGGAAAGGGAAAGCAAGGGAAGGCAAGGGTAACGGAAGGAACGGCACGGCAAGGGGTAACAAGGCTAAGGCACGAAAACACACAGCTAGGAAATGCACGGCAAGGCAAGGAAAGGGTAACGCAAGGCAAGGCACGCTGAGGCTAGGCAAGGTTAATGCACGACAACGCAAGGCTAGGCAATGCACGACAATGCAAGGAAAGCTTAAAGCAAAGGAAGGTACGGTCAGGCGAGATAAGGCTAAGGCACGACAACGCAAGGCTAGGCAATGCACGGAAGGCAAGCAAAGAGTAACGGAAGGTAAGGAAGGCAAGGGAAAGCAAGGAAAGGCAATGGTAACGGAAGGAACATCACGGCAAGGGGAAAAAAGGCTAAGGCACGACAACGGACGCTAGGCAATGCACGGCAAGGCAAGGAAAGGGTAACGCATGGGAAAGCACGGTCAGGCGAGGCAAGGCTAAGGCACGACAACGCAAGGCTAGGCAATGCACGGAAGGCAAGCAAAGAATAACGGAAGGTAAGGAAGGCAAGGGAAAGCAAGGAAAAGCAGTGGTAACGGAAGGAACATCACGGCAAGGGGAAAAAAGGCTAAGGCACGACAACGGACGCTAGGCAATGCACGGCAAGGCAAGGAAAGGGTAACGCATGGGAAAGCATGTTCAGGCGAGGCAAGGCTAAGGCACGACAACCCAAGGCTAGGCAATGCACGGAAGGCAAGCCAAGAGTAACGGAAGATAAGGAAGGAAAGTGAAAGCAAAGAAAGGCAAGTGAAACGGAAGGAACGGCACGGCAAGGGGAAACAAGGCTAAGGCACGACAACGCACGGCTAGGCAATGCACGGCAAGGCAAGCAAAAAGTAACGCAAGGAAAGGCACGGTGAGGCTAGGCAAGGCTAATGCACGAAAACGCAAGGCTAGGCGATGCACGACAATGCAAGGAAAGCTTAAAGCAAAGGAAGGCACGGTCAGGCGAGATAAGGCTAAGGCACGACAACGCAAGGCTAGGAAATTCAGGGAAGGCAAGCAAAGAGTAACGGAATGTAAGGAAGGCAAGGGAAAGCAAGGAAAGGCAAGTGTAACGGAAGGATCGGCACGGCAAAGCGATACAAGGCTAAGGCACGACAACGCACGGCTAGGCAATGCACGGCAAGGCAAGGAAAGGGTAACGCATGGGAAAGCACGGTCAGGCGAGGCAAGGCTAAGGCATGACAACGCAAGGCTAGGAAATGCACGGAAAGCAAGCAAAGAGTAACGGAACGCAAGGAAGGCAAGGGAAAGCAAGGAAAGGTAAGTGTAACGGAACGAACGGCACGGCAAGGGGAAACAAGGCTAAGGCACGACAACGCACGGCTAGGCAATGCACGGCAAGGCAAGGAAAGCTTAAAGCAAAGGAAGGCAACGTCAGGCGAGATAAGGCAAAGGCACGACAACGCAAGGCTAGGCAATTCAGGGAAGGCAAGCAAAGAGTAACGGAAGGTAAGCAAGGCAAGGAAAAGCAAGGAAAGTCAAGGGTAACGGAAGGAACGGCACGGCAAGGGGAAACAAGTCTAAGGCACGACCCCGAACGCTAGGCAATGAACGGCAAGGCAAGGAAAGGGTTACGCATGGGAAACCACGGTCAGGCGAGGCAAGGCTAAGGCACGACAACGCAAGGCTAGGCAATGCACGGAAGGCAAGCAAAGAGTAACGGAAGGTAAGGAAGGCAAGGGAAAGCAAGGAAAGGCAAGTGTAACGGAAGGAACGGCACGGCAAGGGGAAACAAGGCTAAGGCACGACAACGCACGCTAGGCAATGCACGGCAAGGCAAGGAAAGGGTAACGCAGGGGAAGGAACGGTCAGGTGAGGCAAGGATAAGGCACGACAATGCAAGGCTAGGCAATGCACGGCAAGGCAAGGAAAGAGTAACGGAAGGAAAGGAAGGCAAGACAAAGCCAGGCAAGGCAAGTGTAACAAAAGGCACGCAACGGCAAGGGGAAACAAGGCTAAGGCACGACAACGCACGGCTAGGCAATGCACGGCAAGGCAAGGAAAGGGTAACGCAAGGCAAGGCACGGTGAGGCTAGGCAAGGCTAATGCACGACAACGCAAGGCTAGGCAATGCACGACAATGCAAGGAAAGCTTAAAGCAAAGGAAGGCACGGTCAGGCGAGATAAGGCTAAGGCACGACAACGCAAGGCTAGGCAATGCACGGAAGGCAAGCAAAGAGTAACGGAAGGTAAGCAAGGCAAGGAAAAGCAAGGAAAGTCAAGGGTAACGGAAGGAACGGCACGGCAAGGATAAACAAGGCTAAGGCACGGCAACGCAGGCTAGGCAATGCACGGCAAGGCAAGGAAAGGGTAACGCATGGGAAAGCACGGTCAGGCGAGGCAAGGCTAAGGTATGACAACGGAAGGCTAGGCAATGCACGGAAAGCAAGCAAAGAGTAACGGAACGCAAGGAAGGCAAGGGAAAGCAAGGGAAGGTAAGGGTAACGGAAGGAACGGCACGGCAAGGGGAAACAAGGCTAAGGCACGGCAACGTAGGCTAGGCAATGCACGGCAAGGCAAGGAAAGGGTAACGCATGGGAAAGCACGTTCAGGCGAGGCAAGGCTAAGGCACGACAACGCAAGGCTAGGCAATGCACGGAAGGCAAGCAAAGAGTAACGGAAGGTAAGGAAGGCAAGGGAAAGCAAAGAAAGGCAAGTGTAACGGAAGGAACGGCACGGCAAGGGGAAACAAGGCTAAGGCACGACAACGCACGGCTAGGCAATGCACGGCAAGGCAAGGAAAGGGTAACGCAAGGAAAGGCACGGTGAGGCTAGGCAAGGCTAATGCACGAAAACGCAAGGCTAGGCGATGCACGACAATGCAAGGAAAGCTTAAAGCAAAGGAAGGCAAGGTCAGGCGAGATAAGGCTAAGGCACGTCAACGCAAGGCTCGGAAATTCAAGGAAGGCAAGCAAAGAGTAACGGAAGGTAAGCTAGGCAAGGAAAAGGAAGGACAGGCCAGGGTAACGGAAGGAACGGCACGGCAAGGGGAAACAAGGCTAAGGCACGACAAGGCACGGCTAGGCAATGCACGGCAAGGCAAGCAAACGGTAACGCAAGGAAAGGCACGGTGAGGCTAGGGAAGGCTAATGCACGAAAACGCATGGCTAGGCGATGCACGACAATGCAAGGAAAGCTTAAAGCAAAGGAAGGCAAGGTCAGGCGAGATAAGGCTAAGGCACGACAACGCAAGGCTAGGAAATTCAGGGAAGGCAAGTAAAGAGTAACGGAAGGTAAGCAAGGCAAGGAAAAGGAAGGAAAGGCCAGGGTAACGGAAGGAACGGCACGGCAAGGGGAAACAAGGCTAAGGCACGGCAACGCAGGCTAGGCAATGCACAGCAAGGCAAGGAAAGGGTAACGCATGGGAAAGCACGTTCAGGCGAGGCAAGGCTAAGGCACAACGACGCAAGGCTAGGCAATGCACGGAAGGCAAGCAAAGAGTAACGGAAGGTAAGGAAGGCAAGGGAAAGGAAGGAAAGGCAAGTGTAACGGAAGGAACGGCACGGCAAGGGGAAACAAGGCTAACGCACGACAACGCACGGCTAGGCAATGCACGGCAAGGCAAGGAAAGGGTAACGCATGGGAAAGCACGGTCAGGCGATGCAAGGCTAAGGCATGACAACGCAAGGCTAGGCAATGCACGGAAAGCAAGCAAAGAGTAACGGAACGCAAGGAAGGCAAGGGAAAGCAAGGGAAGGCAAGGGTAACGGAAGGAACGTCACGGCAAGGGGTAACAAGGCTAAGGCACGGCAACGCAGGGTTAGGCAATGCACGGCAAGGCAAGGAAAGGGTAACGCAAGGCAAGGCACGGTGAGGCTAGGCAAGGCTAATGCACGACAACGCAAGGCTAGGCAATGCACGACAATGCAAGGAAAGCTTAAAGCAAAGGAAGGCACGGTCAGGCGAGATAAGGCTAAGGCACGACAACGCAAGGCTAGGCAATGCACGGAAGGCAAGCAAAGAGTAACGGAAGGTAAGCAAGGCAAGGAAAAGCAAGGAAAGTCAAGGGTAACGGAAGGAACGGCACGGCAAGGATAAACAAGGCTAAGGCACGGCAACGCAGGCTAGGCAATGCACGGCAAGGCAAGGAAAGGGTAACGCATGGGAAAGCACGGTCAGGCGAGGCAAGGCTAAGGTATGACAACGGAAGGCTAGGCAATGCACGGAAAGCAAGCAAAGAGTAACGGAACGCAAGGAAGGCAAGGGAAAGCAAGGGAAGGTAAGGGTAACGGAAGGAACGGCACGGCAAGGGGAAACAAGGCTAAGGCACGGCAACGTAGGCTAGGCAATGCACGGCAAGGCAAGGAAAGGGTAACGCATGGGAAAGCACGGTCAGGCGAGGCAAGGCTAAGGCACGACAACGCAAGGCTAGGCAATGCACGGAAGGCAAGCAAAGAATAACGGAAGGTAAGGAAGGCAAGGGAAAGCAAGGAAAGGCAATGGTAACGGAAGGAACATCACGGCAAGGGGAAAAAAGGCTAAGGCACGACAACGGACGCTAGGCAATGCACGGCAAGGCAAGGAAAGGGTAACGCATGGGAAAGCATGGTCAGGCGAGGCAAGGCTAAGGCACGAAAACCCAAGGCTAGGCAATGCACGGAAGGCAAGCCAAGAGTAACGGAAGATAAGGAAGGAAAGGGAAAGCAAAGAAAGGCAAGTGAAACGGAAGGAACGGCACGGCAAGGGGAAACAAGGCTAAGGCACGACAACGCACGGCTAGGCAATTCACGGCAAGGCAAGCAAAAAGTAACGCAAGGAAAGGCACGGTGAGGCTAGGCAAGGCTAATGCACGAAAACGCAAGGCTAGGCGATGCACGACAATGCAAGGAAAGCTTAAAGCAAAGGAAGGCACGGTCAGGCGAGATAAGGCTAAGGCACGACAACGAAAGGCTAGGAAATTCAGGGAAGGCAAGCAAAGAGTAACGGAATGTAAGGAAGGCAAGGGAAAGCAAGGAAAGGCAAGTGTAGGAAGGAACGGCACGGCAAGGCGAAACAAGGCTAAGGCACGACAACGCACGGCTAGGCAATGCACGGCAAGGCAAGTAAAGGGTAACGCATGGGAAAGCACGGTCAGGCGAGGCAAGGCTAAGGCATGACAACGCAAGGCTAGGAAATGCACGGAAAGCAAGCAAAGAGTAACGGAACGCAAGGAAGGCAAGGGAAAGCAAGGAAAGGTAAGTGTAACGGAACGAACGGCACGGCAAGGGGAAACAAGGCTAAGGCACGACAACGCACGGCTAGGCAATGCACGGCAAGGCAAGGAAAGCTTAAAGCAAAGGAAGGCAAGGTCAGGCGAGATAAGGCAAAGGCACGACAACGCAAGGCTAGGCAATTCAGGGAAGGCAAGCAAAGAGTAACGGAAGGTAAGCAAGGCAAGGAAAAGCAAGGAAAGTCAAGGGTAACGGAAGGAACGGCACGGCAAGGGGAAACAAGTCTAAGGCACGACACCGAACGCTAGGCAATGAACGGCAAGGCAAGGAAAGGGTTACGCATGGGAAACCACGGTCAGGCGAGGCAAGGCTAAGGCACGACAACGCAAGGCTAGGCAATGCACGGAAGGCAAGCAAAGAGTAACGGAAGGTAAGGAAGGCAAGGGAAAGCAAGGAAAGGCAAGTGTAACGGAAGGAACGGCACGGCAAGGGGAAACAAGGCTAAGGCGCGACAACGCACGCTAGGCAATGCACGGCAAGGCAAGGAAAGGGTAACGCAGGGGAAGGCACGGTCAGGTGAGGCAAGGATAAGGCACGACAATGCAAGGCTAGGCAATGCACGGCAAGGCAAGGAAAGAGTAACGGAAGGAAAGGAAGGCAAGACAAAGCCAGGCAAGGCAAGTGTAACAAAAGGCACGCAACGGCAAGGGGAAACAAGGCTAAGGCACGACAACGCACGGCTAGGCAATGCACGGCAAGGCAAGGAAAGGGTAACGCAAGGCAAGGCACGGTGAGGCTAGGCAAGGCTAATGCACGACAACGCAAGGCTAGGCGATGCACGACAATGCAAGTAAAGCTTAAAGCAAAGGAAGGCACGGTCAGGCGAGATAAGGCTAAGGCACGACAACGCAAGGCTAGGCAATGCACGGAAGGCAAGCAAAGAGTAACGGAAGGTAAGCAAGGCAAGGAAAAGGAAGGAAAGTCAAGGGTAACGGAAGGAACGGCACGGCAAGGATAAACAAGGCTAAGGCACGGCAACGCAGGCTAGGCAATGCACGGCAAGGCAAGGAAAGGGTAACGCATGGGAAAGCACGGTCAGGCGAGGCAAGGCTAAGGTATGACAACGCAAGGCTAGGCAATGCACGGAAAGCAAGCAAAGAGTAACGGAACGCAAGGAAGGCAAGGGAAAGCAAGGGAAGTTAAGGGTAACGGAAGGAACGGCACGGCAAGGGGAAACAAGGCTAAGGCACGGCAACGTAGGCTAGGCAATGCACGGAAAGGCAAGGAAAGGGTAACGCATGGGAAAGCACGTTCAGGCGAGGCAAGGCTAAGGCACGACAACGCAAGGCTAGGCAATGCACGGAAGGCAAGCAAAGAGTAACGGAAGGTAAGGAAGGCAAGGGAAAGCAAAGAAAGGCAAGTGTAACGGAAGGAACGGCACGGCAAGGGGAAACAAGGCTAAGGCACGACAACGCACGGCTAGGCAATGCACGGCAAGGCAAGGAAAGGGTAACGCAAGGAAAGGCACGGTGAGGCTAGGCAAGGCTAATGCACGAAAACGCAAGGCTAGGCGATGCACGACAATGCAAGGAAAGCTTAAAGCAAAGGAAGGCAAGGTCAGGCGAGATAAGGCTAAGGCACGTCAACGCAAGGCTCGGAAATTCAAGGAAGGCAAGCAAAGAGTAACGGAAGGTAAGCTAGGCAAGGAAAAGGAAGGACAGGCCAGGGTAACGGAAGGAACGGCACGGCAAGGGGAAACAAGGCTAAGGCACGACAAGGCACGGCTAGGCAATGCACGGCAAGGCAAGCAAACGGTAACGCAAGGAAAGGCACGGTGAGGCTAGGGAAGGCTAATGCACGAAAACGCATGGCTAGGCGATGCACGACAATGCAAGGAAAGCTTAAAGCAATGGAAGGCAAGGTCAGGCGAGATAAGGCTAAGGCACGACAACGCAAGGCTAGGAAATTCAGGGAAGGCAAGTAAAGAGTAACGGAAGGTAAGGAAGGCAAGGGAAAGCAAGGAAAGGCCAGGGTAACGGAAGGAACGGCACGGCAAGGGGAAACAAGGCTAAGGCACGGCAACGCAGGCTAGGCAATGCACAGCAAGGCAAGGAAAGGGTAACGCATGGGAAAGCACGTTCAGGCGAGGCAAGGCTAAGGCACAACGACGCAAGGCTAGGCAATGCACGGAAGGCAAGCAAAGAGTAACGGAAGGTAAGGAAGGCAAGGGAAAGGAAGGAAAGGCAAGTGTAACGGAAGGAACGGCACGGCAAGGGGAAACAAGGCTAACGCACGACAACGCACGGCTAGGCAATGCACGGCAAGGCAAGGAAAGGGTAACGCATGGGAAAGCACGGTCAGGCGATGCAAGGCTAAGGCATGACAACGCAAGGCTAGGCAATGCACGGAAAGCAAGCAAAGAGTAACGGAACGCAAGGAAGGCAAGGGAAAGCAAGGGAAGGCAAGGGTAACGGAAGGAACGTCACGGCAAGGGGTAACAAGGCTAAGGCACGGCAACGCAGGGTTAGGCAATGCACGGCAAGGCAAGGAAAGGGTAACGCAAGGCAAGGCACGGTGAGGCTAGGCAAGGCTAATGCACGACAACGCAAGGCTAGGCAATGCACGACAATGCAAGGAAAGCTTAAAGCAAAGGAAGGCACGGTCAGGCGAGATAAGGCTAAGGCACGACAACGCAAGGCTAGGCAATGCACGGAAGGCAAGCAAAGAGTAACGGAAGGTAAGCAAGGCAAGGAAAAGCAAGGAAAGTCAAGGGTAACGGAAGGAACGGCACGGCAAGGATAAACAAGGCTAAGGCACGGCAACGCAGGCTAGGCAATGCACGGCAAGGCAAGGAAAGGGTAACGCATGGGAAAGCACGGTCAGGCGAGGCAAGGCTAAGGTATGACAACGGAAGGCTAGGCAATGCACGGAAAGCAAGCAAAGAGTAACGGAACGCAAGGAAGGCAAGGGAAAGCAAGGGAAGGTAAGGGTAACGGAAGGAACGGCACGGCAAGGGGAAACAAGGCTAAGGCACGGCCACGTAGGCTAGGCAATGCACGGGAAGGCAAGGAAAGGGTAACGCATGGGAAAGCACGGTCAGGCGAGGCAAGGCTAAGGCACGACAACGCAAGGCTAGGCAATGCACGGAAGGCAAGCAAAGAATAACGGAAGGTAAGGAAGGCAAGGGAAAGCAAGGAAAGGCAATGGTAACGGAAGGAACATCACGGCAAGGGGAAAAAAGGCTAAGGCACGACAACGGACGCTAGGCAATGCACGGCAAGGCAAGGAAAGGGTAACGCATGGGAAAGCATGGTCAGGCGAGGCAAGGCTAAGGCACGACAACCCAAGGCTAGGCAATGCACGGAAGGCAAGCCAAGAGTAACGGAAGATAAGGAAGGAAAGGGAAAGCAAAGAAAGGCAAGTGAAACGGAAGGAACGGCACGGCAAGGGGAAACAAGGCTAAGGCACGACAACGCACGGCTAGGCAATGCACGGCAAGGCAAGCAAAAAGTAACGCAAGGAAAGGCACGGTGAGGCTAGGCAAGGCTAATGCACGAAAACGCAAGGCTAGGCGATGCACGACAATGCAAGGAAAGCTTAAAGCAAAGGAAGGCACGGTCAGGCGAGATAAGGCTAAGGCACGACAACGAAAGGCTAGGAAATTCAGGGAAGGCAAGCAAAGAGTAACGGAATGTAAGGAAGGCAAGGGAAAGCAAGGAAAGGCAAGTGTAGGAAGGAACGGCACGGCAAGGCGAAACAAGGCTAAGGCACGACAACGCACGGCTAGGCAATGCACGGCAAGGCAAGTAAAGGGTAACGCATGGGAAAGCACGGTCAGGCGAGGCAAGGCTAAGGCATGACAATGCAAGGCTAGGAAATGCACGGAAAGCAAGCAAAGAGTAACGGAACGCAAGGAAGGCAAGGGAAAGCAAGGAAAGGTAAGTGTAACGGAACGAACGGCACGGCAAGGGGAAACAAGGCTAAGGCACGACAACGCACGGCTAGGCAATGCACGGCAAGGCAAGGAAAGCTTAAAGCAAAGGAAGGCAAGGTCAGGCGAGATAAGGCAAAGGCACGACAACGCAAGGCTAGGCAATTCAGGGAAGGCAAGCAAAGAGTAACGGAAGGTAAGCAAGGCAAGGAAAAGCAAGGAAAGTCAAGGGTAACGGAAGGAACGGCACGGCAAGGGGAAACAAGTCTAAGGCACGACACCGAACGCTAGGCAATGAACGGCAAGGCAAGGAAAGGGTTACGCATGGGAAACCACGGTCAGGCGAGGCAAGGCTAAGGCACGACAACGCAAGGCTAGGCAATGCACGGAAGGCAAGCAAAGAGTAACGGAAGGTAAGGAAGGCAAGGGAAAGCAAGGAAAGGCAAGTGTAACGGAAGGAACGGCACGGCAAGGGGAAACAAGGCTAAGGCGCGACAACGCACGCTAGGCAATGCACGGCAAGGCAAGGAAAGGGTAACGCAGGGGAAGGCACGGTCAGGTGAGGCAAGGATAAGGCACGACAATGCAAGGCTAGGCAATGCACGGCAAGGCAAGGAAAGAGTAACGGAAGGAAAGGAAGGCAAGGCAAAGCCAGGCAAGGCAAGTGTAACAAAAGGCACGCAACGGCAAGGGGAAACAAGGCTAAGGCACGACAACGCACGGCTAGGCAATGCACGGCAAGGCAAGGAAAGGGTAACGCAAGGCAAGGCACGGTGAGGCTAGGCAAGGCTAATGCACGACAACGCAAGGCTAGGCAATGCACGACAATGCAAGGAAAGCTTAAAGCAAAGGAAGGCACGGTCAGGCGAGATAAGGCTAAGGCACGACAACGCAAGGCTAGGCAATGCACGGAAGGCAAGCAAAGAGTAACGGAAGGTAAGCAAGGCAAGGAAAAGCAAGGAAAGTCAAGGGTAACGGAAGGAACGGCACGGCAAGGGGAAACAAGGCCAAGGCACGGCAACGCAGGCTAGGCAATGCACGGCAAGGCAAGGAAAGAGTAACGCATGGGAAATCACGGTCAGGCGAGCCAAGGCTAAGGCATGACAACGCAAGGCTAGGCAATGCACGGAAAGCAAGCAAAGAGTAACGGAACGCAAGGAAGGCAAGGGAAAGCAAGGGAAGGTAAGGGTAACGGAAGGAACGGCACGGCAAGGGGAAACAAGGCTAAGGCACGGCAACGTAGGCTAGGCAATGCACGGCAAGGCAAGGAAAGGGTAACGCATGGGAAAGCACGTTCAGGCGAGGCAAGGCTAAGGCACGACAACGCAAGGCTAGGCAATGCACGGAAGGCAAGCAAAGAGTAACGGAAGGTAAGGAAGGCAAGGGAAAGCAAAGAAAGGCAAGTGTAACGGAAGGAACGGCACGGCAAGGGGAAACAAGGCTAAGGCACGACAACGCACGGCTAGGCAATGCACGGCAAGGCAAGGAAAGGGTAACGCAAGGAAAGGCACGGTGAGGCTAGGCAAGGCTAATGCACGAAAACGCAAGGCTAGGCGATGCACGACAATGCAAGGAAAGCTTAAAGCAAAGGAAGGCAAGGTCAGGCGAGATAAGGCTAAGGCACGTCAATGCAAGGCTCGGAAATTCAAGGAAGGCAAGCAAAGAGTAACGGAAGGTAAGCTAGGCAAGGAAAATGAAGGACAGGCCAGGGTAACGGAAGGAACGGCACGGCAAGGGGAAACAAGGCTAAGGCACGACAAGGCACGGCTAGGCAATGCACGGCAAGGCAAGCAAACGGTAACGCAAGGAAAGGCACGGTGAGGCCAAGGAAGGCTAATGCACGAAAACGCATGGCTAGGCGATGCACGACAATGCAAGGAAAGCTTAAAGCAAAGGAAGGCAAGGTCAGGCGAGATAAGGCTAAGGCACGACAACGCAAGGCTAGGAAATTCAGGGAAGGCAAGTAAAGAGTAACGGAAGGTAAGCAAGGCAAGGAAAAGGAAGGAAAGGCCAGGGTAACGGAAGGAACGGCACGGCAAGGGGAAACAAGGCTAAGGCACGGCAACGCAGGCTAGGCAATGCACGGCAAGGCAAGGACAGGGTAACGCATGGGAAAGCACGTTCAGGCGAGGCAAGGCTAAGGCACAACGACGCAAGGCTAGGCAATGCACGGAAGGCAAGCAAAGAGTAACGGAAGGTAAGGAAGGCAAGGGAAAGGAAGGAAAGGCAAGTGTAACGGAAGGAACGGCACGGCAAGGGGAAACAAGGCTAACGCACGACAACGCACGGCTAGGCAATGCACGGCAAGGCAAGGAAAGGGTAACGCATGGGAAAGCACGGTCAGGCGATGCAAGGCTAAGGCATGACAACGCAAGGCTAGGCAATGCACGGAAAGCAAGCAAAGAGTAACGGAACGCAAGGAAGGCAAGGGAAAGCAAGGGAAGGCAAGGGTAACGGAAGGAACGTCACGGCAAGGGGTAACAAGGCATGTAAGGCACGGCAACGCAGGGTTAGGCAATGGCACGGCAAGGCAAGGAAAGGGTAACGCAAGGCAAGGCACGGTGAGGCTAGGCAAGGCTAATGCACGACAACGCAAGGCTAGGCAATGCACGACAATGCAAGGAAAGCTTAAAGCAAAGGAAGGCACGGTCAGGCGAGATAAGGCTAAGGCACGACAACGCAAGGCTAGGCAATGCACGGAAGGCAAGCAAAGAGTAACGGAAGGTAAGCAAGGCAAGGAAAAGCAAGGAAAGTCAAGGGTAACGGAAGGAACGGCACGGCAAGGATAAACAAGGCTAAGGCACGGCAACGCAGGCTAGGCAATGCACGGCAAGGCAAGGAAAGGGTAACGCATGGGAAAGCACGGTCAGGCGAGCCAAGGCTAAGGTATGACAACGGAAGGCTAGGCAATGCACGGAAAGCAAGCAAAGAGTAACGGAACGCAAGGAAGGCAAGGGAAAGCAAGGGAAGGTAAGGGTAACGGAAGGAACGGCACGGCAAGGGGAAACAAGGCTAAGGCACGGCAACGTAGGCTAGGCAATGCACGGCAAGGCAAGGAAAGGGTAACGCATGGGAAAGCACGTTCAGGCGAGGCAAGGCTAAGGCACGACAACACAAGGCTAGGCAATGCACGGAAGGCAAGCAAAGAGTAACGGAAGTAAGGAAGGCAAGGGGAAAGCAAAGAAAGGCAAGTGTAACGGAAGGAACGGCACGGCAAGGGGAAACAAGGCTAAGGCACGACAACGCACGGCTAGGCAATGCACGGCAAGGCAAGGAAAGGGTAACGCAAGGAAAGGCACGGTGAGGCTAGGCAAGGCTAATGCACGAAAACGCAAGGCTAGGCGATGCACGACAATGCAAGGAAAGCTTAAAGCAAAGGAAGGCAAGGTCAGGCGAGATAAGGCTAAGGCACGTCAACGCAAGGCTCGGAAATTCAAGGAAGGCAAGCAAAGAGTAACGGAAGGTAAGCTAGGCAAGGAAAAGGAAGGACAGGCCAGGGGTAACGGAAGGAACGGCACGGCAAGGGGAAACAAGGGCTAAGGCACGACAAGGCACGGCTAGGCAATGCACGGCAAGGCAAGCAAACGGTAACGCAAGGAAAGGCACGGTGAGGCCAAGGAAGGCTAATGCACGAAAACGCATGGCTAGGCGATGCACGACAATGCAAGGAAAGCTTAAAGCAAAGGAAGGCAAGGTCAGGCGAGATAAGGCTAAGGCACGACAACGCAAGGCTAGGAAATTCAGGGAAGGCAAGTAAAGAGTAACGGAAGGTAAGCAAGGCAAGGAAAAGGAAGGAAAGGCCAGGGTAACGGAAGGAACGGCACGGCAAGGGGAAACAAGGCTAAGGCACGGCAACGCAGGCTAGACAATGCACGGCAAGGCAAGGAAAGGGTAACGCATGGGAAAGCACGTTCAGGCGAGGCAAGGCTAAGGCACAACGACGCAAGGCTAGGCAATGCACGGAAGGCAAGCAAAGAGTAACGGAAGGTAAGGAAGGCAAGGGAAAGGAAGGAAAGGCAAGTGTAACGGAAGGAACGGCACGGCAAGGGGAAACAAGGCTAACGCACGACAACGCACGGCTAGGCAATGCACGGCAAGGCAAGGAAAGGGTAACGCATGGGAAAGCACGGTCAGGCGATGCAAGGCTAAGGCATGACAACGCAAGGCTAGGCAATGCACGGAAAGCAAGCAAAGAGTAACGGAACGCAAGGAAGGCAAGGGAAAGCAAGGGAAGGCAAGGGTAACGGAAGGAACGTCACGGCAAGGGGTAACAAGGCTAAGGCACGGCAACGCAGGGTTAGGCAATGCACGGAAGGGCAAGGAAAGGGTAACGCAAGGCAAGGCACGGTGAGGCTAGGCAAGGCTAATGCACGACAACGCAAGGCTAGGCAATGCACGACAATGCAAGGAAAGCTTAAAGCAAAGGAAGGCACGGTCAGGCGAGATAAGGCTAAGGCACGACAACGCAAGGCTAGGCAATGCACGGAAGGCAAGCAAAGAGTAACGGAAGGTAAGCAAGGCAAGGAAAAGCAAGGAAAGTCAAGGGTAACGGAAGGAACGGCACGGCAAGGATAAACAAGGCTAAGGCACGGCAACGCAGGCTAGGCAATGCACGGCAAGGCAAGGAAAGGGTAACGCATGGGAAAGCACGGTCAGGCGAGCCAAGGCTAAGGTATGACAACGGAAGGCTAGGCAATGCACGGAAAGCAAGCAAAGAGTAACGGAACGCAAGGAAGGCAAGGGAAAGCAAGGGAAGGTAAGGGTAACGGAAGGAACGGCACGGCAAGGGGAAACAAGGCTAAGGCACGGCAACGTAGGCTAGGCAATGCACGGCAAGGCAAGGAAAGGGTAACGCATGGGAAAGCACGTTCAGGCGAGGCAAGGCTAAGGCACGACAACGCAAGGCTAGGCAATGCACGGAAGGCAAGCAAAGAGTAACGGAAGTAAGGAAGGCAAGGGAAAGCAAAGAAAGGCAAGTGTAACGGAAGGAACGGCACGGCCAGGGGAAACAAGGCTAAGGCACGACAACGCACGGCTAGGCAATGCACGGCAAGGCAAGGAAAGGGTAACGCAAGGAAAGGCACGGTGAGGCTAGGCAAGGCTAATGCACGAAAACGCAAGGCTAGGCGATGCACGACAATGCAAGGAAAGCTTAAAGCAAAGGAAGGCAAGGTCAGGCGAGATAAGGCTAAGGCACGTCAACGCAAGGCTCGGAAATTCAAGGAAGGCAAGCAAAGAGTAACGGAAGGTAAGCTAGGCAAGGAAAAGGAAGGACAGGCCAGGGTAACGGAAGGAACGGCACGGCAAGGGGAAACAAGGCTAAGGCACGACAAGGCACGGCTAGGCAATGCACGGCAAGGCAAGCAAACGGTAACGCAAAGAAAGGCACGGTGAGGCTAGGGAAGGCTAATGCACGAAAACGCATGGCTAGGCGATGCACGACAATGCAAGGAAAGCTTAAAGCAAAGGAAGGCAAGGTCAGGCGAGATAAGGCTAAGGCACGACAACGCAAGGCTAGGAAATTCAGGGAAGGCAAGTAAAGAGTAACGGAAGGTAAGCAAGGCAAGGAAAAGGAAGGAAAGGCCAGGGTAACGGAAGGAACGGCACGGCAAGGGGAAACAAGGCTAAGGCACGGCAACGCAGGCTAGGCAATGCACGGCAAGGCAAGGAAAGGGTAACGCATGGGAAAGCACGGTCAGGCGATGCAAGGCTAAGGCATGACAACGCAAGGCTAGGCAATGCACGGAAAGCAAGCAAAGAGTAACGGAACGCAAGGAAGGCAAGGGAAAGCAAGGGAAGGCAAGGGTAACGGAAGGAACGGCACGGCAAGGGGAAACAAGGCTAACGCACGGCAACGCAGGGCTAGGCAATGCACGGCAAGGCAAGGAAAGGGTAACGCATGGGAAAGCACGGTCAGGCGAGGCAAGGCTAAGGCACGAGAACGGAAGGCTAGGCAATGCACGGAAAGCAAGCAAAGAGTAACGGAAGGCAAGGCACGGTGAGGCCAGGCAAGGCTAATGCACGACAACGCAAGGCTAGGCAATGCACGACAATGCAAGTAAAGCTTAAAGCAAAAGAAGGCACGGTCAGGCGAGATAAGGCTAAGGCACGACAACGCAAGGCTAGGCAATGCACGGAAAGCAAGCAAAGAGTAACGGAACGCAAGGAAGGCAAGGGAAAGCAAGGGAAGGCAAGGGTAACGGAAGGAACGGCACGGCAAGGGGTAACAAGGCTAAGGCACGGCAACGCACGGCTAGGCAATGCACGGCAAGGCAAGGAAAGAGTAACGGAAGGAAAAGAAGGCAAGGCAAAGCCAGGCAAGGCAAGTGTAACAAAAGGCACGCAACGGCAAGGGGAAACAAGGCTAAGGCACGACAACACACGGCTAGGAAATGCACGGCAAGGCCAGGAAAGGGTAACGCAAGGCAAGGCACGGTGAGGCTAGGCAAGGCTAATGCACGACAACGCAAGGCTAGGCAATGCACGACAATGCAAGTAAAGCTTAAAGCAAAGGAATGCACGGTCAGGCGAGATAAGGCTAAGGCACGACAACGCAAGGCTAGGCAATGCACGGAAGGCAAGCAAAGAGTAACGGAAGGTAAGGAAGGCAAGGGAAAGCAAAGAAAGGCAAGTGTAACGGAAGGAACGGCACGGCAAGGGGAAACAAGGCTAAGGCACGACAACGCACGCTAGGCAATGCACGGCAAGGCAAGGAAAGGGTAACGCATGGGAAAGCACGGTCAGGCGAGGCAAGGCTAAGGAAAGCCAACGCAAGGCTAGGCAATGCACGGAAAGCAAGCAAGGAGTAACGGAATGCAAGGAAGGAAAGGGAAAGCAAGGGAAGGCAAGGGTAACGGAAGGAACGGCACGGCAAGGGGAAACAAGGCTAAGGCACGACAAGGCACGGCTAGGCAATGCACGGCAAGGCAAGCAAAGGGTAACGCAAGAAAAGGCACGGTGAGGCTAGGCAAGGCTAATGCACGAAAACGCATGGCTAGGCGATGCACGACAATGCAAGGAAAGCTTAAAGCAAAGGAAGGCACGGTCAGGCGAGATAAGGCTAAGGCACGACAACGCAAGGCTAGGAAATTCAGGGAAGGCAAGCAAAGAGTAACGGAAGGTAAGCAAGGCAAGGAAAAGGAAGGAAAGGCCCGGGTAACGGAAGGAACGACACGGCAAGGGGAAAGAAGGCTAAGGCACGGCAACGCAGGCTAGGCAATGCACGGCAAGGCAAGGAAAGGGTAACGCATGGGAAAGCACGGTCAGGCGAGGCAAGGCTAAGGCACGACAACGCAAGGCTAGGAAATTCGGGGTAGGCAAGCAAAGAGTAACGGAAGGGAAGGAAGGCAAGGAAAAGCAAGGAAAGGCAAGGGTAAGGGAAGGAACGGCACGGCAAGGGGGAACAAGTCTAAGGCACGACACCGAATGCTAGGCAATGAACGGCAAGGCAAGGAAAGGGTAACGCATGGGAAAGCACGGTCAGGCGAGGCAAGGCTAAGGCACGACAACGCAAGGCTAGGCAATGCACGGAAAGCAAGCAAAGAGTAACGGAACGCAAGGAAGGCAAGGGAAAGCAAGGGAAGGCAAGTGTAACGGAAGGAACGGCACGGCAAGGGGAAACAAGGCTAAGGCACGACAACGCACGCTAGGCAATGCACGGCAAGGTAAGGAAAGGGTAACGCATGGGAAAGCACGGTCAGGCGAGGTAAGGCTAAGGAAAGCCAACGCAAGGCTAGGCAATGCACGGAAAGCAAGCAAGGAGTAACGGAATGCAAGGAAGGAAAGGGAAAGCAAGGTAAGGCAAGGGTAACGGAAGGAACGGTACGGCAAGGGGTAACAAGGCTAAGGCACGACAACACACGGCTAGGAAATGCACGGCAAAGCAAGGAAAGGGTAACGCAAGGCAAGGCACGGTGAGGCTAGGCAAGGTTAATGCACGACAACGCAAGGCTAGGCAATGCACGACAATGCAAGGAAAGCTTAAAGCAAAGGAGGGCACGGTCAGGCGAGATAAGGCTAAGGCACGACAACGCAAGGCTAGGCAATGCACGGAAGGCAAGCAAAGAGTACCGGAAGGTAAGGAAGGCAAGGGAAAGCAAGGAAAGGCAATGGTAACGGAAGGAACGGCACGGCAAGGGGAAACAAGGCTAAGGCACGACAACGCAAGCTAGGCAATGCACGGCAAGGCAAGGAAAGGGTAACGCATGGGAAAGCACGGTCAGGCGAGGCAAGGCTAAGGCACGACAACCCAAGGCTAGGCAATGCACGGAAGGCAAGCAAAGAGAAACGGAAGGTAAGGAAGGCAAGGGAAAGCAAAGAAAGGCAAGTGTAACGGAAGGAACGGTACGGCAAGGGGAAACAAGGCTAAGGCACGACAACGCAAGGCTAGGCAATGCACGGAAGGCAAGCAAAGAGTAACGGAAGGCAAGGCACGGTGAGGCTAGGCAAGGCTAATGCACGAAAACGCATGGCTAGGCGATGCACGACAATGCAAGGAAAGCTTAAAGAAAAGGAAGGCAAGGTCAGGCGAGATAAGGCTAAGGCACGACAACGCAAGGCTAGGAAATTCAGGGAAGGCAAGTAAAGAGTAACGGAAGGTAAGCAAGGCAAGGAAAAGGAAGGAAAGGCCAGGGTAATGGAAGGAACGGCACGGCAAGGGGAAACAAGGCTAAGGCACGGCAACGCAGGCTAGGCAATGCACGGCAAGGCAAGGAAAGGGTAACGCATGGGAAAGCACGTTCAGGCGAGGCAAGGCTAAGGCACAACAACGCAAGGCTAGGCAATGCACGGAAGGCAAGCAAAGAGTAACGGAAGGTAAGGAAGGAAGGGAAAGGAAGGAAAGGCAAGTGTAACGGAAGGAACGGCACGGCAAGGGGAAACAAGGCTAAGGCACGACAACGCACGGCTAGGCAATGCACGGAAAGGCAAGGAAAGGGTAATGCATGGGAAAGCACGGTCAGGCGATGCAAGGCTAAGGCATGACAACGCAAGGCTAGGCAATGCACGGAAAGCAAGCAAAGAGTAACGGAACGCAAGGAAGGCAAGGGAAAGCAAGGGAAGGCAAGGGTAACGGAAGGAACGTCACGGCAAGGGGTAACAAGGCTAAGGCACGGCAACGCAGGGTTAGGCAATGCACGGCAAGGCAAGGAAAGGGTAACGCAGGGGAAGGCACGGTCAGGTGAGGCAAGGATAAGGCACGACAATGCAAGGCTAGGCAATGCACGGCAAGGCAAGGAATGAGTAACGCAAGGCAAGGCACGGTGAGGCTAGGCAAGGCTAATGCACGACAACGCAAGGCTAGGCAATGCACGACAATGCAAGTAAAGCTTAAAGCAAAGGAAGGCACGGTCAGGCGAGATAAGGCTAAGGCACGACAACGCAAGGCTAGGCAATGCACGGAAAGCAAGCAAAGAGTAACGGAACGCAAGGAAGGAAAGGGAAAGCAAGGGAAGGCAAGGGTAACGGAAGCAACGGCACGGCAAGGGGTAAGAAGGCTAAGGCACGACAACGCAGGGCTAGGCAATGCACGGCAAGGCAAGGAAAGAGTTACGGAAGGAAAGGAAGGCAAGGCAAAGCCAGGCAAGGCAAGTGTAACAAAAGGCACGCAACGGCAAGGGGAAACAAGGCTAAGGCACGACAACGGACGGCTAGGCAATGCACGGCAAGGCAAGGAAAGCTTAAAGCAAAGGAAGGCAAGGTCAGGCGAGATAAGGCAAAGGCACGACAACGCAAGGCTAGGCAATTCAGGGAAGGCAAGCAAAGAGTAACGGAAGGTAAGCAAGGCAAGGAAAAGCAAGGAAAGTCAAGGGTAACGGAAGGAACGGCACGGCAAGGGGAAACAAGTCTAAGGCACGACACCGAACGCTAGGCAATGAACGGCAAGGCAAGGAAAGGGTTACGCATGGGAAACCACGGTCAGGCGAGGCAAGGCTAAGGCACGACAACGCAAGGCTAGGCAATGCACGGAAGGCAATCAAAGAGTAACGGAAGGTAAGGAAGGCAAGGGAAAGCAAGGAAAGGCAAGTGTAACGGAAGGAACGGCACGGCAAGGGGAAACAAGGCTAAGGCGCGACAACGCACGCTAGGCAATGCACGGCAAGGCAAGGAAAGGGTAACGCAGGGGAAGGCACGGTCAGGTGAGGCAAGGATAAGGCACGACAATGCAAGGCTAGGCAATGCACGGCAAGGCAAGGAAAGAGTAACGGAAGGAAAGGAAGGCAAGGCAAAGCCAGGCAAGGCAAGTGTAACAAAAGGCACGCAACGGCAAGGGGAAACAAGGCTAAGGCACGACAACGCACGGCTAGGCAATGCACGGCAAGGCAAGGAAAGGGTAACGCAAGGCAAGGCACGGTGAGGCTAGGCAAGGCTAATGCACGACAACGCAAGGCTAGGCAATGCACGACAATGCAAGGAAAGCTTAAAGCAAAGGAAGGCACGGTCAGGCGAGATAAGGCTAAGGCACGACAACGCAAGGCTAGGCAATGCACGGAAGGCAAGCAAAGAGTAACGGAAGGTAAGCAAGGCAAGGAAAAGCAAGGAAAGTCAAGGGTAACGGAAGGAACGGCACGGCAAGGATAAACAAGGCTAAGGCACGGCAACGCAGGCTAGGCAATGCACGGCAAGGCAAGGAAAGGGTAACGCATGGGAAAGCACGGTCAGGCGAGGCAAGGCTAAGGTATGACAACGGAAGGCTAGGCAATGCACGGAAAGCAAGCAAAGAGTAACGGAACGCAAGGAAGGCAAGGGAAAGCAAGGGAAGGTAAGGGTAACGGAAGGAACGGCACGGCAAGGGGAAACAAGGCTAAGGCACGGCAACGTAGGCTAGGCAATGCACGGCAAGGCAAGGAAAGGGTAACGCATGGGAAAGCACGTTCAGGCGAGGCAAGGCTAAGGCACGACAACGCAAGGCTAGGCAATGCACGGAAGGCAAGCAAAGAGTAACGGAAGGTAAGGAAGGCAAGGGAAAGCAAAGAAAGGCAAGTGTAACGGAAGGAACGGCACGGCAAGGGGAAACAAGGCTAAGGCACGACAACGCACGGCTAGGCAATGCACGGCAAGGCAAGGAAAGGGTAACGCAAGGAAAGGCACGGTGAGGCTAGGCAAGGCTAATGCACGAAAACGCAAGGCTAGGCGATGCACGACAATGCAAGGAAAGCTTAAAGCAAAGGAAGGCAAGGTCAGGCGAGATAAGGCTAAGGCACGTCAACGCAAGGCTCGGAAATTCAAGGAAGGCAAGCAAAGAGTAACGGAAGGTAAGCTAGGCAAGGAAAAGGAAGGACAGGCCAGGGTAACGGAAGGAACGGCACGGCAAGGGGAAACAAGGCTAAGGCACGACAAGGCACGGCTAGGCAATGCACGGCAAGGCAAGCAAACGGTAACGCAAAGAAAGGCACGGTGAGGCTAGGGAAGGCTAATGCACGAAAACGCATGGCTAGGCGATGCACGACAATGCAAGGAAAGCTTAAAGCAAAGGAAGGCAAGGTCAGGCGAGATAAGGCTAAGGCACGACAACGCAAGGCTAGGAAATTCAGGGAAGGCAAGTAAAGAGTAACGGAAGGTAAGCAAGGCAAGGAAAAGGAAGGAAAGGCCAGGGTAACGGAAGGAACGACACGGCAAGGGGAAACAAGGCTAAGGCACGGCAACGCAGGCTAGGCAATGCACGGCAAGGCAAGGAAAGGGTAACGCATGGGAAAGCACGTTCAGGCGAGGCAAGGCTAAGGCACGACGACGCAAGGCTAGGCAATGCACGGAAGGCAAGCAAAGAGTAACGGAAGGTAAGGAAGGCAAGGGAAAGGAAGGAAAGGCAAGTGTAACGGAAGGAACGGCACGGCAAGGGGAAACAAGGCTAACGCACGACAACGCACGGCTAGGCAATGCACGGCAAGGCAAGGAAAGGGTAACGCATGGGAAAGCACGGTCAGGCGATGCAAGGCTAAGGCATGACAACGCAAGGCTAGGCAATGCACGGAAAGCAAGCAAAGAGTAACGGAACGCAAGGAAGGCAAGGGAAAGCAAGGGAAGGCAAGGGTAACGGAAGGAACGTCACGGCAAGGGGTAACAAGGCTAAGGCACGGCAACGCAGGGTTAGGCAATGCACGGCAAGGCAAGGAAAGGGTAACGCAGGGGAAGGCACGGTCAGGTGAGGCAAGGATAAGGCACGACAATGCAAGGCTAGGCAATGCACGGCAAGGCAAGGAAAGAGTAACGCAAGGCAAGGCACGGTGAGGCTAGGCAAGGCTAATGCACGACAACGCAAGGGTAGGCAATGCACGACAATGCAAGTAAAGCTTAAAGCAAAAGAAGGCACGGTCAGGCGAGATAAGGCTAAGGCACGACAACGCAAGGCTAGGCAATGCACGGAAAGCAAGCAAAGAGTAACGGAACGCAAGGAAGGCAAGGGAAAGCAAGGGAAGGCAAGGGTAACGGAAGGAACGGCACGGCAAGGGGTAACAAGGCTAAGGCACGACAACGCAGGGCTAGGCAATGCACGGCAAGGCAAGGAAAGAGTAACGGAAGGAAAGGAAGGCAAGGCAAAGCCAGGCAAGGCAAGTGTAACAAAAGGCACGCAACGGCAAGGGGAAACAAGGCTAAGGCACGACAACACACGGCTAGGAAATGCACGGCAAGGCAAGGAAAGGGTAACGCAAGGCAAGGCACGGTGAGGCTAGGCAAGGCTAATGCACGACAACGCAAGGCTAGGCAATGCACGACAATGCAAGTAAAGCTTAAAGCAAAGGAATGCACGGTCAGGCGAGATAAGGCTAAGGCACGACAACGCAAGGCTAGGCAATGCACGGAAGGCAAGCAAAGAGTAACGGAAGGTAAGGAAGGCAAGGGAAAGCAAAGAAAGGCAAGTGTAACGGAAGGAACGGCACGGCAAGGGGAAACAAGGCTAAGGCACGACAACGCACGCTAGGCAATGCATGGCAAGGCAAGGAAAGGGTAACGCATGGGAAAGCACGGTCAGGCGAGGCAAGGCTAAGGAAAGCCAACGCAAGGCTAGGCAATGCACGGAAAGCAAGCAAGGAGTAACGGAATGCAAGGAAGGAAAGGGAAAGCAAGGGAAGGCAAGGGTAACGGAAGGAACGGCACGGCAAGGGGAAACAAGTCTAAGGCACGACAAGGCACGGCTAGGCAATGCACGGCAAGGCAAGCAAAGGGTAACGCAAGAAAAGGCACGGTGAGGCTAGGCAAGGCTAATGCACGAAAACGCAAGGCTAGGCGATGCACGACAATGCAAGGAAAGCTTAAAGCAAAGGAAGGCAAGGTCAGGCGAGATAAGGCTAAGGCACGACAACGCAAGGCTAGGAAATTCAGGGAAGGCAAGCAAAGAGTAACGGAAGGTAAGGAAGGCAAGGAAAAGGAAGGAAAGGCCAGGGTAACGGAAGGAACGACACGGCAAGGGGAAACAAGGCTAAGGCACGGCAACGCAGGCTAGGCAATGCACGGCAAGGCAAGGAAAGGGTAACGCATGGGAAAGCACGGTCAGGCGAGGCAAGGCTAAGGCACGACAACGCAAGGCTAGGAAATTCGGGGAAGGCAAGCAAAGAGTAACGGAAGGGAAGGAAGGCAAGGAAAAGCAAGGAAAGGCAAGGGTAACGGAAGGAACGGCACGGCAAGGGGGAACAAGGCTAACGCACGACAACGCACGGCTAGGCAATGCACGGCAAGGCAAGGAAAGGGTAACGCATGGGAAAGCACGGTCAGGCGATGCAAGGCTAAGGCATGACAACGCAAGGCTAGGCAATGCACGGAAAGCAAGCAAAGAGTAACGGAAGGCAAGGAAGGCAAGGGAAAGGAAGGAAAGGCAAGTGTAACGGAAGGAACGTCACGGCAAGGGGAAACAAGGCTAAGGCACGGCAACGCAGGGCTAGGCAATGCACGGCAAGGCAAGGAAAGGGTAACGCAGGGGAAGGCACGGTCAGGTGAGGCAAGGATAAGGCACGACAATGCAAGGCTAGGCAATGCACGGCAAGGCAAGGAAAGAGTAACGCAAGGCAAGGCACGGTGAGGCTAGGCAAGGCTAATGCACGACAACGCAAGGGTAGGCAATGCACGACAATGCAAGTAAAGCTTAAAGCAAAAGAAGGCACGGTCAGGCGAGATAAGGCTAAGGCACGACAACGCAAGGCTAGGCAATGCACGGAAAGCAAGCAAAGAGTAACGGAACGCAAGGAAGGCAAGGGAAAGCAAGGGAAGGCAAGGGTAACGGAAGGAACGGCACGGCAAGGGGTAACAAGGCTAAGGCACGACAACGCAGGGCTAGGCAATGCACGGCAAGGCAAGGAAAGAGTAACGGAAGGAAAGGAAGGCAAGGCAAAGCCAGGCAAGGCAAGTGTAACAAAAGGCACGCAACGGCAAGGGGAAACAAGGCTAAGGCACGACAACACACGGCTAGGAAATGCACGGCAAGGCAAGGAAAGGGTAACGCAAGGCAAGGCACGGTGAGGCTAGGCAAGGCTAATGCACGACAACGCAAGGCTAGGCAATGCACGACAATGCAAGTAAAGCTTAAAGCAAAGGAATGCACGGTCAGGCGAGATAAGGCTAAGGCACGACAACGCAAGGCTAGGCAATGCACGGAAGGCAAGCAAAGAGTAACGGAAGGTAAGGAAGGCAAGGGAAAGCAAAGAAAGGCAAGTGTAACGGAAGGAACGGCACGGCAAGGGGAAACAAGGCTAAGGCACGACAACGCACGCTAGGCAATGCACGGCAAGGCAAGGAAAGGGTAACGCATGGGAAAGCACGGTCAGGCGAGGCAAGGCTAAGGAAAGCCAACGCAAGGCTAGGCAATGCACGGAAAGCAAGCAAGGAGTAACGGAATGCAAGGAAGGAAAGGGAAAGCAAGGGGAAGGCAAGGGTAACGGAAGGAACGGCACGGCAAGGGGAAACAAGGCTAAGGCACGACAAGGCACGGCTAGGCAATGCACGGCAAGGCAAGCAAAGGGTAACGCAAGAAAAGGCACGGTGAGGCTAGGCAAGGCTAATGCACGAAAACGCAAGGCTAGGCGATGCACGACAATGCAAGGAAAGCTTAAAGCAAAGGAAGGCAAGGTCAGGCGAGATAAGGCTAAGGCACGACAACGCAAGGCTAGGAAATTCAGGGAAGGCAAGCAAAGAGTAACGGAAGGTAAGCAAGGCAAGGAAAAGGAAGGAAAGGCCAGGGTAACGGAAGGAACGACACGGCAAGGGGAAACAAGGCTAAGGCACGGCAACGCAGGCTAGGCAATGCACGGCAAGGCAAGGAAAGGGTAACGCATGGGAAAGCACGGTCAGGCGAGGCAAGGCTAAGGCACGACAACGCAAGGCTAGGAAATTCGGGGAAGGCAAGCAAAGAGTAACGGAAGGGAAGGAAGGCAAGGAAAAGCAAGGAAAGGCAAGGGTAACGGAAGGAACGGCACGGCAAGGGGGAACAAGTCTAAGGCACGACACCGAATGCTAGGCAATGAACGGCAAGGCAAGGAAAGGGTAACGCATGGGAAAGCACGGTCAGGCGAGGCAAGGCTAAGGCACGACAACGCAAGGCTAGGCAATGCACGGAAAGCAAGCAAAGAGTAACGGAACGCAAGGAAGGCAAGGGAAAGCAAGGGAAGGCAAGTGTAACGGAAGGAACGGCACGGCAAGGGGAAACAAGGCTAAGGCACGACAACGCACGCTAGGCAATGCACGGCAAGGCAAGGAAAGGGTAACGCATGGGAAAGCACGGTCAGGCGATGCAAGGCTAAGGAAAGCCAACGCAAGGCTAGGCAATGCACGGAAAGCAAGCAAGGAGTAACGGAATGCAAGGAAGGAAAGGGAAAGCAAGGGAAGGCAAGGGTAACGGAAGGAACGGTACGGCAAGGGGTAACAAGGCTAAGGCACGACAAACACACGGCTAGGAAATGCACGGCAAAGCAAGGAAAGGGTAACGCAAGGCAAGGCACGGTGAGGCTAGGCAAGGTTAATGCACGACAACGCAAGGCTAGGCAATGCACGACAATGCAAGGAAAGCTTAAAGCAAAGGAAGGCACGGTCAGGCGAGATAAGGCTAAGGCACGACAACGCAAGGCTAGGCAATGCACGGAAGGCAAGCAAAGAGTAACGGAAGGTAAGGAAGGCAAGGGAAAGCAAGGAAAGGCAATGGTAACGGAAGGAACGGCACGGCAAGGGGAAACAAGGCTAAGGCACGACAACGCACGCTAGGCAATGCACGGCAAGGCAAGGAAAGGGTAACGCATGGGAAAGCACGGTCAGGCGAGGCAAGGCTAAGGCACGACAACCCAAGGCTAGGCAATGCACGGAAGGCAAGCAAAGAGAAACGGAAGGTAAGGAAGGAAAGGGAAAGCAAAGAAAGGCAAGTGTAACGGAAGGAACGGCACGGCAAGGGGAAACAAGGCTAAGGCACGACAACGCACGGCTAGGCAATGCACGGCAAGGCAAGCAAACGGTAACGCAAGCAAAGGCACGGTGAGGCTAGGCAAGGCTAATGCACGAAAACGCATGGCTAGGCGATGCACGACAATGCAAGGAAAGCTTAAAGCAAAGGAAGGCAAGGTCAGGCGAGATAAGGCTAAGGCACGACAACGCAAGGCTAGGAAATTCAGGGAAGGCAAGTAAAGAGTAACGGAAGGTAAGCAAGGCAAGGAAAAGGAAGGAAAGGCCAGGGTAATGGAAGGAACGGCACGGCAAGGGGAAACAAGGCTAAGGCACGACAACGCACGCTAGGCAATGAACGGCAAGTCAAGGAAAGGGTAACGCATGGGAAAGCACGGTCAGGCGAGGCAAGGTTAAGGAAAGCCAACGCAAGGCTAGGCAATGCACGGAAAGCAAGCAAGGAGTAACGGAATGCAAGGAAGGAAAGGGAAAGCAAGGGAAGGCAAGGGTAACGGAAGGAAGGGCACGGCAAGGGGTAACAAGGCTAAGGCACGAAAACACACAGCTAGGAAATGCACGGCAAGGCAAGGAAAGGGTAACGCAAGGCAAGGCACGCTGAGGCTAGGCAAGGTTAATGCACGACAACGCAAGGCTAGGCAATGCACGACAATGCAAGTAAAGCTTAAAGCAAAAGAAGGCACGGTCAGGCGAGATAAGGCTAAGGCACGACAACGCAAGGCTAGGCAATGCACGGAAGGCAAGCAAAGAGTAACGGAAGGTAAGGAAGGCAAGGGAAAGCAAGGGAAGGCAAGGGTAACGGAAGGAACGGCACGGCAAGGGGTAACAAGGCTAAGGCACGACAACGCAGGGCTAGGCAATGCACGGCAAGGCAAGGAAAGAGTAACGGAAGGAAAGGAAGGCAAGGCAAAGCCAGGCAAGGCAAGTGTAACAAAAGGCACGCAACGGCAAGGGGAAACAAGGCTAAGGCACGACAACACACGGCTAGGAAATGCACGGCAAGGCAAGGAAAGGGTAACGCAAGGCAAGGCACGGTGAGGCTAGGCAAGGCTAATGCACGACAACGCAAGGCTAGGCAATGCACGACAATGCAAGTAAAGCTTAAAGCAAAGGAATGCACGGTCAGGCGAGATAAGGCTAAGGCACGACAACGCAAGGCTAGGCAATGCACGGAAGGCAAGCAAAGAGTAACGGAAGGTAAGGAAGGCAAGGGAAAGCAAAGAAAGGCAAGTGTAACGGAAGGAACGGCACGGCAAGGGGAAACAAGGCTAAGGCACGACAACGCACGCTAGGCAATGCACGGCAAGGCAAGGAAAGGGTAACGCATGGGAAAGCACGGTCAGGCGAGGCAAGGCTAAGGAAAGCCAACGCAAGGCTAGGCAATGCACGGAAAGCAAGCAAGGAGTAACGGAATGCAAGGAAGGAAAGGGAAAGCAAGGGAAGGCAAGGGTAACGGAAGGAACGGCACGGCAAGGGGAAACAAGGCTAAGGCACGACAAGGCACGGCTAGGCAATGCACGGCAAGGCAAGCAAAGGGTAACGCAAGAAAAGGCACGGTGAGGCTAGGCAAGGCTAATGCACGAAAACGCAAGGCTAGGCGATGCACGACAATGCAAGGAAAGCTTAAAGCAAAGGAAGGCAAGGTCAGGCGAGATAAGGCTAAGGCACGACAACGCAAGGCTAGGAAATTCAGGGAAGGCAAGCAAAGAGTAACGGAAGGTAAGCAAGGCAAGGAAAAGGAAGGAAAGGCCAGGGTAACGGAAGGAACGACACGGCAAGGGGAAACAAGGCTAAGGCACGGCAACGCAGGCTAGGCAATGCACGGCAAGGCAAGGAAAGGGTAACGCATGGGAAAGCACGGTCAGGCGAGGCAAGGCTAAGGCACGACAACGCAAGGCTAGGCAATGCACGGAAGGCAAGCAAAGAGTAACGGAAGGGAAGGAAGGCAAGGAAAAGCAAGGAAAGGCAAGGGTAACGGAAGGAACGGCACGGCAAGGGGGAACAAGTCTAAGGCACGACACCGAATGCTAGGCAATGAACGGCAAGGCAAGGACAGGGTAACGCAAGGGAAGGCATGGTCAGGCGAAGCAAGGCTAAGGCACGACAACGCAAGGCTAGGCAATGCACGGAAGGCAAGCAAAGAGTAACGGAACGCAATGAAGGCAAGGGAAAGCAAGGGAAGGCAAGTGTAACGGAAGGAACGGCATGGCAAGGGGAAACAAGGCTAAGGCACGACAACGCACGCTAGGCAATGCACGGCAAGGCAAGGAAAGGGTAACGCATGGGAAAGCACGGTCAGGCGATGCAAGGCTAAGGAAAGCCAACGCAAGGCTAGGCAATGCACGGAAAGCAAGCAAGGAGTAACGGAATGCAAGGAAGGAAAGGGAAAGCAAGGGAAGGCAAGGGTAACGGAAGGAACGGTACGGCAAGGGGTAACAAGGCTAAGGCACGACAACACACGGCTAGGAAATGCACGGCAAAGCAAGGAAAGGGTAACGCAAGGCAAGGCACGGTGAGGCTAGGCAAGGTTAATGCACGACAACGCAAGGCTAGGCAATGCACGACAATGCAAGGAAAGCTTAAAGCAAAGGAAGGCACGGTCAGGCGAGATAAGGCTAAGGCACGACAACGCAAGGCTAGGCAATGCACGGAAGGCAAGCAAAGAGTAACGGAAGGTAAGGAAGGCAAGGGAAAGCAAGGAAAGGCAATGGTAACGGAAGGAACGGCACGGCAAGGGGAAACAAGGCTAAGGCACGACAACGCACGCTAGGCAATGCACGGCAAGGCAAGGAAAGGGTAACGCATGGGAAAGCACGGTCAGGCGAGGCAAGGCTAAGGCACGACAACCCAAGGCTAGGCAATGCACGGAAGGCAAGCAAAGAGAAACGGAAGGTAAGGAAGGAAAGGGAAAGCAAAGAAAGGCAAGTGTAACGGAAGGAACGGCACGGCAAGGGGAAACAAGGCTAAGGCACGACAAGGCACGGCTAGGCAATGCACGGCAAGGCAAGCAAACGGTAAAGCAAGCAAAGGCACGGTGAGGCTAGGCAAGGCTAATGCACGAAAACGCATGGCTAGGCGATGCACGACAATGCAAGGAAAGCTTAAAGCAAAGGAAGGCAAGGTCAGGCGAGATAAGGCTAAGGCACGACAACGCAAGGCTAGGCAATTCAGGGAAGGCAAGCAAAGAGTAACGGAAGGTAAGCAAGGCAAGGAAAAGCAAGGAAAGTCAAGGGTAACGGAAGGAACGGCACGGCAAGGGGAAACAAGTCTAAGGCACGACACCGAACGCTAGGCAATGAACGGCAAGGCAAGGAAAGGGTTACGCATGGGAAACCACGGTCAGGCGAGGCAAGGCTAAGGCACGACAACGCAAGGCTAGGCAATGCACGGAAGGCAAGCAAAGAGTAACGGAAGGTAAGGAAGGCAAGGGAAAGCAAGGAAAGGCAAGTGTAACGGAAGGAACGGCACGGCAAGGGGAAACAAGGCTAAGGCGCGACAACGCACGCTAGGCAATGCACGGCAAGGCAAGGAAAGGGTAACGCAGGGGAAGGCACGGTCAGGTGAGGCAAGGATAAGGCACGACAATGCAAGGCTAGGCAATGCACGGCAAGGCAAGGAAAGAGTAACGGAAGGAAAGGAAGGCAAGGCAAAGCCAGGCAAGGCAAGTGTAACAAAAGGCACGCAACGGCAAGGGGAAACAAGGCTAAGGCACGACAACGCACGGCTAGGCAATGCACGGCAAGGCAAGGAAAGGGTAACGCAAGGCAAGGCACGGTGAGGCTAGGCAAGGCTAATGCACGACAACGCAAGGCTAGGCAATGCACGACAATGCAAGGAAAGCTTAAAGCAAAGGAAGGCACGGTCAGGCGAGATAAGGCTAAGGCACGACAACGCAAGGCTAGGCAATGCACGGAAGGCAAGCAAAGAGTAACGGAAGGTAAGCAAGGCAAGGAAAAGCAAGGAAAGTCAAGGGTAACGGAAGGAACGGCACGGCAAGGATAAACAAGGCTAAGGCACGGCAACGCAGGCTAGGCAATGCACGGCAAGGCAAGGAAAGAGTAACGCATGGGAAAGCACGGTCAGGCGAGGCAAGGCTAAGGCATGACAACGCAAGGCTAGGCAATGCACGGAAAGCAAGCAAAGAGTAACGGAACGCAAGGAAGGCAAGGGAAAGCAAGGGAAGGTAAGGGTAACGGAAGGAACGGCACGGCAAGGGGAAACAAGGCTAAGGCACGGCAACGTAGGCTAGGCAATGCACGGCAAGGCAAGCAAAGAGTAACGGAAGGTAAGGAAGGCAAGGGAAAGCAAAGAAAGGCAAGTGTAACGGAAGGAACGGCACGGCAAGGGGAAACAAGGCTAAGGCACGACAACGCACGGCTAGGCAATGCACGGCAAGGCAAGGAAAGGGTAACGCAAGGAAAGGCACGGTGAGGCTAGGCAAGGCTAATGCACGAAAACGCAAGGCTAGGCGATGCACGACAATGCAAGGAAAGCTTAAAGCAAAGGAAGGCAAGGTCAGGCGAGATAAGGCTAAGGCACGTCAATGCAAGGCTCGGAAATTCAAGGAAGGCAAGCAAAGAGTAACGGAAGGTAAGCTAGGCAAGGAAAATGAAGGACAGGCCAGGGTAACGGAAGGAACGGCACGGCAAGGGGAAACAAGGCTAAGGCACGACAAGGCACGGCTAGGCAATGCACGGCAAGGCAAGCAAACGGTAACGCAAGGAAAGGCACGGTGAGGCCAAGGAAGGCTAATGCACGAAAACGCATGGCTAGGCGATGCACGACAATGCAAGGAAAGCTTAAAGCAAAGGAAGGCAAGGTCAGGCGAGATAAGGCTAAGGCACGACAACGCAAGGCTAGGAAATTCAGGGAAGGCAAGTAAAGAGTAACGGAAGGTAAGCAAGGCAAGGAAAAGGAAGGAAAGGCCAGGGTAACGGAAGGAACGGCACGGCAAGGGGAAACAAGGCTAAGGCACGGCAACGCAGGCTAGGCAATGCACGGCAAGGCAAGGACAGGGTAACGCATGGGAAAGCACGTTCAGGCGAGGCAAGGCTAAGGCACAACGACGCAAGGCTAGGCAATGCACGGAAGGCAAGCAAAGAGTAACGGAAGGTAAGGAAGGCAAGGGAAAGGAAGGAAAGGCAAGTGTAACGGAAGGAACGGCACGGCAAGGGGAAACAAGGCTAACGCACGACAACGCACGGCTAGGCAATGCACGGCAAGGCAAGGAAAGGGTAACGCATGGGAAAGCACGGTCAGGCGATGCAAGGCTAAGGCATGACAACGCAAGGCTAGGCAATGCACGGAAAGCAAGCAAAGAGTAACGGAACGCAAGGAAGGCAAGGGAAAGCAAGGGAAGGCAAGGGTAACGGAAGGAACGTCACGGCAAGGGGTAACAAGGCTAAGGCACGGCAACGCAGGGTTAGGCAATGCACGGCAAGGCAAGGAAAGGGTAACGCAAGGCAAGGCACGGTGAGGCTAGGCAAGGCTAATGCACGACAACGCAAGGCTAGGCAATGCACGACAATGCAAGGAAAGCTTAAAGCAAAGGAAGGCACGGTCAGGCGAGATAAGGCTAAGGCACGACAACGCAAGGCTAGGCAATGCACGGAAGGCAAGCAAAGAGTAACGGAAGGTAAGCAAGGCAAGGAAAAGCAAGGAAAGTCAAGGGTAACGGAAGGAACGGCACGGCAAGGATAAACAAGGCTAAGGCACGGCAACGCAGGCTAGGCAATGCACGGCAAGGCAAGGAAAGGGTAACGCATGGGAAAGCACGGTCAGGCGAGCCAAGGCTAAGGTATGACAACGGAAGGCTAGGCAATGCACGGAAAGCAAGCAAAGAGTAACGGAACGCAAGGAAGGCAAGGGAAAGCAAGGGAAGGTAAGGGTAACGGAAGGAACGGCACGGCAAGGGGAAACAAGGCTAAGGCACGGCAACGTAGGCTAGGCAATGCACGGCAAGGCAAGGAAAGGGTAACGCATGGGAAAGCACGTTCAGGCGAGGCAAGGCTAAGGCACGACAACGCAAGGCTAGGCAATGCACGGAAGGCAAGCAAAGAGTAACGGAAGTAAGGAAGGCAAGGGAAAGCAAAGAAAGGCAAGTGTAACGGAAGGAACGGCACGGCAAGGGGAAACAAGGCTAAGGCGCGACAACGCACGGCTAGGCAATGCACGGCAAGGCAAGGAAAGGGTAACGCAAGGAAAGGCACGGTGAGGCTAGGCAAGGCTAATGCACGAAAACGCAAGGCTAGGCGATGCACGACAATGCAAGGAAAGCTTAAAGCAAAGGAAGGCAAGGTCAGGCGAGATAAGGCTAAGGCACGTCAACGCAAGGCTAGGAAATTCAAGGAAGGCAAGCAAAGAGTAACGGAAGGTAAGCTAGGCAAGGAAAAGGAAGGACAGGCCAGGGTAACGGAAGGAACGGCACGGCAAGGGGAAACAAGGCTAAGGCACGACAAGGCACGGCTAGGCAATGCACGGCAAGGCAAGCAAACGGTAACGCAAGGAAAGGCACGGTGAGGCCAAGGAAGGCTAATGCACGAAAACGCATGGCTAGGCGATGCACGACAATGCAAGGAAAGCTTAAAGCAAAGGAAGGCAAGGTCAGGCGAGATAAGGCTAAGGCACGACAACGCAAGGCTAGGAAATTCAGGGAAGGCAAGTAAAGAGTAACGGAAGGTAAGCAAGGCAAGGAAAAGGAAGGAAAGGCCAGGGTAACGGAAGGAACGGCACGGCAAGGGGAAACAAGGCTAAGGCACGGCAACGCAGGCTAGACAATGCACGGCAAGGCAAGGAAAGGGTAACGCATGGGAAAGCACGTTCAGGCGAGGCAAGGCTAAGGCACAACGACGCAAGGCTAGGCAATGCACGGAAGGCAAGCAAAGAGTAACGGAAGGTAAGGAAGGCAAGGGAAAGGAAGGAAAGGCAAGTGTAACGGAAGGAACGGCACGGCAAGGGGAAACAAGGCTAACGCACGACAACGCACGGCTAGGCAATGCACGGCAAGGCAAGGAAAGGGTAACGCATGGGAAAGCACGGTCAGGCGATGCAAGGCTAAGGCATGACAACGCAAGGCTAGGCAATGCACGGAAAGCAAGCAAAGAGTAACGGAACGCAAGGAAGGCAAGGGAAAGCAAGGGAAGGCAAGGGTAACGGAAGGAACGTCACGGCAAGGGGTAACAAGGCTAAGGCACGGCAACGCAGGGTTAGGCAATGCACGGAAAGGCAAGGAAAGGGTAACGCAAGGCAAGGCACGGTGAGGCTAGGCAAGGTTAATGCACGACAACGCAAGGCTAGGCAATGCACGACAATGCAAGGAAAGCTTAAAGCAAAGGAAGGCACGGTCAGGCGAGATAAGGCTAAGGCACGACAACGCAAGGCTAGGCAATGCACGGAAGGCAAGCAAAGAGTAACGGAAGGTAAGCAAGGCAAGGAAAAGCAAGGAAAGTCAAGGGTAACGGAAGGAACGGCACGGCAAGGATAAACAAGGCTAAGGCACGGCAACGCAGGCTAGGCAATGCACGGCAAGGCAAGGAAAGGGTAACGCATGGGAAAGCACGGTCAGGCGAGCCAAGGCTAAGGTATGACAACGGAAGGCTAGGCAATGCACGGAAAGCAAGCAAAGAGTAACGGAACGCAAGGAAGGCAAGGGAAAGCAAGGGAAGGTAAGGGTAACGGAAGGAACGGCACGGCAAGGGGAAACAAGGCTAAGGCACGGCAACGTAGGCTAGGCAATGCACGGCAAGGCAAGGAAAGGGTAACGCATGGGAAAGCACGTTCAGGCGAGGCAAGGCTAAGGCACGACAACGCAAGGCTAGGCAATGCACGGAAGGCAAGCAAAGAGTAACGGAAGTAAGGAAGGCAAGGGAAAGCACAGAAAGGCAAGTGTAACGGAAGGAACGGCACGGCCAGGGGAAACAAGGCTAAGGCACGACAACGCACGGCTAGGCAATGCACGGCAAGGCAAGGAAAGGGTAACGCAAGGAAAGGCACGGTGAGGCTAGGCAAGGCTAATGCACGAAAACGCAAGGCTAGGGGATGCACGACAATGCAAGGAAAGCTTAAAGCAAAGGAAGGCAAGGTCAGGCGAGATAAGGCTAAGGCACGTCAACGCAAGGCTCGGAAATTCAAGGAAGGCAAGCAAAGAGTAACGGAAGGTAAGCTAGGCAAGGAAAAGGAAGGACAGGCCAGGGTAACGGAAGGAACGGCACGGCAAGGGGAAACAAGGCTAAGGCACGACAAGGCACGGCTAGGCAATACACGGCAAGGCAAGCAAACGGTAACGCAAAGAAAGGCACGGTGAGGCTAGGGAAGGCTAATGCACGAAAACGCATGGCTAGGCGATGCACGACAATGCAAGGAAAGCTTAAAGCAAAGGAAGGCAAGGTCAGGCGAGATAAGGCTAAGGCACGACAACGCAAGGCTAGGAAATTCAGGGAAGGCAAGTAAAGAGTAACGGAAGGTAAGCAAGGCAAGGAAAAGGAAGGAAAGGCCAGGGTAACGGAAGGAACGGCACGGCAAGGGGAAACAAGGCTAAGGCACGGCAACGCAGGCTAGGCAATGCACGGCAAGGCAAGGAAAGGGTAACGCATGGGAAAGCACGTTCAGGCGAGGCAAGGCTAAGGCACAACAACGCAAGGCTAGGCAATGCACCGAAGGCAAGCAAAGAGTAACGGAAGGTAAGGAAGGCAAGGGAAAGGAAGGAAAGGCAAGTGTAACGGAAGGAACGGCACGGCAAGGGGAAACAAGGCTAACGCACGACAACGCACGGCTAGGCAATGCACGGCAAGGCAAGGAAAGGGTAACGCATGGGAAAGCACGGTCAGGCGATGCAAGGCTAAGGCATGACAACGCAAGGCTAGGCAATGCACGGAAAGCAAGCAAAGAGTAACGGAACGCAAGGAAGGCAAGGGAAAGCAAGGGAAGGCAAGGGTAACGGAAGGAACGGCACGGCAAGGGGAAACAAGGCTAACGCACGGCAACGCAGGGTTAGGCAATGCACGGCAAGGCAAGGAAAGGGTAACGCAGGGGAAGGCACGGTCAGGTGAGGCAAGGATAAGGCACGACAATGCAAGGCTAGGCAATGCACGGCAAGGCAAGGAAAGAGTAACGCAAGGCAAGGCACGGTGAGGCTAGGCAAGGCTAATGCACGACAACGCAAGGGTAGGCAATGCACGACAATGCAAGTAAAGCTTAAAGCAAAAGAAGGCACGGTCAGGCGAGATAAGGCTAAGGCACGACAACGCAAGGCTAGGCAATGCACGAAAAGCAAGCAAAGAGTAACGGAACGCAAGGAAGGCAAGGGAAAGCAAGGGAATGCAAGGGTAACGGAAGGAACGGCACGGCAAGGGGTAACAAGGCTAAGGCACGACAACGCAAGGCTAGGCAATGCACGGAAGGCAAGCAAAGAGTAACGGAAGGAAAAGAAGGCAAGGCAAAGCCAGGCAAGGCAAGTGTAACAAAAGGCACGCAACGGCAAGGGGAAACAAGGCTAAGGCACGACAACACACGGCTAGGAAATGCACGGCAAGGCAAGGAAAGGGTAACGCAAGGCAAGGCACGGTGAGGCTAGGCAAGGCTAATGCACGACAACGCAAGGCTAGGCAATGCACGACAATGCAAGTAAAGCTTAAAGCAAAGGAATGCACGGTCAGGCGAGATAAGGCTAAGGCACGACAACGCAAGGCTAGGCAATGCACGGAAGGCAAGCAAAGAGTAACGGAAGGTAAGGAAGGCAAGGGAAAGCAAAGAAAGGCAAGTGTAACGGAAGGAACGGCACGGCAAGGGGAAACAAGGCTAAGGCACGACAACGCACGCTAGGCAATGCACGGCAAGGCAAGGAAAGGGTAACGCATGGGAAAGCACGGTCAGGCGAGGCAAGGCTAAGGAAAGCCAACGCAAGGCTAGGCAATGCACGGAAAGCAAGCAAGGAGTAACGGAATGCAAGGAAGGAAACCGATAGGCAAGTGTAACGGAAGGAACGGCACGGCAAGGGGAAACAAGGCTAAGGCACGACAAGGCACGGCTAGGCAATGCACGGCAAGGCAAGCAAAGGGTAACGCAAGAAAAGGCACGGTGAGGCTAGGCAAGGCTAATGCACGAAAACGCATGGCTAGGCGATGCACGACAATGCAAGGAAAGCTTAAAGCAAAGGAAGGCAAGGTCAGGCGAGATAAGGCTAAGGCACGACAACGCAAGGCTAGGAAATTCAGGGAAGGCAAGCAAAGAGTAACGGAAGGTAAGCAAGGCAAGGAAAAGGAAGGAAAGGCCAGGGTAACGGAAGGAACGACACGGCAAGGGGAAAGAAGGCTAAGGCACGGCAACGCAGGCTAGGCAATGCACGGCAAGGCAAGGAAAGGGTAACGCATGGGAAAGCACGGTCAGGCGAGGCAAGGCTAAGGCACGACAACGCAAGGCTAGGAAATTCGGGGAAGGCAAGCAAAGAGTAACGGAAGGGAAGGAAGGCAAGGAAAAGCAAGGAAAGGCAAGGGTAAGGGAAGGAACGGCACGGCAAGGGGGAACAAGTCTAAGGCACGACACCGAATGCTAGGCAATGAACGGCAAGGCAAGGAAAGGGTAACGCATGGGAAAGCACGGTCAGGCGAGGCAAGGCTAAGGCACGACAACGCAAGGCTAGGCAATGCACGGAAAGCAAGCAAAGAGTAACGGAACGCAAGGAAGGCAAGGGAAAGCAAGGGAAGGCAAGTGTAACGGAAGGAACGGCACGGCAAGGGGAAACAAGGCTAAGGCACGACAACGCACGCTAGGCAATGCACGGCAAGGCAAGGAAAGGGTAACGCATGGGAAAGCACGGTCAGGCGAGGTAAGGCTAAGGAAAGCCAACGCAAGGCTAGGCAATGCACGGAAAGCAAGCAAGGAGTAACGGAATGCAAGGAAGGAAAGGGAAAGCAAGGTAAGGCAAGGGTAACGGAAGGAACGGTACGGCAAGGGGTAACAAGGCTAAGGCACGACAACACACGGCTAGGAAATGCACGGCAAAGCAAGGAAAGGGTAACGCAAGGCAAGGCACGGTGAGGCTAGGCAAGGTTAATGCACGACAACGCAAGGCTAGGCAATGCACGACAATGCAAGGAAAGCTTAAAGCAAAGGAGGGCACGGTCAGGCGAGATAAGGCTAAGGCACGACAACGCAAGGCTAGGCAATGCACGGAAGGCAAGCAAAGAGTACCGGAAGGTAAGGAAGGCAAGGGAAAGCAAGGAAAGGCAATGGTAACGGAAGGAACGGCACGGCAAGGGGAAACAAGGCTAAGGCACGACAACGCAAGCTAGGCAATGCACGGCAAGGCAAGGAAAGGGTAACGCATGGGAAAGCACGGTCAGGCGAGGCAAGGCTAAGGCACGACAACCCAAGGCTAGGCAATGCACGGAAGGCAAGCAAAGAGAAACGGAAGGTAAGGAAGGAAAGGGAAAGCAAAGAAAGGCAAGTGTAACGGAAGGAACGGCACGGCAAGGGGAAACAAGGCTAAGGCACGACAAGGCACGGCTAGGCAATGCACGGCAAGGCAAGCAAACGGTAACGCAAGCAAAGGCACGGTGAGGCTAGGCAAGGCTAATGCACGAAAACGCATGGCTAGGCGATGCACGACAATGCAAGGAAAGCTTAAAGAAAAGGAAGGCAAGGTCAGGCGAGATAAGGCTAAGGCACGACAACGCAAGGCTAGGAAATTCAGGGAAGGCAAGTAAAGAGTAACGGAAGGTAAGGAAGGCAAGGGAAAGCAAGGAAAGGCAAGGGTAACGGAAGGAACGGCACGGCAAGGGGAAACAAGGCTAAGGCACGGCAACGCAGGCTAGTCAATGCACGGCAAGGCAAGGAAAGGGTAACGCATGGGAAAGCACGTTCAGGCGAGGCAAGAATAAGGCACAACAACGCAAGGCTAGGCAATGCACGGAAGGCAAGCAAAGAGTAACGGAAGGTAAGGAAGGAAGGGAAAGGAAGGAAAGGCAAGTGTAACGGAAGGAACGGCACGGCAAGGGGAAACAAGGCTAAGGCACGACAACGCACGGCTAGGCAATGCACGGAAAGGCAAGGAAAGGGTAATGCATGGGAAAGCACGGTCAGGCGATGCAAGGCTAAGGCATGACAACGCAAGGCTAGGCAATGCACGGAAAACAAGCAAAGAGTAACGGAACGCAAGGAAGGCAAGGGAAAGCAAGGGAAGGCAAGGGTAACGGAAGGAACGGCACGGCAAGGGGTAACAAGGCTAAGGCACGGCAACGCAGGGCTAGGCAATGCACGGCAAGGCAAGGAAAGGGTAACGCAGTGGAAGGCACGGTCAGGTGAGGCAAGGATAAGGCACGACAATGCAAGGCTAGGCAATGCACGGCAAGGCAAGGAAAGAGTAACGGAAGGCAAGGCACGGTGAGGCTAGGCAAGGCTAATGCACGACAACGCAAGGCTAGGCAATGCACGACAATGCAAGTAAAGCTTAAAGCAAAGGAAGGCACGGTCAGGCGAGATAAGGCTAAGGCACGACAACGCAAGGCTAGGCAATGCACGGAAAGCAAGCAAAGAGTAACGGAACGCAAGGAAGGAAAGGGAAAGCAAGGGAAGGCAAGGGTAACGGAAGGAACGGCACGGCAAGGGGTAAGAAGGCTAAGGCACGACAACGCAGGGCTAGGCAATGCACGGCAAGGCAAGGAAAGAGTTACGGAAGGAAAGGAAGGCAAGGCAAAGCCAGGCAAGGCAAGTGTAACAAAAGGCACGCAACGGCAAGGGGAAACAAGGCTAAGGAACGACAACGGACGGCTAGGCAATGCACGGCAAGGCAAGGAAAGCTTAAAGCAAAGGAAGGCAAGGTCAGGCGAGATAAGGCAAAGGCACGACAACGCAAGGCTAGGCAATTCAGGGAAGGCAAGCAAAGAGTAACGGAAGGTAAGCAAGGCAAGGAAAAGCAAGGAAAGTCAAGGGTAACGGAAGGAACGGCACGGCAAGGGGAAACAAGTCTAAGGCACGACACCGAACGCTAGGCAATGAACGGCAAGGCAAGGAAAGGGTTACGCATGGGAAACCACGGTCAGGCGAGGCAAGGCTAAGGCACGACAACGCAAGGCTAGGCAATGCACGGAAGGCAATCAAAGAGTAACGGAAGGTAAGGAAGGCAAGGGAAAGCAAGGAAAGGCAAGTGTAACGGAAGGAACGGCACGGCAAGGGGAAACAAGGCTAAGGCGCGACAACGCACGCTAGGCAATGCACGGCAAGGCAAGGAAAGGGTAACGCAGGGGAAGGCACGGTCAGGTGAGGCAAGGATAAGGCACGACAATGCAAGGCTAGGCAATGCACGGCAAGGCAAGGAAAGAGTAACGGAAGGAAAGGAAGGCAAGGCAAAGCCAGGCAAGGCAAGTGTAACAAAAGGCACGCAACGGCAAGGGGAAACAAGGCTAAGGCACGACAACGCACGGCTAGGCAATGCACGGCAAGGCAAGGAAAGGGTAACGCAAGGCAAGGCACGGTGAGGCTAGGCAAGGCTAATGCACGACAACGCAAGGCTAGGCAATGCACGACAATGCAAGGAAAGCTTAAAGCAAAGGAAGGCACGGTCAGGCGAGATAAGGCTAAGGCACGACAACGCAAGGCTAGGCAATGCACGGAAGGCAAGCAAAGAGTAACGGAAGGTAAGCAAGGCAAGGAAAAGCAAGGAAAGTCAAGGGTAACGGAAGGAACGGCACGGCAAGGATAAACAAGGCTAAGGCACGGCAACGCAGGCTAGGCAATGCACGGCAAGGCAAGGAAAGGGTAACGCATGGGAAAGCACGGTCAGGCGAGGCAAGGCTAAGGTATGACAACGGAAGGCTAGGCAATGCACGGAAAGCAAGCAAAGAGTAACGGAACGCAAGGAAGGCAAGGGAAAGCAAGGGAAGGTAAGGGTAACGGAAGGAACGGCACGGCAAGGGGAAACAAGGCTAAGGCACGGCAACGTAGGCTAGGCAATGCACGGCAAGGCAAGGAAAGGGTAACGCATGGGAAAGCACGTTCAGGCGAGGCAAGGCTAAGGCACGACAACGCAAGGCTAGGCAATGCACGGAAGGCAAGCAAAGAGTAACGGAAGGTAAGGAAGGCAAGGGAAAGCAAAGAAAGGCAAGTGTAACGGAAGGAACGGCACGGCAAGGGGAAACAAGGCTAAGGCACGACAACGCACGGCTAGGCAATGCACGGCAAGGCAAGGAAAGGGTAACGCAAGGAAAGGCACGGTGAGGCTAGGCAAGGCTAATGCACGAAAACGCAAGGCTAGGCGATGCACGACAATGCAAGGAAAGCTTAAAGCAAAGGAAGGCAAGGTCAGGCGAGATAAGGCTAAGGCACGTCAACGCAAGGCTCGGAAATTCAAGGAAGGCAAGCAAAGAGTAACAGAAGGTAAGCTAGGCAAGGAAAAGGAAGGACAGGCCAGGGTAACGGAAGGAACGGCACAGCAAGGGGAAACAAGGCTAAGGCACGACAAGGCACGGCTAGGCAATACACGGCAAGGCAAGCAAACGGTAACGCAAAGAAAGGCACGGTGAGGCTAGGGAAGGCTAATGCACGAAAACGCATGGCTAGGCGATGCACGACAATGCAAGGAAAGCTTAAAGCAAAGGAAGGCAAGGTCAGGCGAGATAAGGCTAAGGCACGACAACGCAAGGCTAGGAAATTCAGGGAAGGCAAGTAAAGAGTAACGGAAGGTAAGCAAGGCAAGGAAAAGGAAGGAAAGGCCAGGGTAACGGAAGGAACGGCACGGCAAGGGGAAACAAGGCTAAGGCACGGCAACGCAGGCTAGGCAATGCACGGCAAGGCAAGGAAAGGGTAACGCATGGGAAAGCACGTTCAGGCGAGGCAAGGCTAAGGCACAACGACGCAAGGCTAGGCAATGCACGGAAGGCAAGCAAAGAGTAACGGAAGGTAAGGAAGGCAAGGGAAAGGAAGGAAAGGCAAGTGTAACGGAAGGAACGGCACGGCAAGGGGAAACAAGGCTAACGCACGACAACGCACGGCTAGGCAATGCACGGCAAGGCAAGGAAAGGGTAACGCATGGGAAAGCACGGTCAGGCGATGCAAGGCTAAGGCATGACAACGCAAGGCTAGGCAATGCACGGAAAGCAAGCAAAGAGTAACGGAACGCAAGGAAGGCAAGGGAAAGCAAGGGAAGGCAAGGGTAACGGAAGGAACGGCACGGCAAGGGGAAACAAGGCTAAGGCACGGCAACGCAGGGTTAGGCAATGCACGGCAAGGCAAGGAAAGGGTAACGCAGGGGAAGGCACGGTCAGGTGAGGCAAGGATAAGGCACGACAATGCAAGGCTAGGCAATGCACGGCAAGGCAAGGAAAGAGTAACGCAAGGCAAGGCACGGTGAGGCTAGGCAAGGCTAATGCACGACAACGCAAGGGTAGGCAATGCACGACAATGCAAGTAAAGCTTAAAGCAAAAGAAGGCACGGTCAGGCGAGATAAGGCTAAGGCACGACAACGCAAGGCTAGGCAATGCACGGAAAGCAAGCAAAGAGTAACGGAACGCAAGGAAGGCAAGGGAAAGCAAGGGAAGGCAAGGGTAACGGAAGGAACGGCACGGCAAGGGGTAACAAGGCTAAGGCACGACAACGCAGGGCTAGGCAATGCACGGCAAGGCAAGGAAAGAGTAACGGAAGGAAAAGAAGGCAAGGCAAAGCCAGGCAAGGCAAGTGTAACAAAAGGCACGCAACGGCAAGGGGAAACAAGGCTAAGGCACGACAACACACGGCTAGGAAATGCACGGCAAGGCAAGGAAAGGGTAACGCAAGGCAAGGCACGGTGAGGCTAGGCAAGGCTAATGCACGACAACGCAAGGCTAGGCAATGCACGACAATGCAAGTAAAGCTTAAAGCAAAGGAATGCACGGTCAGGCGAGATAAGGCTAAGGCACGACAACGCAAGGCTAGGCAATGCACGGAAGGCAAGCAAAGAGTAACGGAAGGTAAGGAAGGCAAGGGAAAGCAAAGAAAGGCAAGTGTAACGGAAGGAACGGCACGGCAAGGGGAAACAAGGCTAAGGCACGACAACGCACGCTAGGCAATGCACGGCAAGGCAAGGAAAGGGTAACGCATGGGAAAGCACGGTCAGGCGAGGCAAGGCTAAGGAAAGCCAACGCAAGGCTAGGCAATGCACGGAAAGCAAGCAAGGAGTAACGGAATGCAAGGAAGGAAAGGGAAAGCAAGGGAAGGCAAGGGTAACGGAAGGAACGGCACGGCAAGGGGAAACAAGGCTAAGGCACGACAAGGCACGGCTAGGCAATGCACGGCAAGGCAAGCAAAGGGTAACGCAAGAAAAGGCACGGTGAGGCTAGGCAAGGCTAATGCACGAAAACGCATGGCTAGGCGATGCACGACAATGCAAGGAAAGCTTAAAGCAAAGGAAGGCAAGGTCAGGCGAGATAAGGCTAAGGCACGACAACGCAAGGCTAGGAAATTCAGGGAAGGCAAGCAAAGAGTAACGGAAGGTAAGCAAGGCAAGGAAAAGGAAGGAAAGGCCAGGGTAACGGAAGGAACGACACGGCAAGGGGAAACAAGGCTAAGGCACGGCAACGCAGGCTAGGCAATGCACGGCAAGGCAAGGAAAGGGTAACGCATGGGAAAGCACGGTCAGGCGAGGCAAGGCTAAGGCACGACAACGCAAGGCTAGGAAATTCGGGGAAGGCAAGCAAAGAGTAACGGAAGGGAAGGAAGGCAAGGAAAAGCAAGGAAAGGCAAGGGTAAGGGAAGGAACGGCACGGCAAGGGGGAACAAGTCTAAGGCACGACACCGAATGCTAGGCAATGAACGGCAAGGCAAGGAAAGGGTATCGCATGGGAAAGCACGGTCAGGCGATGCAAGGCTAAGGCATGACAACGCAAGGCTAGGCAATGCACGGAAAGCAAGCAAAGAGTAACGGAACGCAAGGAAGGCAAGGGAAAGCAAGGGAAGGCAAGGGTAACGGAAGGAACGTCACGGCAAGGGGTAACAAGGCTAAGGCACGGCAACGCAGGGTTAGGCAATGCACGGCAAGGCAAGGAAAGGGTAACGCAGGGGAAGGCACGGTCAGGTGAGGCAAGGATAAGGCACGACAATGCAAGGCTAGGCAATGCACGGCAAGGCAAGGAATGAGTAACGCAAGGCAAGGCACGGTGAGGCTAGGCAAGGCTAATGCACGAAAACGCAAGGCTAGGCGATGCACGACAATGCAAGGAAAGCTTAAAGCAAAGGAAGGCAAGGTCAGGCGAGATAAGGCTAAGGCACGACAACGCAAGGCTAGGAAATTCAGGGAAGGCAAGCAAAGAGTAACGGAAGTAAGGAAGGCAAGGGAAAGCAAGGGAAGGCAAGGGTAACGGAAGGAACGGCACGGCAAGGGGTAAGAAGGCTAAGGCACGACAACGCAGGGCTAGGCAATGCACGGCAAGGCAAGGAAAGAGGCAAGGCTAAGGCAGACAACGCCAGGCAAGGCAAGTGTAACAAAAGGCACGCAACGGCAAGGGGAAACAAGGCTAAGGCACGACAACGGACGGCTAGGCAATGCACGGCAAGGCAAGGAAAGCTTAAAGCAAAGGAAGGCAAGGTCAGGCGTGATAAGGCAAAGGCACGACAACGCAAGGCTAGGCAATTCAGGGAAGGCAAGCAAAGAGTAACGGAAGGTAAGCAAGGCAAGGAAAAGCAAGGAAAGTCAAGGGTAACGGAAGGAACGGCACGGCAAGGGGAAACAAGTCTAAGGCACGACACCGAACGCTAGGCAATGAACGGCAAGGCAAGGAAAGGGTTACGCATGGGAAACCACGGTCAGGCGAGGCAAGGCTAAGGCACGACAACGCAAGGCTAGGCAATGCACGGAAGGCAATCAAAGAGTAACGGAAGGTAAGGAAGGCAAGGGAAAGCAAGGAAAGGCAAGTGTAACGGAAGGAACGGCACGGCAAGGGGAAACAAGGCTAAGGCGCGACAACGCACGCTAGGCAATGCACGGCAAGGCAAGGAAAGGGTAACGCAGGGGAAGGCACGGTCAGGTGAGGCAAGGATAAGGCACGACAATGCAAGGCTAGGCAATGCACGGCAAGGCAAGGAAAGAGTAACGGAAGGAAAGGAAGGCAAGGCAAAGCCAGGCAAGGCAAGTGTAACAAAAGGCACGCAACGGCAAGGGGAAACAAGGCTAAGGCACGACAACGCACGGCTAGGCAATGCACGGCAAGGCAAGGAAAGGGTAACGCAAGGCAAGGCACGGTGAGGCTAGGCAAGGCTAATGCACGACAACGCAAGGCTAGGCAATGCACGACAATGCAAGGAAAGCTTAAAGCAAAGGAAGGCACGGTCAGGCGAGATAAGGCTAAGGCACGACAACGCAAGGCTAGGCAATGCACGGAAGGCAAGCAAAGAGTAACGGAAGGTAAGCAAGGCAAGGAAAAGCAAGGAAAGTCAAGGGTAACGGAAGGAACGGCACGGCAAGGATAAACAAGGCTAAGGCACGGCAACGCAGGCTAGGCAATGCACGGCAAGGCAAGGAAAGGGTAACGCATGGGAAAGCACGGTCAGGCGAGGCAAGGCTAAGGTATGACAACGGAAGGCTAGGCAATGCACGGAAAGCAAGCAAAGAGTAACGGAACGCAAGGAAGGCAAGGGAAAGCAAGGGAAGGTAAGGGTAACGGAAGGAACGGCACGGCAAGGGGAAACAAGGCTAAGGCACGGCAACGTAGGCTAGGCAATGCACGGCAAGGCAAGGAAAGGGTAACGCATGGGAAAGCACGTTCAGGCGAGGCAAGGCTAAGGCACGACAACGCAAGGCTAGGCAATGCACGGAAGGCAAGCAAAGAGTAACGGAAGGTAAGGAAGGCAAGGGAAAGCAAAGAAAGGCAAGTGTAACGGAAGGAACGGCACGGCAAGGGGAAACAAGGCTAAGGCACGACAACGCACGGCTAGGCAATGCACGGCAAGGCAAGGAAAGGGTAACGCAAGGAAAGGCACGGTGAGGCTAGGCAAGGCTAATGCACGAAAACGCAAGGCTAGGCGATGCACGACAATGCAAGGAAAGCTTAAAGCAAAGGAAGGCAAGGTCAGGCGAGATAAGGCTAAGGCACGTCAACGCAAGGCTCGGAAATTCAAGGAAGGCAAGCAAAGAGTAACGGAAGGTAAGCTAGGCAAGGAAAAGGAAGGACAGGCCAGGGTAACGGAAGGAACGGCACGGCAAGGGGAAACAAGGCTAAGGCACGACAAGGCACGGCTAGGCAATGCACGGCAAGGCAAGCAAACGGTAACGCAAAGAAAGGCACGGTGAGGCTAGGGAAGGCTAATGCACGAAAACGCATGGCTAGGCGATGCACGACAATGCAAGGAAAGCTTAAAGCAAAGGAAGGCAAGGTCAGGCGAGATAAGGCTAAGGCACGACAACGCAAGGCTAGGAAATTCAGGGAAGGCAAGTAAAGAGTAACGGAAGGTAAGCAAGGCAAGGAAAAGGAAGGAAAGGCCAGGGTAACGGAAGGAACGACACGGCAAGGGGAAACAAGGCTAAGGCACGGCAACGCAGGCTAGGCAATGCACGGCAAGGCAAGGAAAGGGTAACGCATGGGAAAGCACGTTCAGGCGAGGCAAGGCTAAGGCACGACGACGCAAGGCTAGGCAATGCACGGAAGGCAAGCAAAGAGTAACGGAAGGTAAGGAAGGCAAGGGAAAGGAAGGAAAGGCAAGTGTAACGGAAGGAACGGCACGGCAAGGGGAAACAAGGCTAACGCACGACAACGCACGGCTAGGCAATGCACGGCAAGGCAAGGAAAGGGTAACGCATGGGAAAGCACGGTCAGGCGATGCAAGGCTAAGGCATGACAACGCAAGGCTAGGCAATGCACGGAAAGCAAGCAAAGAGTAACGGAACGCAAGGAAGGCAAGGGAAAGCAAGGGAAGGCAAGGGTAACGGAAGGAACGTCACGGCAAGGGGTAACAAGGCTAAGGCACGGCAACGCAGGGTTAGGCAATGCACGGCAAGGCAAGGAAAGGGTAACGCAGGGGAAGGCACGGTCAGGTGAGGCAAGGATAAGGCACGACAATGCAAGGCTAGGCAATGCACGGCAAGGCAAGGAAAGAGTAACGCAAGGCAAGGCACGGTGAGGCTAGGCAAGGCTAATGCACGACAACGCAAGGGTAGGCAATGCACGACAATGCAAGTAAAGCTTAAAGCAAAAGAAGGCACGGTCAGGCGAGATAAGGCTAAGGCACGACAACGCAAGGCTAGGCAATGCACGGAAAGCAAGCAAAGAGTAACGGAACGCAAGGAAGGCAAGGGAAAGCAAGGGAAGGCAAGGGTAACGGAAGGAACGGCACGGCAAGGGGTAACAAGGCTAAGGCACGACAACGCAGGGCTAGGCAATGCACGGCAAGGCAAGGAAAGAGTAACGGAAGGAAAGGAAGGCAAGGCAAAGCCAGGCAAGGCAAGTGTAACAAAAGGCACGCAACGGCAAGGGGAAACAAGGCTAAGGCACGACAACACACGGCTAGGAAATGCACGGCAAGGCAAGGAAAGGGTAACGCAAGGCATGGCACGGTGAGGCTAGGCAAGGCTAATGCACGACAACGCAAGGCTAGGCAATGCACGACAATGCAAGTAAAGCTTAAAGCAAAGGAATGCACGGTCAGGCGAGATAAGGCTAAGGCACGACAACGCAAGGCTAGGCAATGCACGGAAGGCAAGCAAAGAGTAACGGAAGGTAAGGAAGGCAAGGGAAAGCAAAGAAAGGCAAGTGTAACGGAAGGAACGGCACGGCAAGGGGAAACAAGGCTAAGGCACGACAACGCACGCTAGGCAATGCACGGCAAGGCAAGGAAAGGGTAACGCATGGGAAAGCACGGTCAGGCGAGGCAAGGCTAAGGAAAGCCAACGCAAGGCTAGGCAATGCACGGAAAGCAAGCAAGGAGTAACGGAATGCAAGGAAGGAAAGGGAAAGCAAGGGAAGGCAAGGGTAACGGAAGGAACGGCACGGCAAGGGGAAACAAGGCTAAGGCACGACAAGGCACGGCTAGGCAATGCACGGCAAGGCAAGCAAAGGGTAACGCAAGAAAAGGCACGGTGAGGCTAGGCAAGGCTAATGCACGAAAACGCAAGGCTAGGCGATGCACGACAATGCAAGGAAAGCTTAAAGCAAAGGAAGGCAAGGTCAGGCGAGATAAGGCTAAGGCACGACAACGCAAGGCTAGGAAATTCAGGGAAGGCAAGCAAAGAGTAACGGAAGGTAAGCAAGGCAAGGAAAAGGAAGGAAAGGCCAGGGTAACGGAAGGAACGACACGGCAAGGGGAAACAAGGCTAAGGCACGGCAACGCAGGCTAGGCAATGCACGGCAAGGCAAGGAAAGGGTAACGCATGGGAAAGCACGGTCAGGCGAGGCAAGGCTAAGGCACGACAACGCAAGGCTAGGAAATTCGGGGAAGGCAAGCAAAGAGTAACGGAAGGGAAGGAATGCAAGGAAAAGCAAGGAAAGGCAAGGGTAACGGAAGGAACGGCACGGCAAGGGGGAACAAGTCTAAGGCACGACAACGCACGCTAGGCAATGAACGGCAAGGCAAGGAAAGGGTAACGCATGGGAAAGCATGGTCAGGCGAGGCAAGGCTAAGGCACGACAACGCAAGGCTAGGCAATGCACGGAAAGCAAGCAAAGAGTAACGGAACGCAAGGAAGGCAAGGGAAAGCAAGGGAAGGCAAGTGTAACGGAAGGAACGGCACGGCAAGGGGAAACAAGGCTAAGGCACGACAACGCACGCTAGGCAATGCACGGCAAGGCAAGGAAAGGGTAACGCATGGGAAAGCACGGTCAGGCGATGCAAGGCTAAGGAAAGCCAACGCAAGGCTAGGCAATGCACGGAAAGCAAGCAAGGAGTAACGGAATGCAAGGAAGGAAAGGGAAAGCAAGGGAAGGCAAGGGTAACGGAAGGAACGGTACGGCAAGGGGTAACAAGGCTAAGGCACGACAACACACGGCTAGGAAATGCACGGCAAAGCAAGGAAAGGGTAACGCAAGGCAAGGCACGGTGAGGCTAGGCAAGGTTAATGCACGACAACGCAAGGCTAGGCAATGCACGACAATGCAAGGAAAGCTTAAAGCAAAGGAAGGCACGGTCAGGCGAGATAAGGCTAAGGCACGACAACGCAAGGCTAGGCAATGCACGGAAGGCAAGCAAAGAGTAACGGAAGGTAAGGAAGGCAAGGGAAAGCAAGGAAAGGCAATGGTAACGGAAGGAACGGCACGGCAAGGGGAAACAAGGCTAAGGCACGACAACGCACGCTAGGCAATGCACGGCAAGGCAAGGAAAGGGTAACGCATGGGAAAGCACGGTCAGGCGAGGCAAGGCTAAGGCACGACAACCCAAGGCTAGGCAATGCACGGAAGGCAAGCAAAGAGAAACGGAAGGTAAGGAAGGAAAGGGAAAGCAAAGAAAGGCAAGTGTAACGGAAGGAACGGCACGGCAAGGGGAAACAAGGCTAAGGCACGACAAGGCACGGCTAGGCAATGCACGGCAAGGCAAGCAAACGGTAAAGCAAGCAAAGGCACGGTGAGGCTAGGCAAGGCTAATGCACGAAAACGCATGGCTAGGCGATGCACGACAATGCAAGGAAAGCTTAAAGCAAAGGAAGGCAAGGTCAGGCGAGATAATGCTAAGGCACGACAACGCAAGGCTAGGAAATTCAGGGAAGGCAAGTAAAGAGTAACGGAAGGTAAGCAAGGCAAGGAAAAGGAAGGAAAGGCCAGGGTAATGGAAGGAACGGCACGGCAAGGGGAAACAAGGCTAAGGCACGACAACGCACGCTAGGCAATGCACGGCAAGGCAAGGAAAGGGTAACGCATGGGAAAGCACGGTCAGGCGAGGCAAGGTTAAGGCACGACAACGCAAGGCTAGGCAATGCACGGAAAGCAAGCAAGGAGTAACGGAATGCAAGGAAGGAAAGGGAAAGCAAGGGAAGGCAAGGGTAACGGAAGGAAGGGCACGGCAAGGGGTAACAAGGCTAAGGCACGAAAACACACAGCTAGGAAATGCACGGCAAGGCAAGGAAAGGGTAACGCAAGGCAAGGCACGCTGAGGCTAGGCAAGGTTAATGCACGACAACGCAAGGCTAGGCAATGCACGACAATGCAAGGAAAGCTTAAAGCAAAGGAAGGTACGGTCAGGCGAGATAAGGCTAAGGCACGACAACGCAAGGCTAGGCAATGCACGGAAGGCAAGCAAAGAGTAACGGAAGGTAAGGAAGGCAAGGGAAAGCAAGGAAAGGCAAGGGTAACGGAAGGAACGGCACGGCAAGGGGAAAAAAGGCTAAGACACCACAATGCACGGCTAGGGAAGGCAGGGCAAGGCAAGGAAAGGGTAACGCAAGGCAAGGCACGGTCAGGCGAGGCAAAGCTAAGGCACGACAACGCAAGGCTAGGCAATGCACGGAAGGCAAGCAAAGAGTAACGGAAGGCAAGGAAGGCAAGGGAAAGCAAGGGAAGGCAAGGGTAATGGAAGGAACATCACGGTAAGGGGAAAAAAGGCTAAGGCACGACAACGGACGCTAGGCAATGCACGGCAAGGCAAGGAAAGGGTAACGCATGGGAAAGCATGGTCAGGCGAGGCAAGGCTATGGCACGACAACCCAAGGCTAGGCAATGCACGGAAGGCAAGCCAAGAGTAACGGAAGATAAGGAAGGAAAGGGAAAGCAAAGAAAGGCAAGTGAAACGGAAGGAACGGCACGGCAAGGGCAAACAAGGCTAAGGCACGACAACGCACGGCTAGGCAATGCACGGCAAGGCAAGCAAAAAGTAACGCAAGGAAAGGCACGGTGAGGCTAGGCAAGGCTAATGCACGAAAACGCAAGGCTAGGCGATGCACGACAATGCAAGGAAAGCTTAAAGCAAAGGAAGGCAAGGTCAGGCGAGATAAGGCTAAGGCACGACAACGCAAGGCTAGGAAATTCAGGGAAGGCAAGCAAAGAGTAACGGAATGTAAGGAAGGCAAGGGAAAGCAAGGAAAGGCAAGTGTAACGGAAGGAACGGCACGGCAAGGCGAAACAAGGCTAAGGCACGACAACGCACGGCTAGGCAATGCACGGCAAGGCAAGGAAAGGGTAACGCATGGGAAAGCACGGTCAGGCGAGGCAAGGCTAAGGCATGACAACGCAAGGCTAGGCAATGCACGGAAAGCAAGCAAAGAGTAACGGAACGCAAGGAAGGCAAGGGAAAGCAAGGAAAGGTAAGTGTAACGGAACGAACGGCACGGCAAGGGGAAACAAGGCTAAGGCACGACAACGCACGGCTAGGCAATGCACGGCAAGGCAAGGAAAGCTTAAAGCAAAGGAAGGCAAGGTCAGGCGAGATAAGGCAAAGGCACGACAACGCAAGGCTAGGCAATTCAGGGAAGGCAAGCAAAGAGTAACGGAAGGTAAGCAAGGCAAGGAAAAGCAAGGAAAGGCAAGGGTAACGGAAGGAACGGTACGGCAAGGGGAAACAAGTCTAAGGCACGACACCGAACGCTAGGCAATGAACGGCAAGGCAAGGAAAGGGTTACGCATGGGAAACCACGGTCAGGCGAGGCAAGGCTAAGGCACGACAACGCAAGGCTAGGCAATGCACGGAAGGCAAGCAAAGAGTAACGGAAGGTAAGGAAGGCAAGGGAAAGCAAGAAAAGGCAAGTGTAACGGAAGGAACGGCACGGCAAGGGGAAACAAGGCTAAGGCGCGACAACGCACGCTAGGCAATGCACGGCAAGGCAAGGAAAGGGTAACGCAGGGGAAGGCACGGTCAGGTGAGGCAAGGATAAGGCACGACAATGCAAGGCTAGGCAATGCACGGCAAGGCAAGGAAAGAGTAACGGAAGGAAAGGAAGGCAAGGCAAAGCCAGGCAAGGCAAGTGTAACAAAAGGCACGCAACGGCAAGGGGAAACAAGGCTAAGGCACGACAACGCACGGCTAGGCAATGCACGGCAAGGCAAGGAAAGGGTAACGCAAGGCAAGGCACGGTGAGGCTAGGCAAGGCTAATGCACGACAACGCAAGGCTAGGCAATGCACGACAATGCAAGGAAAGCTTAAAGCAAAGGAAGGCACGGTCAGGCGAGATAAGGCTAAGGCACGACAACGCAAGGCTAGGCAATGCACGGAAGGCAAGCAAAGAGTAACGGAAGGTAAGCAAGGCAAGGAAAAGCAAGGAAAGTCAAGGGTAACGGAAGGAATGGCACGGCAAGGATAAACAAGGCTAAGGCACGGCAACGCAGGCTAGGCAATGCACGGCAAGGCAAGGAAAAGGTAACGCATGGGAAAGCACGGTCAGGCGAGGCAAGGCTAAGGTATGACAACGGAAGGCTAGGCAATGCACGGAAAGCAAGCAAAGAGTAACGGAACGCAAGGAAGGCAAGGGAAAGCAAGGGAAGGTAAGGGTAACGGAAGGAACGGCACGGCAAGGGGAAACAAGGCTAAGGCACGGCAACGTAGGCTAGGCAATGCACGGCAAGGCAAGGAAAGGGTAACGCATGGGAAAGCACGTTCAGGCGAGGCAAGGCTAAGGCACGACAACGCAAGGCTAGGCAATGCACGGAAGGCAAGCAAAGAGTAACGGAAGGTAAGGAAGGCAAGGGAAAGCAAAGAAAGGCAAGTGTAACGGAAGGAACGGCACGGCAAGGGGAAACAAGGCTAAGGCACGACAACGCACGGCTAGGCAATGCACGGCAAGGCAAGGAAAGGGTAACGCAAGGAAAGGCACGGTGAGGCTAGGCAAGGCTAATGCACGAAAACGCAAGGCTAGGCGATGCACGACAATGCAAGGAAAGCTTAAAGCAAAGGAAGGCAAGGTCAGGCGAGATAAGGCTAAGGAACGTCAACGCAAGGCTCGGAAATTCAAGGAAGGCAAGCAAAGAGTAACGGAAGGTAAGCTAGGCAAGGAAAAGGAAGGACAGGCCAGGGTAACGGAAGGAACGGCACGGCAAGGGGAAACAAGGCTAAGGCACGACAACGCACGGCTAGGCAATGCACGGCAAGGCAAGGAAAGGGTAACGCAAGGAAAGGCACGGTGAGGCTAGGCAAGGCTAATGCACGAAAACGCATGGCTAGGCGATGCACGACAATGCAAGGAAAGCTTAAAGCAAAGGAAGGCAAGGTCAGGCGAGATAAGGCTAAGGCACGACAACGCAAGGCTAGGAAATTCAGGGAAGGCAAGTAAAGAGTAACGGAAGGTAAGCAAGGCAAGGAAAAGGAAGGAAAGGCCAGGGTAACGGAAGGAACGGCACGGCAAGGGGAAACAAGGCTAAGGCACGGCAACGCAGGCTAGGCAATGCACGGCAAGGCAAGGAAAGGGTAACGCATGGGAAAGCACGTTCAGGCGAGGCAAGGCTAAGGCACAACGACGCAAGGCTAGGCAATGCACGGAAGGCAAGCAAAGAGTAACGGAAGGTAAGGAAGGCAAGGGAAAGGAAGGAAAGGCAAGTGTAACGGAAGGAACGGCACGGCAAGGGGAAACAAGGCTAACGCACGACAACGCACGGCTAGGCAATGCACGGCAAGGCAAGGAAAGGGTAACGCATGGGAAAGCACGGTCAGGCGATGCAAGGCTAAGGCATGACAACGCAAGGCTAGGCAATGCACGGAAAGCAAGCAAAGAGTAACGGAACGCAAGGAAGGCAAGGGAAAGCAAGGGAAGGCAAGGGTAACGGAAGGAACGTCACGGCAAGGGGTAACAAGGCTAAGGCACGGCAACGCAGGGTTAGGCAATGCACGGCAAGGCAAGGAAAGGGTAACGCAGGGGAAGGCACGGTCAGGTGAGGCAAGGATAAGGCACGACAATGCAAGGCTAGGCAATGCACGGCAAGGCAAGGAAAGAGTAACGCAAGGCAAGGCACGGTGAGGCTAGGCAAGGCTAATGCACGACAACGCAACGGTAGGCAATGCACGACAATGCAAGTAAATCTTAAAGCAAAAGAAGGAACGGTCAGGCGAGATAAGGCTAAGGCACGACAACGCAAGGCTAGGCAATGCACGGAAGGCAAGCAAAGAGTAACGGAAGGCAAGGAAGGCAAGGGAAAGCAAGGGAAGGCAAGGGTAACGGAAGGAACGGCACGGCAAGGGGTAACAAGGCTAAGGCACGACAACTCAGGGCTAGGAAATGCACGGCAAGGCAAGGAAAGAGTAACGGAAGGAAAGGAAGGCAAGGCAAAGCCAGGCAAGGCAAGTGTAACAAAAGGCACGCAACGGCAAGGGGAAACAAGGCTAAGGCACGACAACACTCGGCTAGGAAATGCACGGCAAGGCAAGGAAAGGGTAACGCAAGGCAAGGCACGGTGAGGCTAGGCAAGGCTAATGCACGACAACGCAAGGCTAGGCAATGCACGACAATGCAAGTAAAGCTTAAAGCAAAGGAATGCACGGTCAGGCGAGATAAGGCTAAGGCACGACAACGCAAGGCTAGGCAATGCACGGAAGGCAAGCAAAGAGTAACGGAAGGTAAGGAAGGCACGGGAAAGCAAAGAAAGGCAAGTGTAACGGAAGGAACGGCACGGCAAGGGGAAACAAGGCTAAGGCACGACAATGCACGCTAGGCAATGCACGGCAAGGCAAGGAAAGGGTAACGCATGGGAAAGCACGGTCAGGCGAGGCAAGGCTAAGGAAAGCCAACGCAAGGCTAGGCAATGCACGGAAAGCAAGCAAGGAGTAACGGAATGCAAGGAAGGAAAGGGAAAGCAAGGGAAGGCAAGGGTAACGGAAGGAACGGCACGGCAAGGGGAAACAAGGCTAAGGCACGACAAGGCACGGCTAGGCAATGCACGGCAAGGCAAGCAAAGGGTAAAGCAAGAAAAGGCACGGTGAGGCTAGGCAAGGCTAATGCACGAAAACGCAAGGCTAGACGATGCACGACAATGCAAGGAAAGCTTAAAGCAAAGGAAGGCAAGGTCAGGCGAGATAAGGCTAAGGCACGACAACGCAAGGCTAGGAAATTCAGGGAAGGCAAGCAAAGAGTAACGGAAGGTAAGCAAGGCAAGGAAAAGGAAGGAAAGGCCAGGGTAACGGAAGGAACGACACGGCAAGGGGAAACAAGGCTAAGGCACGGCAACGCAGGCTAGGCAATGCACGGCAAGGCAAGGAAAGGGTAACGCATGGGAAAGCACGGTCAGGCGAGGCAAGGCTAAGGCACGACAACGCAAGGCTAGGAAATTCGGGGAAGGCAAGCAAAGAGTAACGGAAGGGAAGGAAGGCAAGGAAAAGCAAGGAAAGGCAAGGGTAACGGAAGGAACGGCACGGCAAGGGGAAACAAGTCTAAGGCACGACACCGAATGCTTGGCAATGAACGGCAAGGCAAGGAAAGGGTAACGCATGGGAAAGCACGGTCAGGCGAGGCAAGGCTAAGGCACGACAACGCAAGGCTAGGCAATGCACGGAAAGCAAGCAAGGAGTAACGGAATGCAAGGAAGGAAAGGGAAAGCAAGGGAAGGCAAGGGTAACGGAAGGAAAGGTACGGCAAGGGGTAACAAGGCTAAGGCACGACAACACACGGCTAGGAAATGCACGGCAAAGCAAGGAAAGGGTAACGCAAGGCAAGGCACGGTGAGGCTAGGCAAGGGTAATGCACGACAACGCAAGGCTAGGCAATGCACGACAATGCAAGGAAAGCTTAAAGCAAAGGAAGGCAAGGTCAGGCGAGATAAGGCTAAGGCACGACAACGCAAGGCTAGGCAATGCACGGAAGGCAAGCAAAGAGTAACGGAAGGTAAGGAAGGCAAGGGAAAGCAAGGAAAGGCAATGGTAACGGAAGGAACGGCACGGCAAGGGGAAACAAGGCTAAGGCACGACAACGCACGCTAGGCAATGCACGGCAAGGCAAGGAAAGGGTAACGCATGGGAACGCACGTTCAGGCGAGGCAAGGCTAAGGCACGACAACGCAAGGCTAGGCAATGCACGGAAGGCAAGCAAAGAGTAACGGAAGGTAAGGAAGGCAAGGGAAAGCAAAGAAAGGCAAGTGTAACGGAAGGAACGGCACGGCAAGGGGAAACAAGGCTAAGGCACGACAACGCACGGCTAGGCAATGCACGGCAAGGCAAGGAAAGGGTAACGCAAGGAAAGGCACGGTGAGGCTAGGCAAGGCTAATGCACGAAAACGCAAGGCTAGGCGATGCACGACAATGCAAGGAAAGCTTAAAGCAAAGGAAGGCAAGGTCAGGCGAGATAAGGCTAAGGCACGTCAACGCAAGGCTCGGAAATTCAAGGAAGGCAAGCAAAGAGTAACGGAAGGTAAGCTAGGCAAGGAAAAGGAAGGACAGGCCAGGGTAACGGAAGGAACGGCACGGCAAGGGGAAACAAGGCTAAGGCACGACAAGGCACGGCTAGGCAATGCACGGCAAGGCAAGCAAACGGTAACGCAAGGAAAGGCACGGTGAGGCTAGGGAAGGCTAATGCACGAAAACGCATGGCTAGGCGATGCACGACAATGCAAGGAAAGCTTAAAGCAAAGGAAGGCAAGGTCAGGCGAGATAAGGCTAAGGCACGACAACGCAAGGCTAGGAAATTCAGGGAAGGCAAGTAAAGAGTAACGGAAGGAAGGCAAGGCAAGGAAAAGGAAGGAAAGGCCAGGGTAACGGAAGGAACGGCACGGCAAGGGGAAACAAGGCTAAGGCACGGCAACGCAGGCTAGGCAATGCACGGCAAGGCAAGGAAAGGGTAACGCATGGGAAAGCACGTTCAGGCGAGGCAAGGCTAAGGCACAACGACGCAAGGCTAGGCAATGCACGGAAGGCAAGCAAAGAGTAACGGAAGGTAAGGAAGGCAAGGGAAAGGAAGGAAAGGCAAGTGTAACGGAAGGAACGGCACGGCAAGGGGAAACAAGGCTAAGGCACGACAACGCACGGCTAGGCAATGCACGGCAAGGCAAGGAAAGGGTAACGCATGGGAAAGCACGGTCAGGCGAGGCAAGGCTAAGGCATGACAACGCAAGGCTAGGCAATGCACGGAAAGCAAGCAAAGAGTAACGGAACGCAAGGAAGGCAAGGGAAAGCAAGGGAAGGCAAGGGTAACGGAAGGAACGTCACGGCAAGGGGAAACAAGGCTAAGGCACGACAACGCAGGGCTAGGCAATGCACGGCAAGGCAAGGAAAGGGTAACGCAAGGCAAGGCACGGTGAGGCTAGGCAAGGCTAATGCACGACAACGCAAGGCTAGGCAATGCACGACAATGCAAGGAAAGCTTAAAGCAAAGGAAGGCACGGTCAGGCGAGATCAGGCTAAGGCACGACAACGCAAGGCTAGGCAATGCACGGAAGGCAAGCAAAGAGTAACGGAAGGTAAGCAAGGCAAGGAAAAGCAAGGAAAGTCAAGGGTAACGGAAGGAACGGCACGGCAAGGATAAACAAGGCTAAGGCACGGCAACGCAGGCTAGGCAATGCACGGCAAGGCAAGGAAAGGGTAACGCATGGGAAAGCACGGTCAGGCGAGGCAAGGCTAAGGTATGACAACGCAAGGCTAGGCAATGCACGGAAAGCAAGCAAAGAGTAACGGAAAGCAAGGAAGGCAAGGGAAAGCAAGGGAAGGCAAGGGTAACGGAAGGAACGGCACGGCAAGGGGAAACAAGGCTAAGGCACGGCAACGTAGGCTAGGCAATGCACGGCAAGGCAAGGAAAGGGTAACGCATGGGAAAGCACGGTCAGGCGAGGCAAGGCTAAGGCACGACAACGCAAGGCTAGGCAATGCACGGAAGGCAAGCAAAGAATAACGGAAGGTAAGGAAGGCAAGGGAAAGCAAGGAAAGGCAATGGTAACGGAAGGTACGGCACGGCAAGGGGAAACAAGGCTAAGGCACGACAACGCACGCTAGGCAATGCACGGCAAGGCAAGGAAAGGGTAACGCATGGGAAAGCACGGTCAGGCGAGGCAAGGCTAAGGCACGACAACCCAAGGCTAGGCAATGCACGGAAGGCAAGCAAAGAGTAACGGAAGGTAAGGAAGGAAAGGGAAAGCAAAGAAAGGCAAGGGTAACGGAAGGAACGGCACGGCAAGGGGAAACAAGGCTAAGGCACGACAACACACGGCTAGGCAATGCACGGCAAGGCAAGCAAAAAGTAACGCAAGGAAAGGCACGGTGAGGCTAGGCAAGGCTAATGCACGAAAACGCAAGGCTAGGCGATGCACGACAATGCAAGGAAAGCTTAAAGCAAAGGAAGGCACGGTCAGGCGAGATAAGGCTAAGGCACGACAACGCAAGGCTAGGAAATTCAGGGAAGGCAAGCAAAGAGTAACGGAATGTAAGGAAGGCAAGGGAAAGCAAGGAAAGGCAAGTGTAACGGAAGGAACGGCACGGCAAGGCGAAACAAGGCTAAGGCACGACAACGCACGGCTAGGCAATGCACGGCAAGGCAAGGAAAGGGTAACGCATGGGAAAGCACGGTCAGGCGAGGCAAGGCTAAGGCATGACAACGCAAGGCTAGGCAATGCACGGAAAGCAAGCAAAGAGTAACGGAACGCAAGGAAGGCAAGGGAAAGCAAGGAAAGGTAAGTGTAACGGAACGAACGGCACGGCAAGGGGAAACAAGGCTAAGGCACGACAACGCACGGCTAGGCAATGCACGACAATGCAAGGAAAGCTTAAAGCAAAGGAAGGCAAGGTCAGGCGAGATAAGGCAAAGGCACGACAACGCAGGCTAGGCAATTCAGGGAAGGCAAGCAAAGAGTAACGGAAGGTAAGCAAGGCAAGGAAAAGCAAGGAACGTCAAGGGAAACGGAAGGAACGGCACGGCAAGGGGAAACAAGGCTAAGGCACGACACCGAACGCTAGGCAATGCACGGCAAGGCAAGGAAAGGGTAAAGCATGGGAAAGCACGGTCAGGCGAGGCAAGGCTAAGGTATGACAACGGAAGTCTAGGCAATGCACGGAAAGCAAGCAAAGAGTAACGGAACGCAAGGAAGGCAAGGGAAAGCAAGGGAAGGTAAGGGTAACGGAAGGAACGGCACGGCAAGGGGAAACAAGGCTAAGGCACGGCAACGTAGGCTAGGCAATGCACGGCAAGGCAAGGAAAGGGTAACGCATGGGAAAGCACGTTCAGGCGAGGCAAGGCTAAGGCACGACAACGCAAGGCTAGGCAATGCACGGAAGGCAAGCAAAGAGTAACGGAAGTAAGGAAGGCAAGGGAAAGCAAAGAAAGGCAAGTGTAACGGAAGGAACGGCACGGCAAGGGGAAACAAGGCTAAGGCACGACAACGCACGGCTAGGCAATGCACGGCAAGGCAAGGAAAGGGTAACGCAAGGAAAGGCACGGTGAGGCTAGGCAAGGCTAATGCACGAAAACGCAAGGCTAGGCGATGCACGACAATGCAAGGAAAGCTTAAAGCAAAGGAAGGCAAGGTCAGGCGAGATAAGGCTAAGGCACGTCAACGCAAGGCTCGGAAATTCAAGGAAGGCAAGCAAAGAGTAACGGAAGGTAAGCTAGGCAAGGAAAAGGAAGGACAGGCCAGGGTAACGGAAGGAACGGCACGGCAAGGGGAAACAAGGCTAAGGCACGACAAGGCACGGCTAGGCAATGCACGGCAAGGCAAGCAAACGGTAACGCAAGGAAAGGCACGGTGAGGCTAGGGAAGGCTAATGCACGAAAACGCATGGCTAGGCGATGCACGACAATGCAAGGAAAGCTTAAAGCAAAGGAAGGCAAGGTCAGGCGAGATAAGGCTAAGGCACGACAACGCAAGGCTAGGAAATTCAGGGAAGGCAAGTAAAGAGTAACGGAAGGTAAGCAAGGCAAGGAAAAGGAAGGAAAGGCCAGGGTAACGGAAGGAACGGCACGGCAAGGGGAAACAAGGCTAAGGCACGGCAACGCAGGCTAGGCAATGCACGGCAAGGCAAGGAAAGGGTAACGCATGGGAAAGCACGTTCAGGCGAGGCAAGGCTAAGGCACAACGACGCAAGGCTAGGCAATGCACGGAAGGCAAGCAAAGAGTAACGGAAGGTAAGGAAGGCAAGGGAAAGGAAGGAAAGGCAAGTGTAACGGAAGGAACGGCACGGCAAGGGGAAACAAGGCTAACGCACGACAACGCACGGCTAGGCAATGCACGGCAAGGCAAGGAAAGGGTAACGCATGGGAAAGCACGGTCAGGCGATGCAAGGCTAAGGCATGACAACGCAAGGCTAGGCAATGCACGGAAAGCAAGCAAAGAGTAACGGAACGCAAGGAAGGCAAGGGAAAGCAAGGGAAGGCAAGGGTAACGGAAGGAACGTCACGGCAAGGGGTAACAAGGCTAAGGCACGGCAACGCAGGGTTAGGCAATGCACGGCAAGGCAAGGAAAGGGTAACGCAGGGGAAGGCACGGTCAGGTGAGGCAAGGATAAGGCACGACAATGCAAGGCTAGGCAATGCACGGCAAGGCAAGGAAAGAGTAACGCAAGGCAAGGCACGGTGAGGCTAGGCAAGGCTAATGCACGACAACGCAAGGGTAGGCAATGCACGACAATGCAAGTAAAGCTTAAAGCAAAAGAAGGCACGGTCAGGCGAGATAAGGCTAAGGCACGACAACGCAAGGCTAGGCAATGCACGGAAAGCAAGCAAAGAGTAACGGAACGCAAGGAAGGCAAGGGAAAGCAAGGGAAGGCAAGGGTAACGGAAGGAACGGCACGGCAAGGGGAAACAAGGCTAAGGCACGACAAGGCACGGCTAGGCAATGCACGGCAAGGCAAGGAAAGGGTAACGCATGGGAAAGCACGGTCAGGCGAGGCAAGGCTAAGGAAAGCCAACGCAAGGCTAGGCAATGCACGGAAAGCAAGCAAGGAGTAACGGAATGCAAGGAAGGAAAGGGAAAGCAAGGGAAGGCAAGGGTAACGGAAGGAACGGCACGGCAAGGGGAAACAAGGCTAAGGCACGACAAGGCACGGCTAGGCAATGCACGGCAAGGCAAGCAAAGGGTAACGCAAGAAAAGGCACGGTGAGGCTAGGCAAGGCTAATGCACGAAAACGCATGGCTAGGCGATGCACGACAATGCAAGGAAAGCTTAAAGCAAAGGAAGGCAAGGTCAGGCGAGATAAGGCTAAGGCACAACAACGCAAGGCTAGGAAATTCAGGGAAGGCAAGCAAAGAGTAACGGAAGGTAAGCAAGGCAAGGAAAAGGAAGGAAAGGCCAGGGTAACGGAAGGAACGACACGGCAAGGGGAAACAAGGCTAAGGCACGGCAACGCAGGCTAGGCAATGCACGGCAAGGCAAGGAAAGGGTAACGCATGGGAAAGCACGGTCAGGCGAGGCAAGGCTAAGGCACGACAACGCAAGGCTAGGAAATTCGGGGAAGGCATGCAAAGAGTAACGGAAGGGAAGGAAGGCAAGGAAAAGCAAGGAAAGGCAAGGGTAAGGGAAGGAACGGCACGGCAAGGGGGAACAAGTCTAAGGCACGACACCGAATGCTAGGCAATGAACGGCAAGGCAAGGAAAGGGTAACGCATGGGAAAGCACGGTCAGGCGAGGCAAGGCTAAGGCACGACAACGCAAGGCTAGGCAATGCACGGAAAGCAAGCAAAGAGTAACGGAACGCAAGGAAGGCAAGGGAAAGCAAGGGAAGGCAAGTGTAACGGAAGGAACGGCACGGCAAGGGGAAACAAGGCTAAGGCACGACAACGCACGCTAGGCAATGCACGGCAAGGCAAGGAAAGGGTAACGCATGGGAAAGCACGGTCAGGCGAGGTAAGGCTAAGGAAAGCCAACGCAAGGCTAGGCAATGCACGGAAAGCAAGCAAGGAGTAACGGAATGCAAGGAAGGAAAGGGAAAGCAAGGTAAGGCAAGGGTAACGGAAGGAACGGTACGGCAAGGGGTAACAAGGCTAAGGCACGACAACACACGGCTAGGAAATGCACGGCAAAGCAAGGAAAGGGTAACGCAAGGCAAGGCACGGTGAGGCTTGGCAAGGTTAATGCACGACAACGCAAGGCTAGGCAATGCACGACAATGCAAGGAAAGCTTAAAGCAAAGGAAGGCACGGTCAGGCGAGATAAGGCTAAGGCACGACAACGCAAGGCTAGGCAATGCACGGAAGGCAAGCAAAGAGTACCGGAAGGTAAGGAAGGCAAGGGAAAGCAAGGAAAGGCAATGGTAACGGAAGGAACGGCACGGCAAGGGGAAACAAGGCTAAGGCACGACAACGCACGCTAGGCAATGCACGGCAAGGCAAGGAAAGGGTAACGCATGGGAAAGCACGGTCAGGCGAGGCAAGGCTAAGGCACGACAACCCAAGGCTAGGCAATGCACGGAAGGCAAGCAAAGAGAAACGGAAGGTAAGGAAGGAAAGGGAAAGCAAAGAAAGGCAAGTGTAACGGAAGGAACGGCACGGCAAGGGGAAACAAGGCTAAGGCACGACAAGGCACGGCTAGGCAATGCACGGCAAGGCAAGGAAAGGGTAACGCAAGGAAAGGCACGGTGAGGCTAGGCAAGGATAATGCACGAAAACGCAAGGCTAGGCGATGCACGACAATGCAAGGAAAGCTTAAAGCAAAGGAAGGCAAGGTCAGGCGAGATAAGGCTAAGGCACGACAACGCAAGGCTAGGAAATTCAGGGAAGGCAAGTAAAGAGTAACGGAAGGTAAGCAAGGCAAGGAAAAGGAAGGAAAGGCCAGGGTAATGGAAGGAACGGCACGGCAAGGGGAAACAAGGCTAAGGCACGGCAACGCAGGCTAGGCAATGCACGGCAAGGCAAGGAAAGGGTAACGCATGGGAAAGCACGTTCAGGCGAGGCAAGGCTAAGGCACAACAACGCAAGGCTAGGCAATGCACGGAAGGCAAGCAAAGAGTAACGGAAGGTAAGGAAGGCAAGGGAAAGGAAGGAAAGGCAAGTGTAACGGAAGGAACGGCACGGCAAGGGGAAACAAGGCTAAGGCACGACAACGCACGGCTAGGCAATGCACGGAAAGGCAAGGAAAGGGTAATGCATGGGAAAGCACGGTCAGGCGATGCAAGGCTAAGGCATGACAACGCAAGGCTAGGCAATGCACGGAAAGCAAGCAAAGAGTAACGGAACGCAAGGAAGGCAAGGGAAAGCAAGGGAAGGCAAGGGTAACGGAAGGAACGGCACGGCAAGGGGTAACAAGGCTAAGGCACGGCAACGCAGGGTTAGGCAATGCACGGCAAGGCAAGGAAAGGGTAACGCAGGGGAAGGCACGGTCAGGTGAGGCAAGGATAAGGCACGACAATGCAAGGCTAGGCAATGCACGGCAAGGCAAGGAAAGAGTAACGCAAGGCAAGGCACGGTGAGGCTAGGCAAGGCTAATGCACGACAACGCAAGGCTAGGCAATGCACGACAATGCAAGTAAAGCTTAAAGCAAAGGAAGGCACGGTCAGGCGAGATAAGGCTAAGGCATGACAACGCAAGGCTAGGCAATGCAGGGAAAGCAAGCAAAGAGTAACGGAACGCAAGGAAGGCAAGGGAAAGCAAGGGAAGGCAAGGGTAACGGAAGGAACGGCACGGCAAGGGGTAACAAGGCTAAGGCACGACAACGCAGGGCTAGGCAATGCACGGCAAGGCAAGGAAAGAGTTACGGTAGGAAAGGAAGGTAAGGCAAAGCCAGGCAAGGCAAGTGTAACAAAAGGCACGCAACGGCAAGGGGAAAGGCTAGGCAATGCACGACAATGCAAGTAAAGCTTAAAGCAAAGGAAGGCACGGTCAGGCGAGATAAGGCAAAGGCACGACAACGCAAGGCTAGGCAATTCAGGGAAGGCAAGCAAAGAGTAACGGAAGGTAAGCAAGGCAAGGAAAAGCAAGGAAAGTCAAGGGTAACGGAAGGAACGGCACGGCAAGGGGAAACAAGTCTAAGGCACGACACCGAACGCTAGGCAATGAACGGCAAGGCAAGGAAAGGGTTACGCATGGGAAACCACGGTCAGGCGAGGCAAGGCTAAGGCACGACAACGCAAGGCTAGGCAATGCACGGAAGGCAAGCAAAGAGTAACGGAAGGTTAGGAAGACAAGGGAAAGCAAGGAAAGGCAAGTGTAACGGAAGGAACGGCACGGCAAGGGGAAACAAGGCTAAGGCGCGACAACGCACGCTAGGCAATGCACGGCAAGGCAAGGAAAGGGTAACGCAGGGGAAGGCACGGTCAGGTGAGGCAAGGATAAGGCACGACAATGCAAGGCTAGGCAATGCACGGCAAGGCAAGGAAAGAGTAACGGAAGGAAAGGAAGGCAAGGCAAAGCCAGGCAAGGCAAGTGTAACAAAAGGCACGCAACGGCAAGGGGAAACAAGGCTAAGGCACGACAACGCACGGCTAGGCAATGCACGGCAAGGCAAGGAAAGGGTAACGCAAGGCAAGGCACGGTGAGGCTAGGCAAGGCTAATGCACGACAACGCAAGGCTAGGCAATGCACGACAATGCAAGGAAAGCTTAAAGCAAAGGAAGGCACGGTCAGGCGAGATAAGGCTAAGGCACGACAACGCAAGGCTAGGCAATGCACGGAAGGCAAGCAAAGAGTAACGGAAAGTAAGCAAGGCAAGGAAAAGCAAGGAAAGTCAAGGGTAACGGAAGGAACGGCACGGCAAGGATAAACAAGGCTAAGGCACGGCAACGCAGGCTAGGCAATGCACGGCAAGGCAAGGAAAGGGTAACGCATGGGAAAGCACGGTCAGGCGAGGCAAGGCTAAGGTATGACAACGGAAGGCTAGGCAATGCACGGAAAGCAAGCAAAGAGTAACGGAACGCAAGGAAGGCAAGGGAAAGCAAGGGAAGGTAAGGGTAACGGAAGGAACGGCAAAGCAAGGGGAAACAAGGCTAAGGCACGGCAACGTAGGCTATGCAATGCACGGCAAGGCAAGGAAAGGGTAACGCATGGGAAAGCACGTTCAGGCGAGGCAAGGCTAAGGCACGACAACGCAAAGCTAGGCAATGCACGGAAGGCAAGCAAAGAGTAACGGAAGGTAAGGAAGGCAAGGGAAAGCAAAGAAAGGCAAGTGTAACGGAAGGAACGGCACGGCAAGGGGAAACAAGGCTAAGGCACGACAACGCTCGGCTAGGCAATGCACGGCAAGGCAAGGAAAGGGTAACGCAAGGAAAGGCACGGTGAGGCTAGGCAAGGCTAATGCACGAAAACGCAAGGCTAGGCGATGCACGACAATGCAAGGAAAGCTTAAAGCAAAGGAAGGCAAGGTCAGGCGAGATAAGGCTAAGGCACGACAACGCAAGGCTAGGAAATTCAGGGAAGGCAAGTAAAGAGTAACGGAAGGTAAGCAAGGCAAGGAAAAGGAAGGAAAGGCCAGGGTAAAGGAAGGAACGGCACGGCAAGGGGAAACAAGGCTAAGGCACGGCAACGCAGGCTAGGCAATGCACGGCAAGGCAAGGAAAGGGTAACGCATGGGAAAGCACGTTCAGGCGAGGCAAGGCTAAGGCACAACGACGCAAGGCTAGGCAATGCACGGAAGGCAAGCAAAGAGTAACGGAAGGTAAGGAAGGCAAGGGAAAGGAAGGAAAGGCAAGTGTAACGGAAGGAACGGCACGGCAAGGGGAAACAAGGCTAACGCACGACAACGCACGGCTAGGCAATGCACGGCAAGGCAAGGAAAGGGTAACGCATGGGAAAGCACGGTCAGGCGATGCAAGGCTAAGGCATGACAACGCAAGGCTAGGCAATGCACGGAAAGCAAGCAAAGAGTAACGGAACGCAAGGAAGGCAAGGGAAAGCAAGGGAAGGCAAGGGTAACGGAAGGAACGTCACGGCAAGGGGTAACAAGGCTAAGGCACGGCAACGCAGGGTTAGGCAATGCACGGCAAGGCAAGGAAAGGGTAACGCAGGGGAAGGCACGGTCAGGTGAGGCAAGGATAAGGCACGACAATGCAAGGCTAGGCAATGCACGGCAAGGCAAGGAAAGAGTAACGCAAGGCAAGGCACGGTGAGGCTAGGCAAGGCTAATGCACGACAACGCAAGGGTAGGCAATGCACGACAATGCAAGTAAAGCTTAAAGCAAAAGAAGGCACGGTCAGGCGAGATAAGGCTAAGGCACGACAACGCAAGGCTGGGCAATGCACGGAATGCAAGTAAAGAGTAACGGAACGCAAGGAAGGCAAGGGAAAGCAATGAAAGGCAAGGGTAACGGAAGGAACGGCACGGCAAGGGGTAACAAGGCTAAGGCACGACAACGCAGGGCTAGGCAATGCACGGCAAGGCAAGGAAAGAGTAACGGAAGGAAAGGAAGGCAAGGCAAAGCCAGGCAAGGCAAGTGTAACAAAAGGCACGCAACGGCAAGGGGAAACAAGGCTAAGGCACGACAACACACGGCTAGGAAATGCACGGCAAGGCAAGGAAAGGGTAACGCAAGGCAAGGCACGGTGAGGCTAGGCAAGGCTAATGCACGACAACGCAAGGCTAGGCAATGCACGACAATGCAAGTAAAGCTTAAAGCAAAGGAATGCACGGTCAGGCGAGATAAGGCTAAGGCACGACAACGCAAGGCTAGGCAATGCACGGAAGGCAAGCAAAGAGTAACGGAAGGTAAGGAAGGCAAGGGAAAGCAAAGAAAGGCAAGTGTAACGGAAGGAACGGCACGGCAAGGGGAAACAAGGCTAAGGCACGACAACGCACGCTAGGCAATGCACGGCAAGGCAAGGAAAGGGTAACGCATGGGAAAGCACGGTCAGGCGAGGCAAGGCTAAGGAAAGCCAACGCAAGGCTAGGCAATGCACGGAAAGCAAGCAAGGAGTAACGGAATGCAAGGAAGGAAAGGGAAAGCAAGGGAAGGCAAGGGTAACGGAAGGAACGGCACGGCAAGGGGAAACAAGGCTAAGGCACGACAAGGCACGGCTAGGCAATGCACGGCAAGGCAAGCAAAGGGTAACGCAAGAAAAGGCACGGTGAGGCTAGGCAAGGCTAATGCACGAAAACGCAAGGCTAGGCGATGCACGACAATGCAAGGAAAGCTTAAAGCAAAGGAAGGCAAGGTCAGGCGAGATAAGGCTAAGGCACGACAACGCAAGGCTAGGAAATTCAGGGAAGGCAAGCAAAGAGTAACGGAAGGTAAGCAAGGCAAGGAAAAGGAAGGAAAGGCCAGGGTAACGGAAGGAACGACACGGCAAGGGGAAACAAGGCTAAGGCACGGCAACGCAGGCTAGGCAATGCACGGCAAGGCAAGGAAAGGGTAACGCATGGGAAAGCACGGTCAGGCGAGGCAAGGCTAAGGCACGACAACGCAAGGCTAGGAAATTCGGGGAAGGCAAGCAAAGAGTAACGGAAGTGAAGGAAGGCAAGGAAAAGCAAGGAAAGGCAAGGGTAACGGAAGGAACGGCACGGCAAGGGGGAACAAGTCTAAGGCACGACAACACACGGCTAGGAAATGCACGGCAAGGCAAGGAAAGGGTAACGCAAGGCAAGGCACGGTGAGGCTAGGCAAGGCTAATGCACGACAACGCAAGGCTAGGCAATGCACGACAATGCAAGTAAAGCTTAAAGCAAAGGAATGCACGGTCAGGCGAGATAAGGCTAAGGCACGACAACGCAAGGCTAGGCAATGCACGGAAGGCAAGCAAAGAGTAACGGAAGGTAAGGAAGGCAAGGGAAAGCAAAGAAAGGCAAGTGTAACGGAAGGAACGGCACGGCAAGGGGAAACAAGGCTAAGGCACGACAACGCACGCTAGGCAATGCACGGCAAGGCAAGGAAAGGGTAACGCATGGGAAAGCACGGTCAGGCGAGGCAAGGCTAAGGAAAGCCAACGCAAGGCTAGGCAATGCACGGAAAGCAAGCAAGGAGTAACGGAATGCAAGGAAGGAAAGGGAAAGCAAGGGAAGGCAAGGGTAACGGAAGGAACGGCACGGCAAGGGGAAACAAGGCTAAGGCACGACAAGGCACGGCTAGGCAATGCACGGCAAGGCAAGGAAAGGGTAACGCAAGAAAAGGCACGGTGAGGCTAGGCAAGGCTAATGCACGAAAACGCAAGGCTAGGCGATGCACGACAATGCAAGGAAAGCTTAAAGCAAAGGAAGGCAAGGTCAGGCGAGATAAGGCTAAGGCACGACAACGCAAGGCTAGGAAATTCAGGGAAGGCAAGCAAAGAGTAACGGAAGGTAAGCAAGGCAAGGAAAAGGAAGGAAAGGCCAGGGTAACGGAAGGAACGACACGGCAAGGGGAAACAAGGCTAAGGCACGGCAACGCAGGCTAGGCAATGCACGGCAAGGCAAGGAAAGGGTAACGCATGGGAAAGCACGGTCAGGCGAGGCAAGGCTAAGGCACGACAACGCAAGGCTAGGAAATTCGGGGAAGGCAAGCAAAGAGTAACGGAACGGAAGGAAGGCAAGGAAAAGCAAGGAAAGGCAAGGGTAACGGAAGGAACGGCACGGCAAGGGGGAACAAGTCTAAGGCACGACACCGAATGCTAGGCAATGAACGGCAAGGCAAGGAAAGGGTAACGCATGGGAAAGCACGGTCAGGCGAGGCAAGGCTAAGGCACGACAACGCAAGGCTAGGCAATGCACGGAAAGCAAGCAAAGAGTAACGGAACGCAAGGAAGGCAAGGGAAAGCAAGGGAAGGCAAGGGTAACGGAAGGAACGGCACGGCAAGGGGAAACAAGGCTAAGGCACGACAACGCACGCTAGGCAATGCACGGCAAGGCAAGGAAAGGGTAACGCATGGGAAAGCACGGTCAGGCGAGGTAAGGCTAAGGAAAGCCAACGCAAGGCTAGGCAATGCACGGAAAGCAAGCAAGGAGTAACGGAATGCAAGGAAGGAAAGGGAAAGCAAGGGAAGGCAAGGGTAACGGAAGGAACGGAACGGCAAGGGGAAACAAGGCTAAGGCACGACAACACACGGCTAGGAAATGCACGGCAAGGCAAGGAAAGGGTAACGCAAGGCAAGGCACGGTGAGGCTAGGCAAGGCTAATGCACGACAACGCAAGGCTAGGCAATGCACGACAATGCAAGTAAAGCTTAAAGCAAAGGAAGGCACGGTCAGGCGAGATAAGGCTAAGGCACGACAACGCAAGGCTAGGCAATGCACGGAAGGCAAGCAAAGAGTAACGGAAGGTAAGGAAGGCAAGGGAAAGCAAGGAAAGGCAATGGTAACGGAAGGAACGGCACGGCAAGGGGAAACAAGGCTAAGGCACGACAACGCACGCTAGGCAATGCACGGCAAGGCAAGGAAAGGGTAACGCATGGGAAAGCACGTTCAGGCGAGCCAAGGCTAAGGCACGACAACGCAAGGCTAGGCAATGCACGGAAGGCAAGCAAAGAGTAACGGAAGGTAAGGAAGGCAAGGGAAAGCAAAGAAAGGCAAGTGTAACGGAAGGAACGGCACGGCAAGGGGAAACAAGGCTAAGGCACGACAACGCACGGCTAGGCAATGCACGGCAAGGCAAGGAAAGGGTAACGCAAGGAAAGGTACGGTGAGGCTAGGCAAGGCTAATGCACGAAAACGCAAGGCTAGGCGATGCACGACAATGCAAGGAAAGCTTAAAGCAAAGGAAGGCAAGGTCAGGCGAGATAAGGCTAAGGCACGTCAACGCAAGGCTCGGAAATTCAAGGAAGGCAAGCAAAGAGTAACGGAAGGTAAGCTAGGCAAGGAAAAGGAAGGACAGGCCAGGGTAACGGAAGGAACGGCACGGCAAGGGGAAACAAGGCTAAGGCACGACAAGGCACGGCTAGGCAATGCACGGCAAGGCAAGCAAACGGTAACGCAAGGAAAGGCACGGTGAGGCTAGGGAAGGCTAATGCACGAAAACGCATGGCTAGGCGATGCACGACAATGCAAGGAAAGCTTAAAGCAAAGGAAGGCAAGGTCAGGCGAGATAAGGCTAAGGCACGACAACGCAAGGCTAGGAAATTCAGGGAAGGCAAGTAAAGAGTAACGGAAGGTAAGCAAAGCAAGGAAAAGGAAGGAAAGGCCAGGGTAAGGGAAGGAACGGCACGGCAAGGGGAAACAAGGCTAAGGCACGGCAACGCACGGCTAGGCAATGCACGGCAAGGCAAGGAAAGGGTAACGCATGGGAAAGCACGTTCAGGCGAGGCAAGGCTAAGGCACAACGACGCAAGGCTAGGCAATGCACGGAAGGCAAGCAAAGAGTAACGGAAGGTAAGGAAGGCAAGGGAAAGGAAGGAAAGGCAAGTGTAACGGAAGGAACGGCACGGCAAGGGGAAACAAGGCTAACGCACGACAACGCACGGCTAGGCAATGCACGGCAAGGCAAGGAAAGGGTAACGCATGGGAAAGCACGGTCAGGCGATGCAAGGCTAAGGCATGACAACGCAAGGCTAGGCAATGCACGGAAAGCAAGCAAAGAGTAACGGAACGCAAGGAAGGCAAGGGAAAGCAAGGGAAGGCAAGGGTAACGGAAGGAACGTCACGGCAAGGGGTAACAAGGCTAAGGCACGGCAACGCAGGGTTAGGCAATGCACGGCAAGGCAAGGAAAGGGTAACGCAAGGCAAGGCACGGTGAGGCTAGGCAAGGCTAATGCACGACAACGCAAGGCTAGGCAATGCACGGAAGGCAAGCAAAGAATAACGGAAGGTAAGGAAGGCAAGGGAAAGCAAGGAAAGGCAATGGTAACGGAAGGAACATCACGGCAAGGGGAAAAAAGGCTAAGGCACGACAACGCACGCTAGGCAATGCACGGCAAGGCAAGGAAAGGGTAACGCATGGGAAAGCACGGTCAGGCGAGGCAAGGCTAAGGCACGACAACCCAAGGCTAGGCAATGCACGGAAGGCAAGCAAAGAGTAACGGAAGATAAGGAAGGAAAGGGAAAGCAAAGAAAGGCAAGTGAAACGGAAGGAACGGCACGGCAAGGGGAAACAAGGCTAAGGCACGACAACGCACGGCTAGGCAATGCACGGCAAGGCAAGCAAAAAGTAACGCAAGGAAAGGCACGGTGAGGCTAGGCAAGGCTAATGCACGACAACGCAAGGCCAGGCAATGCACGACAATCCAAGGAAAGCTTAAAGCAAAGGAAGGCACGCTCAGGCGAGATAAGGCTAAGGCACGACAACGCAAGGCTAGGCAATGCAGGGAAGGCAAGCAAAGAGTAACGGAAGGTAAGGAAGGCAAGGGAAAGCAAGGAAAGGCAAGTGTAACGGAAGGAACGGCACGGCAAGGCGAAACAAGGCTAAGGCACGACAACGCACGGCTAGGCAATGCACGGCAAGGCAAGGAAAGGGTAACGCATGGGAAAGCACGGTCAGGCGAGGCAAGGCTAAGGCATGACAACGCAAGGCTAGGAAATGCACGGAAAGCAAGCAAAGAGTAACGGAACGCAAGGAAGGCAAGGGAAAGCAAGGAAAGGTAAGTGTAACGGAACGAACGGCACGGCAAGGGGAAACAAGGCTAAGGCACGACAACGCACGGCTAGGCAATGCACGGCAAGGCAAGGAAAGCTTAAAGCAAAGGAAGGCAAGGTCAGGCGAGATAAGGCAAAGGCACGACAACGCAAGGCTAGGCAATTCAGGGAAGGCAAGCAAAGAGTAACGGAAGGTAAGCAAGGCAAGGAAAAGCAAGGAAAGTCAAGGGAAACGGAAGGAACGGCACGGCAAGGGGAAACAAGGCTAAGGCACGACACCGAACGCTAGGCAATGCACGGCAAGGCAAGGAAAGGGTAAAGCATGGGAAAGCACGGTCAGGCGAGGCAAGGCTAAGGTATGACAACGGAAGTCTAGGCAATGCACGGAAAGCAAGCAAAGAGTAACGGAACGCAAGGAAGGCAAGGGAAAGCAAGGGAAGGTAAGGGTAACGGAAGGAACGGCACGGCAAGGGGAAACAAGGCTAAGGCACGGCAACGTAGGCTAGGCAATGCACGGCAAGGCAAGGAAAGGGTAACGCATGGGAAAGCACGTTCAGGCGAGGCAAGGCTAAGGCACGACAACGCAAGGCTAGGCAATGCACGGAAGGCAAGCAAAGAGTAACGGAAGTAAGGAAGGCAAGGGAAAGCAAAGAAAGGCAAGTGTAACGGAACGAACGGCACGGCAAGGGGAAACAAGGCTAAGGCACGACAACGCACGGCTAGGCAATGCACGGCAAGGCAAGGAAAGGGTAACGCAAGGAAAGGCACGGTGAGGCTAGGCAAGGCTAATGCACGAAAACGCAAGGCTAGGCGATGCACGACAATGCAAGGAAAGCTTAAAGCAAAGGAAGGCAAGGTCAGGCGAGATAAGGCTAAGGCACGTCAACGCAAGGCTCGGAAATTCAAGGAAGGCAAGCAAAGAGTAACGGAAGGTAAGCTAGGCAAGGAAAAGGAAGGACAGGCCAGGGTAACGGAAGGAACGGCACGGCAAGGGGAAACAAGGCTAAGGCACGACAAGGCACGGCTAGGCAATGCACGGCAAGGCAAGCAAACGGTAACGCAAGGAAAGGCACGGTGAGGCTAGGGAAGGCTAATGCACGAAAACGCATGGCTAGGCGATGCACGACAATGCAAGGAAAGCTTAAAGCAAAGGAAGGCAAGGTCAGGCGAGATAAGGCTAAGGCACGACAACGCAAGGCTAGGAAATTCAGGGAAGGCAAGTAAAGAGTAACGGAAGGTAAGCAAGGCAAGGAAAAGGAAGGAAAGGCCAGGGTAACGGAAGGAACGGCACGGCAAGGGGAAACAAGGCTAAGGCACGGCAACGCAGGCTAGGCAATGCACGGCAAGGCAAGGAAAGGGTAACGCATGGGAAAGCACGTTCAGGCGAGGCAAGGCTAAGGCACAACGACGCAAGGCTAGGCAATGCACGGAAGGCAAGCAAAGAGTAACGGAAGGTAAGGAAGGCAAGGGAAAGGAAGGAAAGGCAAGTGTAACGGAAGGAACGGCACGGCAAGGGGAAACAAGGCTAACGCACGACAACGCACGGCTAGGCAATGCACGGCAAGGCAAGGAAAGGGTAACGCATGGGAAAGCACGGTCAGGCGATGCAAGGCTAAGGCATGACAACGCAAGGCTAGGCAATGCACGGAAAGCAAGCAAAGAGTAACGGAACGCAAGGAAGGCAAGGGAAAGCAAGGGAAGGCAAGGGTAACGGAAGGAACGTCACGGCAAGGGGTAACAAGGCTAAGGCACGGCAACGCAGGGTTAGGCAATGCACGGCAAGGCAAGGAAAGGGTAACGCAGGGGAAGGCACGGTCAGGTGAGGCAAGGATAAGGCACGACAATGCAAGGCTAGGCAATGCACGGCAAGGCAAGGAAAGAGTAACGCAAGGCAAGGCACGGTGAGGCTAGGCAAGGCTAATGCACGACAACGCAAGGGTAGGCAATGCACGACAATGCAAGTAAAGCTTAAAGCAAAAGAAGGCACGGTCAGGCGAGATAAGGCTAAGGCACGACAACGCAAGGCTAGGCAATGCACGGAAAGCAAGCAAAGAGTAACGGAACGCAAGGAAGGCAAGGGAAAGCAAGGGAAGGCAAGGGTAACGGAAGGAACGGCACGGCAAGGGGAAACAAGGCTAAGGCACGACAAGGCACGGCTAGGCAATGCACGGCAAGGCAAGGAAAGGGTAACGCATGGGAAAGCACGGTCAGGCGAGGCAAGGCTAAGGAAAGCCAACGCAAGGCTAGGCAATGCACGGAAAGCAAGCAAGGAGTAACGGAATGCAAGGAAGGAAAGGGAAAGCAAGGGAAGGCAAGGGTAACGGAAGGAACGGCACGGCAAGGGGAAACAAGGCTAAGGCACGACAAGGCACGGCTAGGCAATGCACGGCAAGGCAAGCAAAGGGTAACGCAAGAAAAGGCACGGTGAGGCTAGGCAAGGCTAATGCACGAAAACGCATGGCTAGGCGATGCACGACAATGCAAGGAAAGCTTAAAGCAAAGGAAGGCAAGGTCAGGCGAGATAAGGCTAAGGCACAACAACGCAAGGCTAGGAAATTCAGGGAAGGCAAGCAAAGAGTAACGGAAGGTAAGCAAGGCAAGGAAAAGGAAGGAAAGGCCAGGGTAACGGAAGGAACGACACGGCAAGGGGAAACAAGGCTAAGGCACGGCAACGCAGGCTAGGCAATGCACGGCAAGGCAAGGAAAGGGTAACGCATGGGAAAGCACGGTCAGGCGAGGCAAGGCTAAGGCACGACAACGCAAGGCTAGGAAATTCGGGGAAGGCATGCAAAGAGTAACGGAAGGGAAGGAAGGCAAGGAAAAGCAAGGAAAGGCAAGGGTAAGGGAAGGAACGGCACGGCAAGGGGGAACAAGTCTAAGGCACGACACCGAATGCTAGGCAATGAACGGCAAGGCAAGGAAAGGGTAACGCATGGGAAAGCACGGTCAGGCGAGGCAAGGCTAAGGCACGACAACGCAAGGCTAGGCAATGCACGGAAAGCAAGCAAAGAGTAACGGAACGCAAGGAAGGCAAGGGAAAGCAAGGGAAGGCAAGTGTAACGGAAGGAACGGCACGGCAAGGGGAAACAAGGCTAAGGCACGACAACGCACGCTAGGCAATGCACGGCAAGGCAAGGAAAGGGTAACGCATGGGAAAGCACGGTCAGGCGAGGTAAGGCTAAGGAAAGCCAACGCAAGGCTAGGCAATGCACGGAAAGCAAGCAAGGAGTAACGGAATGCAAGGAAGGAAAGGGAAAGCAAGGTAAGGCAAGGGTAACGGAAGGAACGGTACGGCAAGGGGTAACAAGGCTAAGGCACGACAACACACGGCTAGGAAATGCACGGCAAAGCAAGGAAAGGGTAACGCAAGGCAAGGCACGGTGAGGCTAGGCAAGGTTAATGCACGACAACGCAAGGCTAGGCAATGCACGACAATGCAAGGAAAGCTTAAAGCAAAGGAAGGCACGGTCAGGCGAGATAAGGCTAAGGCACGACAACGCAAGGCTAGGCAATGCACGGAAGGCAAGCAAAGAGTACCGGAAGGTAAGGAAGGCAAGGGAAAGCAAGGAAAGGCAATGGTAACGGAAGGAACGGCACGGCAAGGGGAAACAAGGCTAAGGCACGACAACGCACGCTAGGCAATGCACGGCAAGGCAAGGAAAGGGTAACGCATGGGAAAGCACGGTCAGGCGAGGCAAGGCTAAGGCACGACAACCCAAGGCTAGGCAATGCACGGAAGGCAAGCAAAGAGAAACGGAAGGTAAGGAAGGAAAGGGAAAGCAAAGAAAGGCAAGTGTAACGGAAGGAACGGCACGGCAAGGGGAAACAAGGCTAAGGCACGACAAGGCACGGCTAGGCAATGCACGGCAAGGCAAGCAAACGGTAACGCAAGCAAAGGCACGGTGAGGCTAGGCAAGGCTAATGCACGAAAACGCATGGCTAGGCGATGCACGACAATGCAAGGAAAGCTTAAAGCAAAGGAAGGCAAGGTCAGGCGAGATAAGGCTAAGGCACGACAACGCAAGGCTAGGAAATTCAGGGAAGGCAAGTAAAGAGTAACGGAAGGTAAGCAAGGCAAGGAAAAGGAAGGAAAGGCCAGGGTAATGGAAGGAACGGCACGGCAAGGGGAAACAAGGCTAAGGCACGGCAACGCAGGCTAGGCAATGCACGGCAAGGCAAGGAAAGGGTAACGCATGGGAAAGCACGTTCAGGCGAGGCAAGGCTAAGGCACAACAACGCAAGGCTAGGCAATGCACGGAAGGCAAGCAAAGAGTAACGGAAGGTAAGGAAGGCAAGGGAAAGGAAGGAAAGGCAAGTGTAACGGAAGGAACGGCACGGCAAGGGGAAACAAGGCTAAGGCACGACAACGCACGGCTAGGCAATGCACGGAAAGGCAAGGAAAGGGTAATGCATGGGAAAGCACGGTCAGGCGATGCAAGGCTAAGGCATGACAACGCAAGGCTAGGCAATGCACGGAAAGCAAGCAAAGAGTAACGGAACGCAAGGAAGGCAAGGGAAAGCAAGGGAAGGCAAGGGTAACGGAAGGTACGTCACGGCAAGGGGTAACAAGGCTAAGGCACGGCAACGCAGGGTTAGGCAATGCACGGCAAGGCAAGGAAAGGGTAACGCAGGGGAAGGCACGGTCAGGTGAGGCAAGGATAAGGCACGACAATGCAAGGCTAGGCAATGCACGGCAAGGCAAGGAAAGAGTAACGCAAGGCAAGGCACGGTGAGGCTAGGCAAGGCTAATGCACGACAACGCAAGGCTAGGCAATGCACGACAATGCAAGTAAAGCTTAAAGCAAAGGAAGGCACGGTCAGGCGAGATAAGGCTAAGGCACGACAACGCAAGGCTAGGCAATGCAGGGAAAGCAAGCAAAGAGTAACGGAACGCAAGGAAGGCAAGGGAAAGCAAGGGAAGGCAAGGGTAACGGAAGGAACGGCACGGCAAGGGGTAACAAGGCTAAGGCACGACAACGCAGGGCTAGGCAATGCACGGCAAGGCAAGGAAAGGGTAACGCATGGGAAAGCACGGTCAGGCGAGGCAAGGCTAAGGCACGACAACGCAAGGCTAGGAAATTCGGGGAAGGCAAGCAAAGAGTAACGGAAGGGAAGGAAGGCAAGGAAAACAAGGAAAGGCAAGGGTAACGGAAGGAACGGCACGGCAAGGGGGAACAAGTCTAAGGCACGACACCGAATGCTAGGCAATGAACGGCAAGGCAAGGAAAGGGTAACGCATGGGAAAGCACGGTCAGGCGAGGCAAGGCTAAGGCACGACAACGCAAGGCTAGGCAATGCACGGAAAGCAAGCAAAGAGTAACGGAACGCAAGGAAGGCAAGGGAAAGCAAGGGAAGGCAAGTGTAACGGAAGGAACGGCACGGCAAGGGGAAACAAGGCTAAGGCACGACAACGCACGCTAGGCAATGCACGGCAAGGCAAGGAAAGGGTAACGCATGGGAAAGCACGGTCAGGCGAGGTAAGGCTAAGGAAAGCCAACGCAAGGCTAGGCAATGCACGGAAAGCAAGCAAGGAGTAACGGAATGCAAGGAAGGAAAGGGAAAGCAAGGGAAGGCAAGGGTAACGGAAGGAACGGTACGGCAAGGGGTAACAAGGCTAAGGCACGACAACACACGGCTAGGAAATGCACGGCAAAGCAAGGAAAGGGTAACGCAAGGCAAGGCACGGTGAGGCTAGGCAAGGTTAATGCACGACAACGCAAGGCTAGGCAATGCACGACAATGCAAGGAAAGCTTAAAGCAAAGGAAGGCACGGTCAGGCGAGATAAGGCTAAGGCACGACAACGCAAGGCTAGGCAATGCACGGAAGGCAAGCAAAGAGTAACGGAAGGTAAGGAAGGCAAGGGAAAGCAAGGAAAGGCAATGGTAACGGAAGGAACGGCACGGCAAGGGGAAACAAGGCTAAGGCACGACAACGGACGCTAGGCAATGCACGGCAAGGCAAGGAAAGGGTAACGCATGGGAAAGCATGGTCAGGCGAGGCAAGGCTAAGGCACGACAACCCAAGGCTAGGCAATGCACGGAAGGCAAGCCAAGAGTAACGGAAGATAAGGAAGGAAAGGGAAAGCAAAGAAAGGCAAGTGAAACGGAAGGAACGGCACGGCAAGGGGAAACAAGGCTAAGGCACGACAACGCACGGCTAGGCAATGCACGGCAAGGCAAGCAAAAAGTAACGCAAGGAAAGGCACGGTGAGGCTAGGCAAGGCTAATGCACGAAAACGCAAGGCTAGGCGATGCACGACAATGCAAGGAAAGCTTAAAGCAAAGGAAGGCACGGTCAGGCGAGATAAGGCTAAGGCACGACAACGCAAGGCTAGGCAATGCACGGAAGGCAAGCAAAGAGTAACGGAAGGTAAGGAAGGCAAGGGAAAGGAAGGAAAGGCAAGTGTAACGGAAGGAACGGCACGGCAAGGGGAAACAAGGCTAAGGCACGACAACGCACGGCTAGGCAATGCACGGAAAGGCAAGGAAAGGGTAATGCATGGGAAAGCACGGTCAGGCGATGCAAGGCTAAGGCATGACAACGCAAGGCTAGGCAATGCACGGAAAGCAAGCAAAGAGTAACGGAACGCAAGGAAGGCAAGGGAAAGCAAGGGAAGGCAAGGGTAACGGAAGGTACGTCACGGCAAGGGGTAACAAGGCTAAGGCACGGCAACGCAGGGTTAGGCAATGCACGGCAAGGCAAGGAAAGGGTAACGCAGGGGAAGGCACGGTCAGGTGAGGCAAGGATAAGGCACGACAATGCAAGGCTAGGCAATGCACGGCAAGGCAAGGAAAGAGTAACGCAAGGCAAGGCACGGTGAGGCTAGGCAAGGCTAATGCACGACAACGCAAGGCTAGGCAATGCACGACAATGCAAGTAAAGCTTAAAGCAAAGGAAGGCACGGTCAGGCGAGATAAGGCTAAGGCACGACAACGCAAGGCTAGGCAATGCAGGGAAAGCAAGCAAAGAGTAACGGAACGCAAGGAAGGAAAGGGAAAGCAAGGGAAGGCAAGGGTAACGGAAGGAACGGCACGGCAAGGGGTAACAAGGCTAAGGCACGACAACGCAGGGCTAGGCAATGCACGGCAAGGCAAGGAAAGGGTAACGCATGGGAAAGCACGGTCAGGCGAGGCAAGGCTAAGGCACGACAACGCAAGGCTAGGAAATTCGGGGAAGGCAAGCAAAGAGTAACGGAAGGGAAGGAAGGCAAGGAAAACAAGGAAAGGCAAGGGTAACGGAAGGAACGGCACGGCAAGGGGGAACAAGTCTAAGGCACGACACCGAATGCTAGGCAATGAACGGCAAGGCAAGGAAAGGGTAACGCATGGGAAAGCACGGTCAGGCGAGGCAAGGCTAAGGCACGACAACGCAAGGCTAGGCAATGCACGGAAAGCAAGCAAAGAGTAACGGAACGCAAGGAAGGCAAGGGAAAGCAAGGGAAGGCAAGTGTAACGGAAGGAACGGCACGGCAAGGGGAAACAAGGCTAAGGCACGACAACGCACGCTAGGCAATGCACGGCAAGGCAAGGAAAGGGTAACGCATGGGAAAGCACGGTCAGGCGAGGTAAGGCTAAGGAAAGCCAACGCAAGGCTAGGCAATGCACGGAAAGCAAGCAAGGAGTAACGGAATGCAAGGAAGGAAAGGGAAAGCAAGGGAAGGCAAGGGTAACGGAAGGAACGGTACGGCAAGGGGTAACAAGGCTAAGGCACGACAACACACGGCTAGGAAATGCACGGCAAAGCAAGGAAAGGGTAACGCAAGGCAAGGCACGGTGAGGCTAGGCAAGGTTAATGCACGACAACGCAAGGCTAGGCAATGCACGACAATGCAAGGAAAGCTTAAAGCAAAGGAAGGCACGGTCAGGCGAGATAAGGCTAAGGCACGACAACGCAAGGCTAGGCAATGCACGGAAGGCAAGCAAAGAGTAACGGAAGGTAAGGAAGGCAAGGGAAAGCAAGGAAAGGCAATGGTAACGGAAGGAACGGCACGGCAAGGGGAAACAAGGCTAAGGCACGACAACGGACGCTAGGCAATGCACGGCAAGGCAAGGAAAGGGTAACGCATGGGAAAGCATGGTCAGGCGAGGCAAGGCTAAGGCACGACAACCCAAGGCTAGGCAATGCACGGAAGGCAAGCCAAGAGTAACGGAAGATAAGGAAGGAAAGGGAAAGCAAAGAAAGGCAAGTGAAACGGAAGGAACGGCACGGCAAGGGGAAACAAGGCTAAGGCACGACAACGCACGGCTAGGCAATGCACGGCAAGGCAAGCAAAAAGTAACGCAAGGAAAGGCACGGTGAGGCTAGGCAAGGCTAATGCACGAAAACGCAAGGCTAGGCGATGCACGACAATGCAAGGAAAGCTTAAAGCAAAGGAAGGCACGGTCAGGCGAGATAAGGCTAAGGCACGACAACGCAAGGCTAGGAAATTCAGGGAAGGCAAGCAAAGAGTAACGGAATGTAAGGAAGGCAAGGGAAAGCAAGGAAAGGCAAGTGTAACGGAAGGAACGGCACGGCAAGGCGAAACAAGGCTAAGGCACGACAACGCACGGCTAGGCAATGCACGGCAAGGCAAGGAAAGGGTAACGCATGGGAAAGCACGGTCAGGCGAGGCAAGGCTAAGGCATGACAACGCAAGGCTAGGAAATGCACGGAAAGCAAGCAAAGAGTAACGGAACGCAAGGAAGGCAAGGGAAAGCAAGGAAAGGTAAGTGTAACGGAACGAACGGCACGGCAAGGGGAAACAAGGCTAAGGCACGACAACGCACGGCTAGGCAATGCACGGCAAGGCAAGGAAAGCTTAAAGCAAAGGAAGGCAAGGTCAGGCGAGATAAGGCAAAGGCACGACAACGCAAGGCTAGGCAATTCAGGGAAGGCAAGCAAAGAGTAACGGAAGGTAAGCAAGGCAAGGAAAAGCAAGGAAAGTCAAGGGAAACGGAAGGAACGGCACGGCAAGGGGAAACAAGGCTAAGGCACGACACCGAACGCTAGGCAATGCACGGCAAGGCAAGGAAAGGGTAACGCATGGGAAAGCACGGTCAGGCGAGGCAAGGCTAAGGCATGACAACGGAAGGCTAGGCAATGCACGGAAAGCAAGCAAAGAGTAACGGAACGCAAGGAAGGCAAGGGAAAGCAAGGGAAGGTAAGGGTAACGGAAGGAACGGCACGGCAAGGGGAAACAAGGCTAAGGCACGGCAACGAAGGCTAGGCAATGCACGGCAAGGCAAGGAAAGGGTAACGCATGGGAAAGCACGTTCAGGCGAGGCAAGGCTAAGGCACGACAACGCAAGGCTAGGCAATGCACGGAAGGCAAGCAAAGAGTAACGGAAGTAAGGAAGGCAAGGGAAAGCAAAGAAAGGCAAGTGTAACGGAAGGAACGGCACGGCAAGGGGAAACAAGGCTAAGGCACGACAACGCAAGGCTAGGCAATGCACGGCAAGGCAAGGAAAGGGTAACGCAAGGAAAGGCACGGTGAGGCTAGGCAAGGCTAATGCACGAAAACGCAAGGCTAGGCGATGCACGACAATGCAAGGAAAGCTTAAAGCAAAGAAAGGCAAGGTCAGGCGAGATAAGGCTAAGGCACGACAACGCAAGGCTAGGCAATTCAGGGAAGGCAAGCAAAGAGTAACGGAAGGTAAGCAAGGCAAGGAAAAGCAAGGAAAGGCAAGGGTAACGGAAGGAACGGCACGGCAAGGGGAAACAAGGCTAAGGCACGACAACGCACGGCTAGGCAATGCACGGCACGGCAAGCAAACGGTAACGCAAGGAAAGGCACGGTGAGGCTAGGGAAGGCTAATGCACGAAAACGCATGGCTAGGCGATGCACGACAATGCAAGGAAAGCTTAAAGCAAAGGAAGGCAAGGTCAGGCGAGATAAGGCTAAGGCACGACAACGCAAGGCTAGGAAATTCAGGGAAGGCAAGTAAAGAGTAACGGAAGGTAAGCAAGGCAAGGAAAAGGAAGGAAAGGCCAGGGTAACGGAAGGAACGGCACGGCAAGGGGAAACAAGGCTAAGGCACGGCAACGCAGGCTAGGCAATGCACGGCAAGGCAAGGAAAGGGTAACGCATGGGAAAGCACGTTCAGGCGAGGCAAGGCTAAGGCACAACGACGCAAGGCTAGGCAATGCACGGAAGGCAAGCAAAGAGTAACGGAAGGTAAGGAAGGCAAGGGAAAGGAAGGAAAGGCAAGTGTAACGGAAGGAACGGCACGGCAAGGGGAAACAAGGCTAACGCACGACAACGCACGGCTAGGCAATGCACGGCAAGGCAAGGAAAGGGTAACGCATGGGAAAGCACGGTCAGGCGATGCAAGGCTAAGGCATGACAACGCAAGGCTAGGCAATGCACGGAAAGCAAGCAAAGAGTAACGGAACGCAAGGAAGGCAAGGGAAAGCAAGGGAAGGCAAGGGTAACGGAAGGAACGTCACGGCAAGGGGTAACAAGGCTAAGGCACGGCAACGCAGGGTTAGGCAATGCACGGCAAGGCAAGGAAAGGGTAACGCAGGGGAAGGCACGGTCAGGTGAGGCAAGGATAAGGCACGACAATGCAAGGCTAGGCAATGCACGGCAAGGCAAGGAAAGAGTAACGCAAGGCAAGGCACGGTGAGGCTAGGCAAGGCTAATGCACAACAACGCAAGGGTAGGCAATGCACGACAATGCAAGTAAAGCTAAAAGCAAAGGAAGGCACGGTCAGGCGAGATAAGGCTAAGGCACGACAACGCAAGGCTAGGCAATGCACGGAAAGCAAGCAAAGAGTAACGGAACGCAAGGAAGGCAAGGGAAAGCAAGGGAAGGCAAGGGTAACGGAAGGAACGGCACGGCAAGGGGAAACAAGGCTAAGGCACGACAACGCACGGCTAGGCAATGCACGGCAAGGCAAGGAAAGGGTAACGCATGGGAAAGCACGGTCAGGCGAGGCAAGGCTAAGGAAAGCCAACGCAAGGCTAGGCAATGCACGGAAAGCAAGCAAGGAGTAACGGAATGCAAGGAAGGAAAGGGAAAGCAAGGGAAGGCAAGGGTAACGGAAGGAACGGCACGGCAAGGGGTAACAAGGCTAAGGCACGACAAGGCACGGCTAGGCAATGCACGGCAAGGCAAGCAAAGAGTAACGCAAGAAAAGGCACGGTGAGGCTAGGCAAGGCTAATGCACGAAAACGCATGGCTAGGCGATGCACGACAATGCAAGGAAAGCTTAAAGCAAAGGAAGGCAAGGTCAGGCGAGATAAGGCTAAGGCACAACAACGCAAGGCTAGGAAATTCAGGGACCGCAAGCAAAGAGTAACGGAAGGTAAGCAAGGCAAGGAAAAGGAAGGAAAGGCCAGGGTAACGGAAGGAACGACACGGCAAGGGGAAACAAGGCTAAGGCACGGCAACGCAGGCTAGGCAATGCACGGCAAGGCAAGGAAAGGGTAACGCATGGGAAAGCACGGTCAGGCGAGGCAAGGCTAAGGCACGACAACGCAAGGCTAGGAAATTCGGGGAAGGCATGCAAAGAGTAACGGAAGGGAAGGAAGGCAAGGAAAAGCAAGGAAAGGCAAGGGTAAGGGAAGGAACGGCACGGCAAGGGGGAACAAGTCTAAGGCACGACACCGAATGCTAGGCAATGAACGGCAAGGCAAGGAAAGGGTAACGCATGGGAAAGCACGGTCAGGCGAGGCAAGGATAAGGCACGACAACGCAAGGCTAGGCAATGCACGGCAAGGCAAGGAAAGAGTAACGCAAGGCAAGGCACGGTGAGGCTAGGCAAGGCTAATGCACGACAACGCAAGGGTAGGCAATGCACGACAATGCAAGTAAAGCTTAAAGCAAAAGAAGGCACGGTCAGGCGAGATAAGGCTAAGGCACGACAACGCAAGGCTAGGCAATGCACGGAAAGCAAGCAAAGAGTAACGGAACGCAAGGAAGGCAAGGGAAAGCAAGGGAAGGCAAGTGTAACGGAAGGAACGGCACGGCAAGGGGAAACAAGGCTAAGGCACGACAACGCACGCTAGGCAATGCACGGCAAGGCAAGGAAAGGGTAACGCATGGGAAAGCACGGTCAGGCGAGGTAAGGCTAAGGAAAGCCAACGCAAGGCTAGGCAATGCACGGAAAGCAAGCAAGGAGTAACGGAATGCAAGGAAGGAAAGGGAAAGCAAGGGAAGGCAAGGGTAACGGAAGGAACGGCACGGCAAGGGGTAGCAAGGCTAAGGCACGACAACACACGGCTAGGAAATGCACGGCAAGGCAATGAAAGGGTAACGCAAGGCAAGGCACGGTGAGGCTAGGCAAGGTTAATGCACGACAACGCAAGGCTAGGCAATGCACGACAATGCAAGGAAAGCTTAAAGCAAAGGAAGGCACGGTCAGGCGAGATAAGGCTAAGGCACGACAACGCAAGGCTAGGCAATGCACGGAAGGCAAGCAAAGAGTACCGGAAGGTAAGGAAGGCAAGGGAAAGCAAGGAAAGGCAATGGTAACGGAAGGAACGGCACGGCAAGGGGAAACAAGGCTAAGGCACGACAACGCACGCTAGGCAATGCACGGCAAGGCAAGGAAAGGGTAACGCATGGGAAAGCACGGTCAGGCGAGGCAAGGCTAAGGCACGACAACCCAAGGCTAGGCAATGCACGGAAGGCAAGCAAAGAGAAACGGAAGGTAAGGAAGGAAAGGGAAAGCAAAGAAAGGCAAGTGTAACGGAAGGAACGGCACGGCAAGGGGAAACAAGGCTAAGGCACGACAAGGCACGGCTAGGCAATGCACGGCAAGGCAAGCAAACGGTAACGCAAGCAAAGGCACGGTGAGGCTAGGCAAGGCTAATGCACGAAAACGCATGGCTAGGCGATGCACGACAATGCAAGGAAAGCTTAAAGCAAAGGAAGGCAAGGTCAGGCGAGATAAGGCTAAGGCACGACAACGCAAGGCTAGGAAATTCAGGGAAGGCAAGTAAAGAGTAACGGAAGGTAAGCAAGGCAAGGAAAAGGAAGGAAAGGCCAGGGTAATGGAAGGAACGGCACGGCAAGGGGAAACAAGGCTAAGTCACGGCAACGCAGGCTAGGCAATGCACGGCAAGGCAAGGAAAGGGTAACGCATGGGAAAGCACGTTCAGGCGAGGCAAGGCTAAGGCACAACAACGCAAGGCTAGGCAATGCACGGAAGGCAAGCAAAGAGTAACGGAAGGTAAGGAAGGCAAGGGAAAGGAAGGAAAGGCAAGTGTAACGGAAGGAACGGCACGGCAAGGGGAAACAAGGCTAAGGCACGACAACGCACGGCTAGGCAATGCACGGAAAGGCAAGGAAAGGGTAATGCATGGGAAAGCACGGTCAGGCGATGCAAGGCTAAGGCATGACAACGCAAGGCTAGGCAATGCACGGAAAGCAAGCAAAGAGTAACGGAACGCAAGGAAGGCAAGGGAAAGCAAGGGAAGGCAAGGGTAACGGAAGGAACGTCACGGCAAGGGGTAACAAGGCTAAGGCACGGCAACGCAGGGTTAGGCAATGCACGGCAAGGCAAGGAAAGGGTAACGCAGGGGAAGGCACGGTCAGGTGAGGCAAGGATAAGGCACGACAATGCAAGGCTAGGCAATGCACGGCAAGGCAAGGAAAGAGTAACGCAAGGCAAGGCACGGTGAGGCTAGGCAAGGCTAATGCACGACAACGCAAGGCTAGGCAATGCACGACAATGCAAGTAAAGCTTAAAGCAAAGGAAGGCACGGTCAGGCGAGATAAGGCTAAGGCACGACAACGCAAGGCTAGGCAATGCAGGGAAAGCAAGCAAGGAGTAACGGAATGCAAGGAAGGAAAGGGAAAGCAAGGGAAGGCAAGGGTAACGGAAGGAACGGCACGGCAAGGGGTAACAAGGCTAAGGCACGACAACGCAGGGCTAGGCAATGCACGGCAAGGCAAGGAAAGGGTAACGCATGGGAAAGCACGGTCAGGCGAGGCAAGGCTAAGGCACGACAACGCAAGGCTAGGAAATTCGGGGAAGGCAAGCAAAGAGTAACGGAAGGGAAGGAAGGCAAGGAAAACAAGGAAAGGCAAGGGTAACGGAAGGAACGGCACGGCAAGGGGGAACAAGTCTAAGGCACGACACCGAACGCTAGGCAATGAACGGCAAGGCAAGGAAAGGGTAACGCATGGGAAAGCACGGTCAGGCGAGGCAAGGCTAAGGCACGACAACGCAAGGCTAGGCAATGCACGGAAAGCAAGCAAAGAGTAACGGAACGCAAGGAAGGCAAGGGAAAGCAAGGGAAGGCAAGTGTAACGGAAGGAACGGCACGGCAAGGGGAAACAAGGCTAAGGCACGACAACGCACGCTAGGCAATGCACGGCAAGGCAAGGAAAGGGTAACGCATGGGAAAGCACGGTCAGGCGAGGTAAGGCTAAGGAAAGCCAACGCAAGGCTAGGCAATGCACGGAAAGCAAGCAAGGAGTAACGGAATGTAAGGAAGGAAAGGGAAAGCAAGGGAAGGCAAGGGTAACGGAAGGAACGGTACGGCAAGGGGAAACAAGGCTAAGGCACGACAACACACGGCTAGGAAATGCACGGCAAAGCAAGGAAAGGGTAACGGAAGGCAAGGCACGGTGAGGCTAGGCAAGGCTAATGCACGACAACGCAAGGCTAGGCAATGCACGAAAATGCAAGGAAAGCTTAAAGCAAAGGAAGGCACGGTCAGGCGAGATAAGGCTAAGGCACGACAACGCAAGGCTAGGCAATGCACGGAAGGCAAGCAAAGAGTAACGGAAGGTAAGGAAGGCAAGGGAAAGCAAGGAAAGGCAATGGTAACGGAAGGAACGGCACGGCAAGGGGAAACAAGGCTAAGGCACGACAACGGACGCTAGGCAATGCACGGCAAGGCAAGGAAAGGGTAACGCATGGGAAAGCATGGTCAGGCGAGGCAAGGCTAAGGCACGACAACCCAAGGCTAGGCAATGCACGGAAGGCAAGCCAAGAGTAACGGAAGATAAGGAAGGAAAGGGAAAGCAAAGAAAGGCAAGTGAAACGGAAGGAACGGCACGGCAAGGGGAAACAAGGCTAAGGCACGACAACGCACGGCTAGGCAATGCACGGCAAGGCAAGCAAAAAGTAACGCAAGGAAAGGCACGGTGAGGCTAGGCAAGGCTAATGCACGAAAACGCAAGGCTAGGCGATGCACGACAATGCAAGGAAAGCTTAAAGCAAAGGAAGGCACGGTCAGGCGAGATAAGGCTAAGGCACGACAACGCAAGGCTAGGAAATTCAGGGAAGGCAAGCAAAGAGTAACGGAATGTAAGGAAGGCAAGGGAAAGCAAGGAAAGGCAAGTGTAACGGAAGGAACGGCACGGCAAGGCGAAACAAGGCTAAGGCACGACAACGCACGGCTAGGCAATGCACGGCAAGGCAAGGAAAGGGTAACGCATGGGAAAGCACGGTCAGGCGAGGCAAGGCTAAGGCATGACAACGCAAGGCTAGGAAATGCACGGAAAGCAAGCAAAGAGTAACGGAACGCAAGGAAGGCAAGGGAAAGCAAGGAAAGGTAAGTGTAACGGAACGAACGGCACGGCAAGGGGAAACAAGGCTAAGGCACGACAACGCACGGCTAGGCAATGCACGGCAAGGCAAGGAAAGCTTAAAGCAAAGGAAGGCAAGGTCAGGCGAGATAAGGCAAAGGCACGACAACGCAAGGCTAGGCAATTCAGGGAAGGCAAGCAAAGAGTAACGGAAGGTAAGCAAGGCAAGGAAAAGCAAGGAAAGTCAAGGGAAACGGAAGGAACGGCACGGCAAGGGGAAACAAGGCTAAGGCACGACACCGAACGCTAGGCAATGCACGGCAAGGCAAGGAAAGGGTAAAGCATGGGAAAGCACGGTCAGGCGAGGCAAGGCTAAGGTATGACAACGCAAGGCTAGGCAATGCACGGAAAGCAAGCAAAGAGTAACGGAACGCAAGGAAGGCAAGGGAAAGCAAGGGAAGGTAAGGGTAACGGAAGGAACGGCACGGCAAGGGGAAACAAGGCTAAGGCACGGCAACGTAGGCTAGGCAATGCACGGCAAGGCAAGGAAAGGGTAACGCATGGGAAAGCACGTTCAGGCGAGGCAAGGCTAAGGCACGACAACGCAAGGCTAGGCAATGCACGGAAGGCAAGCAAAGAGTAACGGAAGTAAGGAAGGCAAGGGAAAGCAAAGAAAGGCAAGTGTAACGGAAGGAACGGCACGGCAAGGGGAAACAAGGCTAAGGCACGACAACGCACGGCTAGGCAATGCACGGCAAGGCAAGGAAAGGGTAACGCAAGGAAAGGCACGGTGAGGCTAGGCAAGGCTAATGCACGAAAACGCAAGGCTAGGCGATGCACGACAATGCAAGGAAAGCTTAAAGCAAAGGAAGGCAAGGTCAGGCGAGATAAGGCTAAGGCACGTCAACGCAAGGCTCGGAAATTCAAGGAAGGCAAGCAAAGAGTAACGGAAGGTAAGCTAGGCAAGGAAAAGGAAGGACAGGCCAGGGTAACGGAAGGAACGGCACGGCAAGGGGAAACAAGGCTAAGGCACGACAAGGCACGGCTAGGCAATGCACGGCAAGGCAAGCAAACGGTAACGCAAGGAAAGGCACGGTGAGGCTAGGGAAGGCTAATGCACGAAAACGCATGGCTAGGCGATGCACGACAATGCAAGGAAAGCTTAAAGCAAAGGAAGGCAAGGTCAGGCGAGATAAGGCTAAGGCACGACAACGCAAGGCTAGGAAATTCAGGGAAGGCAAGTAAAGAGTAACGGAAGGTAAGCAAGGCAAGGAAAAGGAAGGAAAGGCCAGGGTAACGGAAGGAACGGCACGGCAAGGGGAAACAAGGCTAAGGCACGGCAACGCAGGCTAGGCAATGCACGGCAAGGCAAGGAAAGGGTAACGCATGGGAAAGCACGTTCAGGCGAGGCAAGGCTAAGGCACAACGACGCAAGGCTAGGCAATGCACGGAAGGCAAGCAAAGAGTAACGGAAGGTAAGGAAGGCAAGGGAAAGGAAGGAAAGGCAAGTGTAACGGAAGGAACGGCACGGCAAGGGGAAACAAGGCTAACGCACGACAACGCACGGCTAGGCAATGCACGGCAAGGCAAGGAAAGGGTAACGCATGGGAAAGCACGGTCAGGCGATGCAAGGCTAAGGCATGACAACGCAAGGCTAGGCAATGCACGGAAAGCAAGCAAAGAGTAACGGAACGCAAGGAAGGCAAGGGAAAGCAAGGGAAGGCAAGGGTAACGGAAGGAACGTCACGGCAAGGGGTAACAAGGCTAAGGCACGGCAACGCAGGGTTAGGCAATGCACGGCAAGGCAAGGAAAGGGTAACGCAGGGGAAGGCACGGTCAGGTGAGGCAAGGATAAGGCACGACAATGCAAGGCTAGGCAATGCACGGCAAGGCAAGGAAAGAGTAACGCAAGGCAAGGCACGGTGAGGCTAGGCAAGGCTAATGCACGACAACGCAAGGGTAGGCAATGCACGACAATGCAAGTAAAGCTTAAAGCAAAAGAAGGCACGGTCAGGCGAGATAAGGCTAAGGCACGACAACGCAAGGCTAGGCAATGCACGGAAAGCAAGCAAAGAGTAACGGAACGCAAGGAAGGCAAGGGAAAGCAAGGGAAGGCAAGGGTAACGGAAGGAACGGCACGGCAAGGGGAAACAAGGCTAAGGCACGACAAGGCACGGCTAGGCAATGCACGGCAAGGCAAGGAAAGGGTAACGCATGGGAAAGCACGGTCAGGCGAGGCAAGGCTAAGGAAAGCCAACGCAAGGCTAGGCAATGCACGGAAAGCAAGCAAGGAGTAACGGAATGCAAGGAAGGAAAGGGAAAGCAAGGGAAGGCAAGGGTAACGGAAGGAACGGCACGGCAAGGGGAAACAAGGCTAAGGCACGACAAGGCACGGCTAGGCAATGCACGGCAAGGCAAGCAAAGGGTAACGCAAGAAAAGGCACGGTGAGGCTAGGCAAGGCTAATGCACGAAAACGCATGGCTAGGCGATGCACGACAATGCAAGGAAAGCTTAAAGCAAAGGAAGGCAAGGTCAGGCGAGATAAGGCTAAGGCACAACAACGCAAGGCTAGGAAATTCAGGGAACGCAAGCAAAGAGTAACGGAAGGTAAGCAAGGCAAGGAAAAGGAAGGAAAGGCCAGGGTAACGGAAGGAACGACACGGCAAGGGGAAACAAGGCTAAGGCACGGCAACGCAGGCTAGGCAATGCACGGCAAGGCAAGGAAAGGGTAACGCATGGGAAAGCACGGTCAGGCGAGGCAAGGCTAAGGCACGACAACGCAAGGCTAGGAAATTCGGGGAAGGCATGCAAAGAGTAACGGAAGGGAAGGAAGGCAAGGAAAAGCAAGGAAAGGCAAGGGTAAGGGAAGGAACGGCACGGCAAGGGGGAACAAGTCTAAGGCACGACACCGAATGCTAGGCAATGAACGGCAAGGCAAGGAAAGGGTAACGCATGGGAAAGCACTGTCAAGGCTAAGGCACGACAACGCACGGCTAGGCAATGCACGGCCAGGCAAGGAAAGTGTAACGCAAGGCAAGGCACGGTCAGGCGAGGCAAGGCTAATGCACGACAACGCAAGGGTAGGCAATGCACGACAATGCAAGTAAAGCTTAAAGCAAAGGAAGGCACGGTCAGGCGAGATAAGGCTAAGGCACGACAACGCAAGGCTAGGCAATGCACGGAAAGCAAGCAAAGAGTAACGGAACGCAAGGAAGGCAAGGGAAAGCAAGGGAAGGCAAGGGTAACGGAAGGAACGGCACGGCAAGGGGAAACAAGGCTAAGGCACGACAAGGCACGGCTAGGCAATGCACGGCAAGGCAAGGAAAGGGTAACGCATGGGAAAGCACGGTCAGGCGAGGCAAGGCTAAGGAAAGCCAACGCAAGGCTAGGCAATGCACGGAAAGCAAGCAAGGAGTAACGGAATGCAAGGAAGGAAAGGGAAAGCAAGGGAAGGCAAGGGTAACGGAAGGAACGGCACGGCAAGGGGAAACAAGGCTAAGGCACGACAAGGCACGGCTAGGCAATGCACGGCAAGGCAAGCAAAGGGTAACGCAAGAAAAGGCACGGTGAGGCTAGGCAAGGCTAATGCACGAAAACGCATGGCTAGGCGATGCACGACAATGCAAGGAAAGCTTAAAGCAAAGGAAGGCAAGGTCAGGCGAGATAAGGCTAAGGCACAACAACGCAAGGCTAGGAAATTCAGGGAAGGCAAGCAAAGAGTAACGGAAGGTAAGCAAGGCAAGGAAAAGGAAGGAAAGGCCAGGGTAACGGAAGGAACGACACGGCAAGGGGAAACAAGGCTAAGGCACGGCAACGCAGGCTAGGCAATGCACGGCAAGGCAAGGAAAGGGTAACGCATGGGAAAGCACGGTCAGGCGAGGCAAGGCTAAGGCACGACAACGCAAGGCTAGGAAATTCGGGGAAGGCATGCAAAGAGTAACGGAAGGGAAGGAAGGCAAGGAAAAGCAAGGAAAGGCAAGGGTAAGGGAAGGAACGGCACGGCAAGGGGGAACAAGTCTAAGGCACGACACCGAATGCTAGGCAATGAACGGCAAGGCAAGGAAAGGGTAACGCATGGGAAAGCACGGTCAGGCGAGGCAAGGCTAAGGCACGACAACGCAAGGCTAGGCAATGCACGGAAAGCAAGCAAAGAGTAACGGAACGCAAGGAAGGCAAGGGAAAGCAAGGGAAGGCAAGTGTAACGGAAGGAACGGCACGGCAAGGGGAAACAAGGCTAAGGCACGACAACGCACGCTAGGCAATGCACGGCAAGGCAAGGAAAGGGTAACGCATGGGAAAGCACGGTCAGGCGAGGTAAGGCTAAGGAAAGCCAACGCAAGGCTAGGCAATGCACGGAAAGCAAGCAAGGAGTAACGGAATGCAAGGAAGGAAAGGGAAAGCAAGGTAAGGCAAGGGTAACGGAAGGAACGGTACGGCAAGGGGTAACAAGGCTAAGGCACGACAACACACGGCTAGGAAATGCACGGCAAAGCAAGGAAAGGGTAACGCAAGGCAAGGCACGGTGAGGCTAGGCAAGGTTAATGCACGACAACGCAAGGCTAGGCAATGCACGACAATGCAAGGAAAGCTTAAAGCAAAGGAAGGCACGGTCAGGCGAGATAAGGCTAAGGCACGACAACGCAAGGCTAGGCAATGCACGGAAGGCAAGCAAAGAGTACCGGAAGGTAAGGAAGGCAAGGGAAAGCAAGGAAAGGCAATGGTAACGGAAGGAACGGCACGGCAAGGGGAAACAAGGCTAAGGCACGACAACGCACGCTAGGCAATGCACGGCAAGGCAAGGAAAGGGTAACGCATGGGAAAGCACGGTCAGGCGAGGCAAGGCTAAGGCACGACAACCCAAGGCTAGGCAATGCACGGAAGGCAAGCAAAGAGAAACGGAAGGTAAGGAAGGAAAGGGAAAGCAAAGAAAGGCAAGTGTAACGGAAGGAACGGCACGGCAAGGGGAAACAAGGCTAAGGCACGACAAGGCACGGCTAGGCAATGCACGGCAAGGCAAGCAAACGGTAACGCAAGCAAAGGCACGGTGAGGCTAGGCAAGGCTAATGCACGAAAACGCATGGCTAGGCGATGCACGACAATGCAAGGAAAGCTTAAAGCAAAGGAAGGCAAGGTCAGGCGAGATAAGGCTAAGGCACGACAACGCAAGGCTAGGAAATTCAGGGAAGGCAAGTAAAGAGTAACGGAAGGTAAGCAAGGCAAGGAAAAGGAAGGAAAGGCCAGGGTAATGGAAGGAACGGCACGGCAAGGGGAAACAAGGCTAAGGCACGGCAACGCAGGCTAGGCAATGCACGGCAAGGCAAGGAAAGGGTAACGCATGGGAAAGCACGTTCAGGCGAGGCAAGGCTAAGGCACAACAACGCAAGGCTAGGCAATGCACGGAAGGCAAGCAAAGAGTAACGGAAGGTAAGGAAGGCAAGGGAAAGGAAGGAAAGGCAAGTGTAACGGAAGGAACGGCACGGCAAGGGGAAACAAGGCTAAGGCACGACAACGCACGGCTAGGCAATGCACGGAAAGGCAAGGAAAGGGTAATGCATGGGAAAGCACGGTCAGGCGATGCAAGGCTAAGGCATGACAACGCAAGGCTAGGCAATGCACGGAAAGCAAGCAAAGAGTAACGGAACGCAAGGAAGGCAAGGGAAAGCAAGGGAAGGCAAGGGTAACGGAAGGAACGTCACGGCAAGGGGTAACAAGGCTAAGGCACGGCAACGCAGGGTTAGGCAATGCACGGCAAGGCAAGGAAAGGGTAACGCAGGGGAAGGCACGGTCAGGTGAGGCAAGGATAAGGCACGACAATGCAAGGCTAGGCAATGCACGGCAAGGCAAGGAAAGAGTAACGCAAGGCAAGGCACGGTGAGGCTAGGCAAGGCTAATGCACGACAACGCAAGGCTAGGCAATGCACGACAATGCAAGTAAAGCTTAAAGCAAAGGAAGGCACGGTCAGGCGAGATAAGGCTAAGGCACGACAACGCAAGGCTAGGCAATGCAGGGAAAGCAAGCAAAGAGTAACGGAACGCAAGGAAGGAAAGGGAAAGCAAGGGAAGGCAAGGGTAACGGAAGGAACGGCACGGCAAGGGGTAACAAGGCTAAGGCACGACAACGCAGGGCTAGGCAATGCACGGCAAGGCAAGGAAAGGGTAACGCATGGGAAAGCACGGTCAGGCGAGGCAAGGCTAAGGCACGACAACGCAAGGCTAGGAAATTCGGGGAAGGCAAGCAAAGAGTAACGGAAGGGAAGGAAGGCAAGGAAAAGCAAGGAAAGGCAAGGGTAACGGAAGGAACGGCACGGCAAGGGGGAACAAGTCTAAGGCACGACACCGAATGCTAGGCAATGAACGGCAAGGCAAGGAAAGGGTAACGCATGGGAAAGCACGGTCAGGCGAGGCAAGGCTAAGGCACGACAACGCAAGGCTAGGCAATGCACGGAAAGCAAGCAAAGAGTAACGGAACGCAAGGAAGGCAAGGGAAAGCAAGGGAAGGCAAGTGTAACGGAAGGAACGGCACGGCAAGGGGAAACAAGGCTAAGGCACGACAACGCACGCTAGGCAATGCACGGCAAGGCAAGGAAAGGGTAACGCATGGGAAAGCACGGTCAGGCGAGGTAAGGCTAAGGAAAGCCAACGCAAGGCTAGGCAATGCACGGAAAGCAAGCAAGGAGTAACGGAATGCAAGGAAGGAAAGGGAAAGCAAGGGAAGGCAAGGGTAACGGAAGGAACGGTACGGCAAGGGGTAACAAGGCTAAGGCACGACAACACACGGCTAGGAAATGCACGGCAAAGCAAGGAAAGGGTAACGCAAGGCAAGGCACGGTGAGGCTAGGCAAGGTTAATGCACGACAACGCAAGGCTAGGCAATGCACGACAATGCAAGGAAAGCTTAAAGCAAAGGAAGGCACGGTCAGGCGAGATAAGGCTAAGGCACGACAACGCAAGGCTAGGCAATGCACGGAAGGCAAGCAAAGAGTAACGGAAGGTAAGGAAGGCAAGGGAAAGCAAGGAAAGGCAATGGTAACGGAAGGAACGGCACGGCAAGGGGAAACAAGGCTAAGGCACGACAACGCACGCTAGGCAATGCACGGCAAGGCAAGGAAAGGGTAACGCATGGGAAAGCACGGTCAGGCGAGGCAAGGCTAAGGCACGACAACCCAAGGCTAGGCAATGCACGGAAGGCAAGCAAAGAGAAACGGAAGGTAAGGAAGGAAAGGGAAAGCAAAGAAAGGCAAGTGTAACGGAAGGAACGGCACGGCAAGGGGAAACAAGGCTAAGGCACGACAAGGCACGGCTAGGCAATGCACGGCAAGGCAAGCAAACGGTAACGCAAGCAAAGGCACGGTGAGGCTAGGCAAGGCTAATGCACGAAAACGCATGGCTAGGCGATGCACGACAATGCAAGGAAAGCTTAAAGCAAAGGAAGGCAAGGTCAGGCGAGATAAGGCTAAGGCACGACAACGCAAGGCTAGGAAATTCAGGGAAGGCAAGTAAAGAGTAACGGAAGGTAAGCACGGCAAGGAAAAGGAAGGAAAGGCCAGGGTAATGGAAGGAACGGCACGGCAAGGGGAAACAAGGCTAAGGCACGACAACGCACGCTAGGCAATGAACGGCAAGTCAAGGAAAGGGTAACGCATGGGAAAGCACGGTCAGGCGAGGCAAGGCTAAGGAAAGCCAACGCAAGGCTAGGCAATGCACGGAAAGCAAGCAAGGAGTAACGGAATGCAAGGAAGGAAAGGGAAAGCAAGGGAAGGCAAGGGTAACGGAAGGAAGGGCACGGCAAGGGGTAACAAGGCTAAGGCACGAAAACACACAGCTAGGAAATGCACGGCAAGGCAAGGAAAGGGTAACGCAAGGCAAGGCACGCTGAGGCTAGGCAAGGTTAATGCACGACAACGCAAGGCTAGGCAATGCACGACAATGCAAGGAAATCTTAAAGCAAAGGAAGGTACGGTCAGGCGAGATAAGGCTAAGGCACGACAACGCAAGGCTAGGCAATGCACGGAAGGCAAGCAAAGAGTAACGGAAGGTAAGGAAGGCAAGGGAAAGCAAGGAAAGGCAATGGTAACGGAAGGAACATCACGGCAAGGGGAAAAAAGGCTAAGGCACGACAACGGACGCTAGGCAATGCACGGCAAGGCAAGGAAAGGGTAACGCATGGGAAAGCACGGTCAGGCGAGGCAAGGCTAAGGCACGACAACGCAAGGCTAGGCAATGCACGGAAGGCAAGCAAAGAATAACGGAAGGTAAGGAAGGCAAGGGAAAGCAAGGAAAGGCAATGGTAACGGAAGGAACATCACGGCAAGGGGAAAAAAGGCTAAGGCACGACAACGGACGCTAGGCAATGCACGGCAAGGCACGGAAAGGGTAACGCATGGGAAAGCATGGTCAGGCGAGGCAAGGCTAAGGCACGACAACCCAAGGCTAGGCAATGCACGGAAGGCAAGCCAAGAGTAACGGAAGATAAGGAAGGAAAGGGAAAGCAAAGAAAGGCAAGTGAAACGGAAGGAACGGCACGGCAAGGGGAAACAAGGCTAAGGCACGACAACGCACGGCTAGGCAATGCACGGCAAGGCAAGCAAAAAGTAACGCAAGGAAAGGCACGGTGAGGCTAGGCAAGGCTAATGCACGAAAACGCAAGGCTAGGCGATGCACGACAATGCAAGGAAAGCTTAAAGCAAAGGAAAGCAAGGTCAGGCGAGATAAGGCTAAGGCACGACAACGCAAGGCTAGGAAATTCAGGGAAGGCAAGCAAAGAGTAACGGAATGTAAGGAAGGCAAGGGAAAGCAAGGAAAGGCAAGTGTAACGGAAGGAACGGCACGGCAAGGCGAAACAAGGCTAAGGCACGACAACGCACGGCTAGGCAATGCACGGCAAGGCAAGGAAAGGGTAACGCATGGGAAAGCACGGTCAGGCGAGGCAAGGCTAAGGCATGACAACGCAAGGCTAGGCAATGCACGGAAAGCAAGCAAAGAGTAACGGAACGCAAGGAAGGCAAGGGAAAGCAAGGAAAGGTAAGTGTAACGGAACGAACGGCACGGCAAGGGGAAACAAGGCTAAGGCACGACAACGCACGGCTAGGCAATGCACGGCAAGGCAAGGAAAGCTTAAAGCAAAGGAAGGCAAGGTCAGGCGAGATAAGGCAAAGGCACGACAACGCAAGGCTAGGCAATTCAGGGAAGGCAAGCAAAGAGTAACGGAAGGTAAGCAAGGCAAGGAAAAGCAAGGAAAGTCAAGGGTAACGGAAGGAACGGCACGGCAAGGGGAAACAAGTCTAAGGCACGACACCGAACGCTAGGCAATGAACGGCAAGGCAAGGAAAGGGTTACGCATGGGAAACCACGGTCAGGCGAGGCAAGGCTAAGGCACGACAACGCAAGGCTAGGCAATGCACGGAAGGCAAGCAAAGAGTAACGGAAGGTAAGGAAGGCAAGGGAAAGCAAGAAAAGGGAAGTGTAACGGAAGGAACGGCACGGCAAGGGGAAACAAGGCTAAGGCGCGACAACGCACGCTAGGCAATGCACGGCAAGGCAAGGAAAGGGTAACGCAGGGGAAGGCACGGTCAGGTGAGGCAAGGATAAGGCACGACAATGCAAGGCTAGGCAATGCACGGCAAGGCAAGGAAAGAGTAACGGAAGGAAAGGAAGGCAAGGCAAAGCCAGGCAAGGCAAGTGTAACAAAAGGCACGCAACGGCAAGGGGAAACAAGGCTAAGGCACGACAACGCACGGCTAGGCAATGCACGGCAAGGCAAGGAAAGGGTAACGCAAGGCAAGGCACGGTGAGGCTAGGCAAGGCTAATGCACGACAACGCAAGGCTAGGCAATGCACGACAATGCAAGGAAAGCTTAAAGCAAAGGAAGGCACGGTCAGGCGAGATAAGGCTAAGGCACGACAACGCAAGGCTAGGCAATGCACGGAAGGCAAGCAAAGAGTAACGGAAGGTAAGCAAGGCAAGGAAAAGCAAGGAAAGTCAAGGGTAACGGAAGGAACGGCACGGCAAGGATAAACAAGGCTAAGGCACGGCAACGCAGGCTAGGCAATGCACGGCAAGGCAAGGAAAGGGTAGCGCATGGGAAAGCACGGTCAGGCGAGGCAAGGCTAAGGTATGACAACGGAAGGCTAGGCAATGCACGGAAAGCAAGCAAAGAGTAACGGAACGCAAGGAAGGCAAGGGAAAGCAAGGGAAGGCAAGGGTAACGGAAGGAACGGCACGGCAAGGGGAAACAAGGCTAAGGCACGGCAACGTAGGCTAGGCAATGCACGGCAAGGCAAGGAAAGGGTAACGCATGGGAAAGCACGTTCAGGCGAGGCAAGGCTAAGGCACGACAACGCAAGGCTAGGCAATGCACGGAAGGCAAGCAAAGAGTAACGGAAGGTAAGGAAGGCAAGGGAAAGCAAAGAAAGGCAAGTGTAACGGAAGGAACGGCACGGCAAGGGGAAACAAGGCTAAGGCACGACAACGCACGGCTAGGCAATGCACGGCAAGGCAAGGAAAGGGTAACGCAAGGAAAGGCACGGTGAGGCTAGGCAAGGCTAATGCACGAAAACGCAAGGCTAGGCGATGCACGACAATGCAAGGAAAGCTTAAAGCAAAGGAAGGCAAGGTCAGGCGAGATAAGGCTAAGGCACGACAACGCAAGGCTAGGAAATTCAGGGAAGGCAAGTAAAGAGTAACGGAAGGTAAGCAAGGCAAGGAAAAGGAAGGAAAGGCCAGGGTAATGGAAGGAACGGCACGGCAAGGGGAAACAAGGCTAAGGCACGGCAACGCAGGCTAGGCAATGCACGGCAAGGCAAGGAAAGGGTAACGCATGGGAAAGCACGTTCAGGCGAGGCAAGGCTAAGGCACAACAACGCAAGGCTAGGCAATGCACGGAAGGCAAGCAAAGAGTAACGGAAGGTAAGGAAGGCAAGGGAAAGGAAGGAAAGGCAAGTGTAACGGAAGGAACGGCACGGCAAGGGGAAACAAGGCTAAGGCACGACAACGCACGGCTAGGCAATGCACGGAAAGGCAAGGAAAGGGTAATGCATGGGAAAGCACGGTCAGGCGATGCAAGGCTAAGGCATGACAACGCAAGGCTAGGCAATGCACGGAAAGCAAGCAAAGAGTAACGGAACGCAAGGAAGGCAAGGGAAAGCAAGGGAAGGCAAGGGTAACGGAAGGAACGTCACGGCAAGGGGTAACAAGGCTAAGGCACGGCAACGCAGGGTTAGGCAATGCACGGCAAGGCAAGGAAAGGGTAACGCAGGGGAAGGCACGGTCAGGTGAGGCAAGGATAAGGCACGACAATGCAAGGCTAGGCAATGCACGGCAAGGCAAGGAAAGAGTAACGCAAGGCAAGGCACGGTGAGGCTAGGCAAGGCTAATGCACGACAACGCAAGGCTAGGCAATGCACGACAATGCAAGTAAAGCTTAAAGCAAAGGAAGGCACGGTCAGGCGAGATAAGGCTAAGGCACGACAACGCAAGGCTAGGCAATGCAGGGAAAGCAAGCAAAGAGTAACGGAACGCAAGGAAGGAAAGGGAAAGCAAGGGAAGGCAAGGGTAACGGAAGGAACGGCACGGCAAGGGGTAACAAGGCTAAGGCACGACAACGCAGGGCTAGGCAATGCACGGCAAGGCAAGGAAAGGGTAACGCATGGGAAAGCACGGTCAGGCGAGGCAAGGCTAAGGCACGACAACGCAAGGCTAGGAAATTCGGGGAAGGCAAGCAAAGAGTAACGGAAGGGAAGGAAGGCAAGGAAAAGCAAGGAAAGGCAAGGGTAACGGAAGGAACGGCACGGCAAGGGGGAACAAGTCTAAGGCACGACACCGAATGCTAGGCAATGAACGGCAAGGCAAGGAAAGGGTAACGCATGGGAAAGCACGGTCAGGCGAGGCAAGGCTAAGGCACGACAACGCAAGGCTAGGCAATGCACGGAAAGCAAGCAAAGAGTAACGGAACGCAAGGAAGGCAAGGGAAAGCAAGGGAAGGCAAGTGTAACGGAAGGAACGGCACGGCAAGGGGAAACAAGGCTAAGGCACGACAACGCACGCTAGGCAATGCACGGCAAGGCAAGGAAAGGGTAACGCATGGGAAAGCACGGTCAGGCGAGGTAAGGCTAAGGAAAGCCAACGCAAGGCTAGGCAATGCACGGAAAGCAAGCAAGGAGTAACGGAATGCAAGGAAGGAAAGGGAAAGCAAGGGAAGGCAAGGGTAACGGAAGGAACGGTACGGCAAGGGGTAACAAGGCTAAGGCACGACAACACACGGCTAGGAAATGCACGGCAAAGCAAGGAAAGGGTAACGCAAGGCAAGGCACGGTGAGGCTAGGCAAGGTTAATGCACGACAACGCAAGGCTAGGCAATGCACGACAATGCAAGGAAAGCTTAAAGCAAAGGAAGGCACGGTCAGGCGAGATAAGGCTAAGGCACGACAACGCAAGGCTAGGCAATGCACGGAAGGCAAGCAAAGAGTAACGGAAGGTAAGGAAGGCAAGGGAAAGCAAGGAAAGGCAATGGTAACGGAAGGAACGGCACGGCAAGGGGAAACAAGGCTAAGGCACGACAACGCACGCTAGGCAATGCACGGCAAGGCAAGGAAAGGGTAACGCATGGGAAAGCACGGTCAGGCGAGGCAAGGCTAAGGCACGACAACCCAAGGCTAGGCAATGCACGGAAGGCAAGCAAAGAGAAACGGAAGGTAAGGAAGGAAAGGGAAAGCAAAGAAAGGCAAGTGTAACGGAAGGAACGGCACGGCAAGGGGAAACAAGGCTAAGGCACGACAAGGCACGGCTAGGCAATGCACGGCAAGGCAAGCAAACGGTAACGCAAGCAAAGGCACGGTGAGGCTAGGCAAGGCTAATGCACGAAAACGCATGGCTAGGCGATGCACGACAATGCAAGGAAAGCTTAAAGCAAAGGAAGGCAAGGTCAGGCGAGATAAGGCTAAGGCACGACAACGCAAGGCTAGGAAATTCAGGGAAGGCAAGTAAAGAGTAACGGAAGGTAAGCACGGCAAGGAAAAGGAAGGAAAGGCCAGGGTAATGGAAGGAACGGCACGGCAAGGGGAAACAAGGCTAAGGCACGACAACGCACGCTAGGCAATGAACGGCAAGTCAAGGAAAGGGTAACGCATGGGAAAGCACGGTCAGGCGAGGCAAGGCTAAGGAAAGCCAACGCAAGGCTAGGCAATGCACGGAAAGCAAGCAAGGAGTAACGGAATGCAAGGAAGGAAAGGGAAAGCAAGGGAAGGCAAGGGTAACGGAAGGAAGGGCACGGCAAGGGGTAACAAGGCTAAGGCACGAAAACACACAGCTAGGAAATGCACGGCAAGGCAAGGAAAGGGTAACGCAAGGCAAGGCACGCTGAGGCTAGGCAAGGTTAATGCACGACAACGCAAGGCTAGGCAATGCACGACAATGCAAGGAAATCTTAAAGCAAAGGAAGGTACGGTCAGGCGAGATAAGGCTAAGGCACGACAACGCAAGGCTAGGCAATGCACGGAAGGCAAGCAAAGAGTAACGGAAGGTAAGGAAGGCAAGGGAAAGCAAGGAAAGGCAATGGTAACGGAAGGAACATCACGGCAAGGGGAAAAAAGGCTAAGGCACGACAACGGACGCTAGGCAATGCACGGCAAGGCAAGGAAAGGGTAACGCATGGGAAAGCACGGTCAGGCGAGGCAAGGCTAAGGCACGACAACGCAAGGCTAGGCAATGCACGGAAGGCAAGCAAAGAATAACGGAAGGTAAGGAAGGCAAGGGAAAGCAAGGAAAGGCAATGGTAACGGAAGGAACATCACGGCAAGGGGAAAAAAGGCTAAGGCACGACAACGGACGCTAGGCAATGCACGGCAAGGCACGGAAAGGGTAACGCATGGGAAAGCATGGTCAGGCGAGGCAAGGCTAAGGCACGACAACCCAAGGCTAGGCAATGCACGGAAGGCAAGCCAAGAGTAACGGAAGATAAGGAAGGAAAGGGAAAGCAAAGAAAGGCAAGTGAAACGGAAGGAACGGCACGGCAAGGGGAAACAAGGCTAAGGCACGACAACGCACGGCTAGGCAATGCACGGCAAGGCAAGCAAAAAGTAACGCAAGGAAAGGCACGGTGAGGCTAGGCAAGGCTAATGCACGAAAACGCAAGGCTAGGCGATGCACGACAATGCAAGGAAAGCTTAAAGCAAAGGAAAGCAAGGTCAGGCGAGATAAGGCTAAGGCACGACAACGCAAGGCTAGGAAATTCAGGGAAGGCAAGCAAAGAGTAACGGAATGTAAGGAAGGCAAGGGAAAGCAAGGAAAGGCAAGTGTAACGGAAGGAACGGCACGGCAAGGCGAAACAAGGCTAAGGCACGACAACGCACGGCTAGGCAATGCACGGCAAGGCAAGGAAAGGGTAACGCATGGGAAAGCACGGTCAGGCGAGGCAAGGCTAAGGCATGACAACGCAAGGCTAGGCAATGCACGGAAAGCAAGCAAAGAGTAACGGAACGCAAGGAAGGCAAGGGAAAGCAAGGAAAGGTAAGTGTAACGGAACGAACGGCACGGCAAGGGGAAACAAGGCTAAGGCACGACAACGCACGGCTAGGCAATGCACGGCAAGGCAAGGAAAGCTTAAAGCAAAGGAAGGCAAGGTCAGGCGAGATAAGGCAAAGGCACGACAACGCAAGGCTAGGCAATTCAGGGAAGGCAAGCAAAGAGTAACGGAAGGTAAGCAAGGCAAGGAAAAGCAAGGAAAGTCAAGGGTAACGGAAGGAACGGCACGGCAAGGGGAAACAAGTCTAAGGCACGACACCGAACGCTAGGCAATGAACGGCAAGGCAAGGAAAGGGTTACGCATGGGAAACCACGGTCAGGCGAGGCAAGGCTAAGGCACGACAACGCAAGGCTAGGCAATGCACGGAAGGCAAGCAAAGAGTAACGGAAGGTAAGGAAGGCAAGGGAAAGCAAGAAAAGGGAAGTGTAACGGAAGGAACGGCACGGCAAGGGGAAACAAGGCTAAGGCGCGACAACGCACGCTAGGCAATGCACGGCAAGGCAAGGAAAGGGTAACGCAGGGGAAGGCACGGTCAGGTGAGGCAAGGATAAGGCACGACAATGCAAGGCTAGGCAATGCACGGCAAGGCAAGGAAAGAGTAACGGAAGGAAAGGAAGGCAAGGCAAAGCCAGGCAAGGCAAGTGTAACAAAAGGCACGCAACGGCAAGGGGAAACAAGGCTAAGGCACGACAACGCACGGCTAGGCAATGCACGGCAAGGCAAGGAAAGGGTAACGCAAGGCAAGGCACGGTGAGGCTAGGCAAGGCTAATGCACGACAACGCAAGGCTAGGCAATGCACGACAATGCAAGGAAAGCTTAAAGCAAAGGAAGGCACGGTCAGGCGAGATAAGGCTAAGGCACGACAACGCAAGGCTAGGCAATGCACGGAAGGCAAGCAAAGAGTAACGGAAGGTAAGCAAGGCAAGGAAAAGCAAGGAAAGTCAAGGGTAACGGAAGGAACGGCACGGCAAGGATAAACAAGGCTAAGGCACGGCAACGCAGGCTAGGCAATGCACGGCAAGGCAAGGAAAGGGTAGCGCATGGGAAAGCACGGTCAGGCGAGGCAAGGCTAAGGTATGACAACGGAAGGCTAGGCAATGCACGGAAAGCAAGCAAAGAGTAACGGAACGCAAGGAAGGCAAGGGAAAGCAAGGGAAGGCAAGGGTAACGGAAGGAACGGCACGGCAAGGGGAAACAAGGCTAAGGCACGGCAACGTAGGCTAGGCAATGCACGGCAAGGCAAGGAAAGGGTAACGCATGGGAAAGCACGTTCAGGCGAGGCAAGGCTAAGGCACGACAACGCAAGGCTAGGCAATGCACGGAAGGCAAGCAAAGAGTAACGGAAGGTAAGGAAGGCAAGGGAAAGCAAAGAAAGGCAAGTGTAACGGAAGGAACGGCACGGCAAGGGGAAACAAGGCTAAGGCACGACAACGCACGGCTAGGCAATGCACGGCAAGGCAAGGAAAGGGTAACGCAAGGAAAGGCACGGTGAGGCTAGGCAAGGCTAATGCACGAAAACGCAAGGCTAGGCGATGCACGACAATGCAAGGAAAGCTTAAAGCAAAGGAAGGCAAGGTCAGGCGAGATAAGGCTAAGGCACGTCAACGCAAGGCTCGGAAATTCAAGGAAGGCAAGCAAAGAGTAACGGAAGGTAAGCTAGGCAAGGAAAAGGAAGGACAGGCCAGGGTAACGGAAGGAACGGCACGGCAAGGGGAAACAAGGCTAAGGCACGACAAGGCACGGCTAGGCAATGCACGGCAAGGCAAGCAAACGGTAACGCAAGGAAAGGCACGGTGAGGCTAGGGAAGGCTAATGCACGAAAACGCATGGCTAGGCGATGCACGACAATGCAAGGAAAGCTTAAAGCAAAGGAAGGCAAGGTCAGGCGAGATAAGGCTAAGGCACGACAACGCAAGGCTAGGAAATTCAGGGAAGGCAAGTAAAGAGTAACGGAAGGTAAGCAAGGCAAGGAAAAGGAAGGAAAGGCCAGGGTAACGGAAGGAACGGCACGGCAAGGGGAAACAAGGCTAAGGCACGGCAACGCAGGCTAGGCAATGCACGGCAAGGCAAGGAAAGGGTAACGCATGGGAAAGCACGTTCAGGCGAGGCAAGGCTAAGGCACAACAACGCAAGGCTAGGCAATGCACGGAACGCAAGCAAAGAGTAACGGAAGGCAAGGAAGGCAAGGGAAAGCAAGGAAAGGCAAGGGTAACGGAAGGAACGGCACGGCAAGGGGAAACAAGGCTAACGCACGACAACGCACGGCTAGGCAATGCACGGCAAGGCAAGGAAAGGGTAACGCATGGGAAAGCACGGTCAGGCGATGCAAGGCTAAGGCATGACAACGCAAGGCTAGGCAATGCACGGAAAGCAAGCAAAGAGTAACGGAACGCAAGGAAGGCAAGGGAAAGCAAGGGAAGGCAAGGGTAACGGAAGGAACGTCACGGCAAGGGGTAACAAGGCTAAGGCACGGCAACGCAGGGTTAGGCAATGCACGGCAAGGCAAGGAAAGAGTAACGGAAGGAAAGGAAGGCAAGGCAAAGCCAGGCATGGTAAGTGTAACAAAAGGCACGCAACGGCAAGGGGAAACAAGGCTAAGGCACGACAACACACGGCTAGGAAATGCACGGCAAGGCAAGGAAAGGGTAACGCAAGGCAAGGCACGGTGAGGCTAGGCAAGGCTAATGCACGACAACGCAAGGCTAGGCAATGCACGACAATGCAAGTAAAGCTTAAAGCAAAGGAATGCACGGTCAGGCGAGATAAGGCTAAGGCACGACAACGCAAGGCTAGGCAATGCACGGAAGGCAAGCAAAGAGTAACGGAAGGTAAGGAAGGCAAGGGAAAGCAAAGAAAGGCAAGTGTAACGGAAGGAACGGCACGGCAAGGGGAAACAAGGCTAAGGCACGACAACGCACGCTAGGCAATGCACGGCAAGGCAAGGAAAGGGTAACGCATGGGAAAGCACGGTCAGGCGAGGCAAGGCTAAGGAAAGCCAACGCAAGGCTAGGCAATGCACGGAAAGCAAGCAAGGAGTAACGGAATGCAAGGAAGGAAAGGGAAAGCAAGGGAAGGCAAGGGTAACGGAAGGAACGGCACGGCAAGGGGAAACAAGGCTAAGGCACGACAAGGCACGGCTAGGCAATGCACGGCAAGGCAAGCAAAGGGTAACGCAAGAAAAGGCACGGTGAGGCTAGGCAAGGCTAATGCACGAAAACGCAAGGCTAGGCGATGCACGACAATGCAAGGAAAGCTTAAAGCAAAGGAAGGCAAGGTCAGGCGAGATAAGGCTAAGGCACGACAACGCAAGGCTAGGAAATTCAGGGAAGGCAAGCAAAGAGTAACGGAAGGTAAGCAAGGCAAGGAAAAGGAAGGAAAGGCCAGGGTAACGGAAGGAACGACACGGCAAGGGGAAACAAGGCTAAGGCACGGCAACGCAGGCTAGGCAATGCACGGCAAGGCAAGGAAAGGGTAACGCATGGGAAAGCACGGTCAGGCGAGGCAAGGCTAAGGCACGACAACGCAAGGCTAGGAAATTCGGGGAAGGCAAGCAAAGAGTAACGGAAGGGAAGGAAGGCAAGGAAAAGCAAGGAAAGGCAAGGGTAACGGAAGGAAGGCACGGCAAGGGGGAACAAGTCTAAGGCACGACACCGAATGCTAGGCAATGAACGGCAAGGCAAGGAAAGGGTAACGCATGGGAAAGCACGGTCAGGCGAGGCAAGGCTAAGGCACGACAACGCAAGGCTAGGCAATGCACGGAAAGCAAGCAAAGAGTAACGGAACGCAAGGAAGGCAAGGGAAAGCAAGGGAAGGCAAGTGTAACGGAAGGAACGGCACGGCAAGGGGAAACAAGGCTAAGGCACGACAACGCACGCTAGGCAATGCACGGCAAGGCAAGGAAAGGGTAACGCATGGGAAAGCACGGTCAGGCGAGGTAAGGCTAAGGAAAGCCAACGCAAGGCTAGGCAATGCACGGAAAGCAAGCAAGGAGTAACGGAATGCAAGGAAGGAAAGGGAAAGCAAGGGAAGGCAAGGGTAACGGAAGGAACGGTACGGCAAGGGGTAACAAGGCTAAGGCACGACAACACACGGCTAGGAAATGCACGGCAAAGCAAGGAAAGGGTAACGCAAGGCAAGGCACGGTGAGGCTAGGCAAGGTTAATGCACGACAACGCAAGGCTAGGCAATGCACGACAATGCAAGGAAAGCTTAAAGCAAAGGAAGGCACGGTCAGGCGAGATAAGGCTAAGGCACGACAACGCAAGGCTAGGCAATGCACGGAAGGCAAGCAAAGAGTAACGGAAGGCAAGGAAGGCAAGGGAAAGCAAGGCAAGGCAATGGTAACGGAAGGAACGGCACGGCACGGCAAGGGGAAACAAGGCTAAGGCACGACAACGCACGCTAGGCAATGCACGGCAAGGCAAGGAAAGGGTAACGCATGGGAAAGCACGGTCAGGCGAGGCAAGGCTAAGGCACGACAACCGAAGGCTAGGCAATGCACGGAAGGCAAGCAAAGAGAAACGGAAGGTAAGGAAGGAAAGGGAAAGCAAAGAAAGGCAAGTGTAACGGGAGGAACGGCACGGCAAGGGGAAACAAGGCTAAGGCACGACAAGGCACGGCTAGGCAATGCACGGCAAGGCAAGCAAACGGTAACGCAAGCAAAGGCACGGTGAGGCTAGGCAAGGCTAATGCACGAAAACGCATGGCTAGGCGATGCACGACAATGCAAGGAAAGCTTAAAGCAAAGGAAGGCAAGGTCAGGCGAGATAAGGCTAAGGCACGACAACGCAAGGCTAGGAAATTCAGGGAAGGCAAGTAAAGAGTAACGGAAGGTAAGCAAGGCAAGGAAAAGGAAGGAAAGGCCAGGGTAATGGAAGGAACGGCACGGCAAGGGGAAACAAGGCTAAGGCACGGCAACGCAGGCTAGGCAATGCACGGCAAGGCAAGGAAAGGGTAACGCATGGGAAAGCACGTTCAGGCGAGGCAAGGCTAAGGCACAACAACGCAAGGCTAGGCAATGCACGGAAGGCAAGCAAAGAGTAACGGAAGGTAAGGAAGGCAAGGGAAAGGAAGGAAAGGAAAGTGTAACGGAAGGAATGGCACGGCAAGGGGAAACAAGGCTAAGGCACGACAACGCACGGCTAGGCAATGCACGGAAAGGCAAGGAAAGGGTAACGCATGGGAAAGCACGGTCAGGCGATGCAAGGCTAAGGCATGACAACGCAAGGCTAGGCAATGCACGGAAAGCAAGCAAAGAGTAACGGAACGCAAGGAAGGCAAGGGAAAGCAAGGGAAGGCAAGGGTAACGGAAGGAACGTCACGGCAAGGGGTAACAAGGCTAAGGCACGGCAACGCAGGGTTAGGCAATGCACGGCAAGGCAAGGAAAGGGTAACGCAGGGGAAGGCACGGTCAGGTGAGGCAATGATAAGGCACGACAATGCAAGGCTAGGCAATGCACGGCAAGGCAAGGAAAGGGTAACGCAAGGCAAGGCACGGTGAGGCTAGGCAAGGCTAATGCACGACAACGCAAGGCTAGGCAATGCACGACAATGCAAGAAAAGCTTAAAGCAAAGGAAGGCACGGTCAGGCGAGATAAGGCTAAGGCACGACAACGCAAGGCTAGGCAATGCACGGAAAGCAAGCAAAGAGTAACGGAACGCAAGGAAGGCAAGGGAAAGCAAGGGAAGGCAAGGGTAACGGAAGGAACGGCACGGCAAGGGGTAACAAGGCTAAGGCACGACAACGCAGGGCTAGGCAATGCACGGCAAGGCAAGGAAAGAGTTACGGAAGGAAAGGAAGGCAAGGCAAAGCCAGGCAAGGCAAGTGTAACAAAAGGCACGCAACGGCAAGGGGAAACAAGGCTAAGGCACGACAACACACGGCTAGGAAATGCACGGCAAGGCAAGGAAAGGGTAACGCAAGGCAAGGCACGGTGAGGCTAGGCAAGGCTAATGCACGACAACGCAAGGCTAGGCAATGCACGACAATGCAAGTAAAGCTTAAAGCAAAGGAAGGCACGGTCAGGCGAGATAAGGCTAAGGCACGACAACGCAAGGCTAGGCAATGCACGGAAGGCAAGCAAAGAGTAACGGAAGGTAAGGAAGGCAAGGGAAAGCAAAGAAAGGCAAGTGTAACGGAAGGAACGGCACGGCAAGGGGAAACAAGGCTAAGGCACGACAACGCACGCTAGGCAATGCACGGCAAGGCAAGGAAAGGGTAACGCATGGGAAAGCACGGTCAGGCGAGGCAAGGCTAAGGAAAGCCAACGCAAGGCTAGGCAATGCACGGAAAGCAAGCAAGGAGTAACGGAATGCAAGGAAGGAAAGGGAAAGCAAGGGAAGGCAAGGGTAACGGAAGGAACGGCACGGCAAGGGGAAACAAGGCTAAGGCACGACAAGGCACGGCTAGGCAATGCACGGCAAGGCAAGCAAAGGGTAACGCAAGGAAAGGCACGGTGAGGCTAGGCAAGGCTAATGCACGAAAACGCAAGGCTAGGCGATGCACGACAATGCAAGGAAAGCTTAAAGCAAAGGAAGGCAAGGTCAGGCGAGATAAGGCTAAGGCACGACAACGCAAGGCTAGGAAATTCAGGGAAGGCAAGCAAAGAGTAACGGAAGGTAAGCAAGGCAAGGAAAAGGAAGGAAAGGCCAGGGTAACGGAAGGAACGACACGGCAAGGGGAAACAAGGCTAAGGCACGGCAACGCAGGCTAGGCAATGCACGGCAAGGCAAGGAAAGGGTAACGCATGGGAAAGCACGGTCAGGCGAGGCAAGGCTAAGGCACGACAACGCAAGGCTAGGAAATTCAGGGAAGGCAAGCAAAGAGTAACGGAAGGTAAGGAAGGCAAGGAAAAGCAAGGAAAGGCAAGGTAACGGAAGGAACGGCACGGCAAGGGGGAACAAGTCTAAGGCACGACACCGAATGCTAGGCAATGAACGGCAAGGCAAGGAAAGGGTAACGCATGGGAAAGCACGGTCAGGCGAGGCAAGGCTAAGGCACGACAACGCAAGGCTAGGCAATGCACGGAAAGCAAGCAAAGAGTAACGGAACCTAAGGAAGGCAAGGGAAAGCAAGGGAAGGCAAGTGTAACGGAAGGAACGGCACGGCAAGGGGTAAGAAGGCTAAGGCACGACAACGCAGGGCTAGGCAATGCACGGCAAGTCAAGGAAAGGGTAACGCAGGGGAAGGCACGGTCAGGTGAGGCAAGGATAAGGCACGACAATGCAAGGCTAGGCAATGCACGGCAAGGCAAGGAAAGAGTAACGGAAGGAAAGGAAGGCAAGGCAAAGCCAGGCAAGGCAAGTGTAATAAAAGGCACGCCACGGCAAGGGGAATCAAGGCTAAGGCACGACAAAGCACGGCTAGGCAATGCACGGCAAGGCAAGGAAAGGGTAACGCAAGGCAAGGCACGGTGAGGCTAGGCAAGGCTAATGCACGACAACGCAAGGCTAGGCAATGCACGACAATGCAAGGAAAGCTTAAAGCAAAGGAAGGCACGGTCAGGCGAGATAAGGCTAAGGCACGACAACGCAAGGCTAGGCAATGCACGGAAGGCAAGCAAAGAGTAACGGAAGGTAATGAAGGCAAGGGAAAGGAAGGAAAGGCAAGTGTAACGGAAGGAACGGCACGGCAAGGGGAAACAAGGCTAAGGAACGACAACGCACGGCTAGGCAATGCACGGCAAGGCAAGGAAAGGGTAACGCATGGGAAAGCACGGTCAGGCGATGCAAGGCTAAGGCATGACAACGCAAGGCTAGGCAATGCACGAAAAGCAAGCAAAGAGTAACGGAACGCAAGGAAGGCAAGGGAAAGCAAGGGAAGGCAAGGGTAACGGAAGGAACGGCACGGCAAGGGGTAACAAGGCTAAGGCACGGCAACGCAGGTTTAGGCAAAGCACGGCAAGGCAAGGAAAGGGTAACGCAGGGGAAGGCACGGTCAGGTGAGGCAAGGATAAGGCACGACTATGCAAGGCTAGGCAATGCACGGCAAGGCAAGGAAAGAGTAACGGAAGGTAAGGAAGGCAAGGGAAAGCAAAGAAAGGCAAGTGTAACGGAAGGAACGGCACGGCAAGGGGAAACAAGGCTAAGGCACGAAAACGCACGCTAGGCAATGAACGGCAAGTCAAGGAAAGGGTAACGCATGGGAAAGCACGGTCAGGCGAGGCAAGGCTAAGGAAAGCCAACGCAAGGCTAGGCAATGCACGGAAAGCAAGCAAGAAGTAACGGAATGCAAGGAAGGGAAGGGAAAGCAAGGGAAGGCAAGGGTAACGGAAGGAAGGGCACGGCAAGGGGTAACAAGGCTAAGGCACGAAAACACACAGCTAGGAAATGCACGGCAAGGCAAGGAAAGGGTAACGCAAGGCAAGGCACGCTGAGGCTAGGCAAGGTTAATGCACGACAACGCAAGGCTAGGCAATGCACGACAATGCAAGGAAAGCTTAAAGCAAAGGAAGGTACGGTCAGGCGAGATAAGGCTAAGGCACGACAGCGCAAGGCTAGGCAATGCACGGAAGGCAAGGAAAGAGTAACGGAAGGTAAGGAAGGCAAGGGAAAGCAAGGAAAGGCAATGGTAACGGAAGGAACATCACGGCAAGGGGAAAAAAGGCTAAGGCACGACAACGGACGCTAGGCAATGCACGGCAAGGCAAGGAAAGGGTAACGCATGGGAAAGCACGGTCAGGCGAGGCAAGGCTAAGACACGACAACGCAAGGCTAGGCAATGCACGGAAGGCAAGCAAAGAATAACGGAAGGTAAGGAAGGCAAGGGAAAGCAAGGAAAGGCAATGGTAACGGAAGGAACATCACGGCAAGGGGAAAAAAGGCTAAGGCACGACAACGGACGCTAGGCAATGCACGGCAAGGCAAGGAAAGGGTAACGCATGGGAAAGCATGGTCAGGCGAGGCAAGGCTAAGGCACGACAACCCAAGGCTAGGCAATGCACGGAAGGCAAGCCAAGAGTAACGGAAGATAAGGAAGGAAAGGGAAAGCAAAGAAAGGCAAGTGAAACGGAAGGAACGGCACGGCAAGGGGAAACAAGGCTAAGGCACGACAACGGACGGCTAGGCAATGCACGGCAAGGCAAGCAAAAAGTAACGCATGGAAAGGCACGGTGAGGCTAGGCAAGGCTAATGCACGAAAACGCAAGGCTAGGCGATGCACGGCAAGGCAAGGAAAGGGTAACGCATGGGAAAGCACGGTCAGGCGAGGCAAGGCTAAGGCACGACAACGCAAGGCTAGGCAATGCACGGAAGGCAAGCAAAGAGTAACGGAAGGTAAGGAAGGCAAGGGAAAGCAAGGAAAGGCATGTGTAACGGAAGGAACGGCACGGCAAGGGGAAACAAGGCTAAGGCGCGACAACGCACGCTAGGCAATGCACGGCAAGGCAAGGAAAGTGTAACGCATGGGAAAGCACGGTCAGGCGAGGCAAGGCTAAGGAAAGCCAACGCAAGGCTAGGCAATGCACGGAAAGCAAGCAAGGAGTAACGGAATGCAAGGAAGGAAAGGGAAAGCAAGGGAAGGCAAGGGTAACGGAAGGAACGGCACGGCAAGGGGAAACAAGGCTAAGGCACGACAAGGCACGGCTAGGCAATGCACGGCAAGGCAAGCAAAGGGTAACGCAAGAAAAGGCACGGTGAGGCTAGGCAAGGCTAATGCACGAAAACGCAAGGCTAGGCGATGCACGACAATGCAAGGAAAGCTTAAAGCAAAGGATGGCAAGGTCAGGCGAGATAAGGCTAAGGCACGACAACGCAAGGCTAGGAAATTCAGGGAAGGCAAGCAAAGAGTAACGGAAGGTAAGCAAGGCAAGGAAAAGGAAGGAAAGGCCAGGGTAACGGAAGGAACGACACGGCAAGGGGAAACAAGGCTAAGGCACGGCAACGCAGGCTAGGCAATGCACGGCAAGGCAAGGAAAGGGTAACGCATGGGAAAGAACGGTCAGGCGAGGCAAGGCTAAGGCACGACAACGCAAAGCTAGGAAATTCGGGGAAGGCAAGCAAAGAGTAACGGAAGGGAAGGAAGGCAAGGAAAAGCAAGGAAAGGCAAGGGTAACGGAAGGAACGGCACGGCAAGGGGGAACAAGTCTAAGGCACGACACCGAATGCTAGGCAATGAACGGCAAGGCAAGGAAAGGGTAACGCATGGGAAAGCACGGTCAGGCGAGGCAAGGCTAAGGCACGACAACGCAAGGCTAGGCAATGCACGGAAAGCAAGCAAAGAGTAACGGAACGCAAGGAAGGCAAGGGAAAGCACGGGAAGGCAAGTGTAACGGAAGGAACGGCACGGCAAGGGGAAACAAGGCTAAGGCACGACAACGCACGCTAGGCAATGCACGGCAAGGCAAGGAAAGGGTAACGCATGGGAAAGCACGGTCAGGCGAGGTAACGCTAAGGAAAGCCAACGCAAGGCTAGGCAATGCACGGAAAGCAAGCAAGGAGTAACGGAATGCAAGGAAGGAAAGGGAAAGCAAGGGAAGGCAAGGGTAACGGAAGGAACGGTACGGCAAGGGGTAACAAGGCTAAGGCACGACAACACACGGCTAGGAAATGCACGGCAAAGCAAGGAAAGGGTAACGCAAGGCAAGGCACGGTGAGGCTAGGCAAGGTTAATGCACGACAACGCAAGGCTAGGCAATGCACGACAATGCAAGGAAAGCTTAAAGCAAAGGAAGGCACGGTCAGGCGAGATAAGGCTAAGGCACGACAACGCAAGGCTAGGCAATGCACGGAAGGCAAGCAAAGAGTAACGGAAAGTAAGGAAGGCAAGGGAAAGCAAGGAAAGGCAATGGTAACGGAAGGAACGGCACGGCAAGGGGAAACAAGGCTAAGGCACGACAACGCACGCTAGGCAATGCACGGCAAGGCAAGGAAAGGGTAACGCATGGGAAAGCACGGTCAGGCGAGGCAAGGCTAAGGCACGACAACCCAAGGCTAGGCAATGCACGGAAGGCAAGCAAAGAGAAACGGAAGGTAAGGAAGGAAAGGGAAAGCAAAGAAAGGCAAGTGTAACGGAAGGAACGGCACGGCAAGGGGAAACAAGGCTAAGGCACGACAAGGCACGGCTAGGCAATGCCCGGCAAGGCAAGCAAACGGTAACGCAAGCAAAGGCACGGTGAGGCTAGGCAAGGCTAATGCACGAAAACGCATGGCTAGGCGATGCACGACAATGCAAGGAAAGCTTAAAGCAAAGGAAGGCAAGGTCAGGCGAGATAAGGCTAAGGCACGACAACGCAAGGCTAGGAAATTCAGGGAAGGCAAGTAAAGAGTAACGGAAGGTAAGCAAGGCAAGGAAAAGGAAGGAAAGGCCAGGGTAATGGAAGGAACGGCACGGCAAGGGGAAACAAGGCTAAGGCACGGCAACGCAGGCTAGGCAATGCACGGCAAGGCAAGGAAAGGGTAACGCATGGGAAAGCACGTTCAGGCGAGGCAAGGCTAAGGCACAACAACGCAAGGCTAGGCAATGCACGGAAGGCAAGCAAAGAGTAACGGAAGGTAAGGAAGGCAAGGGAAAGGAAGGAAAGGCAAGTGTAACGGAAGGAACGGCACGGCAAGGGGAAACAAGGCTAAGGCACGACAACGCACGGCTAGGCAATGCACGGAAAGGCAAGGAAAGGGTAACGCATGGGAAAGCACGGTCAGGCGATGCAAGGCTAAGGCATGACAACGCAAGGCTAGGCAATGCACGGAAAGCAAGCAAAGAGTAACGGAACGCAAGGAAGGCAAGGGAAAGTAAGGGAAGGCAAGGGTAACGGAAGGAACGTCAGGGCAAGGGGTAACAAGGCTAAGGCACGGCAACGCAGGGTTAGGCAATGCACGGCAAGGCAAGGAAAGGGTAACGCAGGGGAAGGCACGGTCAGGTGAGGCAAGGATAAGGCACGACAATGCAAGGCTAGGCAATGCACGGCAAGGCAAGGAAAGAGTAACGCAAGGCAAGGCACGGTGAGGCTAGGCAAGGCTAATGCACGACAACGCAAGGCTAGGCAATGCACGACAATGCAAGTAAAGCTTAAAGCAAAGGAAGGCACGGTCAGGCGAGATAAGGCTAAGGCACGACAACGCAAGGCTAGGCAATGCACGGAAAGCAAGCAAAGAGTAACGGAACGCAAGGAAGGCAAGGGAAAGCAAGGGAAGGCAAGGGTAACGGAAGGAACGGCACGGCAAGGGGTAACAAGGCTAAGGCACGACAACGCAGGGCTAGGCAATGCACGGCAAGGCAAGGAAAGAGTTACGGAAGGAAAGGAAGGCAAGGCAAAGCCAGGCAAGGCAAGTGTAACAAAAGGCACGCAACGGCAAGGGGAAACAAGGCTAAGGCACGACAACACACGGCTAGGAAATGCACGGCAAGGCAAGGAAAGGGTAACGCAAGGCAAGGCACGGTGAGGCTAGGCAAGGCTAATGCACGACAACGCAAGGCTAGGCAATGCACGACAATGCAAGTAAAGCTTAAAGCAAAGGAAGGCACGGTCAGGCGAGATAAGGCTAAGGCACGACAACGCAAGGCTAGGCAATGCACGGAAGGCAAGCAAAGAGTAACGGAAGGTAAGGAAGGCAAGGGAAAGCAAAGAAAGGCAAGTGTAACGGAAGGAACGGCACGGCAAGGGGAAACAAGGCTAAGGCACGGCAACGCACGCTAGGCAATGCACGGCAAGGCAAGGAAAGGGTAACGCATGGGAAAGCACGGTCAGGCGAGGCAAGGCTAAGGCACGACAACGCAAGCCTAGGCAATGCACGGAAAGCAAGCAAAGAGTAACGGAACGCAAGGAAGGCAAGGGAAAGCAAGGGAAGGCAAGGGTAACGGAAGGAACGGCACGGCAAGGGGTAACAAGGCTAAGGCACGACAACGCACGGCTAGGCAATGCACGGCAAGTCAAGGAAAGGGTAACGCAGGGGAAGGCACGGTCAGGTGAGGCAAGGATAAGGCACGACAATGCAAGGCTAGGCAATGCACGGCAAGGCAAGGAAAGAGTAACGGAAGGAAAGGAAGGCAAGGCAAAGCCAGGCAAGGCAAGTGTAACAAAAGGCACGCCACGGCAAGGGGAATCAAGGCTAAGGCACGACAAAGCACGGCTAGGCAATGCACGGCAAGGCAAGGAAAGGGTAACGCAAGGCAAGGCACGGTGAGGCTAGGCAAGGCTAATGCACGACAAAGCAAGGCTAGGCAATGCACGACAATGCAAGGAAAGCTTAAAGCAAAGGAAGGCACGGTCAGGCGAGATAAGGCTAAGGCACGACAACGCAAGGCTAGGCAATGCACGGAAGGCAAGCAAAGAGTAACGGAAGGTAAGGAAGGCAAGGGAAAGGAAGGAAAGGCAAGTGTAACGGAAGGAACGGCACGGCAAGGGGAAACAAGGCTAAGGAACGACAACGCACGGCTAGGCAATGCACGGCAAGGCAAGGAAAGGGTAACGCATGGGAAAGCACGGTCAGGCGATGCAAGGCTAAGGCATGACAACGCAAGGCTAGGCAATGCACGGAAAGCAAGCAAAGAGTAACGGAACGCAAGGAAGGCAAGGGAAAGCAAGGGAAGGCAAGGGTAACGGAAGGAACGGCACGGCAAGGGGTAACAAGGCTAAGGCACGGCAACGCAGGTTTCGGCAATGCACGGCAAGGCAAGGAAAGGGTAACGCAGGGGAAGGCACGGTCAGGTGAGGCAAGGATAAGGCACGACTATGCAAGGCTAGGCAATGCACGGCAAGGCAAGGAAAGAGTAACGGAAGGTAAGGAAGGCAAGGGAAAGCAAAGAAAGGCAAGTGTAACGGAAGGAACGGCACGGCAAGGGGAAACAAGGCTAAGGCACGAAAACGCACGCTAGGCAATGAACGGCAAGTCAAGGAAAGGGTAACGCATGGGAAAGCACGGTCAGGCGAGGCAAGGCTAAGGAAAGCCAACGCAAGGCTAGGCAATGCACGGAAAGCAAGCAAGGAGTAACGGAATGCAAGGAAGGAAAGGGAAAGCAAGGGAAGGCAAGGGTAACGGAAGGAAGGGCACGGCAAGGGGTAACAAGGCTAAGGCACGAAAACACACAGCTAGGAAATGCACGGCAAGGCAAGGAAAGGGTAACGCAAGGCAAGGCACGCTGAGGCTAGGCAAGGTTAATGCACGACAACGCAAGGCTAGGCAATGCACGACAATGCAAGGAAAGCTTAAAGCAAAGGAAGGTACGGTCAGGCGAGATAAGGCTAAGGCACGACAACGCAAGGCTAGGCAATGCACGGAAGGCAAGGAAAGAGTAACGGAAGGTAAGGAAGGCAAGGGAAAGCAAGGAAAGGCAATGGTAACGGAAGGAACATCACGGCAAGGGGAAAAAAGGCTAAGGCACGACAACGGACGCTAGGCAATGCACGGCAAGGCAAGGAAAGGGTAACGCATGGGAAAGCACGGTCAGGCGAGGCAAGGCTAAGACACGACAACGCAAGGCTAGGCAATGCACGGAAGGCAAGCAAAGAATAACGGAAGGTAAGGAAGGCAAGGGAAAGCAAGGAAAGGCAATGGTAACGGAAGGAACATCACGGCAAGGGGAAAAAAGGCTAAGGCACGACAACGGACGCTAGGCAATGCACGGCAAGGCAAGGAAAGGGTAACGCATGGGAAAGCATGGTCAGGCGAGGCAAGGCTAAGGCACGACAACCCAAGGCTAGGCAATGCACGGAAGGCAAGCCAAGAGTAACGGAAGATAAGGAAGGAAAGGGAAAGCAAAGAAAGGCAAGTGAAACGGAAGGAACGGCACGGCAAGGGGAAACAAGGCTAAGGCACGACAACGCACGGCTAGGCAATGCACGGCAAGGCAAGCAAAAAGTAACGCATGGAAAGGCACGGTGAGGCTAGGCAAGGCTAATGCACGAAAACGCAAGGCTAGGCGATGCACGACAATGCAAGGAAAGCTTAAAGCAAAGGAAGGCAAGGTCAGGCGAGATAAGGCTAAGGCACGACAACGCAAGGCTAGGAAATTCAGGGAAGGCAAGCAAAGAGTAACGGAATGTAAGGAAGGCAAGGGAAAGCAAGGAAAGGCAAGTGTAACGGAAGGAACGGCACGGCAAGGCGAAACAAGGCTAAGGCACGACAACGCACGGCTAGGCAATGCACGGCAAGGCAAGGAAAGGGTAACGCATGGGAAAGCACGGTCAGGCGAGGCAAGGCTAAGGCATGACAACGCAAGGCTAGGCAATGCAGGGAAGGCAAGCAAAGAGTAACGGAAGGGAAGGAAGGCAAGGAAAAGCAAGGAAAGGCAAGGGTAACGGAAGGAACGGCACGGCAAGGGGGAACAAGTCTATGGCACGACACCGAATGCTAGGCAATGAACGGCAAGGCAAGGAAAGGGTAACGCATGGGAAAGCACGGTCAGGCGAGGCAAGGCTAAGGCACGACAACGCAAGGCTAGGCAATGCACGGCAAGGCAAGCAAGGAGTAACGGAATGCAAGGAAGGAAAGGGAAAGCAAGGGAAGGCAAGTGTAACGGAAGGAACGGCACGGCAAGGGGAAACAAGGCTAAGGCACGACAACGCACGCTAGGCAATGCACGGCAAGGCAAGGAAAGGGTAACGCATGGGAAAGCACGGTCAGGCGAGGTAAGGCTAAGGAAAGCCAACGCAAGGCTAGGCAATGCACGGAAAGCAAGCAAGGAGTAACGGAATGCAAGGAAGGAAAGGGAAAGCAAGGGAAGGCAAGGGTAACGGAAGGAACGGTACGGCAAGGGGTAACAAGGCTAAGGCACGACAACACACGGCTAGGAAATGCACGGCAAAGCAAGGAAAGGGTAACGCAAGGCAAGGCACGGTGAGGCTAGGCAAGGTTAATGCACGACAACGCAAGGCTAGGCAATGCACGACAATGCAAGGAAAGCTTAAAGCAAAGGAAGGCACGGTCAGGCGAGATAAGGCTAAGGCACGACAACGCAAGGCTAGGCAATGCACGGAAGGCAAGCAAAGAGTAACGGAAGGTAAGGAAGGCAAGGGAAAGCAAGGAAAGGCAAGTGTAACGGAAGGAACGGCACGGCAAGGGGAAACAAGGCTAAGGCACGACAACGCACGCTAGGCAATGCACGGCAAGGCAAGGAAAGGGTAACGCATGGGAAAGCACGGTCAGGCGAGGCAAGGCTAAGGCACGACAACCCAAGGCTAGGCAATGCACGGAAGGCAAGCAAAGAGAAACGGAAGGTAAGGAAGGAAAGGGAAAGCAAAGAAAGGCAAGTGTAACGGAAGGAACGGCACGGCAAGGGGAAACAAGGCTAAGGCACGACAAGGCACGGCTAGGCAATGCACGGCAAGGCAAGCAAACGGTAACGCAAGCAAAGGCACGGTGAGGCTAGGGAAGGCTAATGCACGAAAACGCATGGCTAGGCGATGCACGACAATGCAAGGAATGCTTAAAGCAAAGGAAGGCAAGGTCAGGCGAGATAAGGCTAAGGCACGACAACGCAAGGCTAGGAAATTCAGGGAAGGCAAGCAAAGAGTAACGGAAGGTAAGCAAGGCAAGGGAAAGCAAGGGAAGGCAAGGGTAACGGAAGGAACGGCACGGCAAGGGGTAAGAAGGCTAAGGCACGACAACGCAGGGCTAGGCAATGCACGGCAAGGCAAGGAAAGGGTAACGCAGGGGAAGGCACGGTCAGGTGAGGCAAGGATAAGGCACGACAATGCAAGGCTAGGCAATGCACGGCAAGGCAAGGAAAGAGTAACGGAAGGAAAGGAAGGCAAGGCAAAGCCAGGCAAGGCAAGTGTAACAAAAGGCACGCCACGGCAAGGGGAATCAAGGCTAAGGCACGACAAAGCACGGCTAGGCAATGCACGGCAAGGCAAGGAAAGGGTAACGCAAGGCAAGGCACGGTGAGGCTAGGCAAGGCTAATGCACGACAAAGCAAGGCTAGGCAATGCACGACAATGCAAGGAAAGCTTAAAGCAAAGGAAGGCACGGTCAGGCGAGATAAGGCTAAGGCACGACAACGCAAGGCTAGGCAATGCACGGAAGGCAAGCAAAGAGTAACGGAAGGTAAGGAAGGCAAGGGAAAGGAAGGAAAGGCAAGTGTAACGGAAGGAACGGCACGGCAAGGGGAAACAAGGCTAAGGAACGACAACGCACGGCTAGGCAATGCACGGCAAGGCAAGGAAAGGGTAACGCATGGGAAAGCACGGTCAGGCGATGCAAGGCTAAGGCATGACAACGCAAGGCTAGGCAATGCACGGAAAGCAAGCAAAGAGTAACGGAACGCAAGGAAGGCAAGGGAAAGCAAGGGAAGGCAAGGGTAACGGAAGGAACGGCACGGCAAGGGGTAACAAGGCTAAGGCACGGCAACGCAGGTTTAGGCAATGCACGGCAAGGCAAGGAAAGGGTAACGCAGGGGAAGGCACGGTCAGGTGAGGCAAGGATAAGGCACGACTATGCAAGGCTAGGCAATGCACGGCAAGGCAAGGAAAGAGTAACGGAAGGTAAGGAAGGCAAGGGAAAGCAAAGAAAGGCAAGTGTAACGGAAGGAACGGCACGGCAAGGGGAAACAAGGCTAAGGCACGAAAACGCACGCTAGGCAATGAACGGCAAGTCAAGGAAAGGGTAACGCATGGGAAAGCACGGTCAGGCGAGGCAAGGCTAAGGAAAGCCAACGCAAGGCTAGGCAATGCACGGAAAGCAAGCAAGGAGTAACGGAATGCAAGGAAGGAAAGGGAAAGCAAGGGAAGGCAAGGGTAACGGAAGGAAGGGCACGGCAAGGGGTAACAAGGCTAAGGCACGAAAACACACAGCTAGGAAATGCACGGCAAGGCAAGGAAAGGGTAACGCAAGGCAAGGCACGCTGAGGCTAGGCAAGGTTAATGCACGACAACGCAAGGCTAGGCAATGCACGACAATGCAAGGAAAGCTTAAAGCAAAGGAAGGTACGGTCAGGCGAGATAAGGCTAAGGCACGACAACGCAAGGCTAGGCAATGCACGGAAGGCAAGGAAAGAGTAACGGAAGGTAAGGAAGGCAAGGGAAAGCAAGGAAAGGCAATGGTAACGGAAGGAACATCACGGCAAGGGGAAAAAAGGCTAAGGCACGACAACGGACGCTAGGCAATGCACGGCAAGGCAAGGAAAGGGTAACGCATGGGAAAGCACGGTCAGGCGAGGCAAGGCTAAGACACGACAACGCAAGGCTAGGCAATGCACGGAAGGCAAGCAAAGAATAACGGAAGGTAAGGAAGGCAAGGGAAAGCAAGGAAAGGCAATGGTAACGGAAGGAACATCACGGCAAGGGGAAAAAAGGCTAAGGCACGACAACGGACGCTAGGCAATGCACGGCAAGGCAAGGAAAGGGTAACGCATGGGAAAGCATGGTCAGGCGAGGCAAGGCTAAGGCACGACAACCCAAGGCTAGGCAATGCACGGAAGGCAAGCCAAGAGTAACGGAAGATAAGGAAGGAAAGGGAAAGCAAAGAAAGGCAAGTGAAACGGAAGGAACGGCACGGCAAGGGGAAACAAGGCTAAGGCACGACAACGCACGGCTAGGCAATGCACGGCAAGGCAAGCAAAAAGTAACGCATGGAAAGGCACGGTGAGGCTAGGCAAGGCTAATGCACGAAAACGCAAGGCTAGGCGATGCACGACAATGCAAGGAAAGCTTAAAGCAAAGGAAGGCAAGGTCAGGCGAGATAAGGCTAAGGCACGACAACGCAAGGCTAGGAAATTCAGGGAAGGCAAGCAAAGAGTAACGGAATGTAAGGAAGGCAAGGGAAAGCAAGGAAAGGCAAGTGTAACGGAAGGAACGGCACGGCAAGGCGAAACAAGGCTAAGGCACGACAACGCACGGCTAGGCAATGCACGGCAAGGCAAGGAAAGGGTAACGCATGGGAAAGCACGGTCAGGCGAGGCAAGGCTAAGGCATGACAACGCAAGGCTAGGCAATGCACGGAAAGCAAGCAAATAGTAACGGAACGCAAGGAAGGCAAGGGAAAGCAAGGAAAGGTAAGTGTAACGGAACGAACGGCACGGCAAGGGGAAACAAGGCTAAGGCACGACAACGCACGGCTAGGCAATGCACGGCAAGGCAAGGAAAGCTTAAAGCAAAGGAAGGCAAGGTCAGGCGAGATAAGGCAAAGGCACGACAACGCAAGGCTAGGCAATTCAGGGAAGGCAAGCAAAGAGTAACGGAAGGTAAGCAAGGCAAGGAAAAGCAAGGAAAGTCAAGGGTAACGGAAGGAACGGCACGGCAAGGGGAAACAAGTCTAAGGCACGACACCGAACGCTAGGCAATGAACGGCAAGGCAAGGAAAGGGTTACGCATGGGAAACCACGGTCAGGCGAGGCAAGGCTAAGGCACGACAACGCAAGGCTAGGCAATGCACGGAAGGCAAGCAAAGAGTAACGGAAGGTAAGCAAGGCAAGGAAAAGCAAGGAAAGGCAAGGGTAACGGAAGGAACGGCACGGCAAGGGGAAACAAGGCTAAGGCGCGACAACGCACACTAGGCAATGCACGGCAAGGCAAGGAAAGTGTAACGCATGGGAAAGCACGGTCAGGCGAGGCAAGGCTAAGGAAAGCCAACGCAAGGCTAGGCAATGCACGGAAAGCAAGCAAGGAGTAACGGAATGCAAGGAAGGAAAGGGAAAGCAAGGGAAGGCAAGGGTAACGGAAGGAACGGCACGGCAAGGGGAAACAAGGCTAAGGCACGACAAGGCACGGCTAGGCAATGCACGGCAAGGCAAGCAAAGGGTAACGCAAGAAAAGGCACGGTGAGGCTAGGCAAGGCTAATGCACGAAAACGCAAGGCTAGGCGATGCACGACAATGCAAGGAAAGCTTAAAGCAAAGGAAGGCAAGGTCAGGCGAGATAAGGCTAAGGCACAACAACGCAAGGCTAGGAAATTCAGGGAAGGCAAGCAAAGAGTAACGGAAGGTAAGCAAGGCAAGGAAAAGGAAGGAAAGGCCAGGGTAACGGAAGGAACGACACGGCAAGGGGAAACAAGGCTAAGGCACGGCAACGCAGGCTAGGCAATGCACGGCAAGGCAAGGAAAGGGTAACGCATGGGAAAGCACGGTCAGGCGAGGCAAGGCTAAGGCACGACAACGCAAGGCTAGGAAATTCGGGGAAGGCAAGCAAAGAGTAACGGAAGGGAAGGAAGGCAAGGAAAAGCAAGGAAAGGCAAGGGTAACGGAAGGAACGGCACGGCAAGGGGGAACAAGTCTAAGGCACGACACCGAATGCTAGGCAATGAACGGCAAGGCAAGGAAAGGGTAACGCATGGGAAAACACGGTCAGGCGAGGCAAGGCTAAGGCACGACAACGCAAGGCTAGGCAATGCACGGAAAGCAAGCAAGGAGTAACGGAACGCAAGGAAGGCAAGGGAAAGCAAGGGAAGGCAAGTGTAACGGAAGGAACGGCACGGCAAGGGGAAACAAGGCTAAGGCACGACAACGCACGCTAGGCAATGCACGGCAAGGCAAGGAAAGGGTAACGCATGGGAAAGCACGGTCAGGCGAGGTAAGGCTAAGGAAAGCCAACGCAAGGCTAGGCAATGCACGGAAAGCAAGCAAGGAGTAACGGAATGCAAGGAAGGAAAGGGAAAGCAAGGGAAGGCAAGGGTAACGGAAGGAACGGTACGGCAAGGGGTAACAAGGCTAAGGCACGACAACACACGGCTAGGAAATGCACGGCAAGGCAAGGAAAGGGTAACGCAAGGCAAGGCACGGTGAGGCTAGCCAAGGTTAATGCACGACAACGCAAGGCTAGGCAATGCACGACAATGCAAGGAAAGCTTAAAGCAAAGGAAGGCACGGTCAGGCGAGATAAGGCTAAGGCACGACAACGCAAGGCTAGGCAATGCACGGAAGGCAAGCAAAGAGTAACGGAAGGTAAGCAAGGCAAGGAAAAGGAAGGAAAGGCCAGGGTAACGGAAGGAACGGCACGGCAAGGGGAAACAAGGCTAAGGCACGGCAACGCAGGCTAGGCAATGCACGGCAAGGCAAGGAAAGGGTAACGCATGGGAAAGCACGGTCAGGCGAGGCAAGGCTAAGGCACGACAACGCAGGGCTAGGCAATGCACGGAAGGCAAGCAAAGAGTAACGGAAGGTAAGGAAGGCAAGGGAAAGCAAGGAAAGGCAAGTGTAACGGAAGGAACGGCACGGCAAGGGGAAACAAGGCTAAGGCACGACAACGCACGCTAGGCAATGCACGGCAAGGCAAGCAAACGGTAACGCAAGCAAAGGCACGGTGAGGCTAGGCAAGGCTAATGCACGACAACGCAAGGCTAGGCGATGCACGACAATGCAAGGAAAGCTTAAAGCAAAGGAAGGCACGGTCAGGCGAGATAAGGCTAAGGCACGACAACGCAAGGCTAGGCAATGCACGGAAGGCAAGCAAAGAGTAACGGAAGGTAAGGAAGGCAAGGGAAAGCAAGGAAAGGCAATGGTAACGGAAGGAACGGCACGGCAAGGGGAAACAAGGCTAAGGCACGACAACGCACGGCTAGGCAATGCACGGAAAGGCAAGGAAAGGGTAACGCATGGGAAAGCACGGTCAGGCGATGCAAGGCTAAGGCATGACAACGCAAGGCTAGGCAATGCACGGAAAGCAAGCAAAGAGTAACGGAACGCAAGGAAGGCAAGGGAAAGCAAGGGAAGGCAAGGGTAACGGAAGGAACGTCACGGCAAGGGGTAACAAGGCTAAGGCACGGCAACGCAGGGTTAGGCAATGCACGGCAAGGCAAGGAAAGGGTAACGCAGGGGAAGGCACGGTCAGGTGAGGCAAGGATAAGGCACGACAATGCAAGGCTAGGCAATGCACGGCAAGGCAAGGAAAGAGTAACGCAAGGCAAGGCACGGTGAGGCTAGGCAAGGTTAATGCACGACAACGCAAGGCTAGGCAATGCACGACAATGCAAGGAAAGCTTAAAGCAAAGGAAGGTACGGTCAGGGCGAGATAAGGCTAAGGCACGACAACGCAAGGCTAGGCAATGCACGGAAGGCAAGGAAAGAGTAACGGAAGGTAAGGAAGGCAAGGGAAAGCAAGGAAAGGCAATGGTAACGGAAGGAACATCACGGCAAGGGGAAAAAAGGCTAAGGCACGACAACGGACGCTAGGCAATGCACGGCAAGGCAAGGAAAGGGTAACGCATGGGAAAGCACGGTCAGGCGAGGCAAGGCTAAGACACGACAACGCAAGGCTAGGCAATGCACGGAAGGCAAGCAAAGAATAACGGAAGGTAAGGAAGGCAAGGGAAAGCAAGGAAAGGCAATGGTAACGGAAGGAACATCACGGCAAGGGGAAACAAGGCTAAGGCACGACAACGCACGCTAGGCAATGCACGGCAAGGCAAGGAAAGGGTAACGCATGGGAAAGCACGGTCAGGCGAGGCAAGGCTAAGGCATGACAACGCAAGGCTAGGCAATGCACGGAAAGCAAGCAAAGAGTAACGGAATGCAAGGAAGGAAAGGGAAAGCAAGGGAAGGCAAGGGTAACGAAAGGAACGGCACGGCAAGGGGTAACAAGGCTAAGGCACGACAACACACGGCTAGGAAATGCACGGCAAGGCAAGGAAAGGGTAACGCAAGGCAAGGCACGGTGAGGCTAGGCAAGGCTAATGCACGACAACGCAAGGCTAGGCAATGCACGACAATGCAAGGAAAGCTTAAAGCAAAGGAAGGCACGGTCAGGCGAGATAAGGCTAAGGCACGACAACGCAAGGGTAGGCAATGCACGGAAGGCAAGCAAAGAGTAACGGAAGGTAAGGAAGGCAAGGGAAAGCAAGGAAAGGCAAGGGTAACGGAAGGAACGGCACGGCAAGGGGAAACAAGGCTAAGGCACGACAACGCACGCTAGGCAATGCACGGCAAGGCAAGGAAAGGGTAACGCATGGGAAAGCACGGTCAGGCGAGGCAAGGCTAAGGCACGACAACCCAAGGCTAGGCAATGCACGGAAGGCAAGCAAAGAGAAACGGAAGGTAAGGAAGGAAAGGGAAAGCAAAGAAAGGCAAGTGTAACCGAAGGAACGGCACGGCAAGGGGAAACAAGGCTAAGGCACGACAACGCACGGCTAGGCAATGCACGGCAAGGCAAGCAAAGGGTAACGCAAGGCAAGGCACGGTGAGGCTAGTGAAGGCTAATGCACGAAAACGCAAGGCTAGGCAATGCACGACAATGCAAGGAAAGCTTAAAGCAAAGGAAGGCAAGGTCAGGCGAGATAAGGCTAAGGCACGACAACGCAAGGCTAGGAAATTCAGGGAAGGCAAGTAAAGAGTAACGGAAGGTAAGCAAGGCAAGGGAAAGCAAGGGAAGGCAAGTGTAACGGAAGGAACGGCACGGCAAGGGGTAAGAAGGCTAAGGCACGACAACGCAGGGCTAGGCAATGCACGGCAAGGCAAGGAAAGGGTAACGCAGGGGAAGGCACGGTCAGGTGAGGCAAGGATAAGGCACGACAATGCAAGGCTAGGCAATGCACGGCAAGGCAAGGAAAGAGTAACGGAAGGAAAGGAAGGCAAGGCAAAGCCAGGCAAGGCAAGTGTAACAAAAGGCACGCCACGGCAAGGGGAATCAAGGCTAAGGCACGACAACGCACGGCTAGGCAATGCACGGCAAGGCAAGGAAAGGGTAACGCAAGGCAAGGCACGGTGAGGCTAGGCAAGGCTAATGCACGACAAAGCAAGGCTAGGCAATGCACGACAATGCAAGGAAAGCTTAAAGCAAAGGAAGGCACGGTCAGGCGAGATAAGGCTAAGGCACGACAACGCAAGGCTAGGCAATGCACGGAAGGCAAGCAAAGAGTAACGGAAGGTAAGGAAGGCAAGGGAAAGGAAGGAAAGGCAAGTGTAACGGAAGGAACGGCACGGCAAGGGGAAACAAGGCTAAGGAACGACAACGCACGGCTAGGCAATGCACGGCAAGGCAAGGAAAGGGTAACGCATGGGAAAGCACGGTCAGGCGATGCAAGGCTAAGGCCTGACAACGCAAGGCTAGGCAATGCACGGAAAGCAAGCAAAGAGTAACGGAACGCAAGGAAGGCAAGGGAAAGCAAGCGAAGGCAAGGGTAACGGAAGGAACGGCACGACAAGGGGTAACAAGGCTAAGGCACGGCAACGCAGGTTTAGGCAATGCACGGCAAGGCAAGGAAAGGGTAACGCAGGGGAAGGCACGGTCAGGTGAGGCAAGGATAAGGCACGACTATGCAAGGCTAGGCAATGAACGGCAAGGCAAGGAAAGAGTAACGGAAGGTAAGGAAGGCAAGGGAAAGCAAAGAAAGGCAAGTGTAACGGAAGGAACGGCACGGCAAGGGGAAACAAGGCTAAGGCACGACAACGCACGCTAGGCAATGAACGGCAAGGCAAGGAAAGGGTAACGCATGGGAAAGCACGGTCAGGCGAGGCAAGGCTAAGGCAAGACAACGCAAGGCTAGGCAATGCACGGAAAGCAAGCAAGGAGTAACGGAATGCAAGGAAGGCAAGGGAAAGCAAGGGAAGGCAAGTGTAACGGAAGGAACGGCACGGCAAGGGGAAACAAGGCTAAGGCACGAAAACGCACGCTAGGCAATGCACGGCAAGGCAAGGAAAGGGTAACGCATGGGAAAGCACGGTCAGGCGAGGCAAGGCTAAGGAAAGCCAACGCAAGGCTAGGCAATGCACGGAAAGCAAGCAAGGAGTAACGGAATGCAAGGAAGGAAAGGGAAAGCAAGGGAAGGCAAGGGTAACGGAAGGAAGGGCACGGCAAGGGGAAACAAGGCTAAGGCACGACAACGCACGGCTAGGCAATGCACGGCAAGGCAAGCAAAAAGTAACGCAAGGAAAGGCACGGTGAGGCTAGGCAAGGCTAATGCACGAAAACGCAAGGCTAGGCGATGCACGACAATGCAAGGAAAGCTTAAAGCAAAGGAAGGCAAGGTCAGGCGAGATAAGGCTAAGGCACGACAACGCAAGGCTAGGAAATTCAGGGAAGGCAAGCAAAGAGTAACGGAATGTAAGGAAGGCAAGGGAAAGCAAGGAAAGGCAAGTGTAACGGAAGGAACGGCACGGCAAGGCGAAACAAGGCTAAGGCACGACAACGCACGGCTAGGCAATGCACGGCAAGGCAAGGAAAGGGTAACGCATGGGAAAGCACGGTCAGGCGAGGCAAGGCTAAGGCATGACAACGCAAGGCTAGGCAATGCCCGGAAAGCAAGCAAAGAGTAACGGAACGCAAGGAAGGAAAGGGAAAGCAAGGAAAGGTAAGTGTAACGGAACGAACGGCACGGCAAGGGGAAACAAGGCTAAGGCACGACAACGCAGGGCTAGGCAATGCACGGCAAGGCAAGGAAAGCTTAAAGCAAAGGAAGGCACGGTCAGGCGAGATAAGGCAAAGGCACGACAACGCAAGGCTAGGCAATTCAGGGAAGGCAAGCAAAGAGTAACGGAAGGTAAGCAAGGCAAGGAAAAGGAAGGAAAGGCCAGGGTAACGGAAGGAACGGCACGGCAAGGGGAAACAAGTCTAAGGCACGACACCGAACGCTAGGCAATGAACGACAATGCAAGGAAAGCTTAAAGCAAAGGAAGGCACGGTCAGGCGAGATAAGGCTAAGGCACGACAACGCAAGGCTAGGCAATGCACGGAAGGCAAGCAAAGAGTAACGGAAGGTAAGGAAGGCAAGGGAAAGCAAGGAAAGGCAAGTGTAACGGAAGGAACGGCACGGCAAGGGGAAACAAGGCTAAGGCGCGACAACGCACACTAGGCAATGCACGGCAAGGCAAGGAAAGTGTAACGCATGGGAAAGCACGGTCAGGCGAGGCAAGGCTAAGGAAAGCCAACGCAAGGCTAGGCAATGCACGGAAAGCAAGCAAGGAGTAACGGAATGCAAGGAAGGAAAGGGAAAGCAAGGGAAGGCAAGGGTAACGGAAGGAACGGCACGGCAAGGGGAAACAAGGCTAAGGCACGACAAGGCACGGCTAGGCAATGCACGGCTAGGCAAGCAAAGGGTAACGCAAGAAAAGGCACGGTGAGGCTAGGCAAGGCTAATGCACGAAAACGCAAGGCTAGGCGATGCACGACAATGCAAGGAAAGCTTAAAGCAAAGGAAGGCAAGGTCAGGCGAGATAAGGCTAAGGCACGACAACGCAAGGCTAGGAAATTCAGGGAAGGCAAGCAAAGAGTAACGGAAGGTAAGCAAGGCAAGGAAAAGGAAGGAAAGGCCAGGGTAACGGAAGGAACGACACGGCAAGGGGAAACAAGGCTAAGGCACGGCAACGCAGGCTAGGCAATGCACGGCAAGGCAAGGAAAGGGTAACGCATGGGAAAGCACGGTCAGGCGAGGCAAGGCTAAGGCACGACAACGCAAGGCTAGGAAATTCGGGGAAGGCAAGCAAAGAGTAACGGAAGGGAAGGAAGGCAAGGAAAAGCAAGGAAAGGCAACGGTAACGGAAGGAACGGCACGGCAAGGGGGAACAAGTCTAAGGCACGACACCGAATGCTAGGCAATGAACGGCAAGGCAAGGAAAGGGTAACGCATGGGAAAGCACGGTCAGGCGAGGCAAGGCTAAGGCACGACAACGCAAGGCTAGGCAATGCACGGAAAGCAAGCAAAGAGTAACGGAACGCAAGGAAGGCAAGGGAAAGCAAGGGAAGGCAAGTGTAACGGAAGGAACGGCACGGCAAGGGGAAACAAGGCTAAGGCACGACAACGCACGCTAGGCAATGCACGGCAAGGCAAGGAAAGGGTAACGCATGGGAAAGCACGGTCAGGCGAGGTAAGGCTAAGGAAAGCCAACGCAAGGCTAGGCAATGCACGGAAAGCAAGCAAGGAGTAACGGAATGCAAGGAAGGAAAGGGAAAGCAAGGGAAGGCAAGGGTAACGAAAGGAACGGCACGGCAAGGGGTAACAAGGCTAAGGCACGACAACACACGGCTAGGAAATGCACGGCAAAGCAAGAAAGGGTAACGGAAGGCAAGGCACGGGGAGGCTAGGCAAGGTTAATGCACGACAACGCAAGGCTAGGCAATGCACGACAATGCAAGGAAAGCTTAAAGCAAAGGAAGGCACGGTCAGGCGACATAAGGCTAAGGCACGACAACGCAAGGCTAGGCAATGCACGGAAGGCAAGCAAAGAGTAACGGAAGGTAAGGAAGGCAAGGGAAAGGAAGGAAAGGCAAGTGTAACGGAAGGAACGGCACGGCAAGGGGAAACAAGGCTAAGGCACGACAACGCACGCTAGGCAATGCACGGAAAGGCAAGGAAAGGGTAACGCATGGGAAAGCACGGTCAGGCGATGCAAGGCTAAGGCATGACAACGCAAGGCTAGGCAATGCACGGAAAGCAAGCAAAGAGTAACGGAACGCAAGGAAGGCAAGGGAAAGCAAGGGAAGGCAAGGGTAACGGAAGGAACGTCACGGCAAGGGGTAACAAGGCTAAGGCACGGCAACGCAGGGTTAGGCAATGCACGACAAGGCAAGGAAAGGGTAACGCAGGGGAAGGCACGGTCAGGTGAGGCAAGGATAAGGCACGACAATGCAAGGCTAGGCAATGCACGGCAAGGCAAGGAAAGAGTAACGCAAGGCAAGGCACGGTGAGGCTAGGCAAGGCTAATGCACGACAACGCAAGGCTAGGCAATGCACGACAATGCAAGTAAAGCTTAAAGCAAAGGAAGGCACGGTCAGGCGAGATAAGGCTAAGGCACGACAACGCAAGGCTAGGCAATGCACGGAAAGCAAGCAAAGAGTAACGGAACGCAAGGAAGGCAAGGGAAAGCAAGGGAAGGCAAGGGTAACGGAAGGAACGGCACGGCAAGGGGTAACAAGGCTAAGGCACGACAACGCAGGGCTAGGCAATGCACGGCAAGGCAAGGAAAGAGTTACGGAAGGAAAGGAAGGCAAGGCAAAGCCAGGCAAGGCAAGTTTAACAAAAGGCACGCAACGGCAAGGGGAAACAAGGCTAAGGCACGACAACACACGGCTAGGAAATGCACGGCAAGGCAAGGAAAGGGTAACGCAAGGCAAGGCACGGTGAGGCTAGGCAAGGCTAATGCACGACAACGCAAGGCTAGGCAATGCACGACAATGCAAGTAAAGCTTAAAGCAAAGGAAGGCACGGTCAGGCGAGATAAGGCTAAGGCACGACAACGCAAGGCTAGGCAATGCACGGAAGGCAAGCAAAGAGTAACGGAAGGTAAGCAAGGCAAGGAAAAGGAAGGAAAGGCCAGGGTAACGGAAGGAACGACACGGCAAGGGGAAACAAGGCTAAGGCACGGCAACGCAGGCTAGGCAATGCACGGCAAGGCAAGGAAAGGGTAACGCATGGGAAAGCACGGTCAGGCGAGGCAAGGCTAAGGCACGACAACGCAAGGCTAGGAAATTCAGGGAAGGCAAGCAAAGAGTAACGGAAGGTAAGGAAGGCAAGGAAAAGCAAGGAAAGGCAAGGTAACGGAAGGAACGGCACGGCAAGGGGGAACAAGTCTAAGGCACGACACCGAATGCTAGGCAATGAACGGCAAGGCAAGGAAAGGGTAACGCATGGGAAAGCACGGTCAGGCGAGGCAAGGCTAAGGCACGACAACGCAAGGCTAGGCAATGCACGGAAAGCAAGCAAAGAGTAACGGAACCTAAGGAAGGCAAGGGAAAGCAAGGGAAGGCAAGTGTAACGGAAGGAACGGCACGGCAAGGGGAAACAAGGCTAAGGCACGACAACGCACGGCTAGGCAATGCACGGCAAGTCAAGGAAAGGGTAACGCAGGGGAAGGCACGGTCAGGTGAGGCAAGGATAAGGCACGACAATGCAAGGCTAGGCAATGCACGGCAAGGCAAGGAAAGAGTAACGGAAGGAAAGGAAGGCAAGGCAAAGCCAGGCAAGGCAAGTGTAACAAAAGGCACGGCACGGCAAGGGGAAACAAGGCTAAGGCACGACAAAGCACGGCTAGGCAATGCACGGCAAGTCAAGGAAAGGGTAACGCAAGGCAAGGCACGGTGAGGCTAGGCAAGGCTAATGCACGACAACGCAAGGCTAGGCAATGCACGACAATGCAAGGAAAGCTTAAAGCAAAGGAAGGCACGGTCAGGCGAGATAAGGCTAAGGCACGACAACGCAAGGCTAGGAAATTCAGGGAAGGCAAGCAAAGAGTAACGGAATGTAAGGAAGGCAAGGCAAAGCAAGGCAAGGCAAGTGTAACGGAAGGAACGGCACGGCAAGGCGAAACAAGGCTAAGGCACGACAACGCAAGGCTAGGCAATGCACGGCAAGGCAAGGAAAGGGTAACGCATGGGAAAGCACGGTCAGGCGAGGCAAGGCTAAGGCATGACAACGCAAGGCTAGGCAATGCACGGAAAGCAAGCAAAGAGTAACGGAACGCAAGGAAGGCAAGGGAAAGCAAGGAAAGGTAAGTGTAACGGAACGAACGGCACGGCAAGGGGAAACAAGGCTAAGGCACGACAACGCACGGCTAGGCAATGCACGGCAAGGCAAGGAAAGCTTAAAGCAAAGGAAGGCAAGGTCAGGCGAGATAAGGCAAAGGCACGACAACGCAAGGCTAGGCAATTCAGGGAAGGCAAGCAAAGAGTAACGGAAGGTAAGCAAGGCAAGGAAAAGCAAGGAAAGTCAAGGGTAACGGAAGGAACGGCACGGCAAGGGGAAACAAGTCTAAGGCACGACACCGAACGCTAGGCAATGAACGGCAAGGCAAGGAAAGGGTTACGCATGGGAAACCACGGTCAGGCGAGGCAAGGCTAAGGCACGACAACGCAAGGCTAGGCAATGCACGGCAAGGCAAGGAAAGAGTTACGGAAGGAAAGGAAGGCAAGGCAAAGCCAGGCAAGGCAAGTGTAACAAAAGGCACGCAACGGCAAGGCGAAACAAGGCTAAGGCACGACAACACACGGCTAGGAAATGCACGGCAAGGCAAGGAAAGGGTAACGCAAGGCAAGGCACGGTGAGGCTAGGCAAGGCTAATGCACGACAACGCAAGGCTAGGCAATGCACGACAATGCAAGTAAAGCTTAAAGCAAAGGAAGGCACGGTCAGGCGAGATAAGGCTAAGGCACGACAACGCAAGGCTAGGCAATGCACGGAAGGCAAGCAAAGAGTAACGGAAGGTAAGGAAGGCAAGGGAAAGCAAAGAAAGGCAAGTGTAACGGAAGGAACGGCACGGCAAGGGGAAACAAGGCTAAGGCACGACAACGCACGCTAGGCAATGCACGGCAAGGCAAGGAAAGGGTAACGCATGGGAAAGCACGGTCAGGCGAGGCAAGGCTAAGGAAAGCCAACGCAAGGCTAGGCAATGCACGGAAAGCAAGCAAGGAGTAACGGAATGCAAGGAAGGAAAGGGAAAGCAAGGGAAGGCAAGGGTAACGGAAGGAACGGCACGGCAAGGGGAAACAAGGCTAAGGCACGACAAGGCACGGCTAGGCAATGCACGGCAAGGCAAGCAAAGGGTAACGCAAGAAAAGGCACGGTGAGGCTAGGCAAGGCTAATGCACGAAAACGCAAGGCTAGGCGATGCACGACAATGCAAGGAAAGCTTAAAGCAAAGGAAGGCAAGTTCAGGCGAGATAAGGCTAAGGCACGACAACGCAAGGCTAGGAAATTCAGGGAAGGCAAGCAAAGAGTAACGGAAGTTAAGCAAGGCAAGGAAAAGGAAGGAAAGGCCAGGGTAACGCAAGGAACGACACGGCAAGGGGAAACAAGGCTAAGGCACGGCAACGCAGGCTAGGCAATGCACGGCAAGGAAAGGAAAGGGTAACGCATGGGAAAGCACGGTCAGGCGAGGCAAGGCTAAGGCACGACAACGCAAGGCTAGGAAATTCAGGGAAGGCAAGCAAAGAGTAACGGAAGGTAAGGAAGGCAAGGAAAAGCAAGGAAAGGCAAGGTAACGGAAGGAACGGCACGGCAAGGGGGAACAAGTCTAAGGCACGACACCGAATGCTAGGCAATGAACGGCAAGGCAAGGAAAGGGTAACGCATGGGAAAGCACGGTCAGGCGAGGCAAGGCTAAGGCACGACAACGCAAGGCTAGGCAATGCACGGAAAGCAAGCAAAGAGTAACGGAACCTAAGGAAGGCAAGGGAAAGCAAGGGAAGGCAAGGGTAACGGAAGGAACGGCACGGCAAGGGGTAAGAAGGCTAAGGCACGACAACGCAGGGCTAGGCAATGCACGTCATGTCAAGGAAAGGGTAACGCAGGGGAAGGCACGGTCAGGTGAGGCAAGGATAAGGCACGACAATGCAAGGCTAGGCAATGCACGGCAAGGCAAGGAAAGAGTAACGGAAGGAAAGGAAGGCAAGGCAAAGCCAGGCAAGGCAAGTGTAACAAAAGGCACGCCACGGCAAGGGGAATCAAGGCTAAGGCACGACAAAGCACGGCTAGGCAATGCACGGCAAGGCAAGGAAAGGGTAACGCAAGGCAAGGCACGGTGAGGCTAGGCAAGGCTAATGCACGACAACGCAAGGCTAGGCAATGCACGACAATGCAAGGAAAGCTTAAAGCAAAGGAAGGCACGGTCAGGCGCGATAAGGCTAAGGCACGACAACGCAAGGCTAGGCAATGCACGGAAGGCAAGCAAAGAGTAACGGAAGGTAAGGAAGGCAAGGGAAAGGAAGGAAAGGCAAGTGTAACGGAAGGAACGGCACGGCAAGGGGAAACAAGGCTAAGGAACGACAACGCACGGCTAGGCAATGCACGGCAAGGCAAGGAAAGGGTAACGCATGGGAAAGCACGGTCAGGCGGGGCAAGGCTAAGGTATGACAACGCAAGGCTAGGCAATGCACGGAAAGCAAGCAAAGAGTAACGGAACGCAAGGAAGGCAAGGGAACGGCACGGCAAGGGCAAACAATGCTAAGGTACGACAACGCACGCTAGGCAATGCACGGCAAGGCAAGGAAAGGGTAACGCATGGGAAAGCACGGTCAGGCGAGGCAAGGATAAGGCACGACAATGCAAGGCTAGGCAATGCACGGCAAGGCAAGGAAAGAGTAACGGAAGGTAAGGAAGGCAAGGGAAAGCAAAGAAAGGCAAGTGTAACGGAAGGAACGGCACGGCAAGGGGAAACAAGGCTAAGGCACGACAACGCACGCTAGGCAATGCACGGCAAGGCAAGGAAAGGGTAACGCATGGGAAAGCACGGTCAGGCGAGGCAAGGCTAAGGAAAGCCAACGCAAGGCTAGGCAATGCACGGAAAGCAAGCAAGGAGTAACGGAATGCAAGGAAGGAAAGGGAAAGCAAGGGAAGGCAAGGGTAACGGAAGGAAGGGCACGGCAAGGGGTAACAAGGCTAAGGCACGAAAACACACAGCTAGGAAATGCACGGCAAGGCAAGGAAAGGGTAACGCAAGGCAAGGCACGCTGAGGCTAGGCAAGGTTAATGCACGACAACGCAAGGCTAGGCAATGCACGACAATGCAAGGAAAGCTTAAAGCAAAGGAAGGTACGGTCAGGCGAGATAAGGCTAAGGCACGACAACGCAAGGCTAGGCAATGCACGGAAGGCAAGGAAAGAGTAACGGAAGGTAAGGAAGGCAAGGGAAAGCAAGGAAAGGCAATGGTAACGGAAGGAACATCACGGCAAGGGGAAAAAAGGCTAAGGCACGACAACGGACGCTAGGCAATGCACGGCAAGGCAAGGAAAGGGTAACGCATGGGAAAGCACGGTCAGGCGAGGCAAGGCTAAGGCACGACAACGCAAGGCTAGGCAATGCACGGAAGGCAAGCAAAGAATAACGGAAGGTAAGGAAGGCAAGGGAAAGCAAGGAAAGGCAATGGTAACGGAAGGAACATCACGGCAAGGGGAAAAAAGGCTAAGGCACGACAACGGACGCTAGGCAATGCACGGCAAGGCAAGGAAAGGGTAACGCATGGGAAAGCATGGTCAGGCGAGGCAAGGCTAAGGCACGACAACGCAAGGCTAGGCAATGCACGGCAAGGCAAGGAAAGAGTTACGGAAGGAAAGGAAGGCAAGGCAAAGCCAGGCAAGGCAAGTGTAACAAAAGGCACGCAACGGCAAGGGGAAACAAGGCTAAGGCACGACAACACACGGCTAGGAAATGCACCGCAAGGCAAGGAAAGGGTAACGCAAGGCAAGGCACGGTGAGGCTAGGCAAGGCGAAACAAGGCTAAGGCACGACAACGCACGGCTAGGCAATGCACGACAATGCAAGTAAAGCTTAAAGCAAAGGAAGGCACGGTCAGGCGAGATAAGGCTAAGGCACGACAACGCAAGGCTAGGCAATGCACGGAAGGCAAGCAAAGAGTAACGGAAGGTAAGGAAGGCAAGGGAAAGCAAAGAAAGGCAAGTGTAACGGAAGGAACGGCACGGCAAGGGGAAACAAGGCTAAGGCACGACAACGCACGCTAGGCAATGCACGGCAAGGCAAGGAAAGGGTAACGCATGGGAAAGCACGGTCAGGCGAGGCAAGGCTAAGGAAAGCCAACGCAAGGCTAGGCAATGCACGGAAAGCAAGCAAGGAGTAACGGAATGCAAGGAAGGAAAGGGAAAGCAAGGGAAGGCAAGGGTAACGGAAGGAACGGCACGGCAAGGGGAAACAAGGCTAAGGCACGACAAGGCACGGCTAGGCAATGCACGGCAAGGCAAGCAAAGGGTAACGCAAGGAAAGGCACGGTGAGGCTAGGCAAGGCTAAGGCACGACAACGCAAGGCTAGGCAATGCACGGAAGGCAAGCAAAGAGTAACGGAACCTAAGGAAGGCAAGGGAAAGCAAGGGAAGGCAAGTGTAACGGAAGGAACGGCACGGCAAGGGGTAAGAAGGCTAAGGCACGACAACGCAGGGCTAGGCAATGCACGGCAAGGCAAGGAAAGGGTAACGCAGGGGAAGGCACGGTCAGGTGAGGCAAGGATAAGGCACGACAATGCAAGGCTAGGCAATGCACGGCAAGGCAAGGAAAGAGTAACGGAAGGAAAGGAAGGCAAGGCAAAGCCAGGCAAGGCAAGTGTAACAAAAGGCACGCCACGCCAAGGGGAATCAAGGCTAAGGCACGACAAAGCACGGCTATGCAATGCACGGCAAGGCAAGGAAAGGGTAACGCAAGGCAAGGCACGGTGAGGCTAGGCAAGGCTAATGCACGACAACGCAAGGCTAGGCAATGCACCACAATGCAAGGAAAGCTTAAAGCAAAGGAAGGCACGGTCAGGCGAGATAAGGCTAAGGCACGACAACGCAAGGCTAGGCAATGCACGGAAGGCAAGCAAAGAGTAACGGAAGGTATGGAAGGCAAGGGAAAGCAAGGAAAGCCAAGTGTAACGGAAGGAACGGCACGGCAAGGGGAAACAAGGCTAAGGAACGACAACGCACGGCTAGGCAATGCACGGCAAGGCAAGGAAAGGGTAACGCAAGGGAAGGCACGGTCAGGCGATGCAAGGCTAAGGCATGACAACGCAAGGCTAGGCAATGCACGGAAAGCAAGCAAAGAGTAACGGAACGCAAGGAAGGCAAGGGAAAGCAAGGGAAGGCAAGGGTAACGGAAGGAACGTCACGGCAAGGGGTAACAAGGCTAAGGCACGGCAACGCAGGGTTAGGCAATGCACGGCAAGGCAAGGAAAGGGTAACGCAGGGGAAGGCACGGTCAGGTGAGGCAAGGATAAGGCACGACTATGCAAGGCTAGGCAATGCACGGCAAGGCAAGGAAAGAGTAACGGAAGGTAAGGAAGGCAAGGGAAAGCAAAGAAAGGCAAGTGTAACGGAAGGAACGGCACGGCAAGGGGAAACAAGGCTAAGGCACGACAACGCACGCTAGGCAATGAACGGCAAGTCAAGGAAAGGGTAACGCATGGGAAAGCACGGTCAGGCGAGGCAAGGCTAAGGAAAGCCAACGCAAGGATAGGCAATGCACGGAAAGCAAGCAAGGAGTAACGGAATGCAAGGAAGGAAAGGGAAAGCAAGGGAAGGCAAGGGTAACGGATGGAAGGGCACGGCAAGGGGTAACAAGGCTAAGGCACGAAAACACACAGCTAGGAAATGCACGGCAAGGCAAGGAAAGGGTAACGCAAGGCAAGGCACGCTGAGGCTAGGCAAGGTTAATGCACGACAACGCAAGGCTAGGCAATGCACGACAATGCAAGGAAAGCTTAAAGCAAAGGAAGGTACGGTCAGGCGAGATAAGGCTAAGGCACGACAACGCAAGGCTAGGCAATGCACGGAAGGCAAGCAAAGAGTAACGGAAGGTAAGGAAGGCAAGGGAAAGCAAGGAAAGGCAAGTGTAACGGAAGGAACGGCACGGCAAGGGGAAAAAAGGCTAAGGCACGACAACGCACGCTAGGCAATGCACGGCAAGGCAAGGAAAGGGTAACGCATGGGAAAGCACGGTCAGGCGAAGCAAGGCTAAGGCACGACAACGCAAGGCTAGGCAATGCACGGAAGGCAAGCAAAGAATAACGGAAGGTAAGGAAGGCAAGGGAAAGCAAGGAAAGGCAATGGTAACGGAAGGAACATCACGGCAAGGGGAAAAAAGGCTAAGGCACGACAACGGACGCTAGGCAATGCACGGCAAGGCAAGGCAAGGGTAACGCATGGGAAAGCATGGTCAGGCTAGGCAAGGCTAAGGCACGACAACCCAAGGCTAGGCAATGCACGGAAGGCAAGCCAAGAGTAACGGAAGATAAGGAAGGAAAGGGAAAGCAAAGAAAGGCAAGTGAAACGGAAGGAACGGCACGGCAAGGGGAAACAGGGCTAAGGCATCGACAACGCACGGCTAGGCAATGCACGGCAAGGCAAGCAAAAAGTAACGCAAGGAAAGGCACGGTGAGGCTAGGCAAGGCTAATGCACGAAAACGCAAGGCTAGGCGATGCACGACAATGCAAGGAAAGCTTAAAGCAAAGGAAGGCAAGGTCAGGCGAGATAAGGCTAAGGCACGACAACGCAAGGCTAGGAAATTCAGGGAAGGCAAGCAAAGAGTAACGTAATGTAAGGAAGGCAAGGGAAAGCAAGGAAAGGCAAGTGTAACGGAAGGAACGGCACGGCAAGGCGAAACAAGGCTAAGGCACGACAACGCACGGCTAGGCAATGCACAGCAAGGCAAGGAAAGGGTAACGCATGGGAAAGCACGGTCAGGCGAGGCAAGGCTAAGGCATGACAACGCAAGGCTAGGCAATGCACGGAAAGCAAGCAAAGAGTAACGGAACGCAAGGAAGGCAAGGGAAAGCAAGGAAAGGTAAGTGTAACGGAACGAACGGCACGGCAAGGGGAAACAAGGCTAAGGCACGACAACGCACGGCTAGGCAATGCACGGCAAGGCAAGGAAAGCTTAAAGCAAAGGAAGGCAAGGTCAGGCGAGATAAGGCAAAGGCACGACAACGCAAGGCTAGGCAATTCAGGGAAGGCAAGCAAAGAGTAACGGAAGGTAAGCAAGGCAAGGAAAAGCAAGGAAAGTCAAGGGTAACGGAAGGAACGGCACGGTAAGGGGGAACAAGTCTAAGGCACGACACCGAACGCTAGGCAATGAACGGCAAGGCAAGGAAAGGGTAACGCATGGGAAAGCACGGTCAGGCGAGGCAAGGCTAAGGAACGACAACGCAAGGCTAGGCAATGCACGGCAATGCAAGTAAAGCTTAAAGCAAAGGAAGGCACGGATAGAAGAGATAAGGCTAAGGCACGACAACGCAAGGCTAGGCAATGCACGGAAGGCAAGCAAAGAGTAACGGAAGGTAAGCAAGGCAAGGAAAAGCAAGGAAAGTCAAGGGTAACGGAAGGAAAGGCACGGCAAGGGGAAACAAGGCTAAGGCAATACAACGCACGGCTAGGCAATGCACAGCAAGGCAAGGAAAGGGTAACGCAAGGCAAGGCACGGTGAGGCAAGGCAAGGCTAAGGAACGACAACGCAAGGCTAGACAATGCACGGAAAGCAAGCAAAGAGTAACGGAACGCAAGGAAGGCAAGGGAAAGCAAGGGAAGGTAAGGGTAACGGAAGGAACGGCACGGCAAGGGGAAACAAGGCTAAGGCACGGCAACGTAGGCTAGGCAATGCACGGCAAGGCAAGGAAAGGGTAACGCATGGGAAAGCACGGTCAGGCGAGGCAAGGCTAAGGAAAGCCAACGCAAGGCTAGGCAATGCACGGAAAGCAAGCAAGGAGTAACGGAATGCAAGGAAGGAAAGGGAAAGCAAGGGAAGGCAAGGGTAACGGAAGAAACGGCACGGCAAGGGGAAACAAGGCTAAGGCACGACAAGGCACGGCTAGGCAATGCACGGCAAGGCAAGCAAAGGGTAACGCAAGGAAAGGCACGGTGAGGCTAGGCAAGGCTAATGCACGAAAACGCAAGGCTAGGCGATGCACGACAATGCAAGGAAAGCTTAAAGCAAAGGAAGGCAAGGTCAGGCGAGATAAGGCTAAGGCACGACAACGCAAGGCTAGGAAATTCAGGGAAGGCAAGCAAAGAGTAACGGAAGGTAAGCAAGGCAAGGAAAAGGAAGGAAAGGCCAGGGTAACGGAAGGAACGACACGGCAAGGGGAAACAAGGCTAAGGCACGGCAACGCAGGCTAGGCAATGCACGGCAAGGCAAGGAAAGTGTAACGCATGGGAAAGCACGGTCAGGCGAGGCAAGGCTAAGGCACGACAACGCAAGGCTAGGCAATGCAGGGAAGGCAAGCAAAGAGTAACGGAAGGGAAGGAAGGCAAGGGAAAGCAAGGAAAGGCAAGGGTAACGGAAGGAACGGCACGGCAAGGGGGAACAAGTCTAAGGCACGACACCGAATGCTAGGCAATGAACGGCAAGGCAAGGAAAGGGTAACGCATGGGAAAGCACGGTCAGGCGAGGCAAGGCTAAGGCACGACAACGCAAGGCTAGGCAATGCACGGAAAGCAAGCAAAGAGTAACGGAACGCAAGGAAGTCAAGGGAAAGCAAGGGAAGGCAAGTGTAACGGAAGGAACGGCACAGCAAGGGGAAACAAGGCTAAGGCACGACAACGCACGGCTAGGCAATGCACGGCAAGGCAAGGTAAGGGTAACGCAAGGCAAGGCACGGTCAGGCGAGGCAAGGCTAAGGAAAGCCAACGCAAGGCTAGGCAATGCACGGAAAGCAAGCAAGGAGTAACGGAATGCAAGGAAGGAAAGGGAAAGCAAGGGAAGGCAAGGGTAACGGAAGGAACGGTACGGCAAGGGGTAACAAGGCTAAGGCACGACAACACACGGCTAGGAAATGCACGGCAAAGCAAGGAAAGGGTAACGCAAGGCAAGGCACGGTGAGGCTAGGCAAGGTTAATGCACGACAACGCAAGGCTAGGCAATGCACGACAATGCAAGGAAAGCTTAAAGCAAAGGAAGGCACGGTCAGGCGAGATAAGGCTAAGGCACGACAACGCAAGGCTAGGCAATGCACGGAAGGCAAGCAAAGAGAAACGGAAGGTAAGGAAGGAAAGGGAAAGCAAAGAAAGGCAAGTGTAATGGAAGGAACGGCACGGCAAGGGGAAACAAGGCTAAGGCACGACAAGGCACGGCTAGGCAATGCACGGCAAGGCAAGCAAACGGTAACGCAAGCAAAGGCACGGTGAGGCTAGGCAAGGCTAATGCACGAAAACGCATGGCTAGGCGATGCACGACAATGCAAGGAAAGCTTAAAGCAAAGGAAGGCAAGGTCAGGCGAGATAAGGCTAAGGCACGACAACGCAAGGCTAGGAAATTCAGGGAAGGCAAGTAAAGAGTAACGGAAGGTAAGCAAGGCAAGGAAAAGGAAGGAAAAGCCAGGGTAATGGAAGGAACGGCACGGCAAGGGGAAACAAGGCTAAGGCACGGCAACGCAGGCTAGGCAATGCACGGCAAGGCAAGGAAAGGGTAACGCATGGGAAAGCACGTTCAGGCGAGGCAAGGCTAAGGCACAACAACGCAAGGCTAGGCAATGCACGGAAGGCAAGCAAAGAGTAACGGAAGGTAAGGAAGGCAAGGGAAAGGAAGGAAAGGCAAGTGTAACGGAAGGAACGGCACGGCAAGGGGAAACAAGGCTAAGGCACGACAACGCACGGCTAGGCAATGCACGGAAAGGCAAGGAAAGGGTAACGCATGGGAAAGCACGGTCAGGCGATGCAAGGCTAAGGCATGACAACGCAAGGCTAGGCAATGCACGGAAAGCAAGCAAAGAGTAACGGAACGCAAGGAAGGCAAGGGAAAGCAAGGGAAGGCAAGGGTAACGGAAGGAACGTCACGGCAAGGGGTAACAAGGCTAAGGCACGGCAACGTAGGGTTAGGCAATGCACGGCAAGGCAAGGAAAGGGTAACGCAGGGGAAGGCACGGTCAGGTGAGGCAAGGATAAGGCACGACAATGCAAGGCTAGGCAATGCACGGCAAGGCAAGGAAAGAGTAACGCAAGGCAAGGCACGGTGAGGCTAGGCAAGGCTAATGCACGACAACGCAAGGCTAGGCAATGCACGACAATGCAAGTAAAGCTTAAAGCAAAGGAAGGCACGGTCAGGCGAGATAAGGCTAAGGCACGACAACGCAAGGCTAGGCAATGCACGGAAAGCAAGCAAAGAGTAACGGAACGCAAGGAAGGCAAGGGAAAGCAAGGGAAGGCAAGGGTAACGGAAGGAACGGCACGGCAAGGGGTAACAAGGCTAAGGCACGACAACGCAGGGCTAGGCAATGCACGGCAAGGCAAGGAAAGAGTTACGGAAGGAAAGGAAGGCAAGGCAAAGCCAGGCAAGGCAAGTGTAACAAAAGGCACGCAACGGCAAGGGGAAACAAGGCTAAGGCACGACAACACACGGCTAGGAAATGCACGGCAAGGCAAGGAAAGGGTAACGCAAGGCAAGGCACGGTGAGGCTAGGCAAGGCTAATGCACGACAACGCAAGGCTAGGCAATGCACGACAATGCAAGTAAAGCTTAAAGCAAAGGAAGGCACGGTCAGGCGAGATAAGGCTAAGGCACGACAACGCAAGGCTAGGCAATGCACGGAAGGCAAGCAAAGAGTAACGGAAGGTAAGGAAGGCAAGGGAAAGCAAAGAAAGGCAAGTGTAACGGAAGGAACGGCACGGCAAGGGGAAACAAGGCTAAGGCACGGCAACGCACGCTAGGCAATGCACGGCAAGGCAAGGAAAGGGTAACGCATGGGAAAGCACGGTCAGGCGAGATAAGGCTAAGGAAAGCCAACGCAAGGCTAGGCAATGCACGGAAAGCAAGCAAGGAGTAACGTAATGCAAGGAAGGAAAGGGAAAGCAAGGGAAGGCAAGGGTAACGGAAGGAACGGCACGGCAAGGGGAAACAAGGCTAAGGCACGACAAGGCACGGCTAGGCAATGCACGGCAAGGCAAGAAAAGGGTAACGCAAGGAAAGGCACGGTGAGGCTAGGCAAGGCTAATGCACGAAAACGCAAGGCTAGGCGATGCACGACAATGCAAGGAAAGCTTAAAGCAAAGGAAGGCAAGGTCAGGCGAGATAAGGCTAAGGCACGACAACGCAAGGCTAGGAAATTCAGGGAAGGCAAGCAAAGAGTAACGGAAGGTAAGCAAGGAAAGGAAAAGGAAGGAAAGGCCAGGGTAACGGAAGGAACGACACGGCAAGGGGAAACAAGGCTAAGGCACGGCAACGCAGGCTAGGCAATGCACGGCAAGGCAAGGAAAGGGTAACGCATGGGAAAGCACGGTCAGGCGAGGCAAGGCTAAGGCACGACAACGCAAGGCTAGGAAATTCAGGGAAGGCAAGCAAAGAGTAACGGAAGGTAAGGAAGGCAAGGAAAAGCAAGGAAAGGCAAGGTAACGGAAGGAACGGCACGGCAAGGGGGAACAAGTCTAAGGCACGACACCGAATGCTAGGCAATGAACGGCAAGGCAAGGAAAGGGTAACGCATGGGAAAGCACGGTCAGGCGAGGCAAGGCTAAGGTACGACAACGCAAGGCTAGGCAATGCACGGAAAGCAAGCAAAGAGTAACGGAACCTAAGGAAGGCAAGGGAAAGCAAGGGAAGGCAAGTGTAACGGAAGGAACGGCACGGCAAGGGGTAAGAAGGCTAAGGCACGACAACGCAGGGCTAGGCAATGCACGGCAAGGCAAGGAAAGAGTTACGGAAGGAAAGGAAGGCAAGGCAAAGCCAGGCAAGGCAAGTGTAACAAAAGGCACGCCACGGCAAGGGGAATCAAGGCTAAGGCACGACAAAGCACGGCTAGGCAATGCACGGCAAGGCAAGGAAAGGGTAACGCAAGGCAAGGCACGGTGAGGCTAGGCAAGGCTAATGCACGACAACGCAAGGCTAGGCAATGCACGACAATGCAAGGAAAGCTTAAAGCAAAGGAAGGCACGGTCAGGCGAGATAAGGCTAAGGCACGACAACGCAAGGCTAGGCAATGCACGGAAGGCAAGCAAAGAGTAACGGAAGGTAAGGAAGGCAAGGGAAAGGAAGGAAAGGCAAGTGTAACGGAAGGAACGGCACGGCAAGGGGAAACAAGGCTAAGGAACGACAACGCACGGCTAGGCAATGCACGGCAAGGCAAGGAAAGGGTAACGCATGGGAAAGCACGGTCAGGCGATGCAAGGCTAAGGCATGACAACGCAAGGCTAGGCAATGCACGGAAAGCAAGCAAAGAGTAACGGAACGCAAGGAAGGCAAGGGAAAGCAAGGGAAGGCAAGGGTAACGGAAGGAACGGCACGGCAAGGGGTAACAAGGCTAAGGCACGACAAGGCACGGCTAGGCAATGCACGGCAAGGCAAGCAAACGGTAACGCAAGCAAAGGCACGGTGAGGCTAGGCAAGGCTAATGCACGACAACGCAAGGCTAGGCAATGCACGACAATGCAAGTAAAGCTTAAAGCAAAGGAAGGCACGGTCAGGCGAGATAAGGCTAAGGCACGACAACGCAAGGCTAGGCAATGCACGGAAAGCAAGCAAAGAGTAACGGAACGCAAGGAAGGCAAGGGAAAGCAAGGGAAGGCAAGGGTAACGGAAGGAACGGCACGGCAAGGGGTAACAAGGCTAAGGCACGACAACGCAGGGCTAGGCAATGCACGACAAGGCAAGGAAAGAGTTACGGAAGGAAAGGAAGGCAAGGCAAAGCAAGGCAAGGCAAGTGTAACAAAAGGCACGCAACGGCAAGGGGAAACAAGGCTAAGGCACGACAACACACGGCTAGGAAATGCACGGCAAGGCAAGGAAAGGGTAACGCAAGGCAAGGCACGGTGAGGCTAGGCAAGGCTAATGCACGACAACGCAAGGCTAGGCAATGCACGACAATGCAAGTAAAGCTTAAAGCAAAGGAAGGCACGGTCAGGCGAGATAAGGCTAAGGCACGACAACGCAAGGCTAGGCAATGCACGGAAGGCAAGCAAAGAGTAACGGAAGGTAAGGAAGGCAAGGGAAAGCAAAGAAAGGCAAGTGTAACGGAAGGAACGGCACGGCAAGGATAAACAAGGCTAAGGCACGGCAACGCAGGCTAGGCAATGCACGGCAAGGCAAGGAAAGGGTAACGCATGGGAAAGCACGGTCAGGCGAGGCAAGGCTAAGGAAAGCCAACGCAAGGCTAGGCAATGCACGGAAAGCAAGCAAGGAGTAACGGAATGCAAGGAAGGAAAGGGAAAGCAACGGAAGGCAAGGGTAACGGAAGGAACGGCACGGCAAGGGGAAACAAGGCTAAGGCACGACAAGGCACGGCTAGGCAATGCACGGCAAGGCAAGAAAAGGGTAACGCAAGGAAAGGCACGGTGAGGCTAGGCAAGGCTAATGCACGAAAACGCAAGGCTAGGCGATGCACGACAATGCAAGGAAAGCTTAAAGCAAAGGAAGGCAAGGTCAGGCGAGATAAGGCTAAGGCACGACAACGCAAGGCTAGGAAATTCAGGGAAGGCAAGCAAAGAGTAACGGAAGGTAAGCAAGGCAAGGAAAAGGAAGGAAAGACCAGGGTAACGGAAGGAACGACACGGCAAGGGGAAACAAGGCTAAGGCACGGCAACGCAGGCTAGGCAATGCACGGCAAGGCAAGGAAAGGGTAACGCATGGGAAAGCACGCTCAGGCGAGGCAAGGCTAAGGCACGACAACGCAAGGCTAGGAAATTCAGGGAAGGCAAGCAAAGAGTAACGGAAGGTAAGGAAGGCAAGGAAAAGCAAGGAAAGGCAAGGTAACGGAAGGAACGGCACGGCAAGGGGGAACAAGTCTAAGGCACGACACCGAATGCTAGGCAATGAACGGCAAGGCAAGGAAAGGGTAACGCATGGGAAAGCACGGTCAGGCGAGGCAAGGCTAAGGCACGACAACGCAAGGCTAGGCAATGCACGGAAAGCAAGCAAAGAGTAACGGAACCTAAGGAAGGCAAGGGAAAGCAAGGGAAGGCAAGTGTAACGGAAGGAACGGCACGGCAAGGGGTAAGAAGGCTAAGGCACGACAACGCAGGGCTAGGCAATGCACGGCAAGTCAAGGAAAGGGTAACGCAGGGGAAGGCACGGTCAGGTGAGGCAAGGATAAGGCACGACAATGCAAGGCTAGGCAATGCACGGCAAGGCAAGGAAAGAGTAACGGAAGGAAAGGAAGGCAAGGCAAAGCCAGGCAAGGCAAGTGTAACAAAAAGCACGCCACGGCAAGGGGAAACAAGGCTAAGGCACGACAAAGCACGGCTAGGCAATGCACGGCAAGGCAAGGAAAGGGTAACGCAAGGCAAGGCACGGTGAGGCTAGGCAAGGCTAATGCACGACAACGCAAGGCTAGGCAATGCACGACAATGCAAGGAAAGCTTAAAGCAAAGGAAGGCACGGTCAGGCGAGATAAGGCTAAGGCACGACAACGCAAGGCTAGGCAATGCACGGAAGGCAAGCAAAGAGTAAAGGAAGGTAAGGAAGGCAAGGGAAAGGAAGGAAAGGCAAGTGTAACGGAAGGAACGGCACGGCAAGGGGAAACAAGGCTAAGGAACGACAACGCATGGCTAGGCAATGCACGGCAAGGCAAGGAAAGGGTAACGCATGGGAAAGCACGGTCAGGCGATGCAAGGCTAAGGCATGACAACGCAAGGCTAGGCAATGCACGGAAAGCAAGCAAAGAGTAACGGAACGCAAGGAAGGCAAGGGAAAGCCAGGAAAGGTAAGTGTAACGGAACGAACGGCACGGCAAGGGGAAACAAGGCTAAGGCACGACAACGCACGGCTAGGCAATGCACGGCAAGGCAAGGAAAGCTTAAAGCAAAGGAAGGCAAGGTCAGGCGAGATAAGGCAAAGGCACGACAACGCAAGGCTAGGCAATTCAGGGAAGGCAAGCAAAGAGTAACGGAAGGTAAGCAAGGCAAGGAAAAGCAAGGAAAGTCAAGGGTAACGGAAGGAACGGCACGGCAAGGGGAAACAAGTCTAAGGCACGACACCGAACGCTAGGCAATGAACGGCAAGGCAAGGAAAGGGTTACGCATGGGAAACCACGGTCAGGCGAGGCAAGGCAAAGGCACGACAACGCAAGGCTAGGCAATTCAGGGAAGGCAAGCAAAGAGTAACGGAAGGTAAGGAACGCAAGGGAAAGCAAGGAAGGCAAGTGTAACGGAAGGAACGGCACGGCAAGGGGAAACAAGGCTAAGGCACGACAACGCACGCTAGGCAATGCACGGCAAGGCAAGGAAAGGGTAACGCAGGGGAAGGCACGGTCAGGTGAGGCAAGGATAAGGTACGACAATGCAAGGCTAGGCAATGCACGGCAAGGCAAGGAAAGAGTAACGGAAGGAAAGGAAGGCAAGGCAAAGCCAGGCAAGGCAGGTGTAACAAAAGGCACGCCACGGCAAGGGGAAACAAGGCTAAGGCACGACAACTCACGGCTAGGCAATGCACGGCAAGGCAAGGAAAGGGTAACGCAAGGCAAGGCACGGTGAGGCTAGGCAAGGCTAATGCACGACAACGCAAGGCTAGGCAATGCACGACAATGCAAGGAAAGCTTAAAGCAAAGGAAGGCACGGTCAGGCGAAATAAGGCTAAGGCACGACAACGCAAGGCTAGGCAATGCACGGAAGGCAAGCAAAGAGTAACTGAAGGTAAGCAAGGCAAGGAAAAGCAAGGAAAGTCAAGGGTAACGGAAGGAACGGCACGGCAAGGATAAACAAGGCTAAGGCACGGCAACGCAGGCTAGGCAATGCACGGCAAGGCAAGGAAAGGGTAATGCATGGGAAAGCACGGTCAGGCGAGGCATGGCTAAGGTATGACAACGGAAGGGTAGGCAATGCACGGAAAGCAAGCAAAGAGTAACGGAACGCAAGGAAGGCAAGGGAAAGCAAGGGAAGGTAAGGGTAACGGAAGGAACGGCACAGCAAGGGGAAACAAGGCTAAGGCACGGCAACGTAGGCTAGGCAATGCACGGCAAGGCAAGGAAAGGGTAACGCATGGGAAAGCACGTTCAGGCGAGGCAAGGCTAAGGCACGACAACGCAAGGCTAGGCAATGCACGGAAGGCAAGCAAAGAGTAACGGAAGGTAAGGAAGGCAAGGGAAAGCAAAGAAAGGCAAGTGTAACGGAAGGAACGGCACGGCAAGGGGAAACAAGGCTAAGGCACGACAACGCACGCTAGGCAATGCACGGCAAGGCAAGGAAAGGGTAACGCAAGGAAAGGCACGGTGAGGCTAGGCAAGGCTAATGCACGAAAACGCAAGGCTAGGCGATGCACGACAATGCAAGGAAAGCTTAAAGCAAAGGAAGGCAAGGTCAGGCGAGATAAGGCTAAGGCACGACAACGCAAGGCTAGGAAATTCAAGGAAGGCAAGCAAAGAGTAACGGAAGGTAAGCTAGGCAAGGAAAAGGAAGGACAGGCCAGGGTAACGGAAGGAACGGCACGGCAAGGGGAAACAAGTCTAAGGCACGACACCGAACGCTAGGCAATGAACGGCAAGGCAAGGAAAGTGTAAAGCATTTGAAAGCACGGTCAGGCGAGGCAACGCTAAGGCACGACAACGCAAGGCTAGGCAATGCACGGAAGGCAAGCATAGAGTAACGGAAGGTAAGGAAGGCAAGGGAAAGCAGGGAAAGGCAAGTGTAACGGAAGGAACGGCACGGCAAGTGGAAACAAGGCTAAGGCACGACAACGCACGGCTAGGCAATGCACGGCAAGGCGAGGAAAGGGTAACGCATGGGAAAGCACGGACAGGCGAGGCAAGGCTAAGGCATGAAAACGCAAGACTAGGCAATGCACGGAAAGCAAGCAAAGAGTAACGGAACGCAAGGAAGGCAAGGGAAAGCAAGGGAAGGCAAGGGTAACGGAAGGAACGGCACGGCAAGGGGTAAGAAGGCTAAGGAACGACAACACAGGGCTAGGCAATGTACGGCGAGGCAAGGAAAGGGTAACGCAGGGGAAGGCACGGTCAGGTGAGGCAAGGATAAGGCACGACAACGCAAGGCTAGGCAATGCACGGAAGGCAAGCAAAGAGTAACGGAAGGTAAGGAAGGCAAGGGAAAGCAAAGAAAAGAAAGTGTAACGGAAGGAACGGCAGGGCAAGGGGAAACAAGGCTAAGGCACGACAACGCACGGCTAGGCAATTCAGGGAAGGGAAGCAAAGAGTAACGGAAGGTAAGCAAGGCAAGGAAAAGCAAGGAAAGCAAGGGTAACGGAAGAAACGGCACGGCAAGGGGAAACAAGTCTAAGGCACGACACCGAACGCTAGGCAATGAACGGCAAGGCAAGGAAAGGGTTACGCATGGGAAAGCACGGTCAGGCGAGGCAAGGCTAAGGCACGACAACGCAAGGCTAGGCAATGCACGGAAGGCAAGCAAAGAGTAACGGAAGGTAAGGAAGGCAAGGGAAAGCAAGGAAAGGCAAGTGTAACGGAAGGAACGGCACGGCAAGGGGAAACAAGGCTAAGGCGCGACAACGCACGCTAGGCAATGCACGGCAAGGCAAGGAAAGGGTAACGCAGGGGAAGGCACGGTCAGGTGAGGCAAGGATAAGGCACGACAATGCAAGGCTAGGCAATGCACGGCAAGGCAAGGAAAGAGTAACGGAAGGAAAGGAAGGCAAGGCAAAGCCAGGCAAGGCAAGTGTAACAAAAGGCACGCCACGGCAAGGGGAAACAAGGCTAAGGCACGACAACGCACGGCTAGGCAATGCACGGCAAGGCAAGGAAAGGGTAACGCAAGGCAAGGCACGGTGAGGCTAGGCAAGGGTAATGCACGACAACGCAAGGCTAGGCAATGCACGACAATGCAAGGAAAGCTTAAAGCAAAGGAAGGCACGGTCAGGCGAGATAAGGCTAAGGCACGACAACGCAAGGCTAGGCAATGCACGGAAGGCAAGCAAGGAGTAACGGAAGGTAAGCAAGGCAAGGAAAAGCAAGGAAAGTCAAGGGTAACGGAAGGAACGGCACGGCAAGGATAAACAAGGCTAAGGCACGGCAACGCAGGCTAGGCAATGCACGGCAAGGCAAGGAAAGGGTAACGCATGGGAAAGCACGGTCAGGCGAGGCAAGGCTAAGGCACGACAACGCAAGGCTAGGCAATGCACGGAAAGCAAGCAAAGAGTAACGGAACCTAAGGAAGGCAAGGGAAAGCAAGGGAAGGCAAGTGTAACGGAAGGAACGGCACGGCAAGGGGTAAGAAGGCTAAGGCACGACAACGCAGGGCTAGGCAATGCACGGCAAGTCAAGGAAAGGGTAACGCAGGGGAAGGCACGGTCAGGTGAGGCAAGGATAAGGCACGACAATGCAAGGCTAGGCAATGCACGGCAAGGCAAGGAAAGAGTAACGGAAGGAAAGGAAGGCAAGGCAAAGCCAGGCAAGGCAAGTGTAACAAAAGGCACGCCACGGCAAGGGGAATCAAGGCTAAGGCACGACAAAGCACGGCTAGGCAATGCACGGCAAGGCAAGGAAAGGGTAACGCAAGGCAAGGCACGGTGAGGCTAGGCAAGGCTAATGCACGACAACGCAAGGCTAGGCAATGCACGACAATGCAAGGAAAGCTTAAAGCAAAGGAAGGCACGGTCAGGCGAGATAAGGCTAAGGCACGACAACGCAAGGCTAGGCAATGCACGGAAGGCAAGCAAAGAGTAACGGAAGGTAAGGAAGGCAAGGGAAAGGAAGGAAAGGCAAGTGTAACGGAAGGAACGGCACGGCAAGGGGAAACAAGGCTAAGGAACGACAACGCACGGCTAGGCAATGCACGGCAAGGCAAGGAAAGGGTAACGCATGGGAAGGCACGGTCAGGCGAGGCAAGGCTAAGGCACGACAACGCAAGGCTAGGCAATGCACGGAAGGCAAGCAAAGAGTAACGGAAGGTAAGGAAGGAAGGCAAGGGAAAGCAAGGAAAGGCAAGGGTAACGGAAGGAACGGCACGGCAAGGGGGAACAAGTCTAAGGCACGACACCGAATGCTAGGCAATGAACGGCAAGGCAAGGAAAGGGTAACGCATGGGAAAGCACGGTCAGGCGAGGCAAGGCTAAGGCACGACAACGCAAGGCTAGGCAATGCACGGAAAGCAAGCAAAGAGTAACGGAACGCAAGGAAGGCAAGGGAAAGCAAGGGAAGGCAAGTGTAACGGAAGGAACGGTACGGCAAGGGGAAACAAGGCTAAGGCACGACAAGGCACGGCTAGGCAATGCACGGCAAGGCAAGCAAACGGTAACGCAAGCAAAGGCACGGTGAGGCTAGGCAAGGCTAATGCACGACAACGCAAGGCTAGGCAATGCACGACAATGCAAGGAAAGCTTAAAGCAAAGGAAGGCAAGGTCAGGCGAGATAAGGCTAAGGCACGACAACGCAAGGCTAGGAAATTCAGGGAAGGCAAGTAAAGAGTAACGGAAGGTAAGCAAGGCAAGGAAAAGGAAGGAAAGGCCAGGGTAATGGAAGGAACGGCACGGCAAGGGGAAACAAGGCTAAGGCACGGCAACGCAGGCTAGGCAATGCACGGCAAGGCAAGGAAAGGGTAACGCATGGGAAAGCACGGTCAGGCGAGGCAAGGCTAAGGCACGACAACGCAAGGCTAGGAAATTCAGGGAAGGCAAGCAAAGAGTAACGGAAGGTAAGGAAGGCAAGGAAAAGCAAGGAAAGGCAAGGTAACGGAAGGAACGGCACGGCAAGGGGGAACAAGTCTAAGGCACGACACCGAATGCTAGGCAATGAACGGCAAGGCAAGGAAAGGGTAACGCATGGGAAAGCACGGTCAGGCGAGGCAAGGCTAAGGCACGACAACGCAAGGCTAGGCAATGCACGGAAAGCAAGCAAAGAGTAACGGAACCTAAGGAAGGCAAGGGAAAGCAAGGGAAGGCAAGTGTAACGGAAGGAACGGCACGGCAAGGGGTAAGAAGGCTAAGGCACGACAACGCAGGGCTAGGCAATGCACGGCAAGTCAAGGAAAGGGTAACGCAGGGGAAGGCACGGTCAGGTGAGGCAAGGATAAGGCACGACAATGCAAGGCTAGGCAATGCACGGCAAGGCAAGGAAAGAGTAACGGAAGGAAAGGAAGGCAAGGCAAAGCCAGGCAAGGCAAGTGTAACAAAAGGCACGCCACGGCAAGGGGAATCAAGGCTAAGGCACGACAAAGCACGGCTAGGCAATGCACGGCAAGGCAAGGAAAGGGTAACGCAAGGCAAGGCACGGTGAGGCTAGGCAAGGCTAATGCACGACAACGCAAGGCTAGGCAATGCACGACAATGCAAGGAAAGCTTAAAGCAAAGGAAGGCACGGTCAGGCGAGATAAGGCTAAGGCACGACAACGCAAGGCTAGGCAATGCACTGAAGGCAAGCAGAGAGTAACGGAAGGCAAGGAAGGCAAGGGAAAGCAAGGCAAGGCAAGGGTAACGGAAGGAACGGCACGGCAAGGGGAAACAAGGCTAAGGAACGACAACGCACGGCTAGGCAATGCACGGCAAGGCAAGGAAAGGGTAACGCATGGGAAAGCACGGTCAGGCGATGCAAGGCTAAGGCATGACAACGCAAGGCTAGGCAATGCACGGAAAGCAAGCAAAGAGTAACGGAACGCAAGGAAGGCAAGGGAAAGCAAGGGAAGGCAAGGGTAACGGAAGGAACGTCACGGCAAGGGGTAACAAGGCTAAGGCACGGCAACGCAGGGTTAGGCAATGCACGGCAAGGCAAGGAAAGGGTAAGGCAGGGGAAGGCACGGTCAGGTGAGGCAAGGATAAGGCACGACAATGCAAGGCTAGGCAATGCACGGCAAGGCAAGGAAAGAGTAACGCAAGGCAAGGCACGGTGAGGCTAGGCAAGGCTAATGCACGACAACGCAAGGCTAGGCAATGCACGACAATGCAAGTAAAGCTTAAAGCAAAGGAAGGCACGGTCAGGCGAGATAAGGCTAAGGCACGACAACGCAAGGCTAGGCAATGCACGGAAAGCAAGCAAAGAGTAACGGAACGCAAGGAAGGCAAGGGAAAGCAAGGGAAGGCAAGGGTAACGGAAGGAACGGCACGGCAAGGGGTAACAAGGCTAAGGCACGACAACGCAGGGCTAGGCAATGCACGGCAAGGCAAGGAAAGAGTTACGGAAGGAAAGGAAGGCAAGGCAAAGCCAGGCAAGGCAAGTGTAACAAAAGGCACGCAACGGCAAGGGGAAACAAGGCTAAGGCACGACAACACACGGCTAGGAAATGCACGGCAAGGCAAGGAAAGGGTAACGCAAGGCAAGGCACGGTGAGGCTAGGCAAGGCTAATGCACGACAACGCAAGGCTAGGCAATGCACGACAATGCAAGTAAAGCTTAAAGCAAAGGAAGGCACGGTCAGGCGAGATAAGGCTAAGGCACGACAACGCAAGGCTAGGCAATGCACGGAAGGCAAGCAAAGAGTAACGGAAGGTAAGGAAGGCAAGGGAAAGCAAAGAAAGGCAAGTGTAACGGAAGGAACGGCACGGCAAGGGGGAACAAGGCTAAGGCACGGCAACGCACGCTAGGCAATGCACGGCAAGGCAAGGAAAGGGTAACGCATGGGAAAGCACGGTCAGGCGAGGCAAGGCTAAGGAAAGCCAACGCAAGGCTAGGCAATGCACGGAAAGCAAGCAAGGAGTAACGGAATGCAAGGAAGGAAAGGGAAAGCAAGGGAAGGCAAGGGTAACGGAAGGAACGGCACGGCAAGGGGAAACAAGGCTAAGGCACGACAAGGCACGGCTAGGCAATGCACGGCAAGGCAAGAAAAGGGTAACGCAAGGAAAGGCACGGTGAGGCTAGGCAAGGCTAATGCACGAAAACGCAAGGCTAGGCGATGCACGACAATGCAAGGAAAGCTTAAAGCAAAGGAAGGCAAGGTCAGGCGAGATAAGGCTAAGGCACGACAACGCAAGGCTAGGAAATTCAGGGAAGGCAAGCAAAGAGTAACGGAAGGTAAGCAAGGCAAGGAAAAGGAAGGAAAGGCCAGGGTAACGGAAGGAACGACACGGCAAGGGGAAACAAGGCTAAGGCACGGCAACGCAGGCTAGGCAATGCACGGCAAGGCAAGGAAAGGGTAACGCATGGGAAAGCACGGTCAGGCGAGGCAAGGCTAAGGCACGACAACGCAAGAATAGGAAATTCAGGGAAGGCAAGCAAAGAGTAACGGAAGGTAAGGAAGGCAAGGAAAAGCAAGGAAAGGCAAGGTAACGGAAGGAACGGCACGGCAAGGGGGAACAAGTCTAAGGCACGACACCGAATGCAAGGCAATGAACGGCAAGGCAAGGAACGGGTAACGCATGGGAAAGCACGGTCAGGCGAGGCAAGGCTAAGGCACGACAACGCAAGGCTAGGCAATGCACGGAAAGCAAGCAAAGAGTAACGGAACCTAAGGAAAGCAAGGGAAAGCAAGGGAAGGCAAGTGTAACGGAAGGAACGGCACGGCAAGGGGTAAGAAGGCTAAGGCACGACAACGCAGGGCTAGGCAATGCACGGCAAGTCAAGGAAAGGGTAACGCAGGGGAAGGCACGGTCAGGTGAGGCAAGGATAAGGCACGACAATGCAAGGCTAGGCAATGCACGGCAAGGCAAGGAAAGAGTAACGGAAGGAAAGGAAGGCAAGGCAAAGCCAGGCAAGGCAAGTGTAACAAAAGGAACGCCACGGCAAGGGGAATCAAGGCTAAGGCACGACAAAGCACGGCTAGGCAATGCACGGCAAGGCAAGGAAAGGGTAACGCAAGGCAAGGCACGATGAGGCTAGGCAAGGCTAATGCACGACAACGCAAGGCTAGGCAATGCACGACAATGCAAAGAAAGCTTAAAGCAAAGGAAGGCACGGTCAGGCGAGATAAGGCTAAGGCACGACAACGCAAGGCTAGGCAATGCACGGAAGGCAAGCAAAGAGTAACGGAAGGTAAGGAAGGCAAGGGAAAGGAAGGAAAGGCAAGTGTAACGGAAGGAACGGCACGGCAAGGGGAAAAAAGGCTAAGGAACGACAACGCACGGCTAGGCAATGCACGGCAAGGCAAGGAAAGGGTAACGCATGGGAAAGCACGGTCAGGCGATGCAAGGCTAAGGCATGACAACGCAAGGCTAGGAAATGCACGGAAAGCAAGCAAAGAGTAACGGAACGCAAGGAAGGCAAGGGAAAGCAAGGGAAGGCAAGGGTAATGGAAGGAACGGCACTGTAAGGGGTAACAAGTCTAAGGCACGGCAACGCAGGGCTAGGCAATGCACGGCAAGGCAAGGAAAGGGTAACGCAGGGGAAGGCACGGTCAGGTGAGGCAAGGATAAGGCAAGACAATGCAAGGCTAGGCAATGCACGGCAAGGCAAGGAAAGAGTAACGGAAGGAAAGGAAGGCAAGTCAAAGCCAGGAAAGGCAAGTGTAACAAAAGGCACGTCACGGCAAGGGGAAACAAGGCTAAGGCACGACAACGCACGGCTAGGCAATGCACGGCAAGGCAAGGAAAGGGTAACGCAAGGCAAGGCATGGTGAGGCTAGGCAAGGCTAATGCACGACAACGCAAGGCTAAGCAATGCACGACAATGCAAGGAAAGCTTAAAGCAAAGGAAGGCACGGTCAGGCGAGATAAGGCTAAGGCACGACAACGCAAGGCTAGGCAATGCAGGGAAGGGAAGCAAAGAGTAACGGAAGGTAAGCAAGGCAAGGAAAAGCAAGGAAAGGCAAGGGTAACGGAAGGAATTGCACGGCAAGGGGAAACAAGGCTAAGGCACGGCAACGCAGGCTGGGCAATGCACGGCAAGGCAAGGAAAGGGTAACGCATGGGAAAGCACGTTCAGGCGAGGCAAGGCTAAGGCACGACAACGCAAGGCTAGGCAATGCACGGAAGGCAAGCAAAGAGTAACGGAAGTTAAGGAAGGCAAGGGAAAGCAAAGAAAGGCAAGTGTAACGGAAGGAACTGCACGGCAAGGGGAAACAAGGCTAAGGCACGACAACGCACGGCTAGGCAATGCACGGCAAGGCAAGCAAAGGGTAACGCAAGGCAATGCACGGTGAGGCTAGACAAGGCTAATGCACGAAAACGCAAGGCTAGGCAATGCACGACAATGCAAGGAAAGCTTAAAGCAAAGGAAGGCAAGGTCAGGCGAGATAAGGCAAAGGCACGACAACGCAAGGCTAGGCAATTCAGGGAAGGCAAGCAAAGAGTAACGGAAGGTAAGGAAGGCAAGGAAAAGCAAGGAAAGGCAAGGGTAACGGAAGGAACGGCACGGCAAGGGGGAAGAAGTGTAAGGCACGACACCGAACGCTAGGCAATGAACGGCAAGGCAAGGAAAGGGTAAGGCATGGGAAAGCACGGTCAGGCGAGGCAAGGCTAAGGCACGACAACGCAAGGCTAGGCAATGCACGGAAGGCAAGCAAAGAGTAACGGAAGGTAAGGAAGGCAAGGGAAAGCAAGGAAAGGCAAGTGTAACAAAAGGCACGCCACGGCAAGGGGAATCAAGGCTAAGGCACGACAACGCACGGCTAGGCAATGCACGGCAAGGCAAGGAAAGGGTATCGCAAGGCAAGGCACGGTGAGGCTAGGCAAGGCTAATGCACGACAACGCACGGCTAGGCAATGCACGGCAATGCAAGGAAAGCTTAAAGCAAAGGAAGGCACGGTCAGGCGAGATAAGGCTAAGGCACGACAACGCAAGGCTAGGCAATGCACGGAAGGCAAGCAAAGAGTAACGGAAGGTAAGGAAGGCAAGGGAAAGCAAAGAAAGGCAAGTGTAACGGAAGGAACGGCACGGCAAGGGGAAACAAGGCTAAGGCACGACAACGCACGCTAGGCAATGAACGGCAAGGCAAGGAAAGGGTAACGCATGGGAAAGCACGGTCAGGCGAGGCAAGCCTAAGGCATGACAACGCAAGGCTAGGCAATGCACGGAAAGCAAGCAAAGAGTAACGGAACGCAAGGAAGGCAAGGGAAAGCAAGGGAAGGCAAGGGTAACGGAAGGAACGGCACGGCAAGGGGTAACAAGGCTAAGGCACGACAACGCAGGGCTAGGCAATGCACGGCAAGGCAAGGAAAGAGTAACGGAAGGAAAGGAAGGCAAGGCAAAGCCAGGCAAGGCAAGTGTAACAAAAGGCACGCAACGGCAAGGGGAAACAAGGCTAAGGCACGACAACACACGGCTAGGAAATGCACGGCAAGGCAAGGAAAGGGTAACGCAAGGCAAGGCACGGTGAGGCTAGGCAAGGCTAATGCACGACAACGCAAGGCTAGGCAATGCACGACAATGCAAGTATAGCTTAAAGCAAAGGAAGGCACGGTCAGGCGAGATAAGGCTAAGGCACGACAACGCAAGGCTAGGCAATGCACGGAAGGCAAGCAAAGAGTAACGGAAGGTAAGGAAGGCAAGGGAAAGCAAAGAAAGGCAAGTGTAACGGAAGGAACGGCACGGCAAGGGGAAACAAGGCTAAGGCACGACAACGCACGCTAGGCAATGCACGGCAAGGCAAGGAAAGGGTAACGCATGGGAAAGCACGGTCAGGCGAGGCAAGGCTAAGGAAAGCCAACGCAAGGCTAGGCAATGCACGGAAAGCAAGCAAGGAGTAACGGAATGCAAGGAAGGAAAGGGAAAGCAAGGGAAGGCAAGGGTAACGGAAGGAACGGCACGGCAAGGGGAAACAAGGCTAAGGCACGACAACGCACGCTAGGCAATGCACGACAAGGCAAGGAAAGGGTAACGCATGGGAAAGCACGGTCAGGCGAGGCAAGGCTAAGGAAAGCCAACGCAAGGCTAGGCAATGCACGGAAAGCAAGCAAGGAGTAACGGAATGCAAGGAAGGAAAGGGAAAGCAAGGGAAGGCAAGGGTAACGGAAGGAACGGCACGGCAAGGGGTAACAAGGCTAAGGCACGACAACACACGGCTAGGAAATGCACGGCAAGGCAAGGAAAGGGTAACGCAAGGCAAGGCACGGTGAGGCTAGGCAAGGTTAATGCACGACAACGCAAGGCTAGGCAATGCAAGACAATGCAAGGAAAGCTTAAAGCAAAGGAAGGCACGGTCAGGCGAGATAAGGCTAAGGCACGACAACGCAAGGCTAGGCAATTCAGGGAAGGCAAGCAAAGAGTAACGGAAGGTAAGCAAGGCAAGGGAAAGCAAGGGAAGGCAAGGGTAACGGAAGGAACGGCACGGCAAGGGGTAACAAGGCTAAGGCACGACAACGCAGGGCTAGGCAATGCACGGCAAGGCAAGGAAAGAGTAACGGAAGGAAAGGAAGGCAAGGCAAAGCCAGGCAAGGCAAGTGTAACAAAAGGCACGCAACGGCAAGGGGAAACAAGGCTAAGGCACGACAACACACGGCTAGGAAATGCACGGCAAGGCAAGGAAAGGGTAACGCAAGGCAAGGCACGGTGAGGCTAGTCAAGGCTAATGCACGACAACGCAAGGCTAGGCAAGGCACGACAATGCAAGGAAAGCTTAAAGCAAAGGAAGGCACGGTCAGGCGAGATAAGGCTAAGGCACGACAACGCAAGGCTAGGCAATGCACGGAAGGCAAGCAAAGAGTAACGGAAGGTAAGGAAGGCAAGGGAAAGCAAAGAAAGGAAAGTGTAACGGAAGGAACGGCACGGCAAGGGGAAACAAGGCTAAGGCACGACAAGGCACGGCTAGGCAATGCACGGCAAGGCAAGCAAAGGGTAACGCAAGGAAAGGCACGGTGAGGCTAGGCAAGGCTAATGCACGAAAAGGCAAGGCTAGGCGATGCACGACAATGCAAGGAAAGAGTAACGGAAGGTAAGGAAGGCAAAAGAAAGCAAGGAAAGGCAATGGCAACGGAAGGAACGGCACGGCAAGGGGAAACAAGGCTAAGGCACGACAACGCAGGGCTAGGCAATGCATGGAAAGGCAAGGAAAGGGTAACGCAGGGGAAGGCACGGTCAGGTGAGGCAAGGATAAGGCACGACAATGCAAGGCTAGGCAATGCACGGCAAGGCAAGGAAAGAGTAACGGAAGGAAAGGAAGGCAAGTCAAAGCCAGGAAAGGCAAGTGTAACAAAAGGCACGCCACGGCAAGGGGAAACAAGGCTAAGGCACGACAACGCACGGCTAGGCAATGCACGGCAAGGCAAGGAAAGGGTAACGCAAGGCAAGGCACGGTGAGGCTAGGCAAGGCTAATGCACGACAACGCAAGGCTAGGCAATGCACGACAATGCAAGGAAAGCTTAAAGCAAAGGAAGGCACGGTCAGGCGAGATAAGGCTAAGGCACGACAACGCAAGGCTAGGCAATTCAGGGAAGGCAAGCAAAGAGTAACGGAAGGTAAGCAAGGCAAGGAAAAGGAAGGAAAGGCCAGGGTAACGGAAGGAACGGCACGGCAAGGGGAAACAAGTCTAAGGCACGACACCGAACGCTAGGCAATGCACGGCAAGGCAAGGAAAGGGTAACGCATGGGAAAGCACGGTCAGGCGAGGCAAGGCTAAGGCACGACAACGCAAGGCTAGGCAATGCACGGAAGGCAAGAAAAGAGTAACGGAAGGTAAGGAAGGCAAGGGAAAGGAAGGAAAGGCAAGTGTAACGGAAGGAACGGCACGGCAAGGGGAAACAAGGCTAAGGCACGACAACGCAGGGCTAGGCAATGCACGGCAAGGCAAGGAAAGGGTAACGCATGGGAAAGCACGGTCAGGCGAGGCAAGGCTAAGGCACGACAACGCAAGGGTAGGCAATGCATGGAAGGCAAGCAAAGAGTAACGGAAGGTAAGGAAGGCAAGGGAAAGCAAAGAAAGGCAAGTGTAACGGAAGGAACTGCACGGCAAGGGGAAACAAGGCTAAGGCACGACAACGCACGGCTAGGCAATGCACGGCAAGGCAAGCAAAGGGTAACGCAAGGCAATGCACGGTGAGGCTAGACAAGGCTAATGCACGAAAACGCAAGGCTAGGCAATGCACGACAATGCAAGGAAAGCTTAAAGCAAAGGAAGGCAAGGTCAGGCGAGATAAGGCAAAGGCACGACAACGCAAGGCTAGGCAATTCAGGGAAGGCAAGCAAAGAGTAACGGAAGGTAAGAAGGCAAGGAAAAGCAAGGAAAGGCAAGGGTAACGGAAGGAACGGCCCGGCAAGGGGGAACAAGTCTAAGGCACGACACCGAACGCTAGGCAATGAACGGCAAGGCAAGGAAAGGGTAACGCATGGGAAAGCACGGTCAGGCGAGGCAAGGCTAAGGCACGACAACGGAAGGCTAGGCAATGCACGGAAGGCAAGCAAAGAGTAACGGAAGGTAAGGAAGGCAAGGGAAAGCAAGGAAAGGCAAGTGTAACGGAAGGAACGGCACGGCAAGGGGAAACAAGGCTAAGGCACGACAACGCACGCTAGGCAATGCAGGGCAAGGCAAGGAAAGGGTAACGCATGGGAAAGCACGGTCAGGCGAGGCAAGGCTAAGGCATGACAACGCAAGGCTAGGCAATGCACGGAAAGCAAGCAAAGAGTAAAGGAACGCAAGGAAGGCAAGGGAAAGCAAGGGAAGGCAAGGGTAACGGAAGGAACGGCACGGCAAGGGGTAAGAAGGCTAAGGCACGACAACGCAGGGCTAGGCAATGCACGGCAAGGCAAGGAAAGGGTAACGCAGGGGAAGGCACGGTCAGGTGAGGCAAGGATAAGGCACCACAATGCAAGGCTAAGCAATGCACGGCAAGGCAAGTAAAGAGTAACGGAAGGAAAGAAAGGCAAGGCAAAGCCAGGCAAGGCAAGTGTAACAAAAGGCACGCCACGGCAAGGGGAATCAAGGCTAAGGCACGACAACGCACGGCTAGGCAATGCACGGCAAGGCAAGGAAAGGGTAACGCAAGGCAAGGCACGGTGAGGCTAGGCAAGGCTAATGCACGACAACGCAAGGCTAGGCAATGCACGACAATGCAAGGAAAGCTTAAAGCAAAGGAAGGCACGGTCAGGCGAGATAAGGCTAAGGCACGACAACGCAAGGCTAGGCAATGCACGGAAGGCAAGCAAAGAGTAACGGAAGGTAAGGAAGGCAAGGGAAAGCAAAGAAAGGCAAGTGTAACGGAAGGAACGGCACGGCAAGGGGAAACAAGGCTAAGGCACGACAACGCACGCTAGGCAATGCACGGCAAGGCAAGGAAAGGGTAACGCATGGGAAAGCACGGTCAGGCGAGGCAAGGCTAAGGAAAGCCAACGCAAGGCTAGGCAATGCACGGAAAGCAAGCAAGGAGTAACGGAATGCAAGGAAGGAAAGGGAAAGCAAGGGAAGGCAAGGGTAACGGAAGGAACGGCACGGCAAGGGGAAACAAGGCTAAGGCACGACAACGCACGCTAGGCAATGCACGACAAGGCAAGGAAAGGGTAACGCATGGGAAAGCACGGTCAGGCGAGGCAAGGCTAAGGAAAGCCAACGCAAGGCTAGGCAATGCACGGAAAGCAAGCAAGGAGTAACGGAATGCAAGGAAGGAAAGGGAAAGAAAGGGAAGGCAAGGGTAACGGAAGGAACGGCACGGCAAGGGGTAACAAGGCTAAGGCACGACAACGCAGGGCTAGGCAATGCACGGCAAGGCAAGGAAAGGGTAACGCAGGGGAAGGCACGGTCAGGTGAGGCAAGGATAAGGCACCACAATGCAAGGCTAGGCAATGCACGGCAAGGCAAGGAAAGAGTACCGGAAGGAAAGGAAGGCAAAGCAAAGCCAGGGAAGGCAAGTGTAACAAAAGGCACGCCACGGCAAGGGGAATCAAGGCTAAGGCACGACAACGCACGGCTAGGCAATGCACGGCAAGGCAAGGAAAGGGTAACGCAAGGCAAGGCACGGTGAGGCTAGGCAAGGCTAATGCACGACAACGCAAGGCTAGGCAATGCACGACAATGCAAGGAAAGCTTAAAGCAAAGGAAGGCACGGTCAGGCGAGATAAGGCTAAGGCACGACAACGCAAGGCTAGGCAATGCACGGAAGGCAAGCAAAGAGTAACGGAAGGTAAGGAAGGCAAGGGAAAGCAAAAAAAGGAAAGTGTAACGGAAGGAACGGCACGGCAAGGGGAAACAAGGCTAAGGCACGACAACGCACGCTAGGCAATGCACGGCAAGGCAAGGAAATGGTAACGCATGGGAAAGCACGGTCAGGCGAGGCAAGCCTAAGGCATGACAACGCAAGGCTAGGCAATGCACGGAAAGCAAGCAAAGAGTAACGGAACGCAAGGAAGGCAAGGGAAAGCAAGGGAAGGCAAGGGTAACGGAAGGAACGGCACGGCAAGGGGAAACAAGGCTAAGGCACGACAATGCAGGGCTAGGCAATGCACGGCAAGGCAAGGAAAGAATAACGGAAGGAAAGGAAGGCAAGGCAAAGCCAGGCAAGGCAAGTGTAACAAAAGGCACGCAACGGCAAGGGGAAACAAGGCTAAGGCACGACAACACACGGCTAGGAAATGCACGGCAAGGCAAGGAAAGGGTAACGCAAGGCAAGGCACCTTGAGGCTAGGCAAGGCTAATGCACGACAACGCAAGGCTAGGCAAGGCACGACAATGCAAGTAATGCTTAAAGCAAAGGAAGGCACGGTCAGGCGATATAAGGCTAAGGAACGACAACGCAAGGCTAGGCAATGCAGGGAAGGCAAGCAAAGAGTAACGGAAGGTAAGGAAGGCAAGGGAAAGCAAGGAAAGGCAATGGTAACGGAAGGAACGGCACGGCAAGGGGAAACAAGTCTAAGGCACGACAACGCACGCTAGGCAATGCACGGCAAGGCAAGGAAAGGGTAACGCATGGGAAAGCACGGTCAGGGGAGGCAAGGCTAAGGCACGACAACGCAAGGCTTAGCAATGCACGGAAGGCAAGCAAAGAATAACGGAAGGTAAGGAAGGCAAGGGAAAGCAAAGAAAGGCAAGTGTAACGGAAGGAACGGCACGGCAAGGGGAAACAAGGCTAAGGCACGACAACGCACGCTAGGCAATGCACGGCAAGGCAAGGCAAGGGTAACGCATGGGAAAGCACGGTCAGGCGAGGCAAGGCTAAGGAAAGCCAACGCAAGGCTAGGCAATGCACGGAAAGCAAGCAAGGAGTAACGGAATGCAAGGAAGGAAAGGGAAAGCAAGGGAAGGCAAGGGTAACGGAAGGAACGGCACGGCAAAGGGTAACAAGGCTAAGGCACGACAACACACGGCTAGGAAATGCATGGCAAGGCAAGGAAAGGGTAACGCAAGGCAAGGCACGGTGAGGCTAGGCAAGGTTAATGCACGACAACGCAAGGCTAGGCAATGCACGACAATGCAAGGAAAGCTTAAAGCAAAGGAAGGCACGGTCAGGCGAGATAAGGCTAAGGCACGACAACGCAAGGCTAGGCAATTCAGGGAAGGCAAGCAAAGAGTAACGGAAGGTAAGCAAGGCAAGGAAAAGGAAGGAAAGGCCAGGGTAACGGAAGGAACGGCACGGCAAGGGGAAACCAATCTAAGGCACGACACCGAACGCTAGGCAATGAACGGCAAGGCAAGGAAAGGGTAACGCATTTGAAAGCACGGTCAGGCGAGGCAACGCTAAGGCACGACAACGCAAGGCTAGGCAATGCACGGAAGGCAAGCAAAGAGTAACGGAAGGTAAGGAAGGCAAGGGAAAGGAAGGAAAGGCAAGTGTAACGGAAGGAACGGCACGGCAAGGGGAAACAAGGCTAAGGCACGACAACGCACGGCTAGGCAATGCACGGAAGGGCAAGGAAAGGGTAACGCATGGGAAAGCACGGTCAGGCGATGCAAGGCTAAGGCATGACAACGCAAGGCTAGGCAATGCACGGAAAGCAAGCAAAGAGTAACGGAACGCAAGGAAGGCAAGGGAAAGCAAGGGAAGGCAAGGGTAATGGAAGGAACGGCACTGTAAGGGGTAACAAGTCAAAGGCACGGCAACGCAGGGCTAGGCAATGCACGGCAAGGCAAGGAAAGGGTAACGCAGGGGAAGGCACGGTCAGGTGAGGCAAGGATAAGGCAAGACAATGCAAGGCTAGGCAATGCACGGCAAGGCAATGAAAGAGTAACGGAAGGAAAGGAAGGCAAGTCAAAGCCAGGAAAGGCAAGTGTAACAAAAGGCACGTCACGGCAAGGGGAAACAAGGCTAAGGCACGACAACGCACGGCTAGGCAATGCACGGCAAGGCAAGGAAAGGGTAACGCAAGGCAAGGCATGGTGAGGCTAGGCAAGGCTAATGCACGACAACGCAAGGCTAAGCAATGCACGACAATGCAAGGAAAGCTTAAAGCAAAGGAAGGCACGGTCAGGCGAGATAAGGCTAAGGGACGACAACGCAAGGCTAGGCAATGCAGGGAAGGGAAGCAAAGAGTAACGGAAGGTAAGCAAGGCAAGGAAAAGCAAGGAAAGGCAAGGGTAACGGAAGGAACGGCACGGCAAGGGGAAACAAGGCTAAGGCACGACAACGCACGCTAGGCAATGCACGGCAAGGCAAGGAAAGGGTAACGCATGGGAAAGCACGGTCAGGCGAGGCAAGGCTAAGGAAAGCCAACGCAAGGCTAGGCAATGCACGGAAAGCAAGCAAGGAGTAACGGAATGCAAGGAAGGAAAGGGAAAGCAAGGGAAGGCAAGGGTAACGGAAGGAACGGCACGGCAAGGGGAAACAAGGCTAAGGCACGACAACGCACGCTAGGCAATGCACGACAAGGCAAAGAAAGGGTAACGCATGGGAAAGCACGGTCAGGCGAGGCAAGGCTAAGGAAAGCCAACGCAAGGCTAGGCAATGCACGGAAAGCAAGCAAGGAGTAACGGAATGCAAGGAAGGAAAGGGAAAGCAAGGGAAGGCAAGGGTAACGGAAGGAACGGCACGGCAAGGGGTAAGAAGGCTAAGGCACGACAACACACGGCTAGGAAATGCACGGCAAGGCAAGGAAAGGGTAACGCAGGGGAAGGCACGGTCAGGTGAGGCAAGGATAAGGCACCACAATGCAAGGCTAGGCAATGCACGGCAAGGCAAGGAAAGAGTACCGGAAGGAAAGGAAGGCAAAGCAAAGCCAGGGAAGGCAAGTGTAACAAAAGGCACGCCACGGCAAGGGGAATCAAGGCTAAGGCACGACAACGCACGGCTAGGCAATGCACGGCAAGGCAAGGAAAGGGTAACGCAAGGCAAGGCACGGTGAGGCTAGGCAAGGCTAATGCACGACAACGCAAGGCTAGGCAATGCACGACAATGCAAGGAAAGCTTAAAGCAAAGGAAGGCACGGTCAGGCGAGATAAGGCTAAGGCACGACAACGCAAGGCTAGGCAATGCACGGAAGGCAAGCAAAGAGTAACGGAAGGTAAGGAAGGCAAGGGAAAGCAAAGAAAGGAAAGTGTAACGGAAGGAACGGCACGGCAAGGGGAAACAAGGCTAAGGCACGACAACGCACGCTAGGCAATGCACGGCAAGGCAAGGAAATGGTAACGCATGGGAAACCACGGTCAGGCGAGGCAAGCCTAAGGCATGACAACGCAAGGCTAGGCAATGCACGGAAAGCAAGCAAAGAGTAACGGAACGCAAGGAAGGCAAGGGAAAGCAAGGGAAGGCAAGGGTAACGGAAGGAACGGCACGACAAGGGGTAACAAGGCTAAGGCACGACAATGCAGGGCTAGGCAATGCACGGCAAGGCAAGGAAAGAGTAACGGAAGGAAAGGAAGGCAAGGCAAAGCCAGGCAAGGCAAGTGTAACAAAAGGCACGCAACGGCAAGGGGAAACAAGGCTAAGGCACGACAACACACGGCTAGGAAATGCACGGCAAGGCAAGGAAAGGGTAACGCAAGGCAAGGCACCTTGAGGCTAGGCAAGGCTAATGCACGACAACGCAAGGCTGGGCAAGGCACGACAATGCAAGTAAAGCTTAAAGCAAAGGAAGGCACGGTCAGGCGATATAAGGCTAAGGAACGACAACGCAAGGCTAGGCAATGCAGGGAAGGCAAGCAAAGAGTAACGGAAGGTAAGGAAGGCAAGGGAAAGCAAGGAAAGGCAATGGTAACGGAAGGAACGGCACGGCAAGGGGAAACAAGTCTAAGGCACGACAACGCACGCTAGGCAATGCACGGCAAGGCAAGGAAAGGGTAACGCATGGGAAAGCACGGTCAGGGGAGGCAAGGCTAAGGCACGACAACGCAAGGCTTGGCAATGCACGGAAGGCAAGCAAAGAGTAACGGAAGGTAAGGAAGGCAAGGGAAAGCAAAGAAAGGCAAGTGTAACGGAAGGAACGGCACGGCAAGGGGAAACAAGGCTAAGGCACGACAACGCACGCTAGGCAATGCACGGCAAGGCAAGGCAAGGGTAACGCATGGGAAAGCACGGTCAGGCGAGGCAAGGCTAAGGAAAGCCAACGCAAGGCTAGGCAATGCACGGAAAGCAAGCAAGGAGTAACGGAATGCAAGGAAGGAAAGGGAAAGCAAGGGAAGGCAAGGGTAACGGAAGGAACGGCACGGCAAAGGGTAACAAGGCTAAGGCACGACAACACACGGCTAGGAAATGCATGGCAAGGCAAGGAAAGGGTAACGCAAGGCAAGGCACGGTGAGGCTAGGCAAGGTTAATGCACGACAACGCAAGGCTAGGCAATGCACGACAATGCAAGGAAAGCTTAAAGCAAAGGAAGGCACGGTCAGGCGAGATAAGGCTAAGGCACGACAACGCAAGGCTAGGCAATTCAGGGAAGGCAAGCAAAGAGTAACGGAAGGTAAGCAAGGCAAGGAAAAGGAAGGAAAGGCCAGGGTAACGGAAGGAACGGCACGGCAAGGGGAAACAAATCTAAGGCACGACACCGAACGCTAGGCAATGAACGGCAAGGCAAGGAAAGGGTAACGCATTTGAAAGCACGGTCAGGCGAGGCAACGCTAAGGCACGACAACGCAAGGCTAGGCAATGCACGGAAGGCAAGCAAAGAGTAACGGAAGGTAAGGAAGGCAAGGGAAAGGAAGGAAAGGCAAGTGTAACGGAAGGAACGGCACGGCAAGGGGAAACAAGGCTAAGGCACGACAACGCACGGCTAGGCAATGCACGGAAGGGCAAGGAAAGGGTAACGCATGGGAAAGCACGGTCAGGCGATGCAAGGCTAAGGCATGACAACGCAAGGCTAGGCAATGCACGGAAAGCAAGCAAAGAGTAACGGAACGCAAGGAAGGCAAGGGAAAGCAAGGGAAGGCAAGGGTAATGGAAGGAACGGCACTGTAAGGGGTAACAAGTCAAAGGCACGGCAACGCAGGGCTAGGCAATGCACGGCAAGGCAAGGAAAGGGTAACGCAGGGGAAGGCACGGTCAGGTGAGGCAAGGATAAGGCAAGACAATGCAAGGCTAGGCAATGCACGGCAAGGCAAGGAAAGAGTAACGGAAGGAAAGGAAGGCAAGTCAAAGCCAGGAAAGGCAAGTGTAACAAAAGGCACGTCACGGCAAGGGGAAACAAGGCTAAGGCACGACAACGCACGGCTAGGCAATGCACGGCAAGGCAAGGAAAGGGTAACGCAAGGCAAGGCATGGTGAGGCTAGGCAAGGCTAATGCACGACAACGCAAGGCTAAGCAATGCACGACAATGCAAGGAAAGCTTAAAGCAAAGGAAGGCACGGTCAGGCGAGATAAGGCTAAGGCACGACAACGCAAGGCTAGGCAATGCAGGGAAGGGAAGCAAAGAGTAACGGAAGGTAAGCAAGGCAAGGAAAAGCAAGGAAAGGCAAGGGTAACGGAAGGAACGGCACGGCAAGGGGAAACAAGGCTAAGGCACGACAACGCACGCTAGGCAATGCACGGCAAGGCAAGGAAAGGGTAACGCATGGGAAAGCACGGTCAGGCGAGGCAAGGCTAAGGAAAGCCAACGCAAGGCTAGGCAATGCACGGAAAGCAAGCAAGGAGTAACGGAATGCAAGGAAGGAAAGGGAAAGCAAGGGAAGGCAAGGGTAACGGAAGGAACGGCACGGCAAGGGGAAACAAGGCTAAGGCACGACAACGCACGCTAGGCAATGCACGACAAGGCAAAGAAAGGGTAACGCATGGGAAAGCACGGTCAGGCGAGGCAAGGCTAAGGAAAGCCAACGCAAGGCTAGGCAATGCACGGAAAGCAAGCAAGGAGTAACGGAATGCAAGGAAGGAAAGGGAAAGCAAGGGAAGGCAAGGGTAACGGAAGGAACGGCACGGCAAGGGGTAAGAAGGCTAAGGCACGACAACACACGGCTAGGAAATGCACGGCAAGGCAAGGAAAGGGTAACGCAGGGGAAGGCACGGTCAGGTGAGGCAAGGATAAGGCACCACAATGCAAGGCTAGGCAATGCACGGCAAGGCAAGGAAAGAGTACCGGAAGGAAAGGAAGGCAAAGCAAAGCCAGGGAAGGCAAGTGTAACAAAAGGCACGCCACGGCAAGGGGAATCAAGGCTAAGGCACGACAACGCACGGCTAGGCAATGCACGGCAAGGCAAGGAAAGGGTAACGCAAGGCAAGGCACGGTGAGGCTAGGCAAGGCTAATGCACGACAACGCAAGGCTAGGCAATGCACGACAATGCAAGGAAAGCTTAAAGCAAAGGAAGGCACGGTCAGGCGAGATAAGGCTAAGGCACGACAACGCAAGGCTAGGCAATGCACGGAAGGCAAGCAAAGAGTAACAGAAGGTAAGGAAGGCAAGGGAAAGCAAAGAAAGGAAAGTGTAACGGAAGGAACGGCACGGCAAGGGGAAACAAGGCTAAGGCACGACAACGCACGCTAGGCAATGCACGGCAAGGCAAGGAAATGGTAACGCATGGGAAAGCACGGTCAGGCGAGGCAAGCCTAAGGCATGACAACGCAAGGCTAGGCAATGCACGGAAAGCAAGCAAAGAGTAACGGAACGCAAGGAAGGCAAGGGAAAGCAAGGGAAGGCAAGGGTAACGGAAGGAACGGCACGGCAAGGGGTAACAAGGCTAAGGCACGACAATGCAGGGCTAGGCAATGCACGGCAAGGCAAGGAAAGAGTAACGGAAGGAAAGGAAGGCAAGGCAAAGCCAGGCAAGGCAAGTGTAACAAAAGGCACGCAACGGCAAGGGGAAACAAGGCTAAGGCACGACAACACACGGCTAGGAAATGCACGGCAAGGCAAGGAAAGGGTAACGCAAGGCAAGGCACGGTGAGGCTAGGCAAGGCTAATGCACGACAACGCAAGGCTAGGCAATGCAGGGAAGGGAAGCAAAGAGTAACGGAAGGTAAGCAAGGCAAGGAAAAGCAAGGAAAGGCAAGGGTAACGGAAGGAACTGCACGGCAAGGGGAAACAAGGCTAAGGCACGGCAACGCAGGCTGGGCAATGCACGGCAAGGCAAGGAAAGGGTAACGCATGGGAAAGCACGTTCAGGCGAGGCAAGGCTAAGGCACGACAACGCAAGGCTAGGCAATGCACGGAAGGCAAGCAAAGAGTAACGGAAGTTAAGGAAGGCAAGGGAAAGCAAAGAAAGGCAAGTGTAACGGAAGGAACTGCACGGCAAGGGGAAACAAGGCTAAGGCACGACAACGCACGGCTAGGCAATGCACGGCAAGGCAAGCAAAGGGTAACGCAAGGCAATGCACGGTGAGGCTAGACAAGGCTAATGCACGAAAACGCAAGGCTAGGCAATGCACGACAATGCAAGGAAAGCTTAAAGCAAAGGAAGGCAAGGTCAGGCGAGATAAGGCAAAGGCACGACAACGCAAGGCTAGGCAATTCAGGGAAGGCAAGCAAAGAGTAACGGAAGGTAAGGAAGGCAAGGAAAAGCAAGGAAAGGCAAGGGTAACGGAAGGAACGGCACGGCAAGGGGGAAGAAGTGTAAGGCACGACACCGAACGCTAGGCAATGAACGGCAAGGCAAGGAAAGGGTAAGGCATGGGAAAGCACGGTCAGGCGAGGCAAGGCTAAGGCACGACAACGCAAGGCTAGGCAATGCACGGAAGGCAAGCAAAGAGTAACGGAAGGTAAGGAAGGCAAGGGAAAGCAAGGAAAGGCAAGTGTAACAAAAGGCACGCCACGGCAAGGGGAATCAAGGCTAAGGCACGACAACGCACGGCTAGGCAATGCACGGCAAGGCAAGGAAAGGGTAACGCAAGGCAAGGCACGGTGAGGCTAGGCAAGGCTAATGCACGACAACGCAAGGCTAGGCAATGCACGACAATGCAAGGAAAGCTTAAAGCAAAGGAAGGCACGGTCAGGCGAGATAAGGCTAAGGCACGACAACGCAAGGCTAGGCAATGCACGGAAGGCAAGCAAAGAGTAACGGAAGGTAAGGAAGGCAAGGGAAAGCAAAGAAAGGCAAGTGTAACGGAAGGAACGGCACGGCAAGGGGAAACAAGGCTAAGGCACGACAACGCACGCTAGGCAATGAACGGCAAGGCAAGGAAAGGGTAACGCATGGGAAAGCACGGTCAGGCGAGGCAAGCCTAAGGCATGACAACGCAAGGCTAGGCAATGCACGGAAAGCAAGCAAAGAGTAACGGAACGCAAGGAAGGCAAGGGAAAGCAAGGGAAGGCAAGGGTAACGGAAGGAACGGCACGGCAAGGGGTAACAAGGCTAAGGCACGACAACGCAGGGCTAGGCAATGCACGGCAAGGCAAGGAAAGAGTAACGGAAGGAAAGGAAGGCAAGGCAAAGCCAGGCAAGGCAAGTGTAACAAAAGGCACGCAACGGCAAGGGGAAACAAGGCTAAGGCACGACAACACACGGCTAGGAAATGCAAGGCAAGGCAAGGAAAGGGTAACGCAAGGCAAGGCACGGTGAGGCTAGGCAAGGCTAATGCACGACAACGCAAGGCTAGGCAATGCACGACAATGCAAGTATAGCTTAAAGCAAAGGAAGGCACGGTCAGGCGAGATAAGGCTAAGGCACGACAACGCAAGGCTAGGCAATGCACGGAAGGCAAGCAAAGAGTAACGGAAGGTAAGGAAGGAAAGGGAAAGCAAAGAAAGGCAAGTGTAAGGGAAGGAACGGCACGGCAAGGGGAAACAAGGCTAAGGCACGACAACGCACGCTAGGCAATGCACGGCAAGGCAAGGAAAGGGTAACGCATGGGAAAGCACGGTCAGGCGAGGCAAGGCTAAGGAAAGCCAACGCAAGGCTAGGCAATGCACGGAAAGCAAGCAAGGAGTAACGGAATGCAAGGAAGGAAAGGGAAAGCAAGGGAAGGCAAGGGTAACGGAAGGAACGGCACGGCAAGGGGAAACAAGGCTAAGGCACGACAACGCAAGGCTAGGCAATGCACGACAAGGCAAGGAAAGGGTAACGCATGGGAAAGCACGGTCAGGCGAGGCAAGGCTAAGGAAAGCCAACGCAAGGCTAGGCAATGCACGGAAAGCAAGCAAGGAGTAACGGAATGCAAGGAAGGAAAGGGAAAGCAAGGGAAGGCAAGGGTAACGGAAGGAACGGCACGGCAAGGGGTAACAAGGCTAAGGCACGACAACACACGGCTAGGAAATGCACGGCAAGGCAAGGAAAGGGTAACGCAAGGCAAGGCACGGTGAGGCTAGGCAAGGTTAATGCACGACAACGCAAGGCTAGGCAATGCAAGACAATGCAAGGAAAGCTTAAAGCAAAGGAAGGCACGGTCAGGCGAGATAAGGCTAAGGCACGACAACGCAAGGCTAGGCAATTCAGGGAAGGCAAGCAAAGAGTAATGGAAGGTAAGCAAGGCAAGGGAAAGCAAGGGAAGGCAAGGGTAACGGAAGGAACGGCACGGCAAGGGGTAACAAGGCTAAGGCACGACAACGCAGGGCTAGGCAATGCACGGCAAGGCAAGGAAAGAGTAACGGAAGGAAAGGAAGGCAAGGCAAAGCCAGGCAAGGCAAGAGTAACAAAAGGCACGCAACGGCAAGGGGAAACAAGGCTAAGGCACGACAACACACGGCTAGGAAATGCACGGCAAGGCAAGGAAAGGGTAACGCAAGGCAAGGCACGGTGAGGCTAGGCAAGGCTAATGCACGACAACGCAAGGCTAGGCAATGCACGACAATGCAAGGAAAGCTTAAAGCAAAGGAAGGCACGGTCAGGCGAGATAAGGCTAAGGCACGACAACGCAACGCTAGGCAATGCACGGCAAGGCAAGGAAAGAGTAACGGAAGGTAAGGAAGGCAAGGGAAAGCAAAGAAAGGAAAGTGTAACGGAAGGAACGGCACGGCAAGGGGAAACAAGGCTAAGGCACGACAAGGCACGGCTAGGCAATGCACGGCAAGGCAAGCAAAGGGTAACGCAAGGAAAGGCACGGTGAGGCTAGGCAAGGCTAATGCACGAAAACGCAAGGCTAGGCGATGCACGACAATGCAAGGAAAGAGTAACGGAAGGTAAGGAAGGCAAGGGAAAGCAAGGAAAGGCAATGGCAACGGAAGGAACGGCACGGCAAGGGGAAACAAGGCTAAGGCACGACAACGCAGGGCTAGGCAATGCATGGAAAGGCAAGGAAAGGGTAACGCAGGGGAAGGCACGGTCAGGTGAGGCAAGGATAAGGCACGACAATGCAAGGCTAGTCAATGCACGGCAAGGCAAGGAAAGAGTAACGGAAGGAAAGGAAGGCAAGTCAAAGCCAGGAAAGGCAAGTGTAACAAAAGGCACGCCACGGCAAGGGGAAACAAGGCTAAGGCACGACAACGCACGGCTAGGCAATGCACGGCAAGGCAAGGAAAGGGTAACGCAAGGCAAGGCACGGTGAGGCTAGGCAAGGCTAATGCACGACAACGCAAGGCTAGGCAATGCACGACAATGCAAGGAAAGCTTAAAGCAAAGGAAGGCACGGTCAGGCGAGATAAGGCTAAGGCACGACAACGCAAGGCTAGGCAATTCAGGGAAGGCAAGCAAAGAGTAACGGAAGGTAAGCAAGGCAAGGAAAAGGAAGGAAAGGCCAGGGTAACGGAAGGAACGGCACGGCAAGGGGAAACAAGTCTAAGGCACGACACCGAACGCTAGGCAATGAACGGCAAGGCAAGGAAAGCGTAACGCATTTGAAAGCACGGTCAGGCGAGGCAACGCTAAGGCACGACAACGCAAGGCTAGGCAATGCACGGAAGGCAAGCAAAGAGTAACGGAAGGTAAGGAAGGCAAGGGAAAGGATTGAAGGGCAAGTGTAACGGAAGGAACGGCACGGCAAGGGGAAACAAGGCTAAGGCACGACAACGCAGGCTGGGCAATGCACGGCAAGGCAAGGAAAGGGTAACGCATGGGAAAGCACGTTCAGGCGAGGCAAGGCTAAGGCACGACAACGAAGGGTAGGCAATGCACGGAAGGCAAGCAAAGAGTAACGGAAGGTAAGGAAGGCAAGGGAAAGCAAAGAAAGGCAAGTGTAACGGAAGGAACTGCACGGCAAGGGGAAACAAGGCTAAGGCACGACAACGCACGGCTAGGCAATGCACGGCAAGGCAAGCAAAGGGTAACGCAAGGCAATGCACGGTGAGGCTAGACAAGGCTAATGCACGAAAACGCAAGGCTAGGCAATGCACGACAATGCAAGGAAAGCTTAAAGCAAAGGAAGGCAAGGTCAGGCGAGATAAGGCAAAGGCACGACAACGCAAGGCTAGGCAATTCAGGGAAGGCAAGCAAAGAGTAACGGAAGGTAAGGAAGGCAAGGAAAAGCAAGGAAAGGCAAGGGTAACGGAAGGAACGGCCCGGCAAGGGGGAACAAGTCTAAGGCACGACACCGAACGCTAGGCAATGAACGGCAAGGCAAGGAAAGGGTAACGCATGGGAAAGCACGGTCAGGCGAGGCAAGGCTAAGGCACGACAACGGAAGGCTAGGCAATGCACGGAAGGCAAGCAAAGAGTAACGGAAGGTAAGGAAGGCAAGGGAAAGCAAGGAAAGGCAAGTGTAACGGAAGGAACGGCAGGGCAAGGGGAAACAAGGCTAAGGCACGACAACGCACGCTAGGCAATGCAGGGCAAGGCAAGGAAAGGGTAACGAATGGGAAAGCACGGTCAGGCGAGGCAAGGCTAAGGCATGACAACGCAAGGCTAGGCAATGCACGGAAAGCAAGCAAAGAGTAAAGGAACGCAAGGAAGGCAAGGGAAAGCAAGGGAAGGCAAGGGTAACGGAAGTAACGGCACGGCAAGGGGTAAGAAGGCTAAGGCACGACAACGCAGGGCTAGGCAATGCACGGCAAGGCAAGGAAAGGGTAACGCAGGGGAAGGCACGGTCAGGTGAGGCAAGGATAAGGCACCACAATGCAAGGCTAGGCAATGCACGGCAAGGCAAGTAAAGAGTAACGGAAGGAAAGAAAGGCAAGGCAAAGCCAGGCAAGGCAAGTGTAACAAAAGGCACGCCACGGCAAGGGGAATCAAGGCTAAGGCACGACAACGCACGGCTAGGCAATGCACGGCAAGGCAAGGAAAGGGTAACGCAAGGCAAGGCACGGTGAGGCTAGGCAAGGCTAATGCACGACAACGCAAGGCTAGGCAATGCACGACAATGCAAGGAAAGCTTAAAGCAAAGGAAGGCACGGTCAGGCGAGATAAGGCTAAGGCACGACAACGCAAGGCTAGGCAATGCACGGAAGGCAAGCAAAGAGTAACGGAAGGTAAGGAAGGCAAGGGAAAGCAAAGAAAGGCAAGTGTAACGGAAGGAACGGCACGGCAAGGGGAAACAAGTCTAAGGCACGACAACGCACGCTAGGCAATGCACGGCAAGGCAAGGAAAGGGTAACGCATGGGAAAGCACGGTCAGGGGAGGCAAGGCTAAGGCACGACAACGCAAGGCTTGGCAATGCACGGAAGGCAAGCAAAGAGTAACGGAAGGTAAGGAAGGCAAGGCAAGTGTAACGGAAGGAACGGCACGGCAAGGGGAAACAAGGCTAAGGCACGACAACGCACGCTAGGCAATGCACGGCAAGGCAAGGCAAGGGTAACGCATGGGAAAGCACGGTCAGGCGAGGCAAGGCTAAGGAAAGCCAACGCAAGGCTAGGCAATGCACGGAAAGCAAGCAAGGAGTAACGGAATGCAAGGAAGGAAAGGGAAAGCAAGGGAAGGCAAGGGTAACGGAAGGAACGGCACGGCAAAGGGTAACAAGGCTAAGGCACGACAACACAGGGCTAGGAAATGCATGGCAAGGCAAGGAAAGGGTAACGCAATGCAAGGCACGGTGAGGCTAGGCAAGGTTAATGCACGACAACGCAAGGCTAGGCAATGCACGACAATGCAAGGAAAGCTTAAAGCAAAGGAAGGCACGGTCAGGCGAGATAAGGCTAAGGCACGACAACGCAAGGCTAGGCAATTCAAGGAAGGCAAGCAAAGAGTAACGGAAGGTAAGGAAGGCAAGGAAAAGCAAGGAAAGGCAAGGGTAACGGAAGGAACGGCACGGCAAGGGGGAAGAAGTGTAAGGCACGACACCGAACGCTAGGCAATGAACGGCAAGGCAAGGAAAGGGTAAGGCATGGGAAAGCACGGTCAGGCGAGGCAAGGCTAAGGCACGACAACGCAAGGCTAGGCAATGCACGGAAGGCAAGCAAAGAGTAACGGAAGGTAAGGAAGGCAAGGGAAAGCAAGGAAAGGCAAGTGTAACAAAAGGCACGCCACGGCAAGGGGAATCAAGGCTAAGGCACGACAACGCACGGCTAGGCAATGCACGGCAAGGCAAGGAAAGGGTAACGCAAGGCAAGGCACGGTGAGGCTAGGCAAGGCTAATGCACGACAACGCAAGGCTAGGCAATGCACGACAATGCAAGGAAAGCTTAAAGCAAAGGAAGGCACGGTCAGGCGAGATAAGGCTAAGGCACGACAACGCAAGGCTAGGCAATGCACGGAAGGCAAGCAAAGAGTAACGGAAGGTAAGGAAGGCAAGGGAAAGCAAAGAAAGGCAAGTGTAACGGAAGGAACGGCACGGCAAGGGGAAACAAGGCTAAGGCACGACAACGCACGCTAGGCAATGAACGGCAAGGCAAGGAAAGGGTAACGCATGGGAAAGCACGGTCAGGCGAGGCAAGCCTAAGGCATGACAACGCAAGGCTAGGCAATGCACGGAAAGCAAGCAAAGAGTAACGGAACGCAAGGAAGGCAAGGGAAAGCAAGGGAAGGCAAGGGTAACGGAAGGAACGGCACGGCAAGGGGTAACAAGGCTAAGGCACGACAACGCAGGGCTAGGCAATGCACGGCAGGGCAAGGAAAGAGTAACGGAAGGAAAGGAAGGCAAGGCAAAGCCAGGCAAAGCAAGTGTAACAAAAGGCACGCAACGGCAAGGGGAAACAAGGCTAAGGCACGACAACACACGGCTAGGAAATGCACGGCAAGGCAAGGAAAGGGTAACGCAACGCAAGGCACGGTGAGGCTAGGCAAGGCTAATGCACGACAACGCAAGGCTAGGCAATGCACGACAATGCAAGTATAGCTTAAAGCAAAGGAATGCACGGTCAGGCGAGATAAGGCTAAGGCACGACAACGCAAGGCTAGGCAATGCACGGAAGGCAAGCAAAGAGTAACGGAAGGTAAGGAAGGAAAGGGAAAGCAAAGAAAGCCAAGTGTAACGGAAGGAACGGCACGGCAAGGGGAAACAAGGCTAAGGCACGACAACGCACGCTAGGCAATGCACGGCAAGGCAAGGAAAGGGTAACGCATGGGAAAGCACGGTCAGGCGAGGCAAGGCTAAGGAAAGCCAACGCAAGGCTAGGCAATGCACGGAAAGCAAGCAAGGAGTAACGGAATGCAAGGAAGGAAAGGGAAAGCAAGGGAAGGCAAGGGTAACGGAAGGAACGGCACGGCAAGGGGAAACAAGGCTAAGGCACGACAACGCACGCTAGGCAATGCACGACAAGGCAAGGAAAGGGTAACGCATGGGAAAGCACGGTCAGGCGAGGCAAGGCTAATGAAAGCCAACGCAAGGCTAGGCAATGCACGGAAAGCAAGCAAGGAGTAACGGAATGCAAGGAAGGAAAGGGAAAGCAAGGGAAGGCAAGGGTAACGGAAGGAACGGCACGGCAAGGGGTAACAAGGCTAAGGCACGACAACACACGGCTAGGAAATGCACGGCAAGGCAAGGAAAGGGTAACGCAAGGCAAGGCACGGTGAGGCTAGGCAAGGTTAATGCACGACAACGCAAGGCTAGGCAATGCAAGACAATGCAAGGAAAGCTTAAAGCAAAGGAAGGCACGGTCAGGCGAGATAAGGCTAAGGCACGACAACGCAAGGCTAGGCAATTCAGGGAAGGCAAGCAAAGAGTAATGGAAGGTAAGCAAGGCAAGGGAAAGCAAGGGAAGGCAAGGGTAACGGAAGGAACGGCACGGCAAGGGGTAACAAGGCTAAGGCACGACAACGCAGGGCTAGGCAATGCACGGCAAGGCAAGGAAAGAGTAACGGAAGGAAAGGAAGGCAAGGCAAAGCCAGGCAAGGCAAGTGTAACAAAAGGCACGCAACGGCAAGGGGAAACAAGGCTAAGGCACGACAACACACGGCTAGGAAATGCACGGCAAGGCAAGGAAAGGGTAACGCAAGGCAAGGCACGGTGAGGCTAGTCAAGGCTAATGCACGACAACGCAAGGCTAGGCAAGGCACGACAATGCAAGGAAAGCTTAAAGCAAAGGAAGGCACGGTCAGGCGAGATAAGGCTAAGGCACGACAACGCAAGGCTAGGCAATGCACGGAAGGCAAGCAAAGAGTAACGGAAGGTAAGGAAGGCAAGGGAAAGCAAAGAAAGGAAAGTGTAACGGAAGGAACGGCACGGCAAGGGGAAACAAGGCTAAGGCACGACAAGGCACGGCTAGGCAATGCACGGCAAGGCAAGCAAAGGGTAACGCAAGGAAAGGCACGGTGAGGCTAGGCAAGGCTAATGCACGAAAACGCAAGGCTAGGCGATGCACGACAATGCAAGGAAAGAGTAACGGAAGGTAAGGAAGGCAAGGGAAAGCAAGGAAAGGCAATGGCAACGGAAGGAACGGCACGGCAAGGGGAAACAAGGCTAAGGCACGACAACGCAGGGCTAGGCAATGCATGGAAAGGCAAGGAAAGGGTAACGCAGGGGAAGGCACGGTCAGGTGAGGCAAGGATAAGGCACGACAATGCAAGGCTAGTCAATGCACGGCAAGGCAAGGAAAGAGTAACGGAAGGAAAGGAAGGCAAGTCAAAGCCAGGAAAGGCAAGTGTAACAAAAGGCACGCCACGGCAAGGGGAAACAAGGCTAAGGCACGACAACGCACGGCTAGGCAATGCACGGCAAGGCAAGGAAAGGGTAACGCAAGGCAAGGCACGGTGAGGCTAGGCAAGGCTAATGCACGACAACGCAAGGCTAGGCAATGCACGACAATGCAAGGAAAGCTTAAAGCAAAGGAAGGCACGGTCAGGCGAGATAAGGCTAAGGCACGACAACGCAAGGCTAGGCAATTCAGGGAAGGCAAGCAAAGAGTAACGGAAGGTAAGCAAGGCAAGGAAAAGGAAGGAAAGGCCAGGGTAACGGAAGGAACGGCACGGCAAGGGGAAACAAGTCTAAGGCACGACACCGAACGCTAGGCAATGAACGGCAAGGCAAGGAAAGCGTAACGCATTTGAAAGCACGGTCAGGCGAGGCAACGCTAAGGCACGACAACGCAAGGCTAGGCAATGCACGGAAGGCAAGCAAAGAGTAACGGAAGGTAAGGAAGGCAAGGGAAAGGATTGAAGGGCAAGTGTAACGGAAGGAACGGCACGGCAAGGGGAAACAAGGCTAAGGCACGACAACGCAGGCTGGGCAATGCACGGCAAGGCAAGGAAAGGGTAACGCATGGGAAAGCACGTTCAGGCGAGGCAAGGCTAAGGCACGACAACGAAGGGTAGGCAATGCACGGAAGGCAAGCAAAGAGTAACGGAAGGTAAGGAAGGCAAGGGAAAGCAAAGAAAGGCAAGTGTAACGGAAGGAACTGCACGGCAAGGGGAAACAAGGCTAAGGCACGATAACGCACGGCTAGGCAATGCACGGCAAGGCAAGCAAAGGGTAACGCAAGGCAATGCACGGTGAGGCTAGACAAGGCTAATGCACGAAAACGCAAGGCTAGGCAATGCACGACAATGCAAGGAAAGCTTAAAGCAAAGGAAGGCAAGGTCAGGCGAGATAAGGCAAAGGCACGACAACGCAAGGCTAGGCAATTCAGGGAAGGCAAGCAAAGAGTAACGGAAGGTAAGGAAGGCAAGGAAAAGCAAGGAAAGGCAAGGGTAACGGAAGAAACGGCCCGGCAAGGGGGAACAAGTCTAAGGCACGACACCGAACGCTAGGCAATGAACGGCAAGGCAAGGAAAGGGTAACGCATGGGAAAGCACGGTCAGGCGAGGCAAGGCTAAGGCACGACAACGCAAGGCTAGGCAATGCACGGAAGGCAAGCAAAGAGTAACGGAAGGTAAGGAAGGCAAGGGAAAGCAAGGAAAGGCAAGTGTAACGGAAGGAACGGCACGGCAAGGGGAAACAAGGCTAAGGCACGACAACGCACGCTAGGCAATGCAGGGCAAGGCAAGGAAAGGGTAACGCATGGGAAAGCACGGTCAGGCGAGGCAAGCCTAAGGCATGACAACGCAAGGCTAGGCAATGCACGGAAAGCAAGCAAAGAGTAAAGGAACGCAAGGAAGGCAAGGGAAAGCAAGGGAAGGCAAGGGTAACGGAAGTAACGGCACGGCAAGGGGTAAGAAGGCTAAGGCACGACAACGCAGGGCTAGGCAATGCACGGCAAGGCAAGGAAAGGGTAACGCAGGGGAAGGCACGGTCAGGTGAGGCAAGGATAAGGCACCACAATGCAAGGCTAGGCAATGCACGGCAAGGCAAGTAAAGAGTAACGGAAGGAAAGAAAGGCAAGGCAAAGCCAGGCAAGGCAAGTGTAACAAAAGGCACGCCACGGCAAGGGGAATCAAGGCTAAGGCACGACAACGCACGGCTAGGCAATGCACGGCAAGGCAAGGAAAGGGTAACGCAAGGCAAGGCACGGTGAGGCTAGGCAAGGCTAATGCACGACAACGCAAGGCTAGGCAATGCACGACAATGCAAGGAAAGCTTAAAGCAAAGGAAGGCACGGTCAGGCGAGATAAGGCTAAGGCACGACAACGCAAGGCTAGGCAATGCACGGAAGGCAAGCAAAGAGTAACGGAAGGTAAGGAAGGCAAGGGAAAGCAAAGAAAGGCAAGTGTAACGGAAGGAACGGCACGGCAAGGGGAAACAAGGCTAAGGCACGACAACGCACGCTAGGCAATGCACGGCAAGGCAAGGAAAGGGTAACGCATGGGAAAGCACGGTCAGGCGAGGCAAACCTAAGGCATGACAACGCAAGGCTAGGCAATGCACGGAAAGCAAGCAAAGAGTAACGGAACGCAAGGAAGGCAAGGGAAAGCAAGGGAAGGCAAGGGTAACGGAAGGAACGGCACGGCAAGGGGTAACAAGGCTAAGGCACGACAACGCACGCTAGACAATGAACGGCAAGGCAAGGAAAGGGTAACGCATGGGAAAGCACGGTCAGGCGAGGCAAGCCTAAGGCATGACAACGCAAGGCTAGGCAATGCACGGAAAGCAAGCAAAGAGTAACGGAACGCAAGGAAGGCAAGGGAAAGCAAGGGAAGGCAAGGGTAACGGAAGGAACGGCACGGCAAGGGGTAACAAGGCTAAGGCACGACAACGCAGGGCTAGGCAATGCACGGCAAGGCAAGGAAAGAGTAACGGAAGGAAAGGAAGGCAAGGCAAAGCCAGGCAAGTCAAGTGTAACAAAAGGCACGCCACGGCAAGGGGAAACAAGGCTAAGGCACGACAACCCACGGCTAGGCAATGCACGGCAAGGCAAGGAAAGGGTAACGCAAGGCAAGGCACGGTGAGGCTAGGCAAGGCTAATGCACGACAACGCAAGGCTAGGCAATGCACGACAATGCAAGGAAAGCTTAAAGCAAAGGAAGGCACGGTCAGGCGAGATAAGGCTAAGGCACGACAACGCAAGGCTAGGCAATGCACGGAAGGCAAGCAAAGAGTAACGGAAGGTAAGGAAGGTAAGGGAAAGCAAAGAAAGGCAAGTGTAACGGAAAGAACGGCACGGCAAGGGGAAACAAGGCTAAGGCACGACAACGCGCGCTAGGCAATGCACGGCAAGGCAAGGAAAGGGTAACGCATGGGAAAGCACGGTCAGGCGAGGCAAGGCTAAGGAAAGCCAACGCAAGGCTAGGCAATGCACGGAAAGCAAGCAAGGAGTAACGGAATGCAAGGAAGGAAAGGGAAAGCAAGGGAAGGCAAGGGTAACGGAAGGAACGGCACGGCAAGGGGAAACAAGGCTAAGGCACGACAACGCACGCTAGGCAATGCACGACAAGGCAAGGAAAGGGTACCGCATGGGAAAGCACGGTCAGGCGAGGCAAGGCTAAGGAAAGCCAACGCAAGGCTAGGCAATGCACGGAAAGCAAGCAAGGAGTAACGGAATGCAAGGAAGGAAAGGGAAAGCAAGGGAAGGCAAGGGTAACGGAAGGAACGGCACGGCAAGGGGTAACAAGGCTAAGGCACGACAACACACGGCTAGGAAATGCACGGAAAGGCAAGGAAAGGGTAACGCAAGGCAAGGCACGGTGAGGCTAGGCAAGGTTAATGCACGACAACGCAAGGCTAGGCAATGCAAGACAATGCAAGGAAAGCTTAAAGCAAAGGAAGGCACGGTCAGGCGAGATAAGGCTAAGGCACGACAACGCAAGGCTAGGCAATTCAGGGAAGGCAAGCAAAGAGTAACGGAAGGTAAGCAAGGCAAGGGAAAGCAAGGGAAGGCAAGGGTAACGGAAGGAACGGCACGGCAAGGGGTAACAAGGCTAAGGCACGACAACGCAGGGCTAGGCAATGCATGGAAAGGCAAGGAAAGGGTAACGCAGGGGAAGGCACGGTCAGGTGAGGCAAGGATAAGGCACGACAATGCAAGGCTAGGCAATGCACGGCAAGGCAAGGAAAGAGTAACGGAAGGAAAGGAAGGCAAGTCAAAGTCAGGAAAGGCAAGTGTAACAAAAGGCACGCAACGGCAAGGGGAAACAAGGCTAATGCACGACAACGCAAGGCTAGGCAATGCACGACAATGCAAGGAAAGCTTAAAGCAAAGGAAGGCACGGTCAGGCGAGATAAGGCTAAGGCACGACAACGCAAGGCTAGGCAATTCAGGGAAGGCAAGCAAAGAGTAACGGAAGGTAAGCAAGGCAAGGAAAAGGAAGGAAAGGCCAGGGTAACGGAAGGAACGGCACGGCAAGGGGAAACAAGTCTAAGGCACGACACCGAACGCTAGGCAATGAACGGCAAGGCAAGGAAAGGGTAACGCATTTGAAAGCACGGTCAGGCGAGGCAACGCTAAGGGACGACAACGCAAGGCTAGGCAATGCACGGAAGGCAAGCAAAGAGTAACGGAAGGTAAGGAAGGCAAGGGAAAGGATTGAAGGGCAAGTGTAACGGAAGGAACGGCACGGCAAGGGGAAACAAGGCTAAGGCACGACAACGCACGGCTAGGCAATGCACGGAAAGGCAAGGAAAGGGTAACGCATGGGAAAGCACGGTCAGGGGATGCAAGGCTAAGGCATGACAACGCAAGGCTAGGCAATGCACGGAAAGCAAGCAAAGAGTAACGGAACGCAAGGAAGGCAAGGGAAAGCAAGGGAAGGCAAGGGTAACGGAAGGAACGGCAGGGTAAGGGGTAACAAGTCTAAGGCACGGCAACGCAGGGCTAGGCAATGCACGGGAAGGCAAGGAAAGGGTAACGCAGGGGAAGGCACGGTCAGGTGAGGCAAGGATAAGGCACGACAATGCAAGGCTAGGCAATGCACGGCAAGGCAAGGAAAGAGTAACGGAAGGAAAGGAAGGCAAGTCAAAGCCAGGAAAGGCAAGTGTAACAAAAGGCACGCCACGGCAAGGGGAAACAAGGCTAAGGCACGACAACGCACGGCTAGGCAATGCACGGCAAGGCAAGGAAAGGGTAACGCAAGGCAAGGCACGGTGAGGCTAGGCAAGGTTAATGCACGACAACGCAAGGCTAGGCAATGCACGACATTGCAAGGAAAGCTTAAAGCAAAGGAAGGCACGGTCAGGCGAGATAAGGCTAAAGCACGACAACGCAAGGCTAGGCAATTCAGGGAAGGCAAGCAAAGAGTAACGGAAGGTAAGCAAGGCAAGGAAAAGGAAGGAAAGGCCAGGGTAACGGAAGGAACGGCACGGCAAGGGGAAACAAATCTAAGGCACGACACCGAACGCTAGGCAATGCACGGCAAGGCAAGGAAAGGGTAACGCATGGGAAAGCACGGTCAGGAGAGGCAAGGCTAAGGCATGACAACGCAAGGCTAGGCAATGCACGGAAAGCAAGCAAAGAGTAAAGGAACGCAAGGAAGGCAAGGGAAAGCAAGGGAAGGCAAGGGTAACGGAAGGAACGGCACGGCAAGGGGTAAGAAGGCTAAGGCACGACAACACACGGCTAGGAAATGCACGGCAAGGCAAGGAAAGGGTAACGCAGGGGAAGGCACGGTCAGGTGAGGCAAGGGTAAGGCACGACAATGCAAGGCTAGGCAATGCACGGGAAGGCAAGGAAAGAGTAACGCAAGGCAAGGCACGGTGAGGCTAGGCAAGGTTAATGCACGACAACGCAAGGCTAGGCAATGCACGACAATGCAAGGAAAGCTTAAAGCAAAGGAAGGCACGGTCAGGCGAGATAAGTCTAAGGCACGACAACGCAAGGCTAGGCAATTCAGGGAAGGCAAGCAAAGAGTAACGGAAGGTAAGGAAGGCAAGGGAAAGCAAGGAAAGGCAAGGGTAACGGAAGGAACGGCACGGCAAGGGGGAAGAAGTGTAAGGCACGACACCGAACGCTAGGCAATGAACGGCAAGGCAAGGAAAGGGTAAGGCATGGGAAAGCACGGTCAGGCGAGGCAAGGCTAAGGCACGACAACGCAAGGCTAGGCAATGCACGGAAGGCAAGCAAAGAGTAACGGAAGGTAAGGAAGGCAAGGGAAAGCAAGGAAAGGCAAGTGTAACGGAAGGAACGGCACGGCAAGGGGCAACAAGGCTAAGGCACGACAACGCACGCTAGGCAATGCACGGCAAGGCAAGGAAAGGGTAACGCATGGGAAAGCACGGTCAGGCGAGGCAAGGCTAAGGCACGACAACGCAAGGCTAGGCAATGCACGGAAGGCAAGCAAAGAGTAACGGAAGGTAAGGAAGGCAAGGGAAAGCAAGGGAAGGCAAGGGAAACGGAAGGAACGGCACGGCAAGGGGTAAGAAGGCTAAGGCACGACAACGGAGGGCTAGGCAATGCACGGCAAGGCAAGGAAAGGTTAACGCAGGGGAAGGCACGGTCAGGTGAGGCAAGGATAAGGCACGACAATGCAAGGCTAGGCAATGCACGGCAAGGCAAGTAAAGAGTAACGGAAGGAAAGGAAGGCAAGGCAAAGCCAGGCAAGGGAAGTGTAACAAAAGGCACGCCACGGCAAGGGGAATCAAGGCTAAGGCACGACAACGCACGGCTAGGCAATGCACGGCAAGGCAAGGAAAGTGTAACGCAAGGCAAGGCACGGTGAGGCTAGGCAAGGCTAATGCACGACAACGCAAGGCTAGGCAATGCACGACAATGCAAGGAAAGCTTAAAGCAAAGGAAGGCACGGTCAGGCGAGATAAGGCTAAGCCACGACAACGCAAGGCTAGGCAATGCACGGAAGGCAAGCAAAGAGTAACGGAAGGTAAGGAAGGCAAGGGAAAGCAAAGAAAGGCAAGTGTAACGGAAGGAACGGCACGGCAAAGGGAAACAAGGCTAAGGCACGACAACGCACGCTAGGCAATGAACGGCAAGGCAAGGAAAGGGTAACGCATGGGAAAGCACGGTCAGGCGAGGCAAGCCTAAGGCATGACAACGCAAGGCTAGGCAATGCACGGAAAGCAAGCAAAGAGTAACGGAACGCAAGGAAGGCAAGGGAAAGCAAGGGAAGGCAAGGGTAACGGAAGGAACGGCACGGCAAGGGGTAACAAGGCTAAGGCACGACAACGCAGGGCTAGGCAATGCACGGCAAGGCAAGGAAAGAGTAACGGAAGGAAAGGAAGGCAAGGCAAAGCCAGGCAAGGCAAGTGTAACAAAAGGCACGCAACGGCAAGGGGAAACAAGGCTAAGGCACGACAACACACGGCTAGGAAATGCACGGCAAGGCAAGGAAAGGGTAACGCAAGGCAAGGCACGGTGAGGCTAGGCAAGGCTAATGCACGACAACGCAAGGCTAGGCAATGCACGACAATGCAAGGAAAGCTTAAAGCAAAGGAAGGCACGGTCAGGCGAGATAAGGCTAAGGCACGACAACGCAAGGCTAGGCAATGCACGCTAAGCAATGCACGGCAAGGCAAGGAAAGGGTAACGCATGGGAAAGCACGGTCAGGCGAGGCAAGGCTAAGGAAAGCCAACGCAAGGCTAGGCAATGCACGGAAAGCAAGGAAGGAGTAACGGAATGCAAGGAAGGAAAGGGAAAGCAAGGGAAGGCATGGGTAACGGAAGGAACGGCACGGCAAGGGGAAACAAGGCTAAGGCACGACAACGCACGCTAGGCAATGCACGGCAAGGCAAGGAAAGGGTAACGCATGGGAAATCACGGTCAGGCGAGGCAAGGCTAAGGAAAGCCAACGCAAGGCTAGGCAATGCACGGAAAGCAAGCAAAGAGTAACGGAACGCAAGGAAGGAAAGGGAAAGCAAGGGAAGGCAAGGGTAACGGAAGGAACGGCACGGCAAGGGGTAACAAGGCTAAGGCACGACAACGCAGGGCTAGGCAATGCACGGCAAGGCAAGGAAAGAGTAACGGAAGGAAAGGAAGGCAAGGCAAAGCCAGGCAAGGCAAGTGTAACAAAAGGCACGCAACGGCAAGGGGAAACAAGGCTAAGGCACGCCAACACACGGCTAGGAAATGCACGGCAAGGCAAGGAAAGGGTAACGCAAGGCAAGGCACGGTGAGGCTAGTCAAGGCTAATGCACGACAACGCAAGGCTAGGCAAGGCACGACAATGCAAGGAAAGCTTAAAGCAAAGGAAGGCACGGTCAGGCGAGATAAGGCTAAGGCACGACAACGCAAGGCTAGGCAATGCACGGAAGGCAAGCAAAGAGTAACGGAAGGTAAGGAAGGCAAGGGAAAGCAAAGAAAGGAAAGTGTAACGGAAGGAACGGCACGGCAAGGGGAAACAAGGCTAAGGCACGACAACGCACGGCTAGGCAATGCACGGCAAGGCAAGCAAAGGGTAACGCAAGGAAAGGCACGGTGAGGCTAGGCAAGGCTAATGCACGAAAACGCAAGGCTAGGCGATGCACGACAATGCAAGGAAAGAGTAACGGAAGGTAAGGAAGGCAAGGGAAAGCAAGGGAAGGCAAGGGTAACGGAAGGAACGGCACGGCAAGGGGAAACAAGGCTAAGGCACGACAACGCACGCTAGGCAATGCACGGCAAGGCAAGGAAAGGGTAACGCATGGGAAAGCACGGTCAGGGGAGGCAAGGCTAAGGCACGACAACGCAAGGCTTGGCAATGCACGGAAGGCAAGCAAAGAGTAACGGAAGGTAAGGAAGGCAAGGGAAAGCAAGGGAAGGCAAGGGTAACGGAAGGAACGGCACGGCAAGGGGTAACAAGGCTAAGGCACGACAACGCAGGGCTAGGCAATGCACGGCAAGGCAAGGAAAGGGTAACGCAGGGGAAGGCACGGTCAGGTGAGGCAAGGATAAGGCACCACAATGCAAGGCTAGGCAATGCACGGCAAGGCAAGTAAAGAGTAACGGAAGGAAAGAAAGGCAAGGCAAAGCCAGGCAAGGCAAGTGTAACAAAAGGCACGCCACGGCAAGGGGAATCAAGGCTAAGGCACGACAACGCACGGCTAGGCAATGCACGGCAAGGCAAGGAAAGGGTAACGCAAGGCAAGGCACGGTGAGGCTAGGCAAGGCTAATGCACGACAACGCAAGGCTAGGCAATGCACGACAATGCAAGGAAAGCTTAAAGCAAAGGAAGGCACGGTCAGGCGAGATAAGGCTAAGGCACGACAACGCAAGGCTAGGCAATGCACGGAAGGCAAGCAAAGAGTAACGGAAGGTAAGGAAGGCAAGGGAAAGCAAAGAAAGGCAAGTGTAACGGAAGGAACGGCACGGCAAGGGGAAACAAGGCTAAGGCACGACAACGCACGCTAGGCAATGCACGGCAAGGCAAGGAAAGGGTAACGCATGGGAAAGCACGGTCAGGCGAGGCAAACCTAAGGCATGACAACGCAAGGCTAGGCAATGCACGGAAAGCAAGCAAAGAGTAACGGAACGCAAGGAAGGCAAGGGAAAGCAAGGGAAGGCAAGGGTAACGGAAGGAACGGCACGGCAAGGGGTAACAAGGCTAAGGCACGACAACGCACGCTAGACAATGAACGGCAAGGCAAGGAAAGGGTAACGCATGGGAAAGCACGGTCAGGCGAGGCAAGCCTAAGGCATGACAACGCAAGGCTAGGCAATGCACGGAAAGCAAGCAAAGAGTAACGGAACGCAAGGAAGGCAAGGGAAAGCAAGGGAAGGCAAGGGTAACGGAAGGAACGGCACGGCAAGGGGTAACAAGGCTAAGGCACGACAACGCAGGGCTAGGCAATGCACGGCAAGGCAAGGAAAGAGTAACGGAAGGAAAGGAAGGCAAGGCAAAGCCAGGCAAGGCAAGTGTAACAAAAGGCACGCCACGGCAAGGGGAAACAAGGCTAAGGCACGACAACCCACGGCTAGGCAATGCACGGCAAGGCAAGGAAAGGGTAACGCAGGGGAAGGCACGGTGAGGCTAGGCAAGGCTAATGCACGACAACGCAAGGCTAGGCAATGCACGACAATGCAAGTAAAGCTTAAAGCAAAGGAAGGCACGGTCAGGCGAGATAAGGCTAAGGCACGACAACGCAAGGCTAGGCAATGCACGGAAGGCAAGCAAAGAGTAACGGAAGGTAAGGAAGGTAAGGGAAAGCAAAGAAAGGCAAGTGTAACGGAAAGAACGGCACGGCAAGGGGAAACAAGGCTAAGGCACGACAACGCGCGCTAGGCAATGCACGGCAAGGCAAGGAAAGGGTAACGCATGGGAAAGCACGGTCAGGCGAGGCAAGGCTAAGGAAAGCCAACGCAAGGCTAGGCAATGCACGGAAAGCAAGCAAGGAGTAACGGAATGCAAGGAAGGAAAGGGAAAGCAAGGGAAGGCAAGGGTAACGGAAGGAACGGCACGGCAAGGGGAAACAAGGCTAAGGCACGACAACGCACGCTAGGCAATGCACGACAAGGCAAGGAAAGGGTATCGCATGGGAAAGCACGGTCAGGCGAGGCAAGGCTAAGGAAAGCCAACGCAAGGCTAGGCAATGCACGGAAAGCAAGCAAGGAGTAACGGAATGCAAGGAAGGAAAGGGAAAGCAAGGGAAGGCAAGGGTAACGGAAGGAACGGCACGGCAAGGGGTAACAAGGCTAAGGCACGACAACACACGGCTAGGAAATGCACGGAAAGGCAAGGAAAGGGTAACGCAAGGCAAGGCACGGTGAGGCTAGGCAAGGTTAATGCACGACAACGCAAGGCTAGGCAATGCAAGACAATGCAAGGAAAGCTTAAAGCAAAGGAAGGCACGGTCAGGCGAGATAAGGCTAAGGCACGACAACGCAAGGCTAGGCAATTCAGGGAAGGCAAGCAAAGAGTAACGGAAGGTAAGCAAGGCAAGGGAAAGCAAGGGAAGGCAAGGGTAACGGAAGGAACGGCACGGCAAGGGGTAACAAGGCTAAGGCACGACAACGCAGGGCTAGGCAATGCATGGAAAGGCAAGGAAAGGGTAACGCAGGGGAAGGCACGGTCAGGTGAGGCAAGGATAAGGCACGACAATGCAAGGCTAGGCAATGCACGGCAAGGCAAGGAAAGAGTAACGGAAGGAAAGGAAGGCAAGTCAAAGTCAGGAAAGGCAAGTGTAACAAAAGGCACGCAACGGCAAGGGGAAACAAGGCTAATGCACGACAACGCAAGGCTAGGCAATGCACGACAATGCAAGGAAAGCTTAAAGCAAAGGAAGGCACGGTCAGGCGAGATAAGGCTAAGGCACGACAACGCAAGGCTAGGCAATTCAGGGAAGGCAAGCAAAGAGTAACGGAAGGTAAGCAAGGCAAGGAAAAGGAAGGAAAGGCCAGGGTAACGGAAGGAACGGCACGGCAAGGGGAAACAAGTCTAAGGCACGACACCGAACGCTAGGCAATGAACGGCAAGGCAAGGAAAGGGTAACGCATTTGAAAGCACGGTCAGGCGAGGCAACGCTAAGGGACGACAACGCAAGGCTAGGCAATGCACGGAAGGCAAGCAAAGAGTAACGGAAGGTAAGGAAGGCAAGGGAAAGGATTGAAGGGCAAGTGTAACGGAAGGAACGGCACGGCAAGGGGAAACAAGGCTAAGGCACGACAACGCACGGCTAGGCAATGCACGGAAAGGCAAGGAAAGGGTAACGCATGGGAAAGCACGGTCAGGGGATGCAAGGCTAAGGCATGACAACGCAAGGCTAGGCAATGCACGGAAAGCAAGCAAAGAGTAACGGAACGCAAGGAAGGCAAGGGAAAGCAAGGGAAGGCAAGGGTAACGGAAGGAACGGCAGGGTAAGGGGTAACAAGTCTAAGGCACGGCAACGCAGGGCTAGGCAATGCACGGGAAGGCAAGGAAAGGGTAACGCAGGGGAAGGCACGGTCAGGTGAGGCAAGGATAAGGCACGACAATGCAAGGCTAGGCAATGCACGGCAAGGCAAGGAAAGAGTAACGGAAGGAAAGGAAGGCAAGTCAAAGCCAGGAAAGGCAAGTGTAACAAAAGGCACGCCACGGCAAGGGGAAACAAGGCTAAGGCACGACAACGCACGGCTAGGCAATGCACGGCAAGGCAAGGAAAGGGTAACGCAAGGCAAGGCACGGTGAGGCTAGGCAAGGTTAATGCACGACAACGCAAGGCTAGGCAATGCACGACATTGCAAGGAAAGCTTAAAGCTAAGGAAGGCACGGTCAGGCGAGATAAGGCTAAAGCACGACAACGCAAGGCTAGGCAATTCAGGGAAGGCAAGCAAAGAGTAACGGAAGGTAAGCAAGGCAAGGAAAAGGAAGGAAAGGCCAGGGTAACGGAAGGAACGGCACGGCAAGGGGAAACAAATCTAAGGCACGACACCGAACGCTAGGCAATGAACGGCAAGGCAAGGAAAGGGTAACGCATTTGAAAGCACGGTCAGGCGAGGCAACGCTAAGGCACGACAACGCAAGGCTAGGCAATGCACGGAAGGCAAGCAAAGAGTAACGGAATGTAAGGAAGGCAAGGGAAAGGAAGGAAAGGCAAGTGTAACGGAAGGAACGGCACGGCAAGGGGAAACAAGGCTAAGGCACGACAACGCACGCTAGGCAATGCACGGCAAGGCAAGGAAAGGGTAACGCATGGGAAAGCACGGTCAGGAGAGGCAAGGCTAAGGCATGACAACGCAAGGCTAGGCAATGCACGGAAAGCAAGCAAAGAGTAAAGGAACGCAAGGAAGGCAAGGGAAAGCAAGGGAAGGCAAGGGTAACGGAAGGAACGGCACGGCAAGGGGTAAGAAGGCTAAGGCACGACAACACACGGCTAGGAAATGCACGGCAAGGCAAGGAAAGGGTAACGCAGGGGAAGGCACGGTCAGGTGAGGCAAGGGTAAGGCACGACAATGCAAGGCTAGGCAATGCACGGGAAGGCAAGGAAAGAGTAACGCAAGGCAAGGCACGGTGAGGCTAGGCAGGGCTAATGCACGACAACGCAAGGCTAGGCAATGCACGACAATGCAAGTAAAGCTTAAAGCAAAGGAAGGCACGGTCAGGCGAGATAAGTCTAAGGCACGACAACGCAAGGCTAGGCAATTCAGGGAAGGCAAGCAAAGAGTAACGGAAGGTAAGGAAGGCAAGGAAAAGCAAGGAAAGGCAAGGGTAACGGAAGGAACGGCACGGCAAGGGGGAAGAAGTGTAAGGCACGACACCGAACGCTAGGCAATGAACGGCAAGGCAAGGAAAGGGTAAGGCATGGGAAAGCACGGTCAGGCGAGGCAAGGCTAAGGCACGACAACGCAAGGCTAGGCAATGCACGGAAGGCAAGCAAAGAGTAACGGAAGGTAAGGAAGGCAAGGGAAAGCAAGGAAAGGCAAGTGTAACGGAAGGAACGGCACGGCAAGGGGCAACAAGGCTAAGGCACGACAACGCACGCTAGGCAATGCACGGCAAGGCAAGGAAAGGGTAACGCATGGGAAAGCACGGTCAGGCGAGGCAAGGCTAAGGCACGACAACGCAAGGCTAGGCAATGCACGGAAGGCAAGCAAAGAGTAACGGAAGGTAAGGAAGGCAAGGGAAAGCAAGGGAAGGCAAGGGAAACGGAAGGAACGGCACGGCAAGGGGTAAGAAGGCTAAGGCACGACAACGGAGGGCTAGGCAATGCACGGCAAGGCAAGGAAAGGGTAACGCAGGGGAAGGCACGGTCAGGTGAGGCAAGGATAAGGCACGACAATGCAAGGCTAGGCAATGCACGGCAAGGCAAGTAAAGAGTAACGGAAGGAAAGGAAGGCAAGGCAAAGCCAGGCAAGGGAAGTGTAACAAAAGGCACGCCACGGCAAGGGGAATCAAGGCTAAGGCACGACAACGCACGGCTAGGCAATGCACGGCAAGGCAAGGAAAGTGTAACGCAAGGCAAGGCACGGTGAGGCTAGGCAAGGCTAATGCACGACAACGCAAGGCTAGGCAATGCACGACAATGCAAGGAAAGCTTAAAGCAAAGGAAGGCACGGTCAGGCGAGATAAGGCTAAGCCACGACAACGCAAGGCTAGGCAATGCACGGAAGGCAAGCAAAGAGTAACGGAAGGTAAGGAAGGCAAGGGAAAGCAAAGAAAGGCAAGTGTAACGGAAGGAACGGCACGGCAAAGGGAAACAAGGCTAAGGCACGACAACGCACGCTAGGCAATGAACGGCAAGGCAAGGAAAGGGTAACGCATGGGAAAGCACGGTCAGGCGAGGCAAGCCTAAGGCATGACAACGCAAGGCTAGGCAATGCACGGAAAGCAAGCAAAGAGTAACGGAACGCAAGGAAGGCAAGGGAAAGCAAGGGAAGGCAAGGGTAACGGAAGGAACGGCACGGCAAGGGGTAACAAGGCTAAGGCACGACAACGCAGGGCTAGGCAATGCACGGCAAGGCAAGGAAAGAGTAACGGAAGGAAAGGAAGGCAAGGCAAAGCCAGGCAAGGCAAGTGTAACAAAAGGCACGCAACGGCAAGGGGAAACAAGGCTAAGGCACGACAACACACGGCTAGGAAATGCACGGCAAGGCAAGGAAAGGGTAACGCAAGGCAAGGCACGGTGAGGCTAGGCAAGGCTAATGCACGACAACGCAAGGCTAGGCAATGCACGACAATGCAAGGAAAGCTTAAAGCAAAGGAAGGCACGGTCAGGCGAGATAAGGCTAAGGCACGACAACGCAAGGCTAGGCAATGCACGCTAGGCAATGCACGGCAAGGCAAGGAAAGGGTAACGCATGGGAAAGCACGGTCAGGCGAGGCAAGGCTAAGGAAAGCCAACGCAAGGATAGGCAATGCACGGAAAGCAAGCAAGGAGTAACGGAATGCAAGGAAGGAAAGGGAAAGCAAGGGAAGGCATGGGTAACGGAAGGAACGGCACGGCAAGGGGAAACAAGGCTAAGGCACGACAACGCACGCTAGGCAATGCACGGCAAGGCAAGGAAAGGGTAACGCATGGGAAATCACGGTCAGGCGAGACAAGGCTAAGGAAAGCCAACGCAAGGCTAGGCAATGCACGGAAAGCAAGCAGGGAGTAACGGAATGCAAGGAAGGAAAGGGAAAGCAAGGGAAGGCAAGGGTAACGGAAGGAACGGCACGGCAAGGGGTAACAAGGCTAAGGCACGACAACACACGGCTAGGAAATGCACGGCAAGGCAAGGAAAGTGTAACGCAAGGCAAGGCACGGTGAGGCTAGGCAAGGTTAATGCACGACAACGCAAGGCTAGGCAATGCAAGACAATGCAAGGAAAGCTTAAAGCAAAGGAAGGCACGGTCAGGCGAGATAAGGCTAAGGCACGACAACGCAACGCTAGGCAATTCAGGGAAGGCAAGCAAAGAGTAACGGAAGGTAAGCAAGGCAAGGAAAAGGAAGGAAAGGCCAGGGTAACGGAAGGAACGGCACGGCAAGGGGAAACAAGTCTAAGGCACGACACCGAACGCTAGGCAATGAACGGCAAGGCAAGTAAAGGGTATCGCATTTGAAAGCACGGTCAGGCGAGGCAACGCTAAGGCACGACAACGCAAGGCTAGGCAATGCACGGAAGGCAAGCAAAGAGTAACGGAAGGTAAGGAAGGCAAGGGAAAGGATTGAAGGGCAAGTGTAACGGAAGGAACGGCACGGCAAGGGGAAACAAGGCTAAGGCACGACAACGCACGGCTAGGCAATGCACGGAAAGGCAAGGAAAGGGTAACGCATGGGAAAGCACGGTCAGGCGATGCAAGGCTAAGGCATGACAACGCAAGGCTAGGCAATGCACGGAAAGCCAGCAAAGAGTAACGGAACGCAAGGAAGGCAAGGGAAAGCAAGGGAAGGCAAGGGTAACGGAAGCAACGGCACGGTAAGGGGTAACAAGTCTAAGGCACGGCAACGCAGGGCTAGGCAATGCACGGCAAGGCAAGGAAAGGGTAACGCAGGGGAAGGCACGGTCAGGTGAGGCAAGGATAAGGCACGACAATGCAAGGCTAGGCAATGCACGGCAAGGCAAGGAAAGGGTAACGCAAGGCAAGGCACGGTGAGGCTAGGCAAGGCTAATGCACGACAACGCAAGGCTAGGCAATGCACGACAATGCAAGGAAAGCTTAAAGCAAAGGAAGGCACGGTCAGGCGAGATAAGGCTAAGGCACGACAACGCAAGGCTAGGCAATGCAGGGAAGGGAAGCAAAGAGTAACGGAAGGTAAGCAAGGCAAGGAAAAGCAAGGAAAGGCAAGGGTAACGGAAGGAATTGCACGGCAAGAGGAAACAAGGCTAAGGCACGGCAACGCAGGCTGGGCAAAGCACGGCAAGGCAAGGAAAGGGTAACGGAAGGTAAGGAAGGCAAGGAAAAGCAAGGAAAGGCAAGGGTAACGGAAGGAACGGCACGGCAAGGGGGAACAAGTCTAAGGCACGACACCGAACGCTAGGCAATGGACGGCAAGGCAAGGAAAGGGTAACGCATGGGAAAGCACGGTCAGGCGAGGCAAGGCTAAGGCACGACAACGGAATTCTAGGCAATGCACGGAAGGCAAGCAAAGAGTAACGGAAGGTAAGGAAGGCAAGGGAAAGCAAGGAAAGGCAAGTGTAACGGAAGGAACGGCACCGCAAGGGCAAACAAGGCTAAGGCACGACAACGCACGCTAGGCAATGCACGGCAAGCCAAGGAAAGGGTAACGCATGGGAAAGCACGGTCAGGCGAGGCAAGGCTAAGGCATGACAACGCAAGGCTAGGCAATGCACGGAAAGCAAGCAAAGAGTAAAGGAACGCAAGGAAGGCAAGGGAAAGCAAGGGAAGGCAAGGGTAACGGAAGGAACGGCACGGCAAGGGGTAAGAAGGCTAAGGCACGACAACGCAGGGCTAGGCAATGCACGGCAAGGCAAGGAAAGGGTAACGCAGGGGAAGGCACGGTCAGGTGAGGCAAGGATAAGGCACGACAATGCAAGGCTAGGCAATGCACGGCAAGGCAAGTAAAGAGTAACGGAAGGAAAGAAAGGCAAGGCAAAGCCAGGCAAGGCAAGTGTAACAAAAGGCACGCCACGGCAAGGGGAATCAAGGCTAAGGCACGACAACGCACGGCTAGGCAATGCACGGCAAGGCAAGGAAAGGGTAACGCAAGGCAAGGCACGGTGAGGCTAGGCAAGGCTAATGCACGACAACGCAAGGCTAGGCAATGCACGACAATGCAAGGAAAGCTTAAAGCAAAGGAAGGCACGGTCAGGCGAGATAAGGCTAAGGCACGACAACGCAAGGCTAGGCAATGCACGGAAGGCAAGCAAAGAGTAACGGAAGGTAAGGAAGGCAAGGGAAAGCAAAGAAAGGCAAGTGTAACGGAAGGAACGGCACGGCAAGGGGAAACAAGGCTAAGGCACGACAACGCACGCTAGGCAATGCACGGCAAGGCAAGGAAAGGGTAACGCATGGGAAAGCACGGTCAGGCGAGGCAAGCCTAAGGCATGACAACGTAAGGCTAGGCAATGCACGGAAAGCAAGCAAAGAGTAACGGAATGCAAGGAAGGCAAGGGAAAGCAAGGGAAGGCAAGGGTAACGGAAGGAACGGCACGGCAAGGGGTAACAAGGCTAAGGCACGACAATGCAGGGCTAGGCAATGCACGGCAAGGCAAGGAAAGAGTAACGGAAGGAAAGGAAGGCAAGGCAAAGCCAGGCAAGGCAAGTGTAACAAAAGGCACGCAACGGCAAGGGGAAACAAGGCTAAGGCACGACAACACACGGCTAGGAAATGCACGGCAAGGCAAGGAAAGGGTAACGCAAGGCAAGGCACGGTGAGGCTAGGCAAGGCTAATGCACGACAACGCAAGGCTAGGCAAGGCACGACAATGCAAGTAAAGCTTAAAGCAAAGGAAGGCACGGTCAGGCGATATAAGGCTAAGGAACGACAACGCAAGGCTAGGCAATGCAGGGAAGGCAAGCAAAGAGTAACGGAAGGTAAGGAAGGCAAGGGAAAGCAAGGAAAGGCAATGGTAACGGAAGGAACGGCACGGCAAGGGGAAACAAGTCCAAGGCACGACAACGCACGCTAGGCAATGCACGGCAAGGCAAGGAAAGGGTAACGCATGGGAAAGCACGGTCAGGGGAGGCAAGGATAAGGCACGACAATGCAAGGCTAGGCAATGCACGGCAAGGCAAGGAAAGAGTAACGGAAGGAAAGGAAGGCAAGTCAAAGCCAGGAAAGGCAAGTGTAACAAAAGGCACGTCACGGCTAGTGGAAACAAGGCTAAGGCACGACAACGCACGGCTAGGCAATGCACGGCAAGGCAAGGAAAGGGTAACGCAAGGCAATGCACGGTGAGGCTAGACAAGGCTAATGCACGAAAACGCAAGGCTAGGCAATGCACGACAATGCAAGGAAAGCTTAAAGCAAAGGAAGGCACTGTCAGGCGAGATAAGGCAAAGGCACGACAACGCAAGGCTAGGCAATTCAGGGAAGGCAAGCAAAGAGTAACGGAAGGTAAGGAAGGCAAGGAAAAGCAAGGAAAGGCAAGGGTAACGGAAGGAACGGCACGGCAAGGGGGAAGAAGTGTAAGGCACGACACCGAACGCTAGGCAATGAACGGCAAGGCAAGGAAAGGGTAAGGCATGGGAAAGCATGGTCAGGCGAGGCAAGGCTAAGGCACGACAACGCAAGGCTAGGCAATGCACGGAAGGCAAGCAAAGAGTAACGGAAGGTAAGGAAGGCAAGGGAAAGCAAGGAAAGGCAAGTGTAACAAAAGGCACGCCACGGCAAGGGGAATCAAGGCTAAGGCACGACAACGCACGGCTAGGCAATGCACGGCAAGGCAAGGAAAGGGTAACGCAAGGCAAGGCACGGTGAGGCTAGGCAAGGCTAATGCACGACAACGCAAGGCTAGGCAATGCACGACAATGCAAGTAAAGCTTAAAGCAAAGGAAGGCACGGTCAGGCGAGATAAGGCTAAGGCACGACAACGCAAGGCTAGGCAATGCACGGAAGGCAAGCAAAGAGTAACGGAAGGTAAGGAAGGCAAGGGAAAGCAAAGAAAGGCAAGTGTAACGGAAGGAACGGCACGGCAAGGTGAAACAAGGCTAAGGCACGACAACGCACGCTAGGCAATGCACGGCAAGGCAAGGAAAGGGTAACGCATGGGAAAGCACGGTCAGGCGAGGCAAGGCTAAGGAAAGCCAACGCAAGGCTAGGCAATGCACGGAAAGCAAGCAAGGAGTAACGGAATGCAAGGAAGGAAAGGGAAAGCAAGGGAAGGCAAGGGTAACGGAAGGAACGGCACGGCAAGGGGAAACAAGGCTAAGGCACGACAACGCACGCTAGGCAATGCACGACAAGGCAAGGAAAGGGTAACGCATGGGAAAGCACGGTCAGGCGAGGCAAGGCTAAGGAAAGCCAACGCAAGGCTAGGCAATGCACGGAAAGCAAGCAAGGAGTAACGGAATGCAAGGAAGGAAAGGGAAAGCAAGGGAAGGCAAGGGTAACGGAAGGAACGGCACGGCAAGGGGTAAGAAGGCTAAGGCACGACAACACAAGGCTAGGAAATGCACGGCAAGGCAAGGAAAGGGTAACGCAGGGGAAGGCACGGTCAGGTGAGGCAAGGATAAGGCACGACAATGCAAGGCTAGGCAATGCACGGCAAGGCAAGGAAAGAGTAACGGAAGGAAAGGAAGGCAAGGCAAAGCCAGGCAAGGCAAGTGTAACACAAGGCACGCCACGGCAAGGGGAATCAAGGCTAAGGCACGACAACGCACGGCTAGGCAATGCACGGCAAGGCAAGGAAAGGGTAACGCAAGGCAAGGCACGGTGAGGCTAGGCAAGGCTAATGCACGACAACGCAAGGCTAGGCAATGCACGACAATGCAAGGAAAGCTTAAAGCAAAGGAAGGCACGGTCAGGCGAGATAAGGCTAAGGCACGACAACGCAAGGCTAGGCAAAGCACGGAAGGCAAGCAAAGAGTAACGGAAGGTAAGGAAGGCAAGGGAAAGCAAAGAAAGGCAAGTGTAACGGAAGGAATGGCACGGCAAGGGGAAACAAGGCTAAGGCACGACAACGCACGCTAGGCAATGCACGGCAAGGCAAGGAAATGGTAACGCATGGGAAAGCACGGTCAGGCGAGGCAAGGCTAAGGAAAGCCAACGCAAGGCTAGGCAATGCACGGAAAGCAAGCAAGGAGTAACGGAATGCAAGGAAGGAAAGGGAAAGCAAGGGAAGGCAAGGGTAACGGAAGGAACGGCACGGCAAGGGGAAACAAGGCTAAGGCACGACAACGCACGCTAGGCAATGCACGACAAGGCAAGGAAAGGGTAACGCATGGGAAAGCACGGTCAGGCGAGGCAAGGCTAAGGAAAGCCAACGCAAGGCTAGGCAATGCACGGAAAGCAAGCAAGGAGTAACGGAATGCAAGGAAGGAAAGGGAAAGCAAGGGAAGGCAAGGGTAACGGAAGGAACGGCACGGCAAGGGGTAAGAAGGCTAAGGCACGACAACACAAGGCTAGGAAATGCACGGCAAGGCAAGGAAAGGGTAACGCAGGGGAAGGCACGGTCAGGTGAGGCAAGGATAAGGCACGACAATGCAAGGCTAGGCAATGCACGGCAAGGCAAGGAAAGAGTACCGGAAGGAAAGGAAGGCAAAGCAAAGCCAGGGAAGGCAAGTGTAACAAAAGGCACGCCACGGCAAGGGGAATCAAGGCTAAGGCACGACAACGCACGGCTAGGCAATGCACGGCAAGGCAAGGAAAGGGTAACGCAAGGCAAGGCACGGTGAGGCTAGGCAAGGCTAATGCACGACAACGCAAGGCTAGGCAATGAACGACAATGCAAGGAAAGCTTAAAGCAAAGGAAGGCACGGTCAGGCGAGATAAGGCTAAGGCACGACAACGCAAGGCTAGGCAATGCACGGAAGGCAAGCAAAGAGTAACGGAAGGTAAGGAAGGCAAGGGAAAGCAAAGAAAGGCAAGTGTAACGGAAGGAACGGCACGGCAAGGGGAAACAAGGCTAAGGCACGACAACGCACGCTAGGCAATGCACGGCAAGGCAAGGAAATGGTAACGCATGGGAAAGCACGGTCAGGCGAGGCAAGCCTAAGGCATGACAACGCAAGGCTAGGCAATGCACGGAAAGCAAGCAAAGAGTAACGGAACGCAAGGAAGGAAAGGGAAAGCAAGGGAAGGCAAGGGTAACGGAAGGAACGGCACGGCAAGGGGAAACAAGGCTAAGGCACGACAATGCAGGGCTAGGCAATGCACGGCAAGGCAAGGAAAGAGTAACGGAAGGAAAGGAAGGCAAGGCAAAGCCAGGCAAGGCAAGTGTAACAAAAGGCACGCAACGGCGGGGGGAAACAAGGCTAAGGCACGACAACACACGGCTAGGAAATGCACGGCAAGGCAAGGAAAGGGTAACGCAAGGCAAGGCACGGTGAGGCTAGGCAAGGCTAATGCACGACAACGCAAGGCTAGGCAAGGCACGACAATGCAAGTAAAGCTTAAAGCAAAGGAAGGCACGGTCAGGCGATATAAGGCTAAGGAACGACAACGCAAGGCTAGGCAATGCAGGGAAGGCAAGCAAAGAGTAACGGAAGGTAAGGAAGGCAAGGGAAATCAAGGAAAGGCAATGGTAACGGAAGGAACGGCACGGCAAGGGGAAACAAGTCTAAGGCACGACAACGCACGCTAGGCAATGCACGGCAAGGCAAGGAAAGGGTAACGCATGGGAAAGCACGGTCAGGGGAGGCAAGGCTAAGGCACGACAACGCAAGGCTTGGCAATGCACGGAAGGCAAGCAAAGAGTAACGGAAGGTAAGGAAGGCAAGGGAAAGCAAAGAAAGGCAAGTGTAACGGAAGGAACGGCACGGCAAGGGGAAACAAGGCTAAGGCACGACAACGCACGCTAGGCAATGCACGGCAAGGCAAGGCAAGGGTAACGCATGGGAAAGCACGGTCAGGCGAGGCAAGGCTAAGGAAAGCCAACGCAAGGCTAGGCAATGCACGGAAAGCAAGCAAGGAGTAACGGAATGCAAGGAAGGAAAGGGAAAGCAAGGGAAGGCAAGGGTAACGGAAGGAACGGCACGGCAAAGGGTAACAAGGCTAAGGCACGACAACACACGGCTAGGAAATGCATGGCAAGGCAAGGAAAGGGTAACGCAAGGCAAGGCACGGTGAGGCTAGGCAAGGTTAATGCACGACAACGCAAGGCTAGGCAATGCACGACAATGCAAGGAAAGCTTAAAGCAAAGGAAGGCACGGTCAGGCGAGATAAGGCTAAGGCACGACAACGCAAGGCTAGGCAATTCAGGGAAGGCAAGCAAAGAGTAACGGAAGGTAAGCAAGGCAAGGAAAAGGAAGGAAAGGCCAGGGTAACGGAAGGAACGGCACGGCAAGGGGAAACCAATCTAAGGCACGACACCGAACGCTAGGCAATGAACGGCAAGGCAAGGAAAGGGTAACGCATTTGAAAGCACGGTCAGGCGAGGCAACGCTAAGGCACGACAACGCAAGGCTAGGCAATGCACGGAAGGCAAGCAAAGAGTAACGGAAGGTAAGGAAGGCAAGGGAAAGGAAGGAAAGGCAAGTGTAACGGAAGGAACGGCACGGCAAGGGGAAACAAGGCTAAGGCACGACAACGCACGGCTAGGCAATGCACGGAAAGGCAAGGAAAGGGTAACGCATGGGAAAGCACGGTCAGGCGATGCAAGGCTAAGGCATGACAACGCAAGGCTAGGCAATGCACGGAAAGCAAGCAAAGAGTAACGGAACGCAAGGAAGGCAAGGGAAAGCAAGGGAAGGCAAGGGTAATGGAAGGAACGGCACTGTAAGGGGTAACAAGTCTAAGGCACGGCAACGCAGGGCTAGGCAATGCACGGCAAGGCAAGGAAAGGGTAACGCAGGGGAAGGCACGGTCAGGTGAGGCAAGGATAAGGCACGACAATGCAAGGCTAGGCAATGCACGGCAAGGCAAGGAAAGGGTAACGCATGGGAATGCACGGTCAGGCGAGGCAAGGCTAAGGAAAGCCAACGCAAGGCTAGGCAATGCACGGAAAGCAAGCAGGGAGTAACGGAATGCAAGGAAGGAAAGGGAAAGCAAGGGAAGGCAAGGGTAACGGAAGGAACGGCACGGCAAGGGGTAACAAGGCTAAGGCACGACAACGCAGGGCTAGGCAATGCACGGCAAGGCAAGGAAAGAGTAACGGAAGGAAAGGAAGGCAAGGCAAAGCCAGGCAAAGCAAGTGTAACAAAAGGCACGCAACGGCAAGGGGAAACAAGGCTAAGGCACGACAACGCACGGCTAGGAAATGCACGGCAAGGCAAGGAAAGGGTAACGCAACGCAAGGCACGGTGAGGCTAGGCAAGGCTAATGCACGACAACGCAAGGCTAGGCAATGCACGACAATGCAAGTATAGCTTAAAGCAAAGGAAGGCACGGTCAGGCGAGATAAGGCTAAGGCACGACAACGCAAGGCTAGGCAATGCACGGAAGGCAAGCAAAGAGTAACGGAAGGTAAGGAAGGAAAGGGAAAGCAAAGAAAGCCAAGTGTAACGGAAGGAACGGCACGGCAAGGGGAAACAAGGCTAAGGCACGACAACGCACGCTAGGCAATGCACGGCAAGGCAAGGAAAGGGTAACGCATGGGAAAGCACGGTCAGGCGAGGCAAGGCTAAGGAAAGCCAACGCAAGGCTAGGCAATGCACGGAAAGCAAGCAAGGAGTAACGGAATGCAAGGAAGGAAAGGGAAAGCAAGGGAAGGCAAGGGTAACGGAAGGAACGGCACGGCAAGGGGAAACAAGGCTAAGGCACGACAACGCACGCTAGGCAATGCACGACAAGGCAAGGAAAGGGTAACGCATGGGAAAGCACGGTCAGGCGAAGCAAGGCTAATGAAAGCCAACGCAAGGCTAGGCAATGCACGGAAAGCAAGCAAGGAGTAACGGAATGCAAGGAAGGAAAGGGAAAGCAAGGGAAGGCAAGGGTAACGGAAGGAACGGCACGGCAAGGGGTAACAAGGCTAAGGCACGACAACACACGGCTAGGAAATGCACGGCAAGGCAAGGAAAGGGTAACGCAAGGCAAGGCACGGTGAGGCTAGGCAAGGTTAATGCACGACAACGCAAGGCTAGGCAATGCAAGACAATGCAAGGAAAGCTTAAAGCAAAGGAAGGCACGGTCAGGCGAGATAAGGCTAAGGCACGACAACGCAAGGCTAGGCAATTCAGGGAAGGCAAGCAAAGAGTAATGGAAGGTAAGCAAGGCAAGGGAAAGCAAGGGAAGGCAAGGGTAACGGAAGGAACGGCACGGCAAGGGGTAACAAGGCTAAGGCACGACAACGCAGGGCTAGGCAATGCACGGCAAGGCAAGGAAAGAGTAACGGAAGGAAAGGAAGGCAAGGCAAAGCCAGGCAAGGCAAGTGTAACAAAAGGCACGCAACGGCAAGGGGAAACAAGGCTAAGGCACGACAACACACGGCTAGGAAATGCACGGCAAGGCAAGGAAAGGGTAACGCAAGGCAAGGCACGGTGAGGCTAGTCAAGGCTAATGCACGACAACGCAAGGCTAGGCAAGGCACGACAATGCAAGGAAAGCTTAAAGCAAAGGAAGGCACGGTCAGGCGAGATAAGGCTAAGGCACGACAACGCAAGGCTAGGCAATGCACGGAAGGCAAGCAAAGAGTAACGGAAGGTAAGGAAGGCAAGGGAAAGCAAAGAAAGGAAAGTGTAACGGAAGGAACGGCACGGCAAGGGGAAACAAGGCTAAGGCACGACAAGGCACGGCTAGGAAATGCACGGCAAGGCAAGCAAAGGGTAACGCAAGGAAAGGCACGGTGAGGCTAGGCAAGGCTAATGCACGAAAACGCAAGGCTAGGCTTTGCACGACAATGCAAGGAAAGAGTAACGGAAGGTAAGGAAGGCAAGGGAAAGCAAGGAAAGGCAATGGCAACGGAAGGAACGGCACGGCAAGGGGAAACAAGGCTAAGGCACGACAACGCAGGGCTAGGCAATGCATGGAAAGGCAAGGAAAGGGTAACGCAGGGGAAGGCACGGTCAGGTGAGGCAAGGATAAGGCACGACAATGCAAGGCTAGTCAATGCACGGCAAGGCAAGGAAAGAGTAACGGAAGGAAAGGAAGGCAAGTCAAAGCCAGGAAAGGCAAGTGTAACAAAAGGCACGCCACGGCAAGGGGAAACAAGGCTAAGGCACGACAACGCACGGCTAGGCAATGCACGGCAAGGCAAGGAAAGGGTAACGCAAGGCAAGGCACGGTGAGGCTAGGCAAGGCTAATGCACGACAACGCAAGGCTAGGCAATGCACGACAATGCAAGGAAAGCTTAAAGCAAAGGAAGGCACGGTCAGGCGAGATAAGGCTAAGGCACGACAACGCAAGGCTAGGCAATTCAGGGAAGGGAAGGCAAGCAAAGAGTAACGGAAGGTAAGCAAGGCAAGGAAAAGGAAGGAAAGGCCAGGGTAACGGAAGGAACGGCACGGCAAGGGGAAACAAGTCTAAGGCACGACACCGAACGCTAGGCAATGAACGGCAAGGCAAGGAAAGCGTAACGCATTTGAAAGCACGGTCAGGCGAGGCAACGCTAAGGCACGACAACGCAAGGCTAGGCAATGCACGGAAGGCAAGCAAAGAGTAACGGAAGGTAAGGAAGGCAAGGGAAAGGATTGAAGGGCAAGTGTAACGGAAGGAACGGCACGGCAAGGGGAAACAAGGCTAAGGCACGACAACGCAGGCTGGGCAATGCACGGCAAGGCAAGGAAAGGGTAACGCATGGGAAAGCACGTTCAGGCGAGGCAAGGCTAAGGCACGACAACGAAGGGTAGGCAATGCACGGAAGGCAAGCAAAGAGTAACGGAAGGTAAGGAAGGCAAGGGAAAGCAAAGAAAGGCAAGTGTAACGGAAGGAACTGCACGGCAAGGGGAAACAAGGCTAAGGCACGATAACGCACGGCTAGGCAATGCACGGCAAGGCAAGCAAAGGGTAACGCAAGGCAATGCACGGTGAGGCTGGACAAGGCTAATGCACGAAAACGCAAGGCTAGGCAATGCACGACAATGCAAGGAAAGCTTAAAGCAAAGGAAGGCAAGGTCAGGCGAGATAAGGCAAAGGCACGACAACGCAAGGCTAGGCAATTCAGGGAAGGCAAGCAAAGAGTAACGGAAGGTAAGGAAGGCAAGGAAAAGCAAGGAAAGGCAAGGGTAACGGAAGGAACGGCCCGGCAAGGGGGAACAAGTCTAAGGCACGACACCGAACGCTAGGCAATGAACGGCAAGGCAAGGAAAGGGTAACGCATGGGAAAGCACGGTCAGGCGAGGCAAGGCTAAGGCACGACAACGGAAGGCTAGGCAATGCACGGAAGGCAAGCAAAGAGTAACGGAAGGTAAGGAAGGCAAGGGAAAGCAAGGAAAGGCAAGTGTAACGGAAGGAACGGCACGGCAAGGGGAAACAAGGCTAAGGCACGACAACGCACGCTAGGCAATGCAGGGCAAGGCAAGGAAAGGGTAACGCATGGGAAAGCACGGTCAGGCGAGGCAAGCCTAAGGCATGACAACGCAAGGCTAGGCAATGCACGGAAAGCAAGCAAAGAGTAAAGGAACGCAAGGAAGGCAAGGGAAAGCAAGGGAAGGCAAGGGTAACGGAAGTAACGGCACGGCAAGGGGTAAGAAGGCTAAGGCACGACAACGCAGGGCTAGGCAATGCACGGCAAGGCAAGGAAAGGGTAACGCAGGGGAAGGCACGGTCAGGTGAGGCAAGGATAAGGCACCACAATGCAAGGCTAGGCAATGCACGGCAAGGCAAGTAAAGAGTAACGGAAGGAAAGAAAGGCAAGGCAAAGCCAGGCAAGGCAAGTGTAACAAAAGGCACGCCACGGCAAGGGGAATCAAGGCTAAGGCACGACAACGCACGGCTAGGCAATGCACGGCAAGGCAAGGAAAGGGTAACGCAAGGCAAGGCACGGTGAGGCTAGGCAAGGCTAATGCACGACAACGCAAGGCTAGGCAATGCACGACAATGCAAGGAAAGCTTAAAGCAAAGGAAGGCACGGTCAGGCGAGATAAGGCTAAGGCACGACAACGCAAGGCTAGGCAATGCACGGAAGGCAAGCAAAGAGTAACGGAAGGTAAGGAAGGCAAGGGAAAGCAAAGAAAGGCAAGTGTAACGGAAGGAACGGCACGGCAAGGGGAAACAAGGCTAAGGCACGACAACGCACGCTAGGCAATGCACGGCAAGGCAAGGAAAGGGTAACGCATGGGAAAGCACGGTCAGGCGAGGCAAACCTAAGGCATGACAACGCAAGGCTAGGCAATGCACGGAAAGCAAGCAAAGAGTAACGGAACGCAAGGAAGGCAAGGGAAAGCAAGGGAAGGCAAGGGTAACGGAAGGAACGGCACGGCAAGGGGTAACAAGGCTAAGGCACGACAACGCACGCTAGACAATGAACGGCAAGGCAAGGAAAGGGTAACGCATGGGAAAGCACGGTCAGGCGAGGCAAGCCTAAGGCATGACAACGCAAGGCTAGGCAATGCACGGAAAGCAAGCAAAGAGTAACGGAACGCAAGGAAGGCAAGGGAAAGCAAGGGAAGGCAAGGGTAACGGAAGGAACGGCACGGCAAGGGGTAACAAGGCTAAGGCACGACAACGCAGGGCTAGGCAATGCACGGCAAGGCAAGGAAAGAGTAACGGAAGGAAAGGAAGGCAAGGCAAAGCCAGGCAAGGCAAGTGTAACAAAAGGCACGCCACGGCAAGGGGAAACAAGGCTAAGGCACGACAACCCACGGCTAGGCAATGCACGGCAAGGCAAGGAAAGGGTAACGCAGGGGAAGGCACGGTGAGGCTAGGCAAGGCTAATGCACGACAACGCAAGGCTAGGCAATGCACGACAATGCAAGTAAAGCTTAAAGCAAAGGAAGGCACGGTCAGGCGAGATAAGGCTAAGGCACGACAACGCAAGGCTAGGCAATGCACGGAAGGCAAGCAAAGAGTAACGGAAGGTAAGGAAGGTAAGGGAAAGCAAAGAAAGGCAAGTGTAACGGAAAGAACGGCACGGCAAGGGGAAACAAGGCTAAGGCACGACAACGCGCGCTAGGCAATGCACGGCAAGGCAAGGAAAGGGTAACGCATGGGAAAGCACGGTCAGGCGAGGCAAGGCTAAGGAAAGCCAACGCAAGGCTAGGCAATGCACGGAAAGCAAGCAAGGAGTAACGGAATGCAAGGAAGGAAAGGGAAAGCAAGGGAAGGCAAGGGTAACGGAAGGAACGGCACGGCAAGGGGAAACAAGGCTAAGGCACGACAACGCACGCTAGGCAATGCACGACAAGGCAAGGAAAGGGTACCGCATGGGAAAGCACGGTCAGGCGAGGCAAGGCTAAGGAAAGCCAACGCAAGGCTAGGCAATGCACGGAAAGCAAGCAAGGAGTAACGGAATGCAAGGAAGGAAAGGGAAAGCAAGGGAAGGCAAGGGTAACGGAAGGAACGGCACGGCAAGGGGTAACAAGGCTAAGGCACGACAACACACGGCTAGGAAATGCACGGAAAGGCAAGGAAAGGGTAACGCAAGGCAAGGCACGGTGAGGCTAGGCAAGGTTAATGCACGACAACGCAAGGCTAGGCAATGCAAGACAATGCAAGGAAAGCTTAAAGCAAAGGAAGGCACGGTCAGGCGAGATAAGGCTAAGGCACGACAACGCAAGGCTAGGCAATTCAGGGAAGGCAAGCAAAGAGTAACGGAAGGTAAGCAAGGCAAGGGAAAGCAAGGGAAGGCAAGGGTAACGGAAGGAACGGCACGGCAAGGGGTAACAAGGCTAAGGCACGACAACGCAGGGCTAGGCAATGCATGGAAAGGCAAGGAAAGGGTAACGCAGGGGAAGGCACGGTCAGGTGAGGCAAGGATAAGGCACGACAATGCAAGGCTAGGCAATGCACGGCAAGGCAAGGAAAGAGTAACGGAAGGAAAGGAAGGCAAGTCAAAGTCAGGAAAGGCAAGTGTAACAAAAGGCACGCAACGGCAAGGGGAAACAAGGCTAATGCACGACAACGCAAGGCTAGGCAATGCACGACAATGCAAGGAAAGCTTAAAGCAAAGGAAGGCACGGTCAGGCGAGATAAGGCTAAGGCACGACAACGCAAGGCTAGGCAATTCAGGGAAGGCAAGCAAAGAGTAACGGAAGGTAAGCAAGGCAAGGAAAAGGAAGGAAAGGCCAGGGTAACGGAAGGAACGGCACGGCAAGGGGAAACAAGTCTAAGGCACGACACCGAACGCTAGGCAATGAACGGCAAGGCAAGGAAAGGGTAACGCATTTGAAAGCACGGTCAGGCGAGGCAACGCTAAGGGACGACAACGCAAGGCTAGGCAATGCACGGAAGGCAAGCAAAGAGTAACGGAAGGTAAGGAAGGCAAGGGAAAGGATTGAAGGGCAAGTGTAACGGAAGGAACGGCACGGCAAGGGGAAACAAGGCTAAGGCACGACAACGCACGGCTAGGCAATGCACGGAAAGGCAAGGAAAGGGTAACGCATGGGAAAGCACGGTCAGGGGATGCAAGGCTAAGGCATGACAACGCAAGGCTAGGCAATGCACGGAAAGCAAGCAAAGAGTAACGGAACGCAAGGAAGGCAAGGGAAAGCAAGGGAAGGCAAGGGTAACGGAAGGAACGGCAGGGTAAGGGGTAACAAGTCTAAGGCACGGCAACGCAGGGCTAGGCAATGCACGGGAAGGCAAGGAAAGGGTAACGCAGGGGAAGGCACGGTCAGGTGAGGCAAGGATAAGGCACGACAATGCAAGGCTAGGCAATGCACGGCAAGGCAAGGAAAGAGTAACGGAAGGAAAGGAAGGCAAGTCAAAGCCAGGAAAGGCAAGTGTAACAAAAGGCACGCCACGGCAAGGGGAAACAAGGCTAAGGCACGACAACGCACGGCTAGGCAATGCACGGCAAGGCAAGGAAAGGGTAACGCAAGGCAAGGCACGGTGAGGCTAGGCAAGGTTAATGCACGACAACGCAAGGCTAGGCAATGCACGACATTGCAAGGAAAGCTTAAAGCAAAGGAAGGCACGGTCAGGCGAGATAAGGCTAAAGCACGACAACGCAAGGCTAGGCAATTCAGGGAAGGCAAGCAAAGAGTAACGGAAGGTAAGCAAGGCAAGGAAAAGGAAGGAAAGGCCAGGGTAACGGAAGGAACGGCACGGCAAGGGGAAACAAATCTAAGGCACGACACCGAACGCTAGGCAATGCACGGCAAGGCAAGGAAAGGGTAACGCATGGGAAAGCACGGTCAGGAGAGGCAAGGCTAAGGCATGACAACGCAAGGCTAGGCAATGCACGGAAAGCAAGCAAAGAGTAAAGGAACGCAAGGAAGGCAAGGGAAAGCAAGGGAAGGCAAGGGTTACGGAAGGAACGGCACGGCAAGGGGTAAGAAGGCTAAGGCACGACAACACACGGCTAGGAAATGCACGGCAAGGCAAGGAAAGGGTAACGCAGGGGAAGGCACGGTCAGGTGAGGCAAGGGTAAGGCACGACAATGCAAGGCTAGGCAATGCACGGCAAGGCAAGGAAAGAGTAACGGAAGGAAAGGAAGGCAAGTCAAAGCCAGGAAAGGCAAGTGTAACAAAAGGCACGCCACGGCAAGGGGAAACAAGGCTAAGGCACGACAACGCACGGCTAGGCAATGCACGGCAAGGCAAGGAAAGGGTAACGCAAGGCAAGGCACGGTGAGGCTAGGCAAGGCTAATGCACGACAACGCAAGGCTAGGCAATGCACGACAATGCAAGGAAAGCTTAAAGCAAATGAAGGCACGGTCAGGCGAGATAAGGCTAAGGCACGACAACGCAAGGCTAGGCAATTCAGGGAAGGCAAGCAAAGAGTAACGGAAGGTAAGCAAGGCAAGGAAAAGGAAGGAAAGGCCAGGGTAACGGAAGGAACGGCACGGCAAGGGGAAACAAGTCTAAGGCACGACACCGAACGCTAGGCAATGAACGGCAAGGCAAGGAAAGCGTAACGCATTTGAAAGCACGGTCAGGCGAGGCAACGCTAAGGCACGACAACGCAAGGCTAGGCAATGCACGGAAGGCAAGCAAAGAGTAACGGAAGGTAAGGAAGGCAAGGGAAAGGATTGAAGGGCAAGTGTAACGGAAGGAACGGCACGGCAAGGGGAAACAAGGCTAAGGCACGACAACGCAGGCTGGGCAATGCACGGCAAGGCAAGGAAAGGGTAACGCATGGGAAAGCACGTTCAGGCGAGGCAAGGCTAAGGCACGACAACGAAGGGTAGGCAATGCACGGAAGGCAAGCAAAGAGTAACGGAAGGTAAGGAAGGCAAGGGAAAGCAAAGAAAGGCAAGTGTAACGGAAGGAACTGCACGGCAAGGGGAAACAAGGCTAAGGCACGACAACGCACGGCTAGGCAATGCACGGCAAGGCAAGCAAAGGGTAACGCAAGGCAATGCACGGTGAGGCTAGACAAGGCTAATGCACGAAAACGCAAGGCTAGGCAATGCACGACAATGCAAGGAAAGCTTAAAGCAAAGGAAGGCAAGGTCAGGCGAGATAAGGCAAAGGCACGACAACGCAAGGCTAGGCAATTCAGGGAAGGCAAGCAAAGAGTAACGGAAGGTAAGGAAGGCAAGGAAAAGCAAGGAAAGGCAAGGGTAACGGAAGGAACGGCCCGGCAAGGGGGAACAAGTCTAAGGCACGACACCGAACGCTAGGCAATGAACGGCAAGGCAAGGAAAGGGTAACGCATGGGAAAGCACGGTCAGGCGAGGCAAGGCTAAGGCACGACAACGGAAGGCTAGGCAATGCACGGAAGGCAAGCAAAGAGTAACGGAAGGTAAGGAAGGCAAGGGAAAGCAAGGAAAGGCAAGTGTAACGGAAGGAACGGCACGGCAAGGGGAAACAAGGCTAAGGCACGACAACGCACGCTAGGCAATGCAGGGCAAGGCAAGGAAAGGGTAACGCATGGGAAAGCACGGTCAGGCGAGGCAAGGCTAAGGCATGACAACGCAAGGCTAGGCAATGCACGGAAAGCAAGCAAAGAGTAAAGGAACGCAAGGAAGGCAAGGGAAAGCAAGGGAAGGCAAGGGTAACGGAAGTAACGGCACGGCAAGGGGTAAGAAGGCTAAGGCACGACAACGCAGGGCTAGGCAATGCACGGCAAGGCAAGGAAAGGGTAACGCAGGGGAAGGCACGGTCAGGTGAGGCAAGGATAAGGCACCACAATGCAAGGCTAGGCAATGCACGGCAAGGCAAGTAAAGAGTAACGGAAGGAAAGAAAGGCAAGGCAAAGCCAGGCAAGGCAAGTGTAACAAAAGGCACGCCACGGCAAGGGGAATCAAGGCTAAGGCACGACAACGCACGGCTAGGCAATGCACGGCAAGGCAAGGAAAGGGTAACGCAAGGCAAGGCACGGTGAGGCTAGGCAAGGCTAATGCACGACAACGCAAGGCTAGGCAATGCACGACAATGCAAGGAAAGCTTAAAGCAAAGGAAGGCACGGTCAGGCGAGATAAGGCTAAGGCACGACAACGCAAGGCTAGGCAATGCACGGAAGGCAAGCAAAGAGTAACGGAAGGTAAGGAAGGCAAGGGAAAGCAAAGAAAGGCAAGTGTAACGGAAGGAACGGCACGGCAAGGGGAAACAAGGCTAAGGCACGACAACGCACGCTAGGCAATGCACGGCAAGGCAAGGAAAGGGTAACGCATGGGAAAGCACGGTCAGGCGAGGCAAACCTAAGGCATGACAACGCAAGGCTAGGCAATGCACGGAAAGCAAGCAAAGAGTAACGGAACGCAAGGAAGGCAAGGGAAAGCAAGGGAAGGCAAGGGTAACGGAAGGAACGGCACGGCAAGGGGTAACAAGGCTAAGGCACGACAACGCACGCTAGACAATGAACGGCAAGGCAAGGAAAGGGTAACGCATGGGAAAGCACGGTCAGGCGAGGCAAGCCTAAGGCATGACAACGCAAGGCTAGGCAATGCACGGAAAGCAAGCAAAGAGTAACGGAACGCAAGGAAGGCAAGGGAAAGCAAGGGAAGGCAAGGGTAACGGAAGGAACGGCACGGCAAGGGGTAACAAGGCTAAGGCACGACAACGCAGGGCTAGGCAATGCACGGCAAGGCAAGGAAAGAGTAACGGAAGGAAAGGAAGGCAAGGCAAAGCCAGGCAAGGCAAGTGTAACAAAAGGCACGCCACGGCAAGGGGAAACAAGGCTAAGGCACGACAACCCACGGCTAGGCAATGCACGGCAAGGCAAGGAAAGGGTAACGCAGGGGAAGGCACGGTGAGGCTAGGCAAGGCTAATGCACGACAACGCAAGGCTAGGCAATGCACGACAATGCAAGTAAAGCTTAAAGCAAAGGAAGGCACGGTCAGGCGAGATAAGGCTAAGGCACGACAACGCAAGGCTAGGCAATGCACGGAAGGCAAGCAAAGAGTAACGGAAGGTAAGGAAGGTAAGGGAAAGCAAAGAAAGGCAAGTGTAACGGAAAGAACGGCACGGCAAGGGGAAACAAGGCTAAGGCACGACAACGCGCGCTAGGCAATGCACGGCAAGGCAAGGAAAGGGTAACGCATGGGAAAGCACGGTCAGGCGAGGCAAGGCTAAGGAAAGCCAACGCAAGGCTAGGCAATGCACGGAAAGCAAGCAAGGAGTAACGGAATGCAAGGAAGGAAAGGGAAAGCAAGGGAAGGCAAGGGTAACGGAAGGAACGGCACGGCAAGGGGAAACAAGGCTAAGGCACGACAACGCACGCTAGGCAATGCACGACAAGGCAAGGAAAGGGTACCGCATGGGAAAGCACGGTCAGGCGAGGCAAGGCTAAGGAAAGCCAACGCAAGGCTAGGCAATGCACGGAAAGCAAGCAAGGAGTAACGGAATGCAAGGAAGGAAAGGGAAAGCAAGGGAAGGCAAGGGTAACGGAAGGAACGGCACGGCAAGGGGTAACAAGGCTAAGGCACGACAACACACGGCTAGGAAATGCACGGAAAGGCAAGGAAAGGGTAACGCAAGGCAAGGCACGGTGAGGCTAGGCAAGGTTAATGCACGACAACGCAAGGCTAGGCAATGCAAGACAATGCAAGGAAAGCTTAAAGCAAAGGAAGGCACGGTCAGGCGAGATAAGGCTAAGGCACGACAACGCAAGGCTAGGCAATTCAGGGAAGGCAAGCAAAGAGTAACGGAAGGTAAGCAAGGCAAGGGAAAGCAAGGGAAGGCAAGGGTAACGGAAGGAACGGCACGGCAAGGGGTAACAAGGCTAAGGCACGACAACGCAGGGCTAGGCAATGCATGGAAAGGCAAGGAAAGGGTAACGCAGGGGAAGGCACGGTCAGGTGAGGCAAGGATAAGGCACGACAATGCAAGGCTAGGCAATGCACGGCAAGGCAAGGAAAGAGTAACGGAAGGAAAGGAAGGCAAGTCAAAGTCAGGAAAGGCAAGTGTAACAAAAGGCACGCAACGGCAAGGGGAAACAAGGCTAATGCACGACAACGCAAGGCTAGGCAATGCACGACAATGCAAGGAAAGCTTAAAGCAAAGGAAGGCACGGTCAGGCGAGATAAGGCTAAGGCACGACAACGCAAGGCTAGGCAATTCAGGGAAGGCAAGCAAAGAGTAACGGAAGGTAAGCAAGGCAAGGAAAAGGAAGGAGAGGCCAGGGTAACGGAAGGAACGGCACGGCAAGGGGAAACAAGTCTAAGGCACGACACCGAACGCTAGGCAATGAACGGCAAGGCAAGGAAAGGGTAACGCATTTGAAAGCACGGTCAGGCGAGGCAACGCTAAGGGACGACAACGCAAGGCTAGGCAATGCACGGAAGGCAAGCAAAGAGTAACGGAAGGTAAGGAAGGCAAGGGAAAGGATTGAAGGGCAAGTGTAACGGAAGGAACGGCACGGCAAGGGGAAACAAGGCTAAGGCACGACAACGCACGGCTAGGCAATGCACGGAAAGGCAAGGAAAGGGTAACGCATGGGAAAGCACGGTCAGGGGATGCAAGGCTAAGGCATGACAACGCAAGGCTAGGCAATGCACGGAAAGCAAGCAAAGAGTAACGGAACGCAAGGAAGGCAAGGGAAAGCAAGGGAAGGCAAGGGTAACGGAAGGAACGGCAGGGTAAGGGGTAACAAGTCTAAGGCACGGCAACGCAGGGCTAGGCAATGCACGGGAAGGCAAGGAAAGGGTAACGCAGGGGAAGGCACGGTCAGGTGAGGCAAGGATAAGGCACGACAATGCAAGGCTAGGCAATGCACGGCAAGGCAAGGAAAGAGTAACGGAAGGAAAGGAAGGCAAGTCAAAGCCAGGAAAGGCAAGTGTAACAAAAGGCACGCCACGGCAAGGGGAAACAAGGCTAAGGCACGACAACGCACGGCTAGGCAATGCACGGCAAGGCAAGGAAAGGGTAACGCAAGGCAAGGCACGGTGAGGCTAGGCAAGGTTAATGCACGACAACGCAAGGCTAGGCAATGCACGACATTGCAAGGAAAGCTTAAAGCTAAGGAAGGCACGGTCAGGCGAGATAAGGCTAAAGCACGACAACGCAAGGCTAGGCAATTCAGGGAAGGCAAGCAAAGAGTAACGGAAGGTAAGCAAGGCAAGGAAAAGGAAGGAAAGGCCAGGGTAACGGAAGGAACGGCACGGCAAGGGGAAACAAATCTAAGGCACGACACCGAACGCTAGGCAATGAACGGCAAGGCAAGGAAAGGGTAACGCATTTGATAGCACGGTCAGGCGAGGCAACGCTAAGGCACGACAACGCAAGGCTAGGCAATGCACGGAAGGCAAGCAAAGAGTAACGGAATGTAAGGAAGGCAAGGGAAAGGAAGGAAAGGCAAGTGTAACGGAAGGAACGGCACGGCAAGGGGAAACAAGGCTAAGGCACGACAACGCACGCTAGGCAATGCACGGCAAGGCAAGGAAAGGGTAACGCATGGGAAAGCACGGTCAGGAGAGGCAAGGCTAAGGCATGACAACGCAAGGCTAGGCAATGCACGGAAAGCAAGCAAAGAGTAAAGGAACGCAAGGAAGGCAAGGGAAAGCAAGGGAAGGCAAGGGTAACGGAAGGAACGGCACGGCAAGGGGTAAGAAGGCTAAGGCACGACAACACACGGCTAGGAAATGCACGGCAAGGCAAGGAAAGGGTAACGCAGGGGAAGGCACGGTCAGGTGAGGCAAGGGTAAGGCACGACAATGCAAGGCTAGGCAATGCACGGGAAGGCAAGGAAAGAGTAACGCAAGGCAAGGCACGGTGAGGCTAGGCAAGGCTAATGCACGACAACGCAAGGCTAGGCAATGCACGACAATGCAAGTAAAGCTTAAAGCAAAGGAAGGCACGGTCAGGCGAGATAAGTCTAAGGCACGACAACGCAAGGCTAGGCAATTCAGGGAAGGCAAGCAAAGAGTAACGGAAGGTAAGGAAGGCAAGGAAAAGCAAGGAAAGGCAAGGGTAACGGAAGGAACGGCACGGCAAGGGGGAAGAAGTGTAAGGCACGACACCGAACGCTAGGCAATGAACGGCAAGGCAAGGAAAGGGTAAGGCATGGGAAAGCACGGTCAGGCGAGGCAAGGCTAAGGCACGACAACGCAAGGCTAGGCAATGCACGGAAGGCAAGCAAAGAGTAACGGAAGGTAAGGAAGGCAAGGGAAAGCAAGGAAAGGCAAGTGTAACGGAAGGAACGGCACGGCAAGGGGCAACAAGGCTAAGGCACGACAACGCACGCTAGGCAATGCACGGCAAGGCAAGGAAAGGGTAACGCATGGGAAAGCACGGTCAGGCGAGGCAAGGCTAAGGCACGACAACGCAAGGCTAGGCAATGCACGGAAGGCAAGCAAAGAGTAACGGAAGGTAAGGAAGGCAAGGGAAAGCAAGGGAAGGCAAGGGAAACGGAAGGAACGGCACGGCAAGGGGTAAGAAGGCTAAGGCACGACAACGGAGGGCTAGGCAATGCACGGCAAGGCAAGGAAAGGGTAACGCAGGGGAAGGCACGGTCAGGTGAGGCAAGGATAAGGCACGACAATGCAAGGCTAGGCAATGCACGGCAAGGCAAGTAAAGAGTAACGGAAGGAAAGGAAGGCAAGGCAAAGCCAGGCAAGGGAAGTGTAACAAAAGGCACGCCACGGCAAGGGGAATCAAGGCTAAGGCACGACAACGCACGGCTAGGCAATGCACGGCAAGGCAAGGAAAGTGTAACGCAAGGCAAGGCACGGTGAGGCTAGGCAAGGCTAATGCACGACAACGCAAGGCTAGGCAATGCACGACAATGCAAGGAAAGCTTAAAGCAAAGGAAGGCACGGTCAGGCGAGATAAGGCTAAGCCACGACAACGCAAGGCTAGGCAATGCACGGAAGGCAAGCAAAGAGTAACGGAAGGTAAGGAAGGCAAGGGAAAGCAAAGAAAGGCAAGTGTAACGGAAGGAACGGCACGGCAAAGGGAAACAAGGCTAAGGCACGACAACGCACGCTAGGCAATGAACGGCAAGGCAAGGAAAGGGTAACGCATGGGAAAGCACGGTCAGGCGAGGCAAGCCTAAGGCATGACAACGCAAGGCTAGGCAATGCACGGAAAGCAAGCAAAGAGTAACGGAACGCAAGGAAGGCAAGGGAAAGCAAGGGAAGGCAAGGGTAACGGAAGGAACGGCACGGCAAGGGGTAACAAGGCTAAGGCACGACAACGCAGGGCTAGGCAATGCACGGCAAGGCAAGGAAAGAGTAACGGAAGGAAAGGAAGGCAAGGCAAAGCCAGGCAAGGCAAGTGTAACAAAAGGCACGCAACGGCAAGGGGAAACAAGGCTAAGGCACGACAACACACGGCTAGGAAATGCACGGCAAGGCAAGGAAAGGGTAACGCAAGGCAAGGCACGGTGAGGCTAGGCAAGGCTAATGCACGACAACGCAAGGCTAGGCAATGCACGACAATGCAAGGAAAGCTTAAAGCAAAGGAAGGCACGGTCAGGCGAGATAAGGCTAAGGCACGACAACGCAAGGCTAGGCAATGCACGCTAAGCAATGCACGGCAAGGCAAGGAAAGGGTAACGCATGGGAAAGCACGGTCAGGCGAGGCAAGGCTAAGGAAAGCCAACGCAAGGATAGGCAATGCACGGAAAGCAAGCAAGGAGTAACGGAATGCAAGGAAGGAAAGGGAAAGCAAGGGAAGGCATGGGTAACGGAAGGAACGGCACGGCAAGGGGAAACAAGGCTAAGGCACGACAACGCACGCTAGGCAATGCACGGCAAGGCAAGGAAAGGGTAACGCATGGGAAATCACGGTCAGGCGAGACAAGGCTAAGGAAAGCCAACGCAAGGCTAGGCAATGCACGGAAAGCAAGCAGGGAGTAACGGAATGCAAGGAAGGAAAGGGAAAGCAAGGGAAGGCAAGGGTAACGGAAGGAACGGCACGGCAAGGGGTAACAAGGCTAAGGCACGATAACACACGGCTAGGAAATGCACGGCAAGGCAAGGAAAGTGTAACGCAAGGCAAGGCACGGTGAGGCTAGGCAAGGTTAATGCACGACAACGCAAGGCTAGGCAATGCAAGACAATGCAAGGAAAGCTTAAAGCAAAGGAAGGCACGGTCAGGCGAGATAAGGCTAAGGCACGACAACGCAACGCTAGGCAATTCAGGGAAGGCAAGCAAAGAGTAACGGAAGGCAAGCAAGGCAAGGAAAAGGAAGGAAAGGCCAGGGTAACGGAAGGAACGGCACGGCAAGGGGAAACAAGTCTAAGGCACGACACCGAACGCTAGGCAATGAACGGCAAGGCAAGTAAAGGGTATCGCATTTGAAAGCACGGTCAGGCGAGGCAACGCTAAGGCACGACAACGCAAGGCTAGGCAATGCACGGAAGGCAAGCAAAGAGTAACGGAAGGTAAGGAAGGCAAGGGAAAGGATTGAAGGGCAAGTGTAACGGAAGGAACGGCACGGCAAGGGGAAACAAGGCTAAGGCACGACAACGCACGGCTAGGCAATGCACGGAAAGGCAAGGAAAGGGTAACGCATGGGAAAGCACGGTCAGGCGATGCAAGGCTAAGGCATGACAACGCAAGGCTAGGCAATGCACGGAAAGCCAGCAAAGAGTAACGGAACGCAAGGAAGGCAAGGGAAAGCAAGGGAAGGCAAGGGTAACGGAAGCAACGGCACGGTAAGGGGTAACAAGTCTAAGGCACGGCAACGCAGGGCTAGGCAATGCACGGCAAGGCAAGGAAAGGGTAACGCAGGGGAAGGCACGGTCAGGTGAGGCAAGGATAAGGCACGACAATGCAAGGCTAGGCAATGCACGGCAAGGCAAGGAAAGGGTAACGCAAGGCAAGGCACGGTGAGGCTAGGCAAGGCTAATGCACGACAACGCAAGGCTAGGCAATGCACGACAATGCAAGGAAAGCTTAAAGCAAAGGAAGGCACGGTCAGGCGAGATAAGGCTAAGGCACGACAACGCAAGGCTAGGCAATGCAGGGAAGGGAAGCAAAGAGTAACGGAAGGTAAGCAAGGCAAGGAAAAGCAAGGAAAGGCAAGGGTAACGGAAGGAATTGCACGGCAAGAGGAAACAAGGCTAAGGCACGGCAACGCAGGCTGGGCAAAGCACGGCAAGGCAAGGAAAGGGTAACGGAAGGTAAGGAAGGCAAGGAAAAGCAAGGAAAGGCAAGGGTAACGGAAGGAACGGCACGGCAAGGGGGAACAAGTCTAAGGCACGACACCGAACGCTAGGCAATGGACGGCAAGGCAAGGAAAGGGTAACGCATGGGAAAGCACGGTCAGGCGAGGCAAGGCTAAGGCACGACAACGGAATTCTAGGCAATGCACGGAAGGCAAGCAAAGAGTAACGGAAGGTAAGGAAGGCAAGGGAAAGCAAGGAAAGGCAAGTGTAACGGAAGGAACGGCACCGCAAGGGCAAACAAGGCTAAGGCACGACAACGCACGCTAGGCAATGCACGGCAAGCCAAGGAAAGGGTAACGCATGGGAAAGCACGGTCAGGCGAGGCAAGGCTAAGGCATGACAACGCAAGGCTAGGCAATGCACGGAAAGCAAGCAAAGAGTAAAGGAACGCAAGGAAGGCAAGGGAAAGCAAGGGAAGGCAAGGGTAACGGAAGGAACGGCACGGCAAGGGGTAAGAAGGCTAAGGCACGACAACGCAGGGCTAGGCAATGCACGGCAAGGCAAGGAAAGGGTAACGCAGGGGAAGGCACGGTCAGGTGAGGCAAGGATAAGGCACGACAATGCAAGGCTAGGCAATGCACGGCAAGGCAAGTAAAGAGTAACGGAAGGAAAGAAAGGCAAGGCAAAGCCAGGCAAGGCAAGTGTAACAAAAGGCACGCCACGGCAAGGGGAATCAAGGCTAAGGCACGACAACGCACGGCTAGGCAATGCACGGCAAGGCAAGGAAAGGGTAACGCAAGGCAAGGCACGGTGAGGCTAGGCAAGGCTAATGCACGACAACGCAAGGCTAGGCAATGCACGACAATGCAAGGAAAGCTTAAAGCAAAGGAAGGCACGGTCAGGCGAGATAAGGCTAAGGCACGACAACGCAAGGCTAGGCAATGCACGGAAGGCAAGCAAAGAGTAACGGAAGGTAAGGAAGGCAAGGGAAAGCAAAGAAAGGCAAGTGTAACGGAAGGAACGGCACGGCAAGGGGAAACAAGGCTAAGGCACGACAACGCACGCTAGGCAATGCACGGCAAGGCAAGGAAAGGGTAACGCATGGGAAAGCACGGTCAGGCGAGGCAAGCCTAAGGCATGACAACGTAAGGCTAGGCAATGCACGGAAAGCAAGCAAAGAGTAACGGAATGCAAGGAAGGCAAGGGAAAGCAAGGGAAGGCAAGGGTAACGGAAGGAACGGCACGGCAAGGGGTAACAAGGCTAAGGCACGACAATGCAGGGCTAGGCAATGCACGGCAAGGCAAGGAAAGAGTAACGGAAGGAAAGGAAGGCAAGGCAAAGCCAGGCAAGGCAAGTGTAACAAAAGGCACGCAACGGCAAGGGGAAACAAGGCTAAGGCACGACAACACACGGCTAGGAAATGCACGGCAAGGCAAGGAAAGGGTAACGCAAGGCAAGGCACGGTGAGGCTAGGCAAGGCTAATGCACGACAACGCAAGGCTAGGCAAGGCACGACAATGCAAGTAAAGCTTAAAGCAAAGGAAGGCACGGTCAGGCGATATAAGGCTAAGGAACGACAACGCAAGGCTAGGCAATGCAGGGAAGGCAAGCAAAGAGTAACGGAAGGTAAGGAAGGCAAGGGAAAGCAAGGAAAGGCAATGGTAACGGAAGGAACGGCACGGCAAGGGGAAACAAGTCCAAGGCACGACAACGCACGCTAGGCAATGCACGGCAAGGCAAGGAAAGGGTAACGCATGGGAAAGCACGGTCAGGGGAGGCAAGGATAAGGCACGACAATGCAAGGCTAGGCAATGCACGGCAAGGCAAGGAAAGAGTAACGGAAGGAAAGGAAGGCAAGTCAAAGCCAGGAAAGGCAAGTGTAACAAAAGGCACGTCACGGCTAGTGGAAACAAGGCTAAGGCACGACAACGCACGGCTAGGCAATGCACGGCAAGGCAAGGAAAGGGTAACGCAAGGCAATGCACGGTGAGGCTAGACAAGGCTAATGCACGAAAACGCAAGGCTAGGCAATGCACGACAATGCAAGGAAAGCTTAAAGCAAAGGAAGGCACTGTCAGGCGAGATAAGGCAAAGGCACGACAACGCAAGGCTAGGCAATTCAGGGAAGGCAAGCAAAGAGTAACGGAAGGTAAGGAAGGCAAGGAAAAGCAAGGAAAGGCAAGGGTAACGGAAGGAACGGCACGGCAAGGGGGAAGAAGTGTAAGGCACGACACCGAACGCTAGGCAATGAACGGCAAGGCAAGGAAAGGGTAAGGCATGGGAAAGCATGGTCAGGCGAGGCAAGGCTAAGGCACGACAACGCAAGGCTAGGCAATGCACGGAAGGCAAGCAAAGAGTAACGGAAGGTAAGGAAGGCAAGGGAAAGCAAGGAAAGGCAAGTGTAACAAAAGGCACGCCACGGCAAGGGGAAACAAGGCTAAGGCACGACAACGCACGGCTAGGCAATGCACGGCAAGGCAAGGAAAGGGTAACGCAAGGCAAGGCACGGTGAGGCTAGGCAAGGCTAATGCACGACAACGCAAGGCTAGGCAATGCACGACAATGCAAGTAAAGCTTAAAGCAAAGGAAGGCACGGTCAGGCGAGATAAGGCTAAGGCACGACAACGCAAGGCTAGGCAATGCACGGAAGGCAAGCAAAGAGTAACGGAAGGTAAGGAAGGCAAGGGAAAGCAAGGAAAGGCAAGTGTAACAAAAGGCACGCCACGGCAAGGGGAAACAAGGCTAAGGCACGACAACGCACGGCTAGGCAATGCACGGCAAGGCAAGGAAAGGGTAACGCATGGGAAAGCACGGTGAGGCGAGGCAAGGCTAAGGAAAGCCAACGCAAGGCTAGGCAATGCACGGAAAGCAAGCAAGGAGTAACGGAATGCAAGGAAGGAAAGGGAAAGCAAGGGAAGGCAAGGGTAACGGAAGGAACGGCACGGCAAGGGGAAACAAGGCTAAGGCACGACAACGCACGCTAGGCAATGCACGACAAGGCAAGGAAAGGGTAACGCATGGGAAAGCACGGTCAGGCGAGGCAAGGCTAAGGAAAGCCAACGCAAGGCTAGGCAATGCACGGAAAGCAAGCAAGGAGTAACGGAATGCAAGGAAGGAAAGGGAAAGCAAGGGAAGGCAAGGGTAACGGAAGGAACGGCACGGCAAGGGGTAAGAAGGCTAAGGCACGACAATGCAAGGCTAGGCAATGCACGGCAAGGCAAGGAAAGAGTACCGGAAGGAAAGGAAGGCAAAGCAAAGCCAGGGAAGGCAAGTGTAACAAAAGGCACGCCACGGCAAGGGGAATCAAGGCTAAGGCACGACAACGCACGGCTAGGCAATGCACGGCAAGGCAAGGAAAGGGTAACGCAAGGCAAGGCACGGTGAGGCTAGGCAAGGCTAATGCACGACAACGCAAGGCTAGGCAATGCACGACAATGCAAGGAAAGCTTAAAGCAAAGGAAGGCACGGTCAGGCGAGATAAGGCTAAGGCACGACAACGCAAGGCTAGGCAATGCACGGAAGGCAAGCAAAGAGTAACGGAAGGTAAGGAAGGCAAGGGAAAGCAAAGAAAGGCAAGTGTAACGGAAGGAACGGCACGGCAAGGGGAAACAAGGCTAAGGCACGACAACGCACGCTAGGCAATGCACGGCAAGGCAAGGAAATGGTAACGCATGGGAAAGCACGGTCAGGCGAGGCAAGCCTAAGGCATGACAACGCAAGGCTAGGCAATGCACGGAAAGCAAGCAAAGAGTAACGGAACGCAAGGAAGGCAAGGGAAAGCAAGGGAAGGCAAGGGTAACGGAAGGAACGGCACGGCAAGGGGTAACAAGGCTAAGGCACGACAATGCAGGGCTAGGCAATGCACGGCAAGGCAAGGAAAGAGTAACGGAAGGAAAGGAAGGCAAGGCAAAGCCAGGCAAGGCAAGTGTAACAAAAGGCACGCAACGGCAAGGGGAAACAAGGCTAAGGCACGACAACACACGGCTAGGAAATGCACGGCAAGGCAAGGAAAGGGTAACGCAAGGCAAGGCACGGTGAGGCTAGGCAAGGCTAATGCACGACAACGCAAGGCTAGGCAAGGCACGACAATGCAAGTAAAGCTTAAAGCAAAGGAAGGCACGGTCAGGCGATATAAGGCTAAGGAACGACAACGCAAGGCTAGGCAATGCAGGGAAGGCAAGCAAAGAGTAACGGAAGGTAAGGAAGGCAAGGGAAATCAAGGAAAGGCAATGGTAACGGAAGGAACGGCACGGCAAGGGGAAACAAGTCTAAGGCACGACAACGCACGCTAGGCAATGCACGGCAAGGCAAGGAAAGGGTAACGCATGGGAAAGCACGGTCAGGGGAGGCAAGGCTAAGGCACGACAACGCAAGGCTTGGCAATGCACGGAAGGCAAGCAAAGAGTAACGGAAGGTAAGGAAGGCAAGGGAAAGCAAAGAAAGGCAAGTGTAACGGAAGGAACGGCACGGCAAGGGGAAACAAGGCTAAGGCACGACAACGCACGCTAGGCAATGCACGGCAAGGCAAGGCAAGGGTAACGCATGGGAAAGCACGGTCAGGCGAGGCAAGGCTAAGGAAAGCCAACGCAAGGCTAGGCAATGCACGGAAAGCAAGCAAGGAGTAACGGAATGCAAGGAAGGAAAGGGAAAGCAAGGGAAGGCAAGGGTAACGGAAGGAACGGCACGGCAAAGGGTAACAAGGCTAAGGCACGACAACGCACGGCTAGGAAATGCACGGCAAGGCAAGGAAAGGGTAACGTAAGGCAAGGCACGGTGAGGCTAGGCAAGGCTAATGCACGACAACGCAAGGCTAGGCAATGCACGACAATGCAAGGAAAGCTTAAAGCAAAGGAAGGCACGGTCAGGCGAGATAAGGCTAAGGCACGACAACGCAAGGCTAGGCAATTCAGGGAAGGCAAGCAAAGAGTAACGGAAGGTAAGCAAGGCAAGGAAAAGGAAGGAAAGGCCAGGGTAACGGAAGGAACGGCACGGCAAGGGGAAACAAATCTAAGGCACGACACCGAACGCTAGGCAATGAACGGCAAGGCAAGGAAAGGGTAACGCATTTGAAAGCACGGTCAGGCGAGGCAACGCTAAGGCACGACAACGCAAGGCTAGGCAATGCACGGAAGGCAAGCAAAGAGTAACGGAAGGTAAGGAAGGCAAGGGAAAGGAAGGAAAGGCAAGTGTAACGGAAGGAACGGCACGGCAAGGGGAAACAAGGCTAAGGCACGACAACGCACGGCTAGGCAATGCACGGAAGGGCAAGGAAAGGGTAACGCATGGGAAAGCACGGTCAGGCGATGCAAGGCTAAGGCATGACAACGCAAGGCTAGGCAATGCACGGAAAGCAAGCAAAGAGTAACGGAACGCAAGGAAGGCAAGGGAAAGCAAGGGAAGTCAAGGGTAATGGAAGGAACGGCACTGTAAGGGGTAACAAGTCTAAGGCACGGCAACGCAGGGCTAGGCAATGCACGGCAAGGCAAGGAAAGGGTAACGCAGGGGAAGGCACGGTCAGGTGAGGCAAGGATAAGGCAAGACAATGCAAGGCTAGGCAATGCACGGCAAGGCAAGGAAAGAGTAACGGAAGGAAAGGAAGGCAAGTCAAAGCCAGGAAAGGCAAGTGTAACAAAAGGCACGTCACGGCAAGGGGAAACAAGGCTAAGGCACGACAACGCACGGCTAGGCAATGCACGGCAAGGCAAGGAAAGGGTAACGCAAGGCAAGGCATGGTGAGGCTAGGCAAGGCTAATGCACGACAACGCAAGGCTAAGTAATGCACGACAATGCAAGGAAAGCTTAAAGCAAAGGAAGGCACGGTCAGGCGAGATAAGGCTAAGGCACGACAACGCAAGGCTAGGCAATGCAGGGAAGGGAAGCAAAGAGTAACGGAAGGTAAGCAAGGCAAGGAAAAGCAAGGAAAGGCAAGGGTAACGGAAGGAATTGCACGGCAAGGGGAAACAAGGCTAAGGCACGGCAACGCAGGCTGGGCAATGCACGGCAAGGCAAGGAAAGGGTAACGCATGGGAAAGCACGTTCAGGCGAGGCAAGGCTAAGGCACGACAACGCAAGGCTAGGCAATGCACGGAAGGCAAGCAAAGAGTAACGGAAGTTAAGGAAGGCAAGGGAAAGCAAAGAAAGGCAAGTGTAACGGAAGGAACTGCACGGCAAGGGGAAACAAGGCTAAGGCACGACAACGCACGGCTAGGCAATGCACGGCAAGGCAAGCAAAGGGTAACGCAAGGCAATGCACGGTGAGGCTAGACAAGGCTAATGCACGAAAACGCAAGGCTAGGCAATGCACGACAATGCAAGGAAAGCTTAAAGCAAAGGAAGGCAAGGTCAGGCGAGATAAGGCAAAGGCACGACAACGCAAGGCTAGGCAATGCACGGAAGGCAAGCAAAGAGTAACGGAAGGTAAGGAAGGCAAGGGTAACGGAAGGAACGGCACGGCAAGGGGGAAGAAGTGTAAGGCACGACACCGAACGCTAGGCAATGAACGGCAAGGCAAGGGAAGGGTAAGGCATGGGAAAGCACGGTCAGGCGAGGCAAGGCTAAGGCACGACAACGCAAGGCTAGGCAATGCACGGAAGGCAAGCAAAGAGTAACGGAAGGTAAGGAAGGCAAGGGAAAGCAAAGAAAGGCAAGTGTAACGGAAGGAACGGCACGGCAAGGGGAAACAAGGCTAAGGCACGACAACGCACGCTAGGCAATGAACGGCAAGGCAAGGAAAGGGTAACGCATGGGAAAGCACGGTCAGGCGAGGCAAGGCTAAGGCATGACAACGCAAGGCTAGGCAATGCACGGAAAGCAAGCAAAGAGTAATGGAACGCAAGGAAGGCAAGGGAAAGCAAGGGAAGGCAAGGGTAACGGAAGGAACGGCACGGCAAGGGGTAACAAGGCTAAGGCACGACAACGCAGGGCTAGGCAATGCACGGCAAGGCAAGGAAAGAGTAACGGAAGGAAAGGAAGGCAAGGCAAAGCCAGGCAAGGCAAGTGTAACAAAAGGCACGCAACGGCAAGGGGAAACAAGGCTAAGGCACGACAACACACGGCTAGGAAATGCACGGCAAGGCAAGGAAAGGGTAACGCAAGGCAAGGCACGGTGAGGCTAGGCAAGGCTAATGCACGACAACGCAAGGCTAGGCAATGCACGACAATGCAAGTATAGCTTAAAGCAAAGGAAGGCACGGTCAGGCGAGATAAGGCTAAGGCACGACAACGCAAGGCTAGGCAATGCACGGAAGGCAAGCAAAGAGTAACGGAAGGTAAGGAAGGCAAGGGAAAGCAAAGAAAGGCAAGTGTAACGGAAGGAACGGCACGGCAAGGGGAAACAAGGCTAAGGCACGACAACGCACGCTAGGCAATGCACGGCAAGGCAAGGAAAGGGTAACGCATGGGAAAGCACGGTCAGGCGAGGCAAGGCTAAGGAAAGCCAACGCAAGGCTAGGCAATGCACGGAAAGCAAGCAAGGAGTAACGGAATGCAAGGAAGGAAAGGGAAAGCAAGGGAAGGCAAGGGTAACGGAAGGAACGGCACGGCAAGGGGAAACAAGGCTAAGGCACGACAACGCACGCTAGGCAATGCACGACAAGGCAAGGAAAGGGTAACGCATGGGAAAGCACGGTCAGGCGAGGCAAGGCTAAGGAAAGCCAACGCAAGGCTAGGCAATGCACGGAAAGCAAGCAAGGAGTAACGGAATGCAAGGAAGGAAAGGGAAAGCAAGGGAAGGCAAGGGTAACGGAAGGAACGGCACGGCAAGGGGTAACAAGGCTAAGGCACGACAACACACGGCTAGGAAATGCACGGCAAGGCAAGGAAAGGGTAACGCAAGGCAAGGCACGGTGAGGCTAGGCAAGGTTAATGCACGACAACGCAAGGCTAGGCAATGCAAGACAATGCAAGGAAAGCTTAAAGCAAAGGAAGGCACGGTCAGGCGAGATAAGGCTAAGGCACGACAACGCAAGGCTAGGCAATTCAGGGAAGGCAAGCAAAGAGTAACGGAAGGTAAGCAAGGCAAGGGAAAGCAAGGGAAGGCAAGGGTAACGGAAGGAACGGCACGGCAAGGGGTAACAAGGCTAAGGCACGACAACGCAGGGCTAGGCAATGCACGGCAAGGCAAGGAAAGAGTAACGGAAGGAAAGGAAGGCAAGGCAAAGCCAGGCAAGGCAAGTGTAACAAAAGGCACGCAACGGCAAGGGGAAACAAGGCTAAGGCACGACAACACACGGCTAGGAAATGCACGGCAAGGCAAGGAAAGGGTAACGCAAGGCAAGGCACGGTGAGGCTAGTCAAGGCTAATGCACGACAACGCAAGGCTAGGCAAGGCACGACAATGCAAGGAAAGCTTAAAGCAAAGGAAGGCACGGTCAGGGGGGGTAAGGCTAAGGCACGACAACGCAAGGCTAGGCAATGCACGGAAGGCAAGCAAAGAGTAACGGAAGGTAAGGAAGGCAAGGAAAAGCAAGGAAAGGCAAGGGTAACGGAAGGAACGGCACGGCAAGGGGGAAGAAGTGTAAGGCACGACACCGAACGCTAGGCAATGAACGGCAAGGCAAGGAAAGGGTAAGGCATGGGAAAGCATGGTCAGGCGAGGCAAGGCTAAGGCACGACAACGCAAGGCTAGGCAATGCACGGAAGGCAAGCAAAGAGTAACGGAAGGTAAGGAAGGCAAGGGAAAGCAAGGAAAGTCAAGTGTAACAAAAGGCACGCCACGGCAAGGGGAATCAAGGCTAAGGCACGACAACGCACGGCTAGGCAATGCACGGCAAGGCAAGGAAAGGGTAACGCAAGGCAAGGCACGGTGAGGCTAGGCAAGGCTAATGCACGACAACGCAAGGCTAGGCAATGCACGACAATGCAAGGAAAGCTTAAAGCAAAGGAAGGCACGGTCAGGCGAGATAAGGCTAAGGCACAACAACGCAAGGCTAGGCAATGCACGGAAGGCAAGCAAAGAGTAACGGAAGGTAAGGAAGGCAAGGGAAAGCAAAGAAAGGCAAGTGTAACGGAAGGAACGGCACGGCAAGGGGAAACAAGGCTAAGGCACGACAACGCACGCTAGGCAATGAACGGCAAGGCAAGGAAAGGGTAACGCATGGGAAAGCACGGTCAGGCGAGGCAAGCCTAAGGCATGACAACGCAAGGCTAGGCAATGCACGGAAAGCAAGCAAAGAGTAACGGAACGCAAGGAAGGCAAGGGAAAGCAAGGGAAGGCAAGGGTAACGGAAGGAACGGCACGGCAAAGGGTAACAAGGCTAAGGCACGACAACGCAGGGCTAGGCAATGCACGGCAAGGCAAGGAAAGGGTAACGGAAGGAAAGGAAGGCAAGGCAAAGCCAGGCAAGGCAAGTGTAACAAAAGGCACGCAACGGCAAGGGGAAACAAGGCTAAGGCACGACAACACACGGCTAGGAAATGCACGGCAAGGCAAGGAAAGGGTAACGCAAGGCAAGGCACGGTGAGGCTAGGCAAGGCTAATGCACGACAACGCAAGGCTAGGCAATGCACGACAATGCAAGTAAAGCTTAAAGCAAAGGAAGGCACGGTCAGGCGAGATAAGGCTAAGGCACGACAACGCAAGGCTAGGCAATGCACGGAAGGCAAGCAAAGAGTAACGGAAGGTAAGGAAGGCAAGGGAAAGCAAAGAAAGGCAAGTGTAACGGAAGGAACGGCACGGCAAGGGGAAACAAGGCTAAGGCACGACAAAGCACGCTAGGCAATGCACGGCAAGGCAAGGAAAGGGTAACGCATGGGAAAGCACGGTCAGGCGAGGCAAGGCTAAGGAAAGCCAACGCAAGGCTAGGCAATGCACGGAAAGCAAGCAAGGAGTAACGGAATGCAAGGAAGGAAAGGGAAAGCAAGGGAAGGCAAGGGTAACGGAAGGAACGGCACGGCAAGGGGAAACAAGGCTAAGGCACGACAACGCACGCTAGGCAATGCACGACAAGGCAAGGAAAGGGTAACGCATGGGAAAGCACGGTCAGGCGAGGCAAGGCTAAGGAAAGCCAACGCAAGGCTAGGCAATGCACGGAAAGCAAGCAAGGAGTAACGGAATGCAAGGAAGGAAAGGGAAAGCAAGGGAAGGCAAGGGTAACGGAAGGAACGGCACGGCAAGGGGTAACAAGGCTAAGGCACGACAACACACGGCTAGGAAATGCACGGCAAGGCAAGGAAAGGGTAACGCAGGGGAAGGCACGGTCAGGTGAGGCAAGGATAAGGCACGACAATGCAAGGCTAGGCAATGCACGGCAAGGCAAGGAAAGAGTACCGGAAGGAAAGGAAGGCAAAGCAAAGCCAGGGAAGGCAAGTGTAACAAAAGGCACGCCACGGCAAGGGGAATCAAGGCTAAGGCACGACAACGCACGGCTAGGCAATGCACGGCAAGGCAAGGAAAGGGTAACGCAAGGCAAGGCACGGTGAGGCTAGGCAAGGCTAATGCACGACAACGCAAGGCTAGGCAATGCACGACAATGCAAGGAAAGCTTAAAGCAAAGGAAGGCACGGTCAGGCGAGATAAGGCTAAGGCACGACAACGCAAGGCTAGGCAATGCACGGAAGGCAAGCAAAGAGTAACGGAAGGTAAGGAAGGCAAGGGAAAGCAAAGAAAGGCAAGTGTAACGGAAGGAACGGCACGGCAAGGGGAAACAAGGCTAAGGCACGACAACGCACGCTAGGCAATGCACGGCAAGGCAAGGAAATGGTAACGCATGGGAAAGCACGGTCAGGCGAGGCAAGCCTAAGGCATGACAACGCAAGGCTAGGCAATGCACGGAAAGCAAGCAAAGAGTAACGGAACGCAAGGAAGGCAAGGGAAAGCAAGGGAAGGCAAGGGTAACGGAAGGAACGGCACGGCAAGGGGTAACAAGGCTAAGGCACGACAATGCAGGGCTAGGCAATGCACGGCAAGGCAAGGAAAGAGTAACGGAAGGAAAGGAAGGCAAGGCAAAGCCAGGAAAGGCAAGTGTAACAAAAGGCACGCAACGGCAAGGGGAAACAAGGCTAAGGCACGACAACACACGGCTAGGAAATGCACGGCAAGGCAAGGAAAGGGTAACGCAAGGCAAGGCACGGTGAGGCTAGGCAAGGCTAATGCACGACAACGCAAGGCTAGGCAAGGCACGACAATGCAAGTAAAGCTTAAAGCAAAGGAAGGCACGGTCAGGCGATATAAGGCTAAGGAACGACAACGCAAGGCTAGGCAATGCAGGGAAGGCAAGCAAAGAGTAACGGAAGGTAAGGAAGGCAAGGGAAATCAAGGAAAGGCAATGGTAACGGAAGGAACGGCACGGCAAGGGGAAACAAGTCTAAGGCACGACAACGCACGCTAGGCAATGCACGGCAAGGCAAGGAAAGGGTAACGCATGGGAAAGCACAGTCAGGGGAGGCAAGGCTAAGGCACGACAACGCAAGGCTTGGCAATGCACGGAAGGCAAGCAAAGAGTAACGGAAGGTAAGGAAGGCAAGGGAAAGCAAGGGAAGGCAAGGGTAACGGAAGGAACGGCACGGCAAGGGGAAACAAGGCTAAGGCACGACAACGCACGCTAGGCAATGCACGGGAAGGCAAGGCAAGGGTAACGCAAGGCAAGGCATGGTGAGGCTAGGCAAGGCTAATGCACGACAACGCAAGGCTAAGCAATGCACGACAATGCAAGGAAAGCTTAAAGCAAAGGAAGGCACGGTCAGGCGAGATAAGGCTAAGGCACGACAACGCAAGGCTAGGCAATGCAGGGAAGGGAAGCAAAGAGTAACGGAAGGTAAGCAAGGCAAGGAAAAGCAAGGAAAGGCAAGGGTAACGGAAGGAATTGCACGGCAAGGGGAAACAAGGCTAAGGCACGGCAACGCAGGCTGGGAAATGCTCGGCAAGGCAAGGAAAGGGTAACGCATGGGAAAGCACGTTCAGGCGAGGCAAGGCTAAGGCACGACAACGCAAGGCTAGGCAATGCACGGAAGGCAAGCAAAGAGTAACGGAAGGTAAGGAAGGCAAGGGAAAGCAAAGAAAGGCAAGTGTAACGGAAGGAACTGCACGGCAAGGGGAAACAAGGCTAAGGCACGACAACGCACGGCTAGGCAATGCACGGCAAGGCAAGCAAAGGGTAACGCAAGGCAATGCACGGTGAGGCTAGACAAGGCTAATGCACGAAAACGCAAGGCTAGGCAATGCACGACAATGCAAGGAAAGCTTAAAGCAAAGGAAGGCAAGGTCAGGCGAGATAAGGCAAAGGCACGACAACGCAAGGCTAGGCAATTCAGGGAAGGCAAGCAAAGAGTAACGGAAGGTAAGGAAGGCAAGGAAAAGCAAGGAAAGGCAAGGGTAACGGAAGGAACGGCACGGCAAGGGGGAAGAAGTGTAAGGCACGACACCGAACGCTAGGCAATGAACGGCAAGGCAAGGAAAGGGTAAGGCATGGGAAAGCACGGTCAGGCGAGGCAAGGCTAAGGCACGACAACGCAAGGCTAGGCAATGCACGGAAGGCAAGCAAAGAGTAACGGAAGGTAAGGAAGGCAAGGGAAAGCAAGGAAAGGCAAGTGTAACAAAAGGCACGCCACGGCAAGGGGAATCAAGGCTAAGGCACGACAACGCACGGCTAGGCAATGCACGGCAAGGCAAGGAAAGGGTAACGCAAGGCAAGGCACGGTGAGGCTAGTCAAGGCTAATGCACGACAACGCAAGGCTAGGCAATGCACGACAATGCAAGGAAAGCTTAAAGCAAAGGAAGGCACGGTCAGGCGAGATAAGGCTAAGGCACGACAACGCAAGGCTAGGCAATGCACGGAAGGCAAGCAAAGAGTAACGGAAGGTAAGGAAGGCAAGGGAAAGCAAAGAAAGGCAAGTGTAACGGAAGGAACGGCACGGCAAGGGGAAACAAGGCTAAGGCACGACAACGCACGCTAGGCAATGAACGGCAAGGCAAGGAAAGGGTAACGCATGGGAAAGCACGGTCAGGCGAGGCAAGCCTAAGGCATGACAACGCAAGGCTAGGCAATGCACGGAAAGCAAGCAAAGAGTAACGGAACGCAAGGAAGGCAAGGGAAAGCAAGGGAAGGCAAGGGTAACGGAAGGAACGGCACGGCAAGGGGTAACAAGGCTAAGGCACGACAACGCAGGGCTAGGCAATGCACGGCAAGGCAAGGAAAGAGTAACGGAAGGAAAGGAAGGCAAGGCAAAGCCAGGCAAGGCAAGTGTAACAAAAGGCACGCAACGGCAAGGGGAAACAAGGCTAAGGCACGACAACAAACGGCTAGGAAATGCACGGCAAGGCAAGGAAAGGGTAACGCAAGGCAAGGCACGGTGAGGCTAGGCAAGGCTAATGCACGACAACGCAAGGCTAGGCAATGCACGACAATGCAAGGAAAGCTTAAAGCAAAGGAAGGCAAGGTCAGGCGAGATAAGGCAAAGGCACGACAACGCAAGGCTAGGCAATTCAGGGAAGGCAAGCAAAGAGTAACGGAAGGTAAGGAAGGCAAGGAAAAGCAAGGAAAGGCAAGGGTAACGGAAGGAACGGCCCGGCAAGGGGGAACAAGTCTAAGGCACGACACCGAACGCTAGGCAATGAACGGCAAGGCAAGGAAAGGGTAACGCATGGGAAAGCACGGTCAGGCGAGGCAAGGCTAAGGCACGACAACGGAAGGCTAGGCAATGCACGGAAGGCAAGCAAAGAGTAACGGAAGGTAAGGAAGGCAAGGGAAAGCAAGGAAAGGCAAGTGTAACGGAAGGAACGGCACGGCAAGGGGAAACAAGGCTAAGGCACGACAACGCACGCTAGGCAATGCAGGGCAAGGCAAGGAAAGGGTAACGCATGGGAAAGCACGGTCAGGCGAGGCAAGGCTAAGGCATGACAACGCAAGGCTAGGCAATGCACGGAAAGCAAGCAAAGAGTAAAGGAACGCAAGGAAGGCAAGGGAAAGCAAGGGAAGGCAAGGGTAACGGAAGTAACGGCACGGCAAGGGGTAAGAAGGCTAAGGCACGACAACGCAGGGCTAGGCAATGCACGGCAAGGCAAGGAAAGGGTAACGCAGGGGAAGGCACGGTCAGGTGAGGCAAGGATAAGGCACCACAATGCAAGGCTAGGCAATGCACGGCAAGGCAAGTAAAGAGTAACGGAAGGAAAGAAAGGCAAGGCAAAGCCAGGCAAGGCAAGTGTAACAAAAGGCACGCCACGGCAAGGGGAATCAAGGCTAAGGCACGACAACGCACGGCTAGGCAATGCACGGCAAGGCAAGGAAAGGGTAACGCATGGGAAAGCACGGTCAGGCGAGGCAAGGCTAAGGCATGACAACGCAAGGCTAGGCAATGCACGGAAAGCAAGCAAAGAGCAAAGGAAGGCAAAGAAGGCAAGGGAAAGCAAGGGAAGGCAAGGGTAACGCAAGGCAAGGCACGGTGAGGCAAGGCAAGGCTAATGCACGACAACGCAAGGCTAGGCAATGCACGACAATGCAAGGAAAGCTTAAAGCAAAGGAAGGCACGGTCAGGCGAGATAAGGCTAAGGCACGACAACGCAAGGCTAGGCAATGCACGGAAGGCAAGCAAAGAGTAACGGAAGGTAAGGAAGGCAAGGGAAAGCAAAGAAAGGCAAGTGTAACGGAAGGAACGGCACGGCAAGGGGAAACAAGGCTAAGGCACGACAACGCACGCTAGGCAATGCACGGCAAGGCAAGGAAAGGGTAACGCATGGGAAAGCACGGTCAGGCGAGGCAAACCTAAGGCATGACAACGCAAGGCTAGGCAATGCACGGAAAGCAAGCAAAGAGTAACGGAACGCAAGGAAGGCAAGGGAAAGCAAGGGAAGGCAAGGGTAACGGAAGGAACGGCACGGCAAGGGGTAACAAGGCTAAGGCACGAGAACGCACGCTAGACAATGAACGGCAAGGCAAGGAAAGGGTAACGCATGGGAAAGCACGGTCAGGCGAGGCAAGCCTAAGGCATGACAACGCAAGGCTAGGCAATGCAAGGAAAGCAAGCAAAGAGTAACGGAACGCAAGGAAGGCAAGGGAAAGCAAGGGAAGGCAAGGGTAACGGAAGGAACGGCACGGCAAGGGGTAACAAGGCTAAGGCACGACAACGCAGGGCTAGGCAATGCACGGCAAGGCAAGGAAAGAGTAACGGAAGGAAAGGAAGGCAAGGCAAAGCCAGGCAAGGCAAGTGTAACAAAAGGCACGCCACGGCAAGGGGAAACAAGGCTAAGGCACGACAACCCACGGCTAGGCAATGCACGGCAAGGCAAGGAAAGGGTAACGCAGGGGAAGGCACGGTGAGGCTAGGCAAGGCTAATGCACGACAACGCAAGGCTAGGCAATGCACGACAATGCAAGTAAAGCTTAAAGCAAAGGAAGGCACGGTCAGGCGAGATAAGGCTAAGGCACGACAACGCAAGGCTAGGCAATGCACGGAAGGCAAGCAAAGAGTAACGGAAGGTAAGGAAGGTAAGGGAAAGCAAAGAAAGGCAAGTGTAACGGAAAGAACGGCACGGCAAGGGGAAACAAGGCTAAGGCACGACAACGCGCGCTAGGCAATGCACGGCAAGGCAAGGAAAGGGTAACGCATGGGAAAGCACGGTCAGGCGAGGCAAGGCTAAGGAAAGCCAACGCAAGGCTAGGCAATGCACGGAAAGCAAGCAAGGAGTAACGGAATGCAAGGAAGGAAAGGGAAAGCAAGGGAAGGCAAGGGTAACGGAAGGAACGGCACGGCAAGGGGAAGCAAGGCTAAGGCACGACAACGCACGCTAGGCAATGCACGACAAGGCAAGGAAAGGGTACCGCATGGGAAAGCACGGTCAGGCGAGGCAAGGCTAAGGAAAGCCAACGCAAGGCTAGGCAATGCACGGAAAGCAAGCAAGGAGTAACGGAATGCAAGGAAGGAAAGGGAAAGCAAGGGAAGGCAAGGGTAACGGAAGGAACGGCACGGCAAGGGGTAACAAGGCTAAGGCACGACAACACACGGCTAGGAAATGCACGGAAAGGCAAGGAAAGGGTAACGCAAGGCAAGGCACGGTGAGGCTAGGCAAGGTTAATGCACGACAACGCAAGGCTAGGCAATGCAAGACAATGCAAGGAAAGCTTAAAGCAAAGGAAGGCACGGTCAGGCGAGATAAGGCTAAGGCACGACAACGCAAGGCTAGGCAATTCAGGGAAGGCAAGCAAAGAGTAACGGAAGGTAAGCAAGGCAAGGGAAAGCAAGGGAAGGCAAGGGTAACGGAAGGAACGGCACGGCAAGGGGTAACAAGGCTAAGGCACGACAACGCAGGGCTAGGCAATTCATGGAAAGGCAAGGAAAGGGTAACGCAGGGGAAGGCACGGTCAGGTGAGGCAAGGATAAGGCACGACAATGCAAGGCTAGGCAATGCACGGCAAGGCAAGGAAAGAGTAACGGAAGGAAAGGAAGGCAAGTCAAAGTCAGGAAAGGCAAGTGTAACAAAAGGCACGCAACGGCAAGGGGAAACAAGGCTAATGCACGACAACGCAAGGCTAGGCAATGCACGACAATGCAAGGAAAGCTTAAAGCAAAGGAAGGCACGGTCAGGCGAGGTAAGGCTAAGGCACGACAACGCAAGGCTAGGCAATTCAGGGAAGGCAAGCAAAGAGTAACGGAAGGTAAGCAAGGCAAGGAAAAGGAAGGAAAGGCCAGGGTAACGGAAGGAACGGCACGGCAAGGGGAAACAAGTCTAAGGCACGACACCGAACGCTAGGCAATGAACGGCAAGGCAAGGAAAGGGTAACGCATTTGAAAGCACGGTCAGGCGAGGCAACGCTAAGGGACGACAACGCAAGGCTAGGCAATGCACGGAAGGCAAGCAAAGAGTAACGGAAGGTAAGGAAGGCAAGGGAAAGGATTGAAGGGCAAGTGTAACGGAAGGAACGGCACGGCAAGGGGAAACAAGGCTAAGGCACGACAACGCACGGCTAGGCAATGCACGGAAAGGCAAGGAAAGGGTAACGCATGGGAAAGCACGGTCAGGGGATGCAAGGCTAAGGCATGACAACGCAAGGCTAGGCAATGCACGGAAAGCAAGCAAAGAGTAACGGAACGCAAGGAAGGCAAGGGAAAGCAAGGGAAGGCAAGGGTAACGGAAGGAACGGCAGGGTAAGGGGTAACAAGTCTAAGGCACGGCAACGCAGGGCTAGGCAATGCACGGGAAGGCAAGGAAAGGGTAACGCAGGGGAAGGCACGGTCAGGTGAGGCAAGGATAAGGCACGACAATGCAAGGCTAGGCAATGCACGGCAAGGCAAGGAAAGAGTAACGGAAGGAAAGGAAGGCAAGTCAAAGACAGGAAAGGCAAGTGTAACAAAAGGCACGCCACGGCAAGGGGAAACAAGGCTAAGGCACGACAACGCACGGCTAGGCAATGCACGGCAAGGCAAGGAAAGGGTAACGCAAGGCAATGCACGGTGAGGCTAGGCAAGGTTAATGCACGACAACGCAAGGCTAGGCAATGCACGACATTGCAAGGAAAGCTTAAAGCAAAGGAAGGCACGGTCAGGCGAGATAAGGCTAAAGCACGACAACGCAAGGCTAGGCAATTCAGGGAAGGCAAGCAAAGAGTAACGGAAGGTAAGCAAGGCAAGGAAAAGGAAGGAAAGGCCAGGGTAACGGAAGGAACGGCACGGCAAGGGGAAACAAATCTAAGGCACGACACCGAACGCTAGGCAATGAACGGCAAGGCAAGGAAAGGGTAACGCATTTGAAAGCACGGTCAGGCGAGGCAACGCTAAGGCACGACAACGCAAGGCTAGGCAATGCACGGAAGGCAAGCAAAGAGTAACGGAATGTAAGGAAGGCAAGGGAAAGGAAGGAAAGGCAAGTGTAACGGAAGGAACGGCACGGCAAGGGGAAACAAGGCTAAGGCACGACAACGCACGCTAGGCAATGCACGGCAAGGCAAGGAAAGGGTAACGCATGGGAAAGCACGGTCAGGAGAGGCAAGGCTAAGGCATGACAACGCAAGGCTAGGCAATGCACGGAAAGCAAGCAAAGAGTAAAGGAACGCAAGGAAGGCAAGGGAAAGCAAGGGAAGGCAAGGGTAACGGAAGGAACGGCACGGCAAGGGGTAAGAAGGCTAAGGCACGACAACACACGGCTAGGAAATGCACGGCAAGGCAAGGAAAGGGTAACGCAGGGGAAGGCACGGTCAGGTGAGGCAAGGGTAAGGCACGACAATGCAAGGCTAGGCAATGCACGGGAAGGCAAGGAAAGAGTAACGCAAGGCAAGGCACGGTGAGGCTAGGCAAGGCTAATGCACGACAACGCAAGGCTAGGTAATGCACGACAATGCAAGTAAAGCTTAAAGCAAAGGAAGGCACGGTCAGGCGAGATAAGGCTAAGGCACGACAACGCAAGGCTAGGCAATTCAGGGAAGGCAAGCAAAGAGTAACGGAAGGTAAGGAAGGCAAGGAAAAGCAAGGAAAGGCAAGGGTAACGGAAGGAACGGCACGGCAAGGGGGAAGAAGTGTAAGGCACGACACCGAAAGCTAGGCAATGAACGGCAAGGCAAGGAAAGGGTAAGGCATGGGAAAGCACGGTCAGGCGAGGCAAGGCTAAGGCACGACAACGCAAGGCTAGGCAATGCACGGAAGGCAAGCAAAGAGTAACGGAAGGCAAGGAAGGCAAGGGAAAGCAAGGAAAGGCAAGTGTAACGGAAGGAACGGCACGGCAAGGGGCAACAAGGCTAAGGCACGACAACGCACGCTAGGCAATGCACGGCAAGGCAAGGAAAGGGTAACGCAGGGGAAAGCACGGTCAGGCGAGGCAAGGCTAAGGCACGACAACGCAAGGCTAGGCAATGCACGGAAGGCAAGCAAAGAGTAACGGAAGGTAAGGAAGGCAAGGGAAAGCAAGGGAAGGCAAGGGAAACGGAAGGAACGGCACGGCAAGGGGTAAGAAGGCTAAGGCACGACAACGGAGGGCTAGGCAATGCACGGCAAGGCAAGGAAAGGTTAACGCAGGGGAAGGCACGGTCAGGTGAGGCAAGGATAAGGCACGACAATGCAAGGCTAGGCAATGCACGGCAAGGCAAGTAAAGAGTAACGGAAGGAAAGGAAGGCAAGGCAAAGCCAGGCAAGGGAAGTGTAACAAAAGGCACGCCACGGCAAGGGGAATCAAGGCTAAGGCACGACAACGCACGGCTAGGCAATGCACGGCAAGGCAAGGAAAGTGTAACGCAAGGCAAGGCACGGTGAGGCTAGGCAAGGCTAATGCACGACAACGCAAGGCTAGGCAATGCACGACAATGCAAGGAAAGCTTAAAGCAAAGGAAGGCACGGTCAGGCGAGATAAGGCTAAGCCACGACAACGCAAGGCTAGGCAATGCACGGAAGGCAAGCAAAGAGTAACGGAAGGTAAGGAAGGCAAGGGAAAGCAAAGAAAGGCAAGTGTAACGGAAGGAACGGCACGGCAAAGGGAAACAAGGCTAAGGCACGACAACGCACGCTAGGCAATGAACGGCAAGGCAAGGAAAGGGTAACGCATGGGAAAGCACGGTCAGGCGAGGCAAGCCTAAGGCATGACAACGCAAGGCTAGGCAATGCACGGAAAGCAAGCAAAGAGTAACGGAACGCAAGGAAGGCAAGGGAAAGCAAGGGAAGGCAAGGGTAACGGAAGGAACGGCACGGCAAGGGGTAACAAGGCTAAGGCACGACAACGCAGGGCTAGGCAATGCACGGCAAGGCAAGGAAAGAGTAACGGAAGGAAAGGAAGGCAAGGCAAAGCCAGGCAAGGCAAGTGTAACAAAAGGCACGCAACGGCAAGGGGAAACAAGGCTAAGGCACGACAACACACGGCTAGGAAATGCACGGCAAGGCAAGGAAAGGGTAACGCAAGGCAAGGCACGGTGAGGCTAGGCAAGGCTAATGCACGACAACGCAAGGCTAGGCAATGCACGACAATGCAAGGAAAGCTTAAAGCAAAGGAAGGCACGGTCAGGCGAGATAAGGCTAAGGCACGACAACGCAAGGCTAGGCAATGCACGCTAAGCAATGCACGGCAAGGCAAGGAAAGGGTAACGCATGGGAAAGCACGGTCAGGCGAGGCAAGGCTAAGGAAAGCCAACGCAAGGATAGGCAATGCACGGAAAGCAAGCAAGGAGTAACGGAATGCAAGGAAGGAAAGGGAAAGCAAGGGAAGGCATGGGTAACGGAAGGAACGGCACGGCAAGGGGAAACAAGGCTAAGGCACGACAACGCACGCTAGGCAATGCACGGCAAGGCAAGGAAAGGGTAACGCATGGGAAATCACGGTCAGGCGAGGCAAGGCTAAGGAAAGCCAACGCAAGGCTAGGCAATGCACGGAAAGCAAGCAGGGAGTAACGGAATGCAAGGAAGGAAAGGGAAAGCAAGGGAAGGCAAGGGTAACGGAAGGAACGGCACGGCAAGGGGTAACAAGGCTAAGGCACGACAACGCAGGGCTAGGCAATGCACGGCAAGGCAAGGAAAGAGTAACGGAAGGAAAGGAAGGCAAGGCAAAGCCAGGCAAGGCAAGTGTAACAAAAGGCACGCAACGGCAAGGGGAAACAAGGCTAAGGCACGACAACACACGGCTAGGAAATGCACGGCAAGGAAAGGAAAGGGTAACGCAAGGCAAGGCACGGTGAGGCTAGTCAAGGCTAATGCACGACAACGCAAGGCTAGGCAAGGCACGACAATGCAAGGAAAGCTTAAAGCAAAGGAAGGCACGGTCAGGCGAGATAAGGCTAAGGCACGACAACGCAAGGCTAGGCAATGCACGGAAGGCAAGCAAAGAGTAACGGAAGGTAAGGAAGGCAAGGGAAAGCAAAGAAAGGAAAGTGTAACGGAAGGAACGGCACGGCAAGGGGAAACAAGGCTAAGGCACGACAAGGCACGGCTAGGCAATGCACGGCAAGGCAAGCAAAGGGTAACGCAAGGAAAGGCACGGTGAGGCTAGGCAAGGCTAATGCACGAAAACGCAAGGCTAGGCGATGCACGACAATGCAAGGAAAGAGTAACGGAAGGTAAGGAAGGCAAGGGAAAGCAAGGAAAGGCAATGGCAACGGAAGGAACGGCACGGCAAGGGGAAACAAGGCTAAGGCACGACAACGCAGGGCTAGGCAATGCATGGAAAGGCAAGGAAAGGGTAACGCAGGGGAAGGCACGGTCAGGTGAGGCAAGGATAAGGCACGACAATGCAAGGCTAGTCAATGCACGGCAAGGCAAGGAAAGAGTAACGGAAGGAAAGGAAGGCAAGTCAAAGCCAGGAAAGGCAAGTGTAACAAAAGGCACGCCACGGCAACGGGAAACAAGGCTAAGGCACGACAACGCACGGCTAGGCAATGCACGGCAAGGCAAGGAAAGGGTAACGCAAGGCAAGGCACGGTGAGGCTAGGCAAGGCTAATGCACGACAACGCAAGGCTAGGCAATGCACGACAATGCAAGGAAAGCTTAAAGCAAAGGAAGGCACGGTCAGGCGAGATAAGGCTAAGGCACGACAACGCAAGGCTAGGCAATTCAGGGAAGGCAAGCAAAGAGTAACGGAAGGTAAGCAAGGCAAGGAAAAGGAAGGAAAGGCCAGGGTAACGGAAGGAACGGCACGGCAAGGGGAAACAAGTCTAAGGCACGACACCGAACGCTAGGCAATGAACGGCAAGGCAAGGAAAGCGTAACGCATTTGAAAGCACGGTCAGGCGAGGCAACGCTAAGGCACGACAACGCAAGGCTAGGCAATGCACGGAAGGCAAGCAAAGAGTAACGGAAGGTAAGGAAGGCAAGGGAAAGGATTGAAGGGCAAGTGTAACGGAAGGAACGGCACGGCAAGGGGAAACAAGGCTAAGGCACGACAACGCAGGCTGGGCAATGCACGGCAAGGCAAGGAAAGGGTAACGCATGGGAAAGCACGTTCAGGCGAGGCAAGGCTAAGGCACGACAACGAAGGGTAGGCAATGCACGGAAGGCAAGCAAAGAGTAACGGAAGGTAAGGAAGGCAAGGGAAAGCAAAGAAAGGCAAGTGTAACGGAAGGAACTGCACGGCAAGGGGAAACAAGGCTAAGGCACGACAACGCACGGCTAGGCAATGCACGGCAAGGCAAGCAAAGGGTAACGCAAGGCAATGCACGGTGAGGCTAGACAAGGCTAATGCACGAAAACGCAAGGCTAGGCAATGCACGACAATGCAAGGAAAGCTTAAAGCAAAGGAAGGCAAGGTCAGGCGAGATAAGGCAAAGGCACGACAACGCAAGGCTAGGCAATTCAGGGAAGGCAAGCAAAGAGTAACGGAAGGTAAGGAAGGCAAGGAAAAGCAAGGAAAGGCAAGGGTAACGGAAGGAACGGCCCGGCAAGGGGGAACAAGTCTAAGGCACGACACCGAACGCTAGGCAATGAACGGCAAGGCAAGGAAAGGGTAACGCATGGGAAAGCACGGTCAGGCGAGGCAAGGCTAAGGCACGACAACGGAAGGCTAGGCAATGCACGGAAGGCAAGCAAAGAGTAACGGAAGGTAAGGAAGGCAAGGGAAAGCAAGGAAAGGCAAGTGTAACGGAAGGAACGGCACGGCAAGGGGAAACAAGGCTAAGGCACGACAACGCACGCTAGGCAATGCAGGGCAAGGCAAGGAAAGGGTAACGCATGGGAAAGCACGGTCAGGCGAGGCAAGGCTAAGGCATGACAACGCAAGGCTAGGCAATGCACGGAAAGCAAGCAAAGAGTAAAGGAACGCAAGGAAGGCAAGGGAAAGCAAGGGAAGGCAAGGGTAACGGAAGTAACGGCACGGCAAGGGGTAAGAAGGCTAAGGCACGACAACGCAGGGCTAGGCAATGCACGGCAAGGCAAGGAAAGGGTAACGCAGGGGAAGGCACGGTCAGGTGAGGCAAGGATAAGGCACCACAATGCAAGGCTAGGCAATGCACGGCAAGGCAAGTAAAGAGTAACGGAAGGAAAGAAAGGCAAGGCAAAGCCAGGCAAGGCAAGTGTAACAAAAGGCACGCCACGGCAAGGGGAATCAAGGCTAAGGCACGACAATGCACGGCTAGGCAATGCACGGCAAGGCAAGGAAAGGGTAACGCAAGGCAAGGCACGGTGAGGCTAGGCAAGGCTAATGCACGACAACGCAAGGCTAGGCAATGCACGACAATGCAAGGAAAGCTTAAAGCAAAGGAAGGCACGGTCAGGCGAGATAAGGCTAAGGCACGACAACGTAAGGCTAGGCAATGCACGGAAGGCAAGCAAAGAGTAACGGAAGGTAAGGAAGGCAAGGGAAAGCAAAGAAAGGCAAGTGTAACGGAAGGAACGGCACGGCAAGGGGAAACAAGGCTAAGGCACGACAACGCACGCTAGGCAATGCACGGCAAGGCAAGGAAAGGGTAACGCATGGGAAAGCACGGTCAGGCGAGGCAAACCTAAGGCATGACAACGCAAGGCTAGGCAATGCACGGAAAGCAAGCAAAGAGTAACGGAACGCAAGGAAGGCAAGGGAAAGCAAGGGAAGGCAAGGGTAACGGAAGGAACGGCACGGCAAGGGGTAACAAGGCTAAGGCACGACAACGCACGCTAGACAATGAACGGCAAGGCAAGGAAAGGTTAACGCAGGGGAAGGCACGGTCAGGTGAGGCAAGGATAAGGCACGACAATGCAAGGCTAGGCAATGCACGGCAAGGCAAGTAAAGAGTAACGGAAGGAAAGGAAGGCAAGGCAAAGCCAGGCAAGGGAAGTGTAACAAAAGGCACGCCACGGCAAGGGGAATCAAGGCTAAGGCACGACAACGCACGGCTAGGCAATGCACGGCAAGGCAAGGAAAGTGTAACGCAAGGCAAGGCACGGTGAGGCTAGGCAAGGCTAATGCACGACAACGCAAGGCTAGGCAATGCACGACAATGCAAGGAAAGCTTAAAGCAAAGGAAGGCACGGTCAGGCGAGATAAGGCTAAGCCACGACAACGCAAGGCTAGGCAATGCACGGAAGGCAAGCAAAGAGTAACGGAAGGTAAGGAAGGCAAGGGAAAGCAAAGAAAGGCAAGTGTAACGGAAGGAACGGCACGGCAAAGGGAAACAAGGCTAAGGCACGACAACGCACGCTAGGCAATGAACGGCAAGGCAAGGAAAGGGTAACGCATGGGAAAGCACGGTCAGGCGAGGCAAGCCTAAGGCATGACAACGCAAGGCTAGGCAATGCACGGAAAGCAAGCAAAGAGTAACGGAACGCAAGGAAGGCAAGGGAAAGCAAGGGAAGGCAAGGGTAACGGAAGGAACGGTACGGCAAGGGGTAAAAAGGCTAAGGCACGACAACGCAGGGCTAGGCAATGCACGGCAAGGCAAGGAAAGAGTAACGGAAGGAAAGGAAGGCAAGGCAAAGCCAGGCAAGGCAAGTGTAACAAAAGGCACGCAACGGCAAGGGGAAACAAGGCTAAGGCACGACAACACACGGCTAGGAAATGCACGGCAAGGCAAGGAAAGGGTAACGCAAGGCAAGGCACGGTGAGGCTAGGCAAGGCTAATGCACGACAACGCAAGGCTAGGCAATGCACGACAATGCAAGGAAAGCTTAAAGCAAAGGAAGGCACGGTCAGGCGAGATAAGGCTAAGGCACGACAACGCAAGGCTAGGCAATGCACGCTAAGCAATGCACGGCAAGGCAAGGAAAGGGTAACGCATGGGAAAGCACGGTCAGGCGAGGCAAGGCTAAGGAAAGCCAACGCAAGGATAGGCAATGCACGGAAAGCAAGCAAGGAGTAACGGAATGCAAGGAAGGAAAGGGAAAGCAAGGGAAGGCATGGGTAACGGAAGGAACGGCACGGCAAGGGGAAACAAGGCTAAGGCACGACAACGCACGCTAGGCAATGCACGGCAAGGCAAGGAAAGGGTAACGCATGGGAAATCACGGTCAGGCGAGGCAAGGCTAAGGAAAGCCAACGCAAGGCTAGGCAATGCACGGAAAGCAAGCAGGGAGTAACGGAATGCAAGGAAGGAAAGGGAAAGCAAGGGAAGGCAAGGGTAACGGAAGGAACGGCACGGCAAGGGGTAACAAGGCTAAGGCACGACAACGCAGGGCTAGGCAATGCACGGCAAGGCAAGGAAAGAGTAACGGAAGGAAAGGAAGGCAAGGCAAAGCCAGGCAAGGCAAGTGTAACAAAAGGCACGCAACGGCAAGGGGAAACAAGGCTAAGGCACGACAACACACGGCTAGGAAATGCACGGCAAGGAAAGGAAAGGGTAACGCAAGGCAAGGCACGGTGAGGCTAGTCAAGGCTAATGCACGACAACGCAAGGCTAGGCAAGGCACGACAATGCAAGGAAAGCTTAAAGCAAAGGAAGGCACGGTCAGGCGAGATAAGGCTAAGGCACGACAACGCAAGGCTAGGCAATGCACGGAAGGCAAGCAAAGAGTAACGGAAGGTAAGGAAGGCAAGGGAAAGCAAAGAAAGGAAAGTGTAACGGAAGGAACGGCACGGCAAGGGGAAACAAGGCTAAGGCACGACAAGGCACGGCTAGGCAATGCACGGCAAGGCAAGCAAAGGGTAACGCAAGGAAAGGCACGGTGAGGCTAGGCAAGGCTAATGCACGAAAACGCAAGGCTAGGCGATGCACGACAATGCAAGGAAAGAGTAACGGAAGGTAAGGAAGGCAAGGGAAAGCAAGGAAAGGCAATGGCAACGGAAGGAACGGCACGGCAAGGGGAAACAAGGCTAAGGCACGACAACGCAGGGCTAGGCAATGCATGGAAAGGCAAGGAAAGGGTAACGCAGGGGAAGGCACGGTCAGGTGAGGCAAGGATAAGGCACGACAATGCAAGGCTAGTCAATGCACGGCAAGGCAAGGAAAGAGTAACGGAAGGAAAGGAAGGCAAGTCAAAGCCAGGAAAGGCAAGTGTAACAAAAGGCACGCCACGGCAACGGGAAACAAGGCTAAGGCACGACAACGCACGGCTAGGCAATGCACGGCAAGGCAAGGAAAGGGTAACGCAAGGCAAGGCACGGTGAGGCTAGGCAAGGCTAATGCACGACAACGCAAGGCTAGGCAATGCACGACAATGCAAGGAAAGCTTAAAGCAAAGGAAGGCACGGTCAGGCGAGATAAGGCTAAGGCACGACAACGCAAGGCTAGGCAATTCAGGGAAGGCAAGCAAAGAGTAACGGAAGGTAAGCAAGGCAAGGAAAAGGAAGGAAAGGCCAGGGTAACGGAAGGAACGGCACGGCAAGGGGAAACAAGTCTAAGGCACGACACCGAACGCTAGGCAATGAACGGCAAGGCAAGGAAAGCGTAACGCATTTGAAAGCACGGTCAGGCGAGGCAACGCTAAGGCACGACAACGCAAGGCTAGGCAATGCACGGAAGGCAAGCAAAGAGTAACGGAAGGTAAGGAAGGCAAGGGAAAGGATTGAAGGGCAAGTGTAACGGAAGGAACGGCACGGCAAGGGGAAACAAGGCTAAGGCACGACAACGCAGGCTGGGCAATGCACGGCAAGGCAAGGAAAGGGTAACGCATGGGAAAGCACGTTCAGGCGAGGCAAGGCTAAGGCACGACAACGAAGGGTAGGCAATGCACGGAAGGCAAGCAAAGAGTAACGGAAGGTAAGGAAGGCAAGGGAAAGCAAAGAAAGGCAAGTGTAACGGAAGGAACTGCACGGCAAGGGGAAACAAGGCTAAGGCACGACAACGCACGGCTAGGCAATGCACGGCAAGGCAAGCAAAGGGTAACGCAAGGCAATGCACGGTGAGGCTAGACAAGGCTAATGCACGAAAACGCAAGGCTAGGCAATGCACGACAATGCAAGGAAAGCTTAAAGCAAAGGAAGGCAAGGTCAGGCGAGATAAGGCAAAGGCACGACAACGCAAGGCTAGGCAATTCAGGGAAGGCAAGCAAAGAGTAACGGAAGGTAAGGAAGGCAAGGAAAAGCAAGGAAAGGCAAGGGTAACGGAAGGAACGGCCCGGCAAGGGGGAACAAGTCTAAGGCACGACACCGAACGCTAGGCAATGAACGGCAAGGCAAGGAAAGGGTAACGCATGGGAAAGCACGGTCAGGCGAGGCAAGGCTAAGGCACGACAACGCAAGGCTAGGCAATGCACGGAAGGCAAGCAAAGAGTAACGGAAGGTAAGGAAGGCAAGGGAAAGCAAGGAAAGGCAAGTGTAACGGAAGGAACGGCACGGCAAGGGGAAACAAGGCTAAGGCACGACAACGCACGCTAGGCAATGCAGGGCAAGGCAAGGAAAGGGTAACGCATGGGAAAGCACGGTCAGGCGAGGCAAGGCTAAGGCATGACAACGCAAGGCTAGGCAATGCACGGAAAGCAAGCAAAGAGTAAAGGAACGCAAGGAAGGCAAGGGAAAGCAAGGGAAGGCAAGGGTAACGGAAGTAACGGCACGGCAAGGGGTAAGAAGGCTAAGGCACGACAACGCAGGGCTAGGCAATGCACGGCAAGGCAAGGAAAGGGTAACGCAGGGGAAGGCACGGTCAGGTGAGGCAAGGATAAGGCACCACAATGCAAGGCTAGGCAATGCACGGCAAGGCAAGTAAAGAGTAACGGAAGGAAAGAAAGGCAAGGCAAAGCCAGGCAAGGCAAGTGTAACAAAAGGCACGCCACGGCAAGGGGAATCAAGGCTAAGGCACGACAACGCACGGCTAGGCAATGCACGGCAAGGCAAGGAAAGGGTAACGCAAGGCAAGGCACGGTGAGGCTAGGCAAGGCTAATGCACGACAACGCAAGGCTAGGCAATGCACGACAATGCAAGGAAAGCTTAAAGCAAAGGAAGGCACGGTCAGGCGAGATAAGGCTAAGGCACGACAACGCAAGGCTAGGCAATGCACGGAAGGCAAGCAAAGAGTAACGGAAGGTAAGGAAGGCAAGGGAAAGCAAAGAAAGGCAAGTGTAACGGAAGGAACGGCACGGCAAGGGGAAACAAGGCTAAGGCACGACAACGCACGCTAGGCAATGCACGGCAAGGCAAGGAAAGGGTAACGCATGGGAAAGCACGGTCAGGCGAGGCAAACCTAAGGCATGACAACGCAAGGCTAGGCAATGCACGGAAAGCAAGCAAAGAGTAACGGAACGCAAGGAAGGCAAGGGAAAGCAAGGGAAGGCAAGGGTAACGGAAGGAACGGCACGGCAAGGGGTAACAAGGCTAAGGCACGACAACGCACGCTAGACAATGAACGGCAAGGCAAGGAAAGGGTAACGCATGGGAAAGCACGGTCAGGCGAGGCAAGCCTAAGGCATGACAACGCAAGGCTAGGCAATGCACGGAAAGCAAGCAAAGAGTAACGGAACGCAAGGAAGGCAAGGGAAAGCAAGGGAAGGCAAGGGTAACGGAAGGAACGGCACGGCAAGGGGTAACAAGGCTAAGGCACGACAACGCAGGGCTAGGCAATGCACGGCAAGGCAAGGAAAGAGTAACGGAAGGAAAGGAAGGCAAGGCAAAGCCAGGCAAGGCAAGTGTAACAAAAGGCACGCCACGGCAAGGGGAAACAAGGCTAAGGCACGACAACCCACGGCTAGGCAATGCACGGCAAGGCAAGGAAAGGGTAACGCAGGGGAAGGCACGGTGAGGCTAGGCAAGGCTAATGCACGACAACGCAAGGCTAGGCAATGCACGACAATGCAAGTAAAGCTTAAAGCAAAGGAAGGCACGGTCAGGCGAGATAAGGCTAAGGCACGACAACGCAAGGCTAGGCAATGCACGGAAGGCAAGCAAAGAGTAACGGAAGGTAAGGAAGGTAAGGGAAAGCAAAGAAAGGCAAGTGTAACGGAAAGAACGGCACGGCAAGGGGAAACAAGGCTAAGGCACGACAACGCGCGCTAGGCAATGCACGGCAAGGCAAGGAAAGGGTAACGCATGGGAAAGCACGGTCAGGCGAGGCAAGGCTAAGGAAAGCCAACGCAAGGCTAGGCAATGCACGGAAAGCAAGCAAGGAGTAACGGAATGCAAGGAAGGAAAGGGAAAGCAAGGGAAGGCAAGGGTAACGGAAGGAACGGCACGGCAAGGGGAAACAAGGCTAAGGCACGACAACGCACGCTAGGCAATGCACGACAAGGCAAGGAAAGGGTACCGCATGGGAAAGCACGGTCAGGCGAGGCAAGGCTAAGGAAAGCCAACGCAAGGCTAGGCAATGCACGGAAAGCAAGCAAGGAGTAACGGAATGCAAGGAAGGAAAGGGAAAGCAAGGGAAGGCAAGGGTAACGGAAGGAACGGCACGGCAAGGGGTAACAAGGCTAAGGCACGACAACACACGGCTAGGAAATGCACGGAAAGGCAAGGAAAGGGTAACGCAAGGCAAGGCACGGTGAGGCTAGGCAAGGTTAATGCACGACAACGCAAGGCTAGGCAATGCAAGACAATGCAAGGAAAGCTTAAAGCAAAGGAAGGCACGGTCAGGCGAGATAAGGCTAAGGCACGACAACGCAAGGCTAGGCAATTCAGGGAAGGCAAGCAAAGAGTAACGGAAGGTAAGCAAGGCAAGGGAAAGCAAGGGAAGGCAAGGGTAACGGAAGGAACGGCACGGCAAGGGGTAACAAGGCTAAGGCACGACAACGCAGGGCTAGGCAATGCATGGAAAGGCAAGGAAAGGGTAACGCAGGGGAAGGCACGGTCAGGTGAGGCAAGGATAAGGCACGACAATGCAAGGCTAGGCAATGCACGGCAAGGCAAGGAAAGAGTAACGGAAGGAAAGGAAGGCAAGTCAAAGTCAGGAAAGGCAAGTGTAACAAAAGGCACGCAACGGCAAGGGGAAACAAGGCTAATGCACGACAACGCAAGGCTAGGCAATGCACGACAATGCAAGGAAAGCTTAAAGCAAAGGAAGGCACGGTCAGGCGAGATAAGGCTAAGGCACGACAACGCAAGGCTAGGCAATTCAGGGAAGGCAAGCAAAGAGTAACGGAAGGTAAGCAAGGCAAGGAAAAGGAAGGAAAGGCCAGGGTAACGGAAGGAACGGCACGGCAAGGGGAAACAAGTCTAAGGCACGACACCGAACGCTAGGCAATGAACGGCAAGGCAAGGAAAGGGTAACGCATTTGAAAGCACGGTCAGGCGAGGCAACGCTAAGGGACGACAACGCAAGGCTAGGCAATGCACGGAAGGCAAGCAAAGAGTAACGGAATGTAAGGAAGGCAAGGGAAAGGAAGGAAAGGCAAGTGTAACGGAAGGAACGGCACGGCAAGGGGAAACAAGGCTAAGGCACGACAACGCACGCTAGGCAATGCACGGCAAGGCAAGGAAAGGGTAACGCATGGGAAAGCACGGTCAGGAGAGGCAAGGCTAAGGCATGACAACGCAAGGCTAGGCAATGCACGGAAAGCAAGCAAAGAGTAAAGGAACGCAAGGAAGGCAAGGGAAAGCAAGGGAAGGCAAGGGTAACGGAAGGAACGGCACGGCAAGGGGTAAGAAGGCTAAGGCACGACAACACACGGCTAGGAAATGCACGGCAAGGCAAGGAAAGGGTAACGCAGGGGAAGGCACGGTCAGGTGAGGCAAGGGTAAGGCACGACAATGCAAGGCTAGGCAATGCACGGGAAGGCAAGGAAAGAGTAACGCAAGGCAAGGCACGGTGAGGCTAGGCAAGGCTAATGCACGACAACGCAAGGCTAAGCAATGCACGACAATGCAAGGAAAGCTTAAAGCAAAGGAAGGCACGGTCAGGCGAGATAAGTCTAAGGCACGACAACGCAAGGCTAGGCAATTCAGGGAAGGCAAGCAAAGAGTAACGGAAGGTAAGGAAGGCAAGGAAAAGCAAGGAAAGGCAAGGGTAACGGAAGGAACGGCACGGCAAGGGGGAAGAAGTGTAAGGCACGACACCGAACGCTAGGCAATGAACGGCAAGGCAAGGAAAGGGTAAGGCATGGGAAAGCACGGTCAGGCGAGGCAAGGCTAAGGCACGACAACGCAAGGCTAGGCAATGCACGGAAGGCAAGCAAAGAGTAACGGAAGGTAAGGAAGGCAAGGGAAAGCAAGGAAAGGCAAGTGTAACGGAAGGAACGGCACGGCAAGGGGAAACAAGGCTAAGGCACGACAACGCACGGCTAGGCAATGCACGGCAAGGCACGGAAAGGGTAACGCATGGGAAGGCACGGTCAGGCGAGGCAAGGCTAAGGCACGACAACGCAAGGCTAGGCAATGCACGGAAGGCAAGCAAAGAGTAACGGAAGGCAAGGAAGGCAAGGGAAAGCAAGGGAAGGCAAGGGAAACGGAAGGAACGGCACGGCAAGGGGTAAGAAGGCTAAGGCACGACAACGCAGGGCTAGGCAATGCACGGCAAGGCAAGGAAAGGTTAACGCAGGGGAAGGCACGGTCAGGTGAGGCAAGGATAAGGCACGACAATGCAAGGCTAGGCAATGCACGGCAAGGCAAGTAAAGAGTAACGGAAGGAAAGGAAGGCAAGGCAAAGCCAGGCAAGGCAAGTGTAACAAAAGGCACGCCACGGCAAGGGGAATCAAGGCTAAGGCACGACAACGCACGGCTAGGCAATGCACGGCAAGGCAAGGAAAGTGTAACGCAAGGCAAGGCACGGTGAGGCTAGGCAAGGCTAATGCACGACAACGCAAGGCTAGGCAATGCACGACAATGCAAGGAAAGCTTAAAGCAAAGGAAGGCACGGTCAGGCGAGATAAGGCTAAGCCACGACAACGCAAGGCTAGGCAATGCACGCTAAGCAATGCACGGCAAGGCAAGGAAAGGGTAACGCATGGGAAAGCACGGTCAGGCGAGGCAAGGCTAAGGAAAGCCAACGCAAGGATAGGCAATGCACGGAAAGCAAGCAAGGAGTAACGGAATGCAAGGAAGGAAAGGGAAAGCAAGGGAAGGCATGGGTAACGGAAGGAACGGCACGGCAAGGGGAAACAAGGCTAAGGCACGACAACGCACGCTAGGCAATGCACGGCAAGGCAAGGAAAGGGTAACGCATGGGAAATCACGGTCAGGCGAGGCAAGGCTAAGGAAAGCCAACGCAAGGCTAGGCAATGCACGGAAAGCAAGCAGGGAGTAACGGAATGCAAGGAAGGAAAGGGAAAGCAAGGGAAGGCAAGGGTAACGGAAGGAACGGCACGGCAAGGGGTAACAAGGCTAAGGCACGACAACGCAGGGCTAGGCAATGCACGGCAAGGCAAGGAAAGAGTAACGGAAGGAAAGGAAGGCAAGGCAAAGCCAGGCAAGGCAAGTGTAACAAAAGGCACGCAACGGCAAGGGGAAACAAGGCTAAGGCACGACAACACACGGCTAGGAAATGCACGGCAAGGCAAGGAAAGGGTAACGCAAGGCAAGGCACGGTGAGGCTAGTCAAGGCTAATGCACGACAACGCAAGGCTAGGCAAGGCACGACAATGCAAGGAAAGCTTAAAGCAAAGGAAGGCACGGTCAGGCGAGATAAGGCTAAGGCACGACAACGCAAGGCTAGGCAATGCACGGAAGGCAAGCAAAGAGTAACGGAAGGTAAGCAAGGCAAGGAAAAGGAAGGAAAGGCCAGGGTAACGGAAGGAACGGCACGGCAAGGGGAAACAAGTCTAAGGCACGACACCGAACGCTAGGCAATGAACGGCAAGGCAAGGAAAGCGTAACGCATTTGAAAGCACGGTCAGGCGAGGCAACGCTAAGGCACGACAACGCAAGGCTAGGCAATGCACGGAAGGCAAGCAAAGAGTAACGGAAGGTAAGGAAGGCAAGGGAAAGGATTGAAGGGCAAGTGTAACGGAAGGAACGGCACGGCAAGGGGAAACAAGGCTAAGGCACGACAACGCAGGCTGGGCAATGCACGGCAAGGCAAGGAAAGGGTAACGCATGGGAAAGCACGTTCAGGCGAGGCAAGGCTAAGGCACGACAACGAAGGGTAGGCAATGCACGGAAGGCAAGCAAAGAGTAACGGAAGGTAAGGAAGGCAAGGGAAAGCAAGGAAAGGCAAGTGTAACGGAAGGAACGGCACGGCAAGGGGAAACAAGGCTAAGGCACGACAACGCACGCTAGGCAATGCAGGGCAAGGCAAGGAAAGGGTAACGCATGGGAAAGCACGGTCAGGCGAGGCAAGGCTAAGGCATGACAACGCAAGGCTAGGCAATGCACGGAAAGCAAGCAAAGAGTAAAGGAACGCAAGGAAGGCAAGGGAAAGCAAGGGAAGGCAAGGGTAACGGAAGTAACGGCACGGCAAGGGGTAAGAAGGCTAAGGCACGACAACGCAGGGCTAGGCAATGCACGGCAAGGCAAGGAAAGGGTAACGCAGGGGAAGGCACGGTCAGGTGAGGCAAGGATAAGGCACCACAATGCAAGGCTAGGCAATGCACGGCAAGGCAAGTAAAGAGTAACGGAAGGAAAGAAAGGCAAGGCAAAGCCAGGCAAGGCAAGTGTAACAAAAGGCACGCCACGGCAAGGGGAATCAAGGCTAAGGCACGACAACGCACGGCTAGGCAATGCACGGCAAGGCAAGGAAAGGGTAACGCAAGGCAAGGCACGGTGAGGCTAGGCAAGGCTAATGCACGACAACGCAAGGCTAGGCAATGCACGACAATGCAAGGAAAGCTTAAAGCAAAGGAAGGCACGGTCAGGCGAGATAAGGCTAAGGCACGACAACGCAAGGCTAGGCAATGCACGGAAGGCAAGCAAAGAGTAACGGAAGGTAAGGAAGGCAAGGGAAAGCAAAGAAAGGCAAGTGTAACGGAAGGAACGGCACGGCAAGGGGAAACAAGGCTAAGGCACGACAACGCACGCTAGGCAATGCACGGCAAGGCAAGGAAAGGGTAACGCATGGGAAAGCACGGTCAGGCGAGGCAAACCTAAGGCATGACAACGCAAGGCTAGGCAATGCACGGAAAGCAAGCAAAGAGTAGCGGAACGCAAGGAAGGCAAGGGAAAGCAAGGGAAGGCAAGGGTAACGGAAGGAACGGCACGGCAAGGGGTAACAAGGCTAAGGCACGACAACGCACGCTAGACAATGAACGGCAAGGCAAGGAAAGGGTAACGCATGGGAAAGCACGGTCAGGCGAGGCAAGCCTAAGGCATGACAACGCAAGACTAGGCAATGCACGGAAAGCAAGCAAAGAGTAACGGAACGCAAGGAAGGCAAGGGAAAGCAAGGGAAGGCAAGGGTAACGGAAGGAACGGCACGGCAAGGGGTAACAAGGCTAAGGCACGACAACGCAGGGCTAGGCAATGCACGGCAAGGCAAGGAAAGAGTAACGGAAGGAAAGGAAGGCAAGGCAAAGCCAGGCAAGGCAAGTGTAACAAAAGGCACGCAACGGCAAGGGGAAACAAGGCTAAGGCACGACAACCCACGGCTAGGAAATGCACGGCAAGGCAAGGAAAGGGTAACGCAGGGGAAGGCACGGTGAGGCTAGGCAAGGCTAATGCACGAAAACGCAAGGCTAGGCAATGCACGACAATGCAAGTAAAGCTTAAAGCAAAGGAAGGCACGGTCAGGCGAGATAAGGCTAAGGCACGACAACGCAAGGCTAGGCAATGCACGGAAGGCAAGCAAAGAGTAACGGAAGGTAAGGAAGGTAAGGGAAAGCAAAGAAAGGCAAGTGTAACGGAAAGAACGGCACGGCAAGGGGAAACAAGGCTAAGGCACGACAACGCGCGCTAGGCAATGCACGGCAAGGCAAGGAAAGGGTAACGCATGGGAAAGCACGGTCAGGCGAGGCAAGGCTAAGGAAAGCCAACGCAAGGCTAGGCAATGCACGGAAAGCAAGCAAGGAGTAACGGAATGCAAGGAAGGAAAGGGAAAGCAAGGGAAGGCAAGGGTAACGGAAGGAACGGCACGGCAAGGGGAAACAAGGCTAAGGCACGACAACGCACGCTAGGCAATGCACGACAAGGCAAGGAAAGGGTACCGCATGGGAAAGCACGGTCAGGCGAGGCAAGGCTAAGGAAAGCCAACGCAAGGCTAGGCAATGCACGGAAAGCAAGCAAGGAGTAACGGAATGCAAGGAAGGAAAGGGAAAGCAAGGGAAGGCAAGGGTAACGGAAGGAACGGCACGGCAAGGGGTAACAAGGCTAAGGCACGACAACACACGGCTAGGAAATGCACGGAAAGGCAAGGAAAGGGTAACGCAAGGCAAGGCACGGTGAGGCTAGGCAAGGTTAATGCACGACAACGCAAGGCTAGGCAATGCAAGACAATGCAAGGAAAGCTTAAAGCAAAGGAAGGCACGGTCAGGCGAGATAAGGCTAAGGCACGACAACGCAAGGCTAGGCAATTCAGGGAAGGCAAGCAAAGAGTAACGGAAGGTAAGCAAGGCAAGGGAAAGCAAGGGAAGGCAAGGGTAACGGAAGGAACGGCACGGCAAGGGGTAACAAGGCTAAGGCACGACAACGCAGGGCTAGGCAATGCATGGAAAGGCAAGGAAAGGGTAACGCAGGGGAAGGCACGGTCAGGTGAGGCAAGGATAAGGCACGACAATGCAAGGCTAGGCAATGCACGGCAAGGCAAGGAAAGAGTAACGGAAGGAAAGGAAGGCAAGTCAAAGTCAGGAAAGGCAAGTGTAACAAAAGGCACGCAACGGCAAGGGGAAACAAGGCTAATGCACGACAACGCAAGGCTAGGCAATGCACGACAATGCAAGGAAAGCTTAAAGCAAAGGAAGGCACGGTCAGGCGAGATAAGGCTAAGGCACGACGACGCAAGGCTAGGCAATTCAGGGAAGGCAAGCAAAGAGTAACGGAAGGTAAGCAAGGCAAGGAAAAGGAAGGAAAGGCCAGGGTAACGGAAGGAACGGCACGGCAAGGGGAAACAAGTCTAAGGCACGACACCGAACGCTAGGCAATGAACGGCAAGGCAAGGAAAGGGTAACGCATTTGAAAGCACGGTCAGGCGAGGCAACGCTAAGGGACGACAACGCAAGGCTAGGCAATGCACGGAAGGCAAGCAAAGAGTAACGGAAGGTAAGGAAGGCAAGGGAAAGGATTGAAGGGCAAGTGTAACGGAAGGAACGGCACGGCAAGGGGAAACAAGGCTAAGGCACGACAACGCACGGCTAGGCAATGCACGGAAAGGCAAGGAAAGGGTAACGCAAGGCAAGGCACGGTGAGGCTAGGCAAGGTTAATGCACGACAACGCAAGGCTAGGCAATGCACGACATTGCAAGGAAAGCTTAAAGCAAAGGAAGGCACGGTCAGGCGAGATAAGGCTAAAGCACGACAACGCAAGGCTAGGCAATTCAGGGAAGGCAAGCAAAGAGTAACGGAAGGTAAGCAAGGCAAGGAAAAGGAAGGAAAGGCCAGGGTAACGGAAGGAACGGCACGGCAAGGGGAAACAAATCTAAGGCACGACACCGAACGCTAGGCAATGAACGGCAAGGCAAGGAAAGGGTAACGCATTTGAAAGCACGGTCAGGCGAGGCAACGCTAAGGCACGACAACGCAAGGCTAGGCAATGCACGGAAGGCAAGCAAAGAGTAACGGAATGTAAGGAAGGCAAGGGAAAGGAAGGAAAGGCAAGTGTAACGGAAGGAACGGCACGGCAAGGGGAAACAAGGCTAAGGCACGACAACGCACGCTAGGCAATGCACGGCAAGGCAAGGAAAGGGTAACGCATGGGAAAGCACGGTCAGGAGAGGCAAGGCTAAGGCATGACAACGCAAGGCTAGGCAATGCACGGAAAGCAAGCAAAGAGTAAAGGAACGCAAGGAAGGCAAGGGAAAGCAAGGGAAGGCAAGGGTAACGGAAGGAACGGCACGGCAAGGGGTAAGAAGGCTAAGGCACGACAACACACGGCTAGGAAATGCACGGCAAGGCAAGGAAAGGGTAACGCAGGGGAAGGCACGGTCAGGTGAGGCAAGGGTAAGGCACGACAATGCAAGGCTAGGCAATGCACGGGAAGGCAAGGAAAGAGTAACGCAAGGCAAGGCACGGTGAGGCTAGGCAAGGCTAATGCACGACAACGCAAGGCTAGGCAATGCACGACAATGCAAGTAAAGCTTAAAGCAAAGGAAGGCACGGTCAGGCGAGATAAGTCTAAGGCACGACAACGCAAGGCTAGGCAATTCAGGGAAGGCAAGCAAAGAGTAACGGAAGGTAAGGAAGGCAAGGAAAAGCAAGGAAAGGCAAGGGTAACGGAAGGAACGGCACGGCAAGGGGGAAGAAGTGTAAGGCACGACACCGAAAGCTAGGCAATGAACGGCAAGGCAAGGAAAGGGTAAGGCATGGGAAAGCACGGTCAGGCGAGGCAAGGCTAAGGCACGACAACGCAAGGCTAGGCAATGCACGGAAGGCAAGCAAAGAGTAACGGAAGGTAAGGAAGGCAAGGGAAAGCAAGGAAAGGCAAGTGTAACGGAAGGAACGGCACGGCAAGGGGCAACAAGGCTAAGGCACGACAACGCACGCTAGGCAATGCACGGCAAGGCAAGGAAAGGGTAACGCATGGGAAAGCACGGTCAGGCGAGGCAAGGCTAAGGCACGACAACGCAAGGCTAGGCAATGCACGGAAGGCAAGCAAAGAGTAACGGAAGGTAAGGAAGGCAAGGGAAAGCAAGGGAAGGCAAGGGAAACGGAAGGAACGGCACGGCAAGGGGTAAGAAGGCTAAGGCACGACAACGGAGGGCTAGGCAATGCACGGCAAGGCAAGGAAAGGGTAACGCAGGGGAAGGCACGGTCAGGTGAGGCAAGGATAAGGCACGACAATGCAAGGCTAGGCAATGCACGGCAAGGCAAGTAAAGAGTAACGGAAGGAAAGGAAGGCAAGGCAAAGCCAGGCAAGGGAAGTGTAACAAAAGGCACGCCACGGCAAGGGGAATCAAGGCTAAGGCACGACAACGCACGGCTAGGCAATGCACGGCAAGGCAAGGAAAGTGTAACGCAAGGCAAGGCACGGTGAGGCTAGGCAAGGCTAATGCACGACAACGCAAGGCTAGGCAATGCACGACAATGCAAGGAAAGCTTAAAGCAAAGGAAGGCACGGTCAGGCGAGATAAGGCTAAGCCACGACAACGCAAGGCTAGGCAATGCACGGAAGGCAAGCAAAGAGTAACGGAAGGTAAGGAAGGCAAGGGAAAGCAAAGAAAGGCAAGTGTAACGGAAGGAACGGCACGGCAAAGGGAAACAAGGCTAAGGCACGACAACGCACGCTAGGCAATGAACGGCAAGGCAAGGAAAGGGTAACGCATGGGAAAGCACGGTCAGGCGAGGCAAGCCTAAGGCATGACAACGCAAGGCTAGGCAATGCACGGAAAGCAAGCAAAGAGTAACGGAACGCAAGGAAGGCAAGGGAAAGCAAGGGAAGGCAAGGGTAACGGAAGGAACGGCACCGCAAGGGGTAACAAGGCTAAGGCACGACAACGCAGGGCTAGGCAATGCACGGCAAGGCAAGGAAAGAGTAACGGAAGGAAAGGAAGGCAAGGCAAAGCCAGGCAAGGCAAGTGTAACAAAAGGCACGCAACGGCAAGGGGAAACAAGGCTAAGGCACGACAACACACGGCTAGGAAATGCACGGCAAGGCAAGGAAAGGGTAACGCAAGGCAAGGCACGGTGAGGCTAGGCAAGGCTAATGCACGACAACGCAAGGCTAGGCAATGCACGACAATGCAAGGAAAGGGTAACGCAAGGCAAGGCACGGTCAGGCGAGGCAAGGCTAAGCCACGACAACGCAAGGCTAGGGAATGCACGCTAAGCAATGCACGGCAAGGCAAGGAAAGGGTAACGCATGGGAAAGCACGGTCAGGCGAGGCAAGGCTAAGGAAAGCCAACGCAAGGATAGGCAATGCACGGAAAGCAAGCAAGGAGTAACGGAATGCAAGGAAGGAAAGGGAAAGCAAGGGAAGGCATGGGTAACGGAAGGAACGGCACGGCAAGGGGAAACAAGCCTAAGGCACGACAACGCACGCTAGGCAATGCACGGCAAGGCAAGGAAAGGGTAACGCATGGGAAAGCACGGTCAGGCGAGGCAAGGCAAGGAAAGCCAACGCAAGGCTAGGCAATGCACGGAAAGCAAGCAAGGAGTAACGGAATGCAAGGAAGGAAAGGGAAAGCAAGGGAAGGCAAGGGTAACGAAAGGAACGGCACGGCAAGGGGTAACAAGGCTAAGGCACGACAACAAACGGCTAGGAAATGCACGGCAAGGCAAGGAAAGTGTAACGCAAGGCAAGGCACGGTGAGGCTAGGCAAGGTTAATGCACGACAACGCAAGGCTAGGCAATGCACGACAATGCAAGGAAAGCTTAAAGCAAAGGAAGGCACGGTCAGGCGAGATAAGGCTAAGGCACGACAACGCAACGCTAGGCAATTCAGGGAAGGCAAGCAAAGAGTAACGGAAGGTAAGCAAGGCAAGGAAAAGGAAGGAAAGGCCAGGGTAACGGAAGGAACGGCACGGCAAGGGGAAACAAGTCTAAGGCACGACACCGAACGCTAGGCAATGAACGGCAAGGCAAGTAAAGGGTATCGCATTTGAAAGCACGGTCAGGCGAGGCAACGCTAAGGCACGACAACGCAAGGCTAGGCAATGCACGGAAGGCAAGCAAAGAGTAACGGAAGGTAAGGAAGGCAAGGGAAAGGATTGAAGGGCAAGTGTAACGGAAGGAACGGCACGGCAAGGGGAAACAAGGCTAAGGCACGACAACGCACGGCTAGGCAATGCACGGAAAGGCAAGGAAAGGGTAACGCATGGGAAAGCACGGTCAGGCGATGCAAGGCTAAGGCATGACAACGCAAGGCTAGGCAATGCACTGAAAGCCAGCAAAGAGTAACGGAACGCAAGGAAGGCAAGGGAAAGCAAGGGAAGGCAAGGGTAACGGAAGCAACGGCACGGTAAGGGGTAACAAGTCTAAGGCACGGCAACGCAGGGCTAGGCAATGCACGGCAAGGCAAGGAAAGGGTAACGCAGGGGAAGGCACGGTCAGGTGAGGCAAGGATAAGGCACGACAATGCAAGGCTAGGCAATGCACGGCAAGGCAAGGAAAGGGTAACGCAAGGCAAGGCACGGTGAGGCTAGGCAAGGCTAATGCACGACAACGCAAGGCTAGGCAATGCACGACAATGCAAGGAAAGCTTAAAGCAAAGGAAGGCACGGTCAGGCGAGATAAGGCTAAGGCACGACAACGCAAGGCTAGGCAATGCAGGGAAGGGAAGCAAAGAGTAACGGAAGGTAAGCAAGGCAAGGAAAAGCAAGGAAAGGCAAGGGTAACGGAAGGAATTGCACGGCAAGAGGAAACAAGGCTAAGGCACGGCAACGCAGGCTGGGCAAAGCACGGCAAGGCAAGGAAAGGGTAACGGAAGGTAAGGAAGGCAAGGAAAAGCAAGGAAAGGCAAGGGTAACGGAAGGAACGGCACGGCAAGGGGGAACAAGTCTAAGGCACGACACCGAACGCTAGGCAATGGACGGCAAGGCAAGGAAAGGGTAACGCATGGGAAAGCACGGTCAGGCGAGGCAAGGCTAAGGCACGACAACGGAATTCTAGGCAATGCACGGAAGGCAAGCAAAGAGTAACGGAAGGTAAGGAAGGCAAGGGAAAGCAAGGAAAGGCAATGGTAACGGAAGGAACGGCACGGCAAGGGGAAACAAGGCTAAGGCACGACAACGCACGCTGGGCAATGCACGGCAAGCCAAGGAAAGGGTAACGCATGGGAAAGCACGGTCAGGCGAGGCAAGGCTAAGGCATGACAACACAAGGCTAGGCAATGCACGGAAAGCAAGCAAAGAGTAAAGGAACGCAAGGAAGGCAAGGGAAAGCAAGGGAAGGCAAGGGTAACGGAAGGAACGGCACGGCAAGGGGTAAGAAGGCTAAGGCACGACAACGCAGGGCTAGGCAATGCACGGCAAGGCAAGGAAAGGGTAACGCAGGGGAAGGCACGGTCAGGTGAGGCAAGGATAAGGCACGACAATGCAAGGCTAGGCAATGCACGGCAAGGCAAGTAAAGAGTAACGGAAGGAAAGAAAGGCAAGGCAAAGCCAGGCAAGGCAAGTGTAACAAAAGGCACGCCACGGCAAGGGGAATCAAGGCTAAGGCACGACAACGCACGGCTAGGCAATGCACGGCAAGGCAAGGAAAGGGTAACGCAAGGCAAGGCACGGTGAGGCTAGGCAAGGCTAATGCACGACAACGCAAGGCTAGGCAATGCACGACAATGCAAGGAAAGCTTAAAGCAAAGGAAGGCACGGTCAGGCGAGATAAGGCTAAGGCACGACAACGCAAGGCTAGGCAATGCACGGAAGGCAAGCAAAGAGTAACGGAAGGTAAGGAAGGCAAGGGAAAGCAAAGAAAGGCAAGTGTAACGGAAGGAACGGCACGGCAAGGGGAAACAAGGCTAAGGCACGACAACGCACGCTAGGCAATGCACGGCAAGGCAAGGAAAGGGTAACGCATGGGAAAGCACGGTCAGGCGAGGCAAGCCTAAGGCATGACAACGTAAGGCTAGGCAATGCACGGAAAGCAAGCAAAGAGTAACGGAATGCAAGGAAGGCAAGGGAAAGCAAGGGAAGGCAAGGGTAACGGAAGGAACGGCACGGCAAGGGGTAACAAGGCTAAGGCACGACAATGCAGGGCTAGGCAATGCACGGCAAGGCAAGGAAAGAGTAACGGAAGGAAAGGAAGGCAAGGCAAAGCCAGGCAAGGCAAGTGTAACAAAAGGCACGCAACGGCAAGGGGAAACAAGGCGAAGGCACGACAACACACGGCTAGGAAATGCACGGCAAGGCAAGGAAAGGGTAACGCAAGGCAAGGCACGGTGAGGCTAGGCAAGGCTAATGCACGACAACGCAAGGCTAGGCAAGGCACGACAATGCAAGTAAAGCTTAAAGCAAAGGAAGGCACGGTCAGGCGATATAAGGCTAAGGAACGACAACGCAAGGCTAGGCAATGCAGGGAAGGGAAGCAAAGAGTAACGGAAGGTAAGGAAGGCAAGGGAAAGCAAGGAAAGGCAATGGTAACGGAAGGAACGGCACGGCAAGGGGAAACAAGTCCAAGGCACGACAACGCACGCTAGGCAATGCACGGCAAGGCAAGGAAAGGGTAACGCATGGGAAAGCACGGTCAGGGGAGGCAAGGATAAGGCACGACAATGCAAGGCTAGGCAATGCACGGCAAGGCAAGGAAAGAGTAACGGAAGGAAAGGAAGGCAAGTCAAAGCCAGGAAAGGCAAGTGTAACAAAAGGCACGTCACGGCTAGTGGAAACAAGGCTAAGGCACGACAACGCACGGCTAGGCAATGCACGGCAAGGCAAGGAAAGGGTAACGCAAGGCAATGCACGGTGAGGCTAGACAAGGCTAATGCACGAAAACGCAAGGCTAGGCAATGCACGACAATGCAAGGAAAGCTTAAAGCAAAGGAAGGCACTGTCAGGCGAGATAAGGCAAAGGCACGACAACGCAAGGCTAGGCAATTCAGGGAAGGCAAGCAAAGAGTAACGGAAGGTAAGGAAGGCAAGGAAAAGCAAGGAAAGGCAAGGGTAACGGAAGGAACGGCACGGCAAGGGGGAAGAAGTGTAAGGCACGACACCGAACGCTAGGCAATGAACGGCAAGGCAAGGAAAGGGTAAGGCATGGGAAAGCATGGTCAGGCGAGGCAAGGCTAAGGCACGACAACGCAAGGCTAGGCAATGCACGGAAGGCAAGCAAAGAGTAACGGAAGGTAAGGAAGGCAAGGGAAAGCAAGGAAAGGCAAGTGTAACAAAAGGCACGCCACGGCAAGGGGAATCAAGGCTAAGGCACGACAACGCACGGCTAGGCAATGCACGGCAAGGCAAGGAAAGGGTAACGCAAGGCAAGGCACGGTGAGGCTAGGCAAGGCTAATGCACGACAACGCAAGGCTAGGCAATGCACGACAATGCAAGTAAAGCTTAAAGCAAAGGAAGGCACGGTCAGGCGAGATAAGGCTAAGGCACGACAACGCAAGGCTAGGCAATGCACGGAAGGCAAGCAAAGAGTAACGGAAGGTAAGGAAGGCAAGGGAAAGCAAAGAAAGGCAAGTGTAACGGAAGGAACGGCACGGCAAGGGGAAACAAGGCTAAGGCACGACAACACACGCTAGGCAATGCACGGCAAGGCAAGGAAAGGGTAACGCATGGGAAAGCACGGTCAGGCGAGGCAAGGCTCAGGAAAGCCAACGCAAGGCTAGGCAATGCACGGAAAGCAAGCAAGGAGTAACGGAATGCAAGGACGGAAAGGGAAAGCAAGGGAAGGCAAGGGTAACGGAAGGAACGGCACGGCAAGGGGAAACAAGGCTAAGGCACGACAACGCACGCTAGGCAATGCACGACAAGGCAAGGAAAGGGTAACGCATGGGAAAGCACGGTCAGGCGAGGCAAGGCTAAGGAAAGCCAACGCAAGGCTAGGCAATGCACGGAAAGCAAGCAAGGAGTAACGGAATGCAAGGAAGGAAAGGGAAAGCAAGGGAAGGCAAGGGTAACGGAAGGAACGGCACGGCAAGGGGTAACAAGGCTAAGGCACGACAACACACGGCTAGGAAATGCACGGCAAGGCAAGGAAAGGGTAACGCAGGGGAAGGCACGGTCAGGTGAGGCAAGGATAAGGCACGACAATGCAAGGCTAGGCAATGCACGGCAAGGCAAGGAAAGAGTACCGGAAGGAAAGGAAGGCAAAGCAAAGCCAGGGAAGGCAAGTGTAACAAAAGGCACGCCACGGCAAGGGGAATCAAGGCTAAGGCACGACAACGCACGGCTAGGCAATGCACGGCAAGGCAAGGAAAGGGTAACGCAAGGCAAGGCACGGTGAGGCTAGGCAAGGCTAATGCACGACAACGCAAGGCTAGGCAATGCACGACAATGCAAGGAAAGCTTAAAGCAAAGGAAGGCACGGTCAGGCGAGATAAGGCTAAGGCACGACAACGCAAGGCTAGGCAATGCACGGAAGGCAAGCAAAGAGTAACGGAAGGTAAGGAAGGCAAGGGAAAGCAAAGAAAGGCAAGTGTAACGGAAGGAACGGCACGGCAAGGGGAAACAAGGCTAAGGCACGACAACGCACGCTAGGCAATGCACGGCAAGGCAAGGAAATGGTAACGCATGGGAAAGCACGGTCAGGCGAGGCAAGCCTAAGGCATGACAACGCAAGGCTAGGCAATGCACGGAAAGCAAGCAAAGAGTAACGGAACGCAAGGAAGGCAAGGGAAAGCAAGGGAAGGCAAGGGTAACGGAAGGAACGGCACGGCAAGGGGTAACAAGGCTAAGGCACGACAATGCAGGGCTAGGCAATGCACGGCAAGGCAAGGAAAGAGTAACGGAAGGAAAGGAAGGCAAGGCAAAGCCAGGCAAGGCAAGTGTAACAAAAGGCACGCAACGGCAAGGGGAAACAAGGCTAAGGCACGACAACACACGGCTAGGAAATGCACGGCAAGGCAAGGAAAGGGTAACGCAAGGCAAGGCACGGTGAGGCTAGGCAAGGCTAATGCACGACAACGCAAGGCTAGGCAAGGCACGACAATGCAAGTAAAGCTTAAAGCAAAGGAAGGCACGGTCAGGCGATATAAGGCTAAGGAACGACAACGCAAGGCTAGGCAATGCAGGGAAGGCAAGCAAAGAGTAACGGAAGGTAAGGAAGGCAAGGGAAATCAAGGAAAGGCAATGGTAACGGAAGGAACGGCACGGCAAGGGGAAACAAGTCTAAGGCACGACAACGCACGCTAGGCAATGCACGGCAAGGCAAGGAAAGGGTAACGCATGGGAAAGCACGGTCAGGGGAGGCAAGGCTAAGGCACGACAACGCAAGGCTTGGCAATGCACGGAAGGCAAGCAAAGAGTAACGGAAGGTAAGGAAGGCAAGGGAAAGCAAAGAAAGGCAAGTGTAACGGAAGGAACGGCACGGCAAGGGGAAACAAGGCTAAGGCACGACAACGCACGCTAGGCAATGCACGGCAAGGCAAGGCAAGGGTAACGCATGGGAAAGCACGGTCAGGCGAGGCAAGGCTAAGGAAAGCCAACGCAAGGCTAGGCAATGCACGGAAAGCAAGCAAGGTGTAACGGAATGCAAGGAAGGAAAGGGAAAGCAAGGGAAGGCAAGGGTAACGGAAGGAACGGCACGGCAAAGGGTAACAAGGCTAAGGCACGACAACACACGGCTAGGAAATGCATGGCAAGGCAAGGAAAGGGTAACGCAAGGCAAGGCACGGTGAGGCTAGGCAAGGTTAATGCACGACAACGCAAGGCTAGGCAATGCACGACAATGCAAGGAAAGCTTAAAGCAAAGGAAGGCACGGTCAGGCGAGATAAGGCTAAGGCACGACAACGCAAGGCTAGGCAATTCAGGGAAGGCAAGCAAAGAGTAACGGAAGGTAAGCAAGGCAAGGAAAAGGAAGGAAAGGCCAGGGTAACGGAAGGAACGGCACGGCAAGGGGAAACAAATCTAAGGCACGACACCGAACGCTAGGCAATGAACGGCAAGGCAAGGAAAGGGTAACGCATTTGAAAGCACGGTCAGGCGAGGCAACGCTAAGGCACGACAACGCAAGGCTAGGCAATGCACGGAAGGCAAGCAAAGAGTAACGGAAGGTAAGGAAGGCAAGGGAAAGGAAGGAAAGGCAAGTGTAACGGAAGGAACGGCACGGCAAGGGGAAACAAGGCTAAGGCACGACAACGCACGGCTAGGCAATGCACGGAAGGGCAAGGAAAGGGTAACGCATGGGAAAGCACGGTCAGGCGATGCAAGGCTAAGGCATGACAACGCAAGGCTAGGCAATGCACGGAAAGCAAGCAAAGAGTAACGGAACGCAAGGAAGGCAAGGGAAAGCAAGAAAAGGCAAGGGTAATGGAAGGAACGGCACTGTAAGGGGTAACAAGTCTAAGGCACGGCAACGCAGGGCTAGGCAATGCACGGCAAGGCAAGGAAAGGGTAACGCAGGGGAAGGCACGGTCAGGTGAGGCAAGGATAAGGCAAGACAATGCAAGGCTAGGCAATGCACGGCAAGGCAAGGAAAGAGTAACGGAAGGAAAGGAAGGCAAGTCAAAGCCAGGAAAGGCAAGTGTAACAAAAGGCACGTCACGGCAAGGGGAAACAAGGCTAAGGCACGACAACGCACGGCTAGGCAATGCACGGCAAGGCAAGGAAAGGGTAACGCAAGGCAAGGCATGGTGAGGCTAGGCAAGGCTAATGCACGACAACGCAAGGCTAAGTAATGCACGACAATGCAAGGAAAGCTTAAAGCAAAGGAAGGCACGGTCAGGCGAGATAAGGCTAAGGCACGACAACGCAAGGCTAGGCAATGCAGGGAAGGGAAGCAAAGAGTAACGGAAGGTAAGCAAGGCAAGGAAAAGCAAGGAAAGGCAAGGGTAACGGAAGGAATTGCACGGCAAGGGGAAACAAGGCTAAGGCACGGCAACGCAGGCTGGGCAATGCACGGCAAGGCAAGGAAAGGGTAACGCATGGGAAAGCACGTTCAGGCGAGGCAAGGCTAAGGCACGACAACGCAAGGCTAGGCAATGCACGGAAGGCAAGCAAAGAGTAACGGAAGTTAAGGAAGGCAAGGGAAAGCAAAGAAAGGCAAGTGTAACGGAAGGAACTGCACGGCAAGGGGAAACAAGGCTAAGGCACGACAACGCACGGCTAGGCAATGCACGGCAAGGCAAGCAAAGGGTAACGCAAGGCAATGCACGGTGAGGCTAGACAAGGCTAATGCACGAAAACGCAAGGCTAGGCAATGCACGACAATGCAAGGAAAGCTTAAAGCAAAGGAAGGCAAGGTCAGGCGAGATAAGGCAAAGGCACGACAACGCAAGGCTAGGCAATTCAGGGAAGGCAAGCAAAGAGTAACGGAAGGTAAGGAAGGCAAGGAAAAGCAAGGAAAGGCAAGGGTAACGGAAGGAACGGCACGGCAAGGGGGAAGAAGTGTAAGGCACGACACCGAACGCTAGGCAATGAACGGCAAGGCAAGGAAAGGGTAAGGCATGGGAAAGCACGGTCAGGCGAGGCAAGGCTAAGGCACGACAACGCAAGGCTAGGCAATGCACGGAAGGCAAGCAAAGAGTAACGGAAGGTAAGGAAGGCAAGGGAAAGCAAGGAAAGGCAAGTGTAACAAAAGGCACGCCACGGCAAGGGGAATCAAGGCTAAGGCACGACAACGCACGGCTAGGCAATGCACGGCAAGGCAAGGAAAGGGTAACGCAAGGCAAGGCACCGTGAGGCTAGGCAAGGCTAATGCACGACAACGCAAGGCTAGGCAATGCACGACAATGCAAGGAATGCTTAAAGCAAAGGAAGGCACGGTCAGGCGAGATAAGGCTAAGGCACGACAACGCAAGGCTAGGCAATGCACGGAAGGCAAGCAAAGAGTAACGGAAGGTAAGGAAGGCAAGGGAAAGCAAAGAAAGGCAAGTGTAACGGAAGGAACGGCACGGCAAGGGGAAACAAGGCTAAGGCACGACAACGCACGCTAGGCAATGAACGGCAAGGCAAGGAAAGGGTAACGCATGGGAAAGCACGGTCAGGCGAGGCAAGGCTAAGGAAAGCCAACGCAAGGCTAGGCAATGCACGGAAAGCAAGCAAGGAGTAACGGAATGCAAGGACGGAAAGGGAAAGCAAGGGAAGGCAAGGGTAACGGAAGGAACGGCACGGCAAGGGGAAACAAGGCTAAGGCACGACAACGCACGCTAGGCAATGCACGACAAGGCAAGGAAAGGGTAACGCATGGGAAAGCACGGTCAGGCGAGGCAAGGCTAAGGAAAGCCAACGCAAGGCTAGGCAATGCACGGAAAGCAAGCAAGGAGTAACGGAATGCAAGGAAGGAAAGGGAAAGCAAGGGAAGGCAAGGGTAACGGAAGGAACGGCACGGCAAGGGGTAACAAGGCTAAGGCACGACAACACACGGCTAGGAAATGCACGGCAAGGCAAGGAAAGGGTAACGCAGGGGAAGGCACGGTCAGGTGAGGCAAGGATAAGGCACGACAATGCAAGGCTAGGCAATGCACGGCAAGGCAAGGAAAGAGTACCGGAAGGAAAGGAAGGCAAAGCAAAGCCAGGGAAGGCAAGTGTAACAAAAGGCACGCCACGGCAAGGGGAATCAAGGCTAAGGCACGACAACGCACGGCTAGGCAATGCACGGCAAGGCAAGGAAAGGGTAACGCAAGGCAAGGCACGGTGAGGCTAGGCAAGGCTAATGCACGACAACGCAAGGCTAGGCAATGCACGACAATGCAAGGAAAGCTTAAAGCAAAGGAAGGCACGGTCAGGCGAGATAAGGCTAAGGCACGACAACGCAAGGCTAGGCAATGCACGGAAGGCAAGCAAAGAGTAACGGAAGGTAAGGAAGGCAAGGGAAAGCAAAGAAAGGCAAGTGTAACGGAAGGAACGGCACGGCAAGGGGAAACAAGGCTAAGGCACGACAACGCACGCTAGGCAATGCACGGCAAGGCAAGGAAATGGTAACGCATGGGAAAGCACGGTCAGGCGAGGCAAGCCTAAGGCATGACAACGCAAGGCTAGGCAATGCACGGAAAGCAAGCAAAGAGTAACGGAACGCAAGGAAGGCAAGGGAAAGCAAGGGAAGGCAAGGGTAACGGAAGGAACGGCACGGCAAGGGGTAACAAGGCTAAGGCACGACAATGCAGGGCTAGGCAATGCACGGCAAGGCAAGGAAAGAGTAACGGAAGGAAAGGAAGGCAAGGCAAAGCCAGGCAAGGCAAGTGTAACAAAAGGCACGCAACGGCAAGGGGAAACAAGGCTAAGGCACGACAACACACGGCTAGGAAATGCACGGCAAGGCAAGGAAAGGGTAACGCAAGGCAAGGCACGGTGAGGCTAGGCAAGGCTAATGCACGACAACGCAAGGCTAGGCAAGGCACGACAATGCAAGTAAAGCTTAAAGCAAAGGAAGGCACGGTCAGGCGATATAAGGCTAAGGAACGACAACGCAAGGCTAGGCAATGCAGGGAAGGCAAGCAAAGAGTAACGGAAGGTAAGGAAGGCAAGGGAAATCAAGGAAAGGCAATGGTAACGGAAGGAACGGCACGGCAAGGGGAAACAAGTCTAAGGCACGACAACGCACGCTAGGCAATGCACGGCAAGGCAAGGAAAGGGTAACGCATGGGAAAGCACGGTCAGGGGAGGCAAGGCTAAGGCACGACAACGCAAGGCTTGGCAATGCACGGAAGGCAAGCAAAGAGTAACGGAAGGTAAGGAAGGCAAGGGAAAGCAAAGAAAGGCAAGTGTAACGGAAGGAACGGCACGGCAAGGGGAAACAAGGCTAAGGCACGACAACGCACGCTAGGCAATGCACGGCAAGGCAAGGCAAGGGTAACGCATGGGAAAGCACGGTCAGGCGAGGCAAGGCTAAGGAAAGCCAACGCAAGGCTAGGCAATGCACGGAAAGCAAGCAAGGAGTAACGGAATGCAAGGAAGGAAAGGGAAAGCAAGGGAAGGCAAGGGTAACGGAAGGAACGGCACGGCAAAGGGTAACAAGGCTAAGGCACGACAACACACGGCTAGGAAATGCATGGCAAGGCAAGGAAAGGGTAACGCAAGGCAAGGCACGGTGAGGCTAGGCAAGGTTAATGCACGACAACGCAAGGCTAGGCAATGCACGACAATGCAAGGAAAGCTTAAAGCAAAGGAAGGCACGGTCAGGCGAGATAAGGCTAAGGCACGACAACGCAAGGCTAGGCAATTCAGGGAAGGCAAGCAAAGAGTAACGGAAGGTAAGCAAGGCAAGGAAAAGGAAGGAAAGGCCAGGGTAACGGAAGGAACGGCACGGCAAGGGGGAAACAAATCTAAGGCACGACACCGAACGCTAGGCAATGAACGGCAAGGCAAGGAAAGGGTAACGCATTTGAAAGCACGGTCAGGCGAGGCAACGCTAAGGCACGACAACGCAAGGCTAGGCAATGCACGGAAGGCAAGCAAAGAGTAACGGAAGGTAAGGAAGGCAAGGGAAAGGAAGGAAAGGCAAGTGTAACGGAAGGAACGGCACGGCAAGGGGAAACAAGGCTAAGGCACGACAACGCACGGCTAGGCAATGCACGGAAGGGCAAGGAAAGGGTAACGCATGGGAAAGCACGGTCAGGCGATGCAAGGCTAAGGCATGACAACGCAAGGCTAGGCAATGCACGGAAAGCAAGCAAAGAGTAACGGAACGCAAGGAAGGCAAGGGAAAGCAAGAAAAGGCAAGGGTAATGGAAGGAACGGCACTGTAAGGGGTAACAAGTCTAAGGCACGGCAACGCAGGGCTAGGCAATGCACGGCAAGGCAAGGAAAGGGTAACGCAGGGGAAGGCACGGTCAGGTGAGGCAAGGATAAGGCAAGACAATGCAAGGCTAGGCAATGCACGGCAAGGCAAGGAAAGAGTAACGGAAGGAAAGGAAGGCAAGTCAAAGCCAGGAAAGGCAAGTGTAACAAAAGGCACGTCACGGCAAGGGGAAACAAGGCTAAGGCACGACAACGCACGGCTAGGCAATGCACGGCAAGGCAAGGAAAGGGTAACGCAAGGCAAGGCATGGTGAGGCTAGGCAAGGCTAATGCACGACAACGCAAGGCTAAGTAATGCACGACAATGCAAGGAAAGCTTAAAGCAAAGGAAGGCACGGTCAGGCGAGATAAGGCTAAGGCACGACAACGCAAGGCTAGGCAATGCAGGGAAGGGAAGCAAAGAGTAACGGAAGGTAAGCAAGGCAAGGAAAAGCAAGGAAAGGCAAGGGTAACGGAAGGAATTGCACGGCAAGGGGAAACAAGGCTAAGGCACGGCAACGCAGGCTGGGCAATGCACGGCAAGGCAAGGAAAGGGTAACGCATGGGAAAGCACGTTCAGGCGAGGCAAGGCTAAGGCACGACAACGCAAGGCTAGGCAATGCACGGAAGGCAAGCAAAGAGTAACGGAAGTTAAGGAAGGCAAGGGAAAGCAAAGAAAGGCAAGTGTAACGGAAGGAACTGCACGGCAAGGGGAAACAAGGCTAAGGCACGACAACGCACGGCTAGGCAATGCACGGCAAGGCAAGCAAAGGGTAACGCAAGGCAATGCACGGTGAGGCTAGACAAGGCTAATGCACGAAAACGCAAGGCTAGGCAATGCACGACAATGCAAGGAAAGCTTAAAGCAAAGGAAGGCAAGGTCAGGCGAGATAAGGCAAAGGCACGACAACGCAAGGCTAGGCAATTCAGGGAAGGCAAGCAAAGAGTAACGGAAGGTAAGGAAGGCAAGGAAAAGCAAGGAAAGGCAAGGGTAACGGAAGGAACGGCACGGCAAGGGGGAAGAAGTGTAAGGCACGACACCGAACGCTAGGCAATGAACGGCAAGGCAAGGAAAGGGTAAGGCATGGGAAAGCACGGTCAGGCGAGGCAAGGCTAAGGCACGACAACGCAAGGCTAGGCAATGCACGGAAGGCAAGCAAAGAGTAACGGAAGGTAAGGAAGGCAAGGGAAAGCAAGGAAAGGCAAGTGTAACAAAAGGCACGCCACGGCAAGGGGAATCAAGGCTAAGGCACGACAACGCACGGCTAGGCAATGCACGGCAAGGCAAGGAAAGGGTAACGCAAGGCAAGGCACCGTGAGGCTAGGCAAGGCTAATGCACGACAACGCAAGGCTAGGCAATGCACGACAATGCAAGGAATGCTTAAAGCAAAGGAAGGCACGGTCAGGCGAGATAAGGCTAAGGCACGACAACGCAAGGCTAGGCAATGCACGGAAGGCAAGCAAAGAGTAACGGAAGGTAAGGAAGGCAAGGGAAAGCAAAGAAAGGCAAGTGTAACGGAAGGAACGGCACGGCAAGGGGAAACAAGGCTAAGGCACGACAACGCACGCTAGGCAATGAACGGCAAGGCAAGGAAAGGGTAACGCATGGGAAAGCACGGTCAGGCGAGGCAAGCCTAAGGCATGACAACGCAAGGCTAGGCAATGCACGGAAAGCAAGCAAACAGTAACGGAACGCAAGGAAGGCAAGGGAAAGCAAGGGAAGGCAAGGGTAACGGAAGGAACGGCACGGCAAGGGGTAACAAGGCTAAGGCACGACAACGCAGGGCTAGGCAATGCACGGGAAGGCAAGGAAAGAGTAACGGAAGGAAAGGAAGGCAAGGCAAAGCCAGGCAAGGCAAGTGTAACAAAAGGCACGCAACGGCAAGGGGAAACAAGGCTAAGGCACGACAACACACGGCTAGGAAATGCACGGCAAGGCAAGGAAAGGGTAACGCAAGGCAAGGCACGGTGAGGCTAGGCAAGGCTAATGCACGACAACGCAAGGCTAGGCAATGCACGACAATGCAAGTAAAGCTTAAAGCAAAGGAAGGCACGGTCAGGCGAGATAAGGCTAAGGCACGACAACGCAAGGCTAGGCAATGCACGGAAGGCAAGCAAAGAGTAACGGAAGGTAAGGAAGGCAAGGGAAAGCAAAGAAAGGCAAGTGTAACGGAAGGAACGGCACGGCAAGGGGAAACAAGGCTAAGGCACGACAACGCACGCTAGGCAATGCACGGCAAGGCAAGGAAAGGGTAACGCATGGGAAAGCACGGTCAGGCGAGGCAAGGCTAAGGAAAGCCAACGCAAGGCTAGGCAATGCACGGAAAGCAAGCAAGGAGTAACGGAATGCAAGGACGGAAAGGGAAAGCAAGGGAAGGCAAGGGTAACGGAAGGAACGGCACGGCAAGGGGAAACAAGGCTAAGGCACGACAACGCACGCTAGGCAATGCACGACAAGGCAAGGAAAGGGTAACGCATGGGAAAGCACGGTCAGGCGAGGCAAGGCTAAGGAAAGCCAACGCAAGTCTAGGCAATGCACGGAAAGCAAGCAAGGAGTAACGGAATGCAAGGAAGGAAAGGGAAAGCAAGGGAAGGCAAGGGTAACGGAAGGAACGGCACGGCAAGGGGTAACAAGGCTAAGGCACGACAACACACGGCTAGGAAATGCACGGCAAGGCAAGGAAAGGGTAACGCAGGGGAAGGCACGGTCAGGTGAGGCAAGGATAAGGCACGACAATGCAAGGCTAGGCAATGCACGGCAAGGCAAGGAAAGAGTACCGGAAGGAAAGGAAGGCAAAGCAAAGCCAGGGAAGGCAAGTGTAACAAAAGGCACGCCACGGCAAGGGGAATCAAGGCTAAGGCACGACAACGCACGGCTAGGCAATGCACGGCAAGGCAAGGAAAGGGTAACGCAAGGCAAGGCACGGTGAGGCTAGGCAAGGCTAATGCACGACAACGCAAGGCTAGGCAATGCACGACAATGCAAGGAAAGCTTAAAGCAAAGGAAGGCACGGTCAGGCGAGATAAGGCTAAGGCACGACAACGCAAGGCTAGGCAATGCACGGAAGGCAAGCAAAGAGTAACGGAAGGTAAGGAAGGCAAGGGAAAGCAAAGAAAGGCAAGTGTAACGGAAGGAACGGCACGGCAAGGGGAAACAAGGCTAAGGCACGACAACGCACGCTAGGCAATGCACGGCAAGGCAAGGAAATGGTAACGCATGGGAAAGCACGGTCAGGCGAGGCAAGCCTAAGGCATGACAACGCAAGGCTAGGCAATGCACGGAAAGCAAGCAAAGAGTAACGGAACGCAAGGAAGGCAAGGGAAAGCAAGGGAAGGCAAGGGTAACGGAAGGAACGGCACGGCAAGGGGTAACAAGGCTAAGGCACGACAATGCAGGGCTAGGCAATGCACGGCAAGGCAAGGAAAGAGTAACGGAAGGAAAGGAAGGCAAGGCAAAGCCAGGCAAGGCAAGTGTAACAAAAGGCACGCAACGGCAAGGGGAAACAAGGCTAAGGCACGACAACACACGGCTAGGAAATGCACGGCAAGGCAAGGAAAGGGTAACGCAAGGCAAGGCACGGTGAGGCTAGGCAAGGCTAATGCACGACAACGCAAGGCTAGGCAAGGCACGACAATGCAAGTAAAGCTTAAAGCAAAGGAAGGCACGGTCAGGCGATATAAGGCTAAGGAACGACAACGCAAGGCTAGGCAATGCAGGGAAGGCAAGCAAAGAGTAACGGAAGGTAAGGAAGGCAAGGGAAATCAAGGAAAGGCAATGGTAACGGAAGGAACGGCACGGCAAGGGGAAACAAGTCTAAGGCACGACAACGCACGCTAGGCAATGCACGGCAAGGCAAGGAAAGGGTAACGCATGGGAAAGCACGGTCAGGGGAGGCAAGGCTAAGGCACGACAACGCAAGGCTTGGCAATGCACGGAAGGCAAGCAAAGAGTAACGGAAGGTAAGGAAGGCAAGGGAAAGCAAAGAAAGGCAAGTGTAACGGAAGGAACGGCACGGCAAGGGGAAACAAGGCTAAGGCACGACAACGCACGCTAGGCAATGCACGGCAAGGCAAGGCAAGGGTAACGCATGGGAAAGCACGGTCAGGCGAGGCAAGGCTAAGGAAAGCCAACGCAAGGCTAGGCAATGCACGGAAAGCAAGCAAGGTGTAACGGAATGCAAGGAAGGAAAGGGAAAGCAAGGGAAGGCAAGGGTAACGGAAGGAACGGCACGGCAAAGGGTAACAAGGCTAAGGCACGACAACACACGGCTAGGAAATGCATGGCAAGGCAAGGAAAGGGTAACGCAAGGCAAGGCACGGTGAGGCTAGGCAAGGTTAATGCACGACAACGCAAGGCTAGGCAATGCACGACAATGCAAGGAAAGCTTAAAGCAAAGGAAGGCACGGTCAGGCGAGATAAGGCTAAGGCACGACAACGCAAGGCTAGGCAATTCAGGGAAGGCAAGCAAAGAGTAACGGAAGGTAAGCAAGGCAAGGAAAAGGAAGGAAAGGCCAGGGTAACGGAAGGAACGGCACGGCAAGGGGAAACAAATCTAAGGTACGACACCGAACGCTAGGCAATGAACGGCAAGGCAAGGAAAGGGTAACGCATTTGAAAGCACGGTCAGGCGAGGCAACGCTAAGGCACGACAACGCAAGGCTAGGCAATGCACGGAAGGCAAGCAAAGAGTAACGGAAGGTAAGGAAGGCAAGGGAAAGGAAGGAAAGGCAAGTGTAACGGAAGGAACGGCACGGCAAGGGGAAACAAGGCTAAGGCACGACAACGCACGGCTAGGCAATGCACGGAAGGGCAAGGAAAGGGTAACGCATGGGAAAGCACGGTCAGGCGATGCAAGGCTAAGGCATGACAACGCAAGGCTAGGCAATGCACGGAAAGCAAGCAAAGAGTAACGGAACGCAAGGAAGGCAAGGGAAAGCAAGAAAAGGCAAGGGTAATGGAAGGAACGGCACTGTAAGGGGTAACAAGTCTAAGGCACGGCAACGCAGGGCTAGGCAATGCACGGCAAGGCAAGGAAAGGGTAACGCAGGGGAAGGCACGGTCAGGTGAGGCAAGGATAAGGCAAGACAATGCAAGGCTAGGCAATGCACGGCAAGGCAAGGAAAGAGTAACGGAAGGAAAGGAAGGCAAGTCAAAGCCAGGAAAGGCAAGTGTAACAAAAGGCACGTCACGGCAAGGGGAAACAAGGCTAAGGCACGACAACGCACGGCTAGGCAATGCACGGCAAGGCAAGGAAAGGGTAACGCAAGGCAAGGCATGGTGAGGCTAGGCAAGGCTAATGCACGACAACGCAAGGCTAAGCAATGCACGACAATGCAAGGAAAGCTTAAAGCAAAGGAAGGCACGGTCAGGCGAGATAAGGCTAAGGCACGACAACGCAAGGCTAGGCAATGCAGGGAAGGGAAGCAAAGAGTAACGGAAGGTAAGCAAGGCAAGGAAAAGCAAGGAAAGGCAAGGGTAACGGAAGGAATTGCACGGCAAGGGGAAACAAGGCTAAGGCACGGCAACGCAGGCTGGGCAATGCACGGCAAGGCAAGGAAAGGGTAACGCATGGGAAAGCACGTTCAGGCGAGGCAAGGCTAAGGCACGACAACGCAAGGCTAGGCAATGCACGGAAGGCAAGCAAAGAGTAACGGAAGTTAAGGAAGGCAAGGGAAAGCAAAGAAAGGCAAGTGTAACGGAAGGAACTGCACGGCAAGGGGAAACAAGGCTAAGGCACGACAACGCACGGCTAGGCAATGCACGGCAAGGCAAGCAAAGGGTAACGCAAGGCAATGCACGGTGAGGCTAGACAAGGCTAATGCACGAAAACGCAAGGCTAGGCAATGCACGACAATGCAAGGAAAGCTTAAAGCAAAGGAAGGCAAGGTCAGGCGAGATAAGGCAAAGGCACGACAACGCAAGGCTAGGCAATTCAGGGAAGGCAAGCAAAGAGTAACGGAAGGTAAGGAAGGCAAGGAAAAGCAAGGAAAGGCAAGGGTAACGGAAGGAACGGCACGGCAAGGGGGAAGAAGTGTAAGGCACGACACCGAACGCTAGGCAATGAACGGCAAGGCAAGGAAAGGGTAAGGCATGGGAAAGCACGGTCAGGCGAGGCAAGGCTAAGGCACGACAACGCAAGGCTAGGCAATGCACGGAAGGCAAGCAAAGAGTAACGGAAGGTAAGGAAGGCAAGGGAAAGCAAGGAAAGGCAAGTGTAACAAAAGGCACGCCACGGCAAGGGGAATCAAGGCTAAGGCACGACAACGCACGGCTAGGCAATGCACGGCAAGGCAAGGAAAGGGTAACGCAAGGCAAGGCACCGTGAGGCTAGGCAAGGCTAATGCACGACAACGCAAGGCTAGGCAATGCACGACAATGCAAGGAATGCTTAAAGCAAAGGAAGGCACGGTCAGGCGAGATAAGGCTAAGGCACGACAACGCAAGGCTAGGCAATGCACGGAAGGCAAGCAAAGAGTAACGGAAGGTAAGGAAGGCAAGGGAAAGCAAAGAAAGGCAAGTGTAACGGAAGGAACGGCACGGCAAGGGGAAACAAGGCTAAGGCACGACAACGCACGCTAGGCAATGAACGGCAAGGCAAGGAAAGGGTAACGCATGGGAAAGCACGGTCAGGCGAGGCAAGCCTAAGGCATGACAACGCAAGGCTAGGCAATGCACGGAAAGCAAGCAAACAGTAACGGAACGCAAGGAAGGCAAGGGAAAGCAAGGGAAGGCAAGGGTAACGGAAGGAACGGCACGGCAAGGGGTAACAAGGCTAAGGCACGACAACGCAGGGCTAGGCAATGCACGGGAAGGCAAGGAAAGAGTAACGGAAGGAAAGGAAGGCAAGGCAAAGCCAGGCAAGGCAAGTGTAACAAAAGGCACGCAACGGCAAGGGGAAACAAGGCTAAGGCACGACAACACACGGCTAGGAAATGCACGGCAAGGCAAGGAAAGGGTAACGCAAGGCAAGGCACGGTGAGGCTAGGCAAGGCTAATGCACGACAACGCAAGGCTAGGCAATGCACGACAATACAAGTATAGCTTAAAGGAAAGGAAGGCACGGTCAGGCGAGATAAGGCTAAGGCACGACAACGCAAGGCTAGGCAATGCACGGAAGGCAAGCAAAGAGTAACGGAAGGTAAGGAAGGCAAGGGAAAGCAAAGAAAGGCAAGTGTAACGGAAGGAACGGCACGGCAAGGGGAAACAAGGCTAAGGCACGACAACGCACGCTAGGCAATGCACGGCAAGGCAAGGAAAGGGTAACGCATGGGAAAGCACGGTCAGGCGAGGCAAGGCTAAGGAAAGCCAACGCAAGGCTAGGCAATGCACGGAAAGCAAGCAAGGAGTAACGGAATGCAAGGAAGGAAAGGGAAAGCAAGGGAAGGCAAGGGTAACGGAAGGAACGGCACGGCAAGGGGAAACAAGGCTAAGGCACGACAACGCACGCTAGGCAATGCACGACAAGGCAAGGAAAGGGTAACGCATGGGAAAGCACGGTCAGGCGAGGCAAGGCTAAGGAAAGCCAACGCAAGGCTAGGCAATGCACGGAAAGCAAGCAAGGAGTAACGGAATGCAAGGAAGGAAAGGGAAAGCAAGGGAAGGCAAGGGTAACGGAAGGAACGGCACGGCAAGGGGTAACAAGGCTAAGGCACGACAACACACGGCTAGGAAATGCACGGCAAGGCAAGGAAAGGGTAACGCAAGGCAAGGCACGGTGAGGCTAGGCAAGGTTAATGCACGACAACGCAAGGCTAGGCAATGCAAGACAATGCAAGGAAAGCTTAAAGCAAAGGAAGGCACGGTCAGGCGAGATAAGGCTAAGGCACGACAACGCAAGGCTAGGCAATTCAGGGAAGGCAAGCAAAGAGTAACGGAAGGTAAGCAAGGCAAGGGAAAGCAAGGGAAGGCAAGGGTAACGGAAGGAACGGCACGGCAAGGGGTAACAAGGCTAAGGCACGACAACGCAGGGCTAGGCAATGCACGGCAAGGCAAGGAAAGAGTAACGGAAGGAAAGGAAGGCAAGGCAAAGCCAGGCAAGGAAAGTGTAACAAAAGGCACGCAACGGCAAGGGGAAACAAGGCTAAGGCACGACAACACACGGCTAGGAAATGCACGGCAAGGCAAGGAAAGGGTAACGCAAGGCAAGGCACGGTGAGGCTAGTCAAGGCTAATGCACGACAACGCAAGGCTAGGCAAGGCACGACAATGCAAGGAAAGCTTAAAGCAAAGGAAGGCACGGTCAGGCGAGATAAGGCTAAGGCACGACAACGCAAGGCTAGGCAATGCACGGAAGGCAAGCAAAGAGTAACGGAAGGTAAGGAAGGCAAGGAAAAGCAAGGAAAGGCAAGGGTAACGGAAGGAACGGCACGGCAAGGGGGAAGAAGTGTAAGGCACGACACCGAACGCTAGGCAATGAACGGCAAGGCAAGGAAAGGGTAAGGCATGGGAAAGCATGGTCAGGCGAGGCAAGGCTAAGGCACGACAACGCAAGGCTAGGCAATGCACGGAAGGCAAGCAAAGAGTAACGGAAGGTAAGGAAGGCAAGGGAAAGCAAAGAAAGGCAAGTGTAACGGAAGGAACGGCACGGCAAGGGGAAACAAGGCTAAGGCACGACAACGCACGCTAGGCAATGAACGGCAAGGCAAGGAAAGGGTAACGCAAGGCAAGGCACGGTGAGGCTAGGCAAGGCTAATGCACGACAACGCAAGGCTAGGCAATGCACGACAATGCAAGGAAAGCTTAAAGCAAAGGAAGGCACGGTCAGGCGAGATAAGGCTAAGGCACAACAACGCAAGGCTAGGCAATGCACGGAAGGCAAGCAAAGAGTAACGGAAGGTAAGGAAGGCAAGGGAAAGCAAAGAAAGGCAAGTGTAACGGAAGGAACGGCACGGCAAGGGGAAACAAGGCTAAGGCACGACAACGCACGCTAGGCAATGAACGGCAAGGCAAGGAAAGGGTAACGCATGGGAAGGCACGGTGAGGCTAGGCAAGGCTAAGGCATGACAACGCAAGGCTAGGCAATGCACGGAAAGCAAGCAAAGAGTAACGGAACGCAAGGAAGGCAAGGGAAAGCAAGGGAAGGCAAGGGTAACGGAAGGAACGGCACGGCAAAGGGTAACAAGGCTAAGGCACGACAACGCAGGGCTAGGCAATGCACGGCAAGGCAAGGAAAGGGTAACGGAAGGAAAGGAAGGCAAGGCAAAGCCAGGCAAGGCAAGTGTAACAAAAGGCACGCAACGGCAAGGGGAAACAAGGCTAAGGCACGACAACACACGGCTAGGAAATGCACGGCAAGGCAAGGAAAGGGTAACGCAAGGCAAGGCACGGTGAGGCTAGGCAAGGCTAATGCACGACAACGCAAGGCTAGGCAATGCACGACAATGCAAGTAAAGCTTAAAGCAAAGGAAGGCACGGTCAGGCGAGATAAGGCTAAGGCACGACAACGCAAGGCTAGGCAATGCACGGAAGGCAAGCAAAGAGTAACGGAAGGTAAGGAAGGCAAGGGAAAGCAAAGAAAGGCAAGTGTAACGGAAGGAACGGCACGGCAAGGGGAAACAAGGCTAAGGCACGACAACGCACGCTAGGCAATGCACGGCAAGGCAAGGAAAGGGTAACGCATGGGAAAGCACGGTCAGGCGAGGCAAGGCTAAGGCAAGACAACGCAAGGCTAGGCAATGCACGGAAAGCAAGCAAAGAGTAACGGAATGCAAGGAAGGCAAGGGAAAGCAAGGGAAGGCAAGGGTAACGGAAGGAACGGCACGGCAAGGGGAAACAAGGCTAAGGCACGACAACGCACGCTAGGCAATGCACGGCAAGGCAAGGAAAGGGTAACGCATGGGAAAGCACGGTCAGGCGAGGCAAGGCTAAGGAAAGCCAACGCAAGGCTAGGCAATGCACGGAAAGCAAGCAAGGAGTAACGGAATGCAAGGAAGGAAAGGGAAAGCAAGGGAAGGCAAGGGTAACGGAAGGAACGGCACGGCAAGGGGTAACAAGGCTAAGGCACGACAACACACGGCTAGGAAATGCACGGCAAGGCAAGGAAAGGGTAACGCAGGGGAAGGCACGGTCAGGTGAGGCAAGGATAAGGCACGACAATGCAAGGCTAGGCAATGCACGGCAAGGCAAGGAAAGAGTACCGGAAGGAAAGGAAGGCAAAGCAAAGCCAGGGAAGGCAAGTGTAACAAAAGGCACGCCACGGCAAGGGGAATCAAGGCTAAGGCACGACAACGCACGGCTAGGCAATGCACGGCAAGGCAAGGAAAGGGTAACGCAAGGCAAGGCACGGTGAGGCTAGGCAAGGCTAATGCACGAAAACGCAAGGCTAGGCAATGCACGACAATGCAAGGAAAGCTTAAAGCAAAGGAAGGCACGGTCAGGCGAGATAAGGCTAAGGCACGACAACGCAAGGCTAGGCAATGCACGGAAGGCAAGCAAAGAGTAACGGAAGGTAAGGAAGGCAAGGGAAAGCAAAGAAAGGCAAGTGTAACGGAAGGAACGGCACGGCAAGGGGAAACAAGGCTAAGGCACGACAACGCACGCTAGGCAATGCACGGCAAGGCAAGGAAATGGTAACGCATGGGAAAGCACGGTCAGGCGAGGCAAGCCTAAGGCATGACAACGCAAGGCTAGGCAATGCACGGAAAGCAAGCAAAGAGTAACGGAACGCAAGGAAGGCAAGGGAAAGCAAGGGAAGGCAAGGGTAACGGAAGGAACGGCACGGCAAGGGGTAACAAGGCTAAGGCACGACAATGCAGGGCTAGGCAATGCACGGCAAGGCAAGGAAAGAGTAACGGAAGGAAAGGAAGGCAAGGCAAAGCCAGGCAAGGCAAGCAAGTGTAACAAAAGGCACGCAACGGCAAGGGGAAACAAGGCTAAGGCACGACAACACACGGCTAGGAAATGCACGGCAAGGCAAGGAAAGGGTAACGCAAGGCAAGGCACGGTGAGGCTAGGCAAGGCTAATGCACGACAACGCAAGGCTAGGCAAGGCACGACAATGCAAGTAAAGCTTAAAGCAAAGGAAGGCACGGTCAGGCGATATAAGGCTAAGGAACGACAACGCAAGGCTAGGCAATGCAGGGAAGGCAAGCAAAGAGTAACGGAAGGTAAGGAAGGCAAGGGAAATCAAGGAAAGGCAATGGTAACGGAAGGAACGGCACGGCAAGGGGAAACAAGTCTAAGGCACGACAACGCACGCTAGGCAATGCACGGCAAGGCAAGGAAAGGGTAACGCATGGGAAAGCACGGTCAGGGGAGGCAAGGCTAAGGCACGACAACGCAAGGCTTGGCAATGCACGGAAGGCAAGCAAAGAGTAACGGAAGGTAAGGAAGGCAAGGGAAAGCAAAGAAAGGCAAGTGTAACGGAAGGAACGGCACGGCAAGGGGAAACAAGGCTAAGCACGACAACGCACGCTAGGCAATGCACGGCAAGGCAAGGCAAGGGTAACGCATGGGAAAGCACGGTCAGGCGAGGCAAGGCTAAGGAAAGCCAACGCAAGGCTAGGCAATGCACGGAAAGCAAGCAAGGAGTAACGGAATGCAAGGAAGGAAAGGGAAAGCAAGGGAAGGCAAGGGTAACGGAAGGAACGGCACGGCAAAGGGTAACAAGGCTAAGGCACGACAACACACGGCTAGGAAATGCATGGCAAGGCAAGGAAAGGGTAACGCAAGGCAAGGCACGGTGAGGCTAGGCAAGGTTAATGCACGACAACGCAAGGCTAGGCAATGCACGACAATGCAAGGAAAGCTTAAAGCAAAGGAAGGCACGGTCAGGCGAGATAAGGCTAAGGCACGACAACGCAAGGCTAGGCAATTCAGGGAAGGCAAGCAAAGAGTAACGGAAGGTAAGCAAGGCAAGGAAAAGGAAGGAAAGGCCAGGGTAACGGAAGGAACGGCACGGCAAGGGGAAACAAATCTAAGGCACGACACCGAACGCTAGGCAATGAACGGCAAGGCAAGGAAAGGGTAACGCATTTGAAAGCACGGTCAGGCGAGGCAACGCTAAGGCACGACAACGCAAGGCTAGGCAATGCACGGAAGGCAAGCAAAGAGTAACGGAAGGTAAGGAAGGCAAGGGAAAGGAAGGAAAGGCAAGTGTAACGGAAGGAACGGCACGGCAAGGGGAAACAAGGCTAAGGCACGACAACGCACGGCTAGGCAATGCACGGAAGGGCAAGGAAAGGGTAACGCATGGGAAAGCACGGTCAGGCGATGCAAGGCTAAGGCATGACAACGCAAGGCTAGGCAATGCACGGAAAGCAAGCAAAGAGTAACGGAACGCAAGGAAGGCAAGGGAAAGCAAGGAAGGCAAGGGTAATGGAAGGAACGGCACTGTAAGGGGTAACAAGTCTAAGGCACGGCAACGCAGGGCTAGGCAATGCACGGCAAGGCAAGGAAAGGGTAACGCAGGGGAAGGCACGGTCAGGTGAGGCAAGGATAAGGCAAGACAATGCAAGGCTAGGCAATGCACGGCAAGGCAAGGAAAGAGTAACGGAAGGAAAGGAAGGCAAGTCAAAGCCAGGAAAGGCAAGTGTAACAAAAGGCACGTCACGGCAAGGGGAAACAAGGCTAAGGCACGACAACGCACGGCTAGGCAATGCACGGCAAGGCAAGGAAAGGGTAACGCAAGGCAAGGCACGGTGAGGCTAGGCAAGGCTAATGCACGACAACGCAAGGCTAAGCAATGCACGACAATGCAAGGAAAGCTTAAAGCAAAGGAAGGCACGGTCAGGCGAGATAAGGCTAAGGCACGACAACGCAAGGCTAGGCAATGCAGGGAAGGGAAGCAAAGAGTAACGGAAGGTAAGCAAGGCAAAGAAAAGCAAGGAAAGGCAAGGGTAACGGAAGGAATTGCACGGCAAGGGGAAACAAGGCTAAGGCACGGCAACGCAGGCTGGGAAATGCTCGGCAAGGCAAGGAAAGGGTAACGCATGGGAAAGCACGTTCAGGCGAGGCAAGGCTAAGGCACGACAACGCAAGGCTAGGCAATGCACGGAAGGCAAGCAAAGAGTAACGGAAGGTAAGGAAGGCAAGGGAAAGCAAAGAAAGGCAAGTGTAACGGAAGGAACTGCACGGCAAGGGGAAACAAGGCTAAGGCACGACAACGCACGGCTAGGCAATGCACGGCAAGGCAAGCAAAGGGTAACGCAAGGCAATGCACGGTGAGCGTAGACAAGGCTAATGCACGAAAACGCAAGGCTAGGCAATGCACGACAATGCAAGGAAAGCTTAAAGCAAAGGAAGGCAAGGTCAGGCGAGATAAGGCAAAGGCACGACAACGCAAGGCTAGGCAATTCAGGGAAGGCAAGCAAAGAGTAACGGAAGGTAAGGAAGGCAAGGAAAAGCAAGGAAAGGCAAGGGTAACGGAAGGAACGGCACGGCAAGGGGGAAGAAGTGTAAGGCACGACACCGAACGCTAGGCAATGAACGGCAAGGCAAGGAAAGGGTAAGGCATGGGAAAGCACGGTCAGGCGAGGCAAGGCTAAGGCACGACAACGCAAGGCTAGGCAATGCACGGAAGGCAAGCAAAGAGTAACGGAAGGTAAGGAAGGCAAGGGAAAGCAAGGAAAGGCAAGTGTAACAAAAGGCACGCCACGGCAAGGGGAATCAAGGCTAAGGCACGACAACGCACGGCTAGGCAATGCACGGCAAGGCAAGGAAAGGGTAACGCAAGGCAAGGCACGGTGAGGCTAGGCAAGGCTAATGCACGACAACGCAAGGCTAGGCAATGCACGACAATGCAAGGAAAGCTTAAAGCAAAGGAAGGCACGGTCAGGCGAGATAAGGCTAAGGCACGACAACGCAAGGCTAGGCAATGCACGGAAGGCAAGCAAAGAGTAACGGAAGGTAAGGAAGGCAAGGGAAAGCAAAGAAAGGAAAGTGTAACGGAACGAACGGCACGGCAAGGGGAAACAAGGCTAAGGCACGACAACGCACGCTAGGCAATGAACGGCAAGGCAAGGAAAGGGTAACGCATGGGAAAGCACGGTCAGGCGAGGCAAGCCTAAGGCATGACAACGCAAGGCTAGGCAATGCACGGAAAGCAAGCAAAGAGTAACGGAACGCAAGGAAGGCAAGGGAAAGCAAGGGAAGGCAAGGGTAACGGAAGGAACGGCACGGCAAGGGGTAACAAGGCTAAGGCACGACAACGCAGGGCTAGGCAATGCACGGCAAGGCAAGGAAAGAGTAACGGAAGGAAAGGAAGGCAAGGCAAAGCCAGGCAAGGCAAGTGTAACAAAAGGCACGCAACGGCAAGGGGAAACAAGGCTAAGGCACGACAACACACGGCTAGGAAATGCACGGCAAGGCAAGGAAAGGGTAACGCAAGGCAAGGCACGGTGAGGCTAGGCAAGGCTAATGCACGACAACGCAAGGCTAGGCAATGCACGACAATGCAAGTATAGCTTAAAGCAAAGGAAGGCACGGTCAGGCGAGATAAGGCTAAGGCACGACAACGCAAGGCTAGGCAATGCACGGAAGGCAAGCAAAGAGTAACGGAAGGTAAGGAAGGCAAGGGAAAGCAAAGAAAGGCAAGTGTAACGGAAGGAACGGCACGGCAAGGGGAAACAAGGCTAAGGCACGACAACGCACGCTAGGCAATGCACGGCAAGGCAAGGAAAGGGTAACGCATGGGAAAGCACGGTCAGGCGAGGCAAGGCTAAGGAAAGCCAACGCAAGGCTAGGCAATGCACGGAAAGCAAGCAAGGAGTAACGGAATGCAAGGAAGGAAAGGGAAAGCAAGGGAAGGCAAGGGTAACGGAAGGAACGGCACGGCAAGGGGAAACAAGGCTAAGGCACGACAACGCACGTTAGGCAATGCACGACAAGGCAAGGAAAGGGTAACGCATGGGAAAGCACGGTCAGGCGAGGCAAGGCTAAGGAAAGCCAACGCAAGGCTAGGCAATGCACGGAAAGCAAGCAAGGAGTAACGGAATGCAAGGAAGGAAAGGGAAAGCAAGGGAAGGCAAGGGTAACGGAAGGAACGGCACGGCAAGGGGTAACAAGGCTAAGGCACGACAACACACGGCTAGGAAATGCACTGCAAGGCAAGGAAAGGGTAACGCAAGGCAAGGCACGGTGAGGCTAGGCAAGGTTAATGCACGACAACGCAAGGCTAGGCAATGCACGACAATGCAAGGAAAGCTTAAAGCAAAGGAAGGCACGGTCAGGCGAGATAAGGCTAAGGCACGACAACGCAAGGCTAGGCAATTCAGGGAAGGCAAGCAAAGAGTAACGGAAGGTAAGCAAGGCAAGGGAAAGCAAGGGAAGGCAAGGGTAACGGAAGGAACGGCACGGCAAGGGGTAACAAGGCTAAGGCACGACAACGCAGGGCTAGGCAATGCACGGCAAGGCAAGGAAAGAGTAACGGAAGGAAAGGAAGGCAAGGCAAAGCCAGGCAAGGCAAGTGTAACAAAAGGCACGCAACGGCAAGGGGAAACAAGGCTAAGGCACGACAACACAAGGCTAGGAAATGCACGGCAAGGCAAGGAAAGGGTAACGCAAGGCAAGGCACGGTGAGGCTAGTCAAGGCTAATGCACGACAACGCAAGGCTAGGCAAGGCACGACAATGCAAGGAAAGCTTAAAGCAAAGGAAGGCACGGTCAGGCGAGATAAGGCTAAGGCACGACAACGCAAGGCTAGGCAATGCACGGAAGGCAAGCAAAGAGTAACGGAAGGTAAGGAAGGCAAGGGAAAGCAAAGAAAGGAAAGTGTAACGGAAGGAACGGCACGGCAAGGGGAAACAAGGCTAAGGCACGACAAGGCACGGCTAGGCAATGCACGGCAAGGCAAGCAAAGGGTAACGCAAGGAAAGGCACGGTGAGGCTAGGCAAGGCTAATGCACGAAAACGCAAGGCTAGGCGATGCACGACAATGCAAGGAAAGAGTAACGGAAGGTAAGGAAGGCAAGGGAAAGCAAGGAAAGGCAATGGCAACGGAAGGAACGGCACGGCAAGGGGAAACAAGGCTAAGGCACGACAACGCAGGGCTAGGCAATGCATGGAAAGGCAAGGAAAGGGTAACGCAGGGGAAGGCACGGTCAGGTGAGGCAAGGATAAGGCACGACAATGCAAGGCTAGGCAATGCACGGCAAGGCAAGGAAAGAGTAACGGAAGGAAAGGAAGGCAAGTCAAAGCCAGGAAAGGCAAGTGTAACAAAAGGCACGCCACGGCAAGGGGAAACAAGGCTAAGGCACGACAACGCACGGCTAGGCAATGCACGGCAAGGCAAGGAAAGGGTAACGCAAGGCAAGGCACGGTGAGGCTAGGCAAGGCTAATGCACGACAACGCAAGGCTAGGCAATGCACGACAATGCAAGGAAAGCTTAAAGCAAAGGAAGCCACGGTCAGGCGAGATAAGGCTAAGGCACGACAACGCAAGGCTAGGCAATTCAGGGAAGGCAAGCAAAGAGTAACGGAAGGTAAGCAAGGCAAGGAAAAGGAAGGAAAGGCCAGGGTAACGGAAGGAACGGCACGGCAAGGGGAAACAAGTCTAAGGCACGACACCGAACGCTAGGCAATGAACGGCAAGGCAAGGAAAGGGTAACGCATTTGAAAGCACGGTCAGGCGAGGCAACGCTAAGGCACGACAACGCAAGGCTAGGCAATGCACGGAAGGCAAGCAAAGAGTAACGGAAGGTAAGGAAGGCAAGGGAAAGGATTGAAGGGCAAGTGTAACGGAAGGAACGGCACGGCAAGGGGAAACAAGGCTAAGGCACGACAACGCAGGCTGGGCAATGCACGGCAAGGCAAGGAAAGGGTAACGCATGGGAAAGCACGTTCAGGCGAGGCAAGGCTAAGGCACGACAACGCAAGGGTAGGCAATGCACGGAAGGCAAGCAAAGAGTAACGGAAGGTAAGGAAGGCAAGGGAAAGCAAAGAAAGGCAAGTGTAACGGAAGGAACTGCACGGCAAGGGGAAACAAGGCTAAGGCACGACAACGCACGGCTAGGCAATGCACGGCAAGGCAAGCAAAGGGTAACGCAAGGCAATGCACGGTGAGGCTAGACAAGGCTAATGCACGAAAACGCAAGGCTAGGCAATGCACGACAATGCAAGGAAAGCTTAAAGCAAAGGAAGGCAAGGTCAGGCGAGATAAGGCAAAGGCACGACAACGCAAGGCTAGGCAATTCAGGGAAGGCAAGCAAAGAGTAACGGAAGGTAAGAAGGCAAGGAAAAGCAAGGAAAGGCAAGGGTAACGGAAGGAACGGCCCGGCAAGGGGGAACAAGTCTAAGGCACGACACCGAACGCTAGGCAATGAACGGCAAGGCAAGGAAAGGGTAACGCATGGGAAAGCACGGTCAGGCGAGGCAAGGCTAAGGCACGACAACGGAAGGCTAGGCAATGCACGGAAGGCAAGCAAAGAGTAACGGAAGGTAAGGAAGGCAAGGGAAAGCAAGGAAAGGCAAGGGTAACGGAAGGAACGGCACGGCAAGGGGAAACAAGGCTAAGGCACGACAACGCACGCTAGGCAATGCAGGGCAAGGCAAGGAAAGGGTAACGCATGGGAAAGTACGGTCAGGCGAGGCAAGGCTAAGGCATGACAACGCAAGGCTAGGCAATGCACGGAAAGCAAGCAAAGAGTAAAGGAACGCAAGGAAGGCAAGGGAAAGCAAGGGAAGGCAAGGGTAACGGAAGGAACGGCACGGCAAGGGGTAAGAAGGCTAAGGCACGACAACGCAGGGCTAGGCAATGCACGGCAAGGCAAGGAAAGGGTAACGCAGGGGAAGGCACGGTCAGGTGAGGCAGGGATAAGGCACCACAATGCAAGGCTAGGCAATGCACGGCAAGGCAAGTAAAGAGTAACGGAAGGAAAGAAAGGCAAGGCAAAGCCAGGCAAGGCAAGTGTAACAAAAGACACGCCACGGCAAGGGGAATCAAGGCTAAGGCACGACAACGCACGGCTAGGCAATGCACGGCAAGGCAAGGAAAGGGTAACGCAAGGCAAGGCACGGTGAGGCTAGGCAAGGCTAATGCACGACAACGCAAGGCTAGGCAATGCACGACAATGCAAGGAAAGCTTAAAGCAAAGGAAGGCACGGTCAGGCGAGATAAGGCTAAGGCACGACAACGCAAGGCTAGGCAATGCACGGAAGGCAAGCAAAGAGTAACGGAAGGTAAGGAAGGCAAGGGAAAGCAAAGAAAGGCAAGTGTAACGGAAGGAACGGCACGGCAAGGGGAAACAAGGCTAAGGCACGACAACGCACGCTAGGCAATGCACGGCAAGGCAAGGAAAGGGTAACGCATGGGAAAGCACGGTCAGGCGAGGCAAGGCTAAGGAAAGCCAACGCAAGGCTAGGCAATGCACGGAAAGCAAGCAAGGAGTAACGGAATGCAAGGAAGGAAAGGGAAAGCAAGGGAAGGCAAGGGTAACGGAAGGAACGGCACGGCAAGGGGAAACAAGGCTAAGGCACGACAACGCACGCTAGGCAATGCACGACAAGGCAAGGAAAGGGTAACGCATGGGAAAGCACGGTCAGGCGAGGCAAGGCTAAGGAAAGCCAACGCAAGGGTAGGCAATGCACGGAAAGCAAGCAAAGAGTAACGGAATGCAAGGAAGGAAAGGGAAAGCAAGGGAAGGCAAGGGTAACGGAAGGAACGGCACGGCAAGGGGTAACAAGGCTAAGGCACGACAACACACGGCTAGGAAATGCACGGCAAGGCAAGGAAAGGGTAACGCAGGGGAAGGCACGGTCAGGTGAGGCAAGGATAAGGCACGACAATGCAAGGCTAGGCAATGCACGGCAAGGCAAGGAAAGAGTACCGGAAGGAAAGGAAGGCAAAGCAAAGCCAGGGAAGGCAAGTGTAACAAAAGGCACGCCACGGCAAGGGGAATCAAGGCTAAGGCACGACAACGCACGGCTAGGCAATGCACGGCAAGGCAAGGAAAGGGTAACGCAAGGCAAGGCACGGTGAGGCTAGGCAAGGCTAATGCACGACAACGCAAGGCTAGGCAATGCACGACAATGCAAGGAAAGCTTAAAGCAAAGGAAGGCACGGTCAGGCGAGACAAGGCTAAGGCACGACAACGCAAGGCTAGGCAATGCACGGAAGGCAAGCAAAGAGTAACGGAAGGTAAGGAAGGCAAGGGAAAGCAAAGAAAGGCAAGTGTAACGGAAGGAACGGCACGGCAAGGGGAAACAAGGCTAAGGCACGACAACGCACGCTAGGCAATGCACGGCAAGGCAAGGAAATGGTAACGCATGGGAAAGCACGGTCAGGCGAGGCAAGCCTAAGGCATGACAACGCAAGGCTAGGCAATGCACGGAAAGCAAGCAAAGAGTAACGGAACGCAAGGAAGGCAAGGGAAAGCAAGGGAAGGCAAGGGTAACGGAAGGAACGGCACGGCAAGGGGTAACAAGGCTAAGGCACGACAATGCAGGGCTAGGCAATGCACGGCAAGGCAAGGAAAGAGTAACGGAAGGAAAGGAAGGCAAGGCAAAGCCAGGCAAGGCAAGTGTAACAAAAGGCACGCAACGGCAAGGGGAAACAAGGCTAAGGCACGACAACACACGGCTAGGAAATGCACGGCAAGGCAAGGAAAGGGTAACGCAAGGCAAGGCACGGTGAGGCTAGGCAAGGCTAATGCACGACAACGCAAGGCTAGGCAAGGCACGACAATGCAAGTAAAGCTTAAAGCAAAGGAAGGCACGGTCAGGCGATATAAGGCTAAGGAACGACAACGCAAGGCTAGGCAATGCAGGGAAGGCAAGCAAAGAGTAACGGAAGGTAAGGAAGGCAAGGGAAAGCAAGGAAAGGCAATGGTAACGGAAGGAACGGCACGGCAAGGGGAAACAAATCTAAGGCACGACAACGCACGCTAGGCAATGCACGGCAAGGCAAGGAAAGGGTAACGCATGGGAAAGCACGGTCAGGGGAGGCAAGGCTAAGGCACGACAACGCAAGGCTTGGCAATGCACGGAAGGCAAGCAAAGAGTAACGGAAGGTAAGGAAGGCAAGGGAAAGCAAAGAAAGGCAAGTGTAACGGAAGGAACGGCACGGCAAGGGGAAACAAGGCTAAGGCACGACAACGCACGCTAGGCAATGCACGGCAAGGCAAGGCAAGGGTAACGCATGGGAAAGCACGGTCAGGCGAGGCAAGGCTAAGGAAAGCCAACGCAAGGCTAGGCAATGCACGGAAAGCAAGCAAGGAGTAACGGAATGCAAGGAAGGAAAGGGTAAGCAAGGGAAGGCAAGGGTAACGGAAGGAACGGCACGGCAAGGGGTAACAAGGCTAAGGCACGACAACACACGGCTAGGAAATGCATGGCAAGGCAAGGAAAGGGTAACGCAAGGCAAGGCACGGTGAGGCTAGGCAAGGTTAATGCACGACAACGCAAGGCTAGGCAATGCACGACAATGCAAGGAAAGCTTAAAGCAAAGGAAGGCACGGTCAGGCGAGATAAGGCTAAGGCACGACAACGCAAGGCTAGGCAATTCAGGGAAGGCAAGCAAAGAGTAACGGAAGGTAAGCAAGGCAAGGAAAAGGAAGGAAACGCCAGGGTAACGGAAGGAACGGCACGGCAAGGGGAAACAAATCTAAGGCACGACACCGAACGCTAGGCAATGAACGGCAAGGCAAGGAAAGGGTAACGCATTTGAAAGCACGGTCAGGCGAGGCAACGCTAAGGCACGACAACGCAAGGCTAGGCAATGCACGGAAGGCAAGCAAAGAGTAACGGAAGGTAAGGAAGGCAAGGGAAAGGAAGGAAAGGCAAGTGTAACGGAAGGAACGGCACGGCAAGGGGAAACAAGGCTAAGGCACGACAACGCACGGCTAGGCAATGCACGGAAGGGCAAGGAAAGGGTAACGCATGGGAAAGCACGGTCAGGCGATGCAAGGCTAAGGCATGACAACGCAAGGCTAGGCAATGCACGGAAAGCAAGCAAAGAGTAACGGAACGCAAGGAAGGCAAGGGAAAGCAAGGGAAGGCAAGGGTAATGGAAGGAACGGCACTGTAAGGGGTAACAAGTCAAAGGCACGGCAACGCAGGGCTAGGCAATGCACGGCAAGGCAAGGAAAGGGTAACGCAGGGGAAGGCACGGTCAGGTGAGGCAAGGATAAGGCAAGACAATGCAAGGCTAGGCAATGCACGGCAAGGCAAGAAAGAGTAACGGAAGGAAAGGAAGGCAAGTCAAAGCCAGGAAAGGCAAGTGTAACAAAAGGCACGTCACGGCAAGGGGAAACAAGGCTAAGGCACGACAACGCACGGCTAGGCAATGCACGGCAATGCAAGGAAAGGGTAACGCAAGGCAAGGCATGGTGAGGCTAGGCAAGGCTAATGCACGACAACGCAAGGCTAAGCAATGCACGACAATGCAAGGAAAGCTTAAAGCAAAGGAAGGCACGGTCAGGCGAGATAAGGCTAAGGCACGACAACGCAAGGCTAGGCAATGCAGGGAAGGGAAGCAAAGAGTAACGGAAGGTAAGCAAGGCAAGGAAAAGCAAGGAAAGGCAAGGGTAACGGAAGGAATTGCACGGCAAGGGGAAACAAGGCTAAGGCACGGCAACGCAGGCTGGGCAATGCACGGCAAGGCAAGGAAAGGGTAACGCATGGGAAAGCACGTTCAGGCGAGGCAAGGCTAAGGCACGACAACGCAAGGCTAGGCAATGCACGGAAGGCAAGCAAAGAGTAACGGAAGTTAAGGAAGGCAAGGGAAAGCAAAGAAAGGCAAGTGTAACGGAAGGAACGGCACGGCAAGGGGAAACAAGGCTAAGGCACGACAACGCACGGCTAGGCAATGCACGGCAAGGCAAGCAAAGGGTAACGCAAGGCAATGCACGGTGAGGCTAGACAAGGCTAATGCACGACAACGCAAGGCTAGGCAATGCGCGACAATGCAAGGAAAGCTTAAAGCAAAGGAAGGCATGGTCAGGCGAGATAAGGCAAAGGCACGACAACGCAAGGCTAGGCAATTCAGGGAAGGCAAGCAAAGAGTAACGGAAGGTAAGGAAGGCAAGGAAAAGCAAGGGAAGGCAAGTGTAACGGAAGGAACGGCACGGCAAGGGGGAAGAAGTGTAAGGCACGACACCGAACGCTAGGCAATGAACGACAATGCAAGGAAAGCTTAAAGCAAAGGAAGGCACGGTCAGGCGAGATAAGGCTAAGGCACGACAACGCAAGGCTAGGCAATGCACGGAAGGGCAAGCAAAGAGTAACGGAAGGTAAGGAAGGCAAGGGAAAGCAAGGAAAGGCAAGTGTAACAAAAGGCACGCCACGGCAAGGGGAATCAAGGCTAAGGCACGACAACGCACGGCTAGGCAATGCACGGCAAGGCAAGGAAAGGGTAACGCAAGGCAAGGCACGGTGAGGCTAGGCAAGGCTAATGCACGACAACGCAAGGCTAGGCAATGCACGACAATGCAAGGAAAGCTTAAAGCAAAGGAAGGCACGGTCAGGCGAGATAAGGCTAAGGCACGACAACGCAAGGCTAGGCAATGCACGGAAGGCAAGCAAAGAGTAACGGAAGGTAAGGAAGGCAAGGGAAAGCAAGGAAAGGCAATGGTAACGGAAGGAACGGCACTGCAAGGGGAAACAAGGCTAAGGCACGACAACGCACGCTAGGCAATGCACGGCAAGGCAAGGAAAGGGTAACGCATGGGAAAGCACGGTCAGGCGAGGCAAGCCTAAGGCATGACAACGCAAGGCTAGGCAATGCACGGAAAGCAAGCAAAGAGTAACGGAACGCAAGGAAGGCAAGGGAAAGCAAGGGAAGGCAAGGGTAACGGAAGGAACGGCACGGCAAGGGGTAACAAGGCTAAGGCACGACAACGCAGGGCTAGGCAATGCACGGCAAGGCAAGGAAAGAGTAACGGAAGGAAAGGAAGGCAAGGCAAAGCCAGGCAAGGCAAGTGTAACAAAAGGCACGCAACGGCAAGGGGAAACAAGGCTAAGGCACGACAACACACGGCTAGGAAATGCACGGCAAGGCAAGGAAAGGGTAACGCAAGGCAAGGCACGGTGAGGCTAGGCAAGGCTAATGCACGACAACGCAAGGCTAGGCAATGCACGACAATGCAAGTATAGCTTAAAGCAAAGGAAGGCACGGTCAGGCGAGATAAGGCTAAGGCACGACAACGCAAGGCTAGGCAATGCACGGAAGGCAAGCAAAGAGTAACGGAAGGTAAGGAAGGAAAGGGAAAGCAAAGAAAGGCAAGTGTAACGGAAGGAACGGCACGGCAAGGGGAAACAAGGCTAAGGCACGACAACGCACGCTAGGCAATGCACGGCAAGGCAAGGAAAGGGTAACGCATGGGAAAGCACGGTCAGGCGAGGCAAGGCTAAGGAAAGCCAACGCAAGGCTAGGCAATGCACGGAAAGCAAGCAAGGAGTAACGGAATGCAAGGAAGGAAAGGGAAAGCAAGGGAAGGCAAGGGTAACGGAAGGAACGGCACGGCAAGGGGAAACAAGGCTAAGGCACGACAACGCACGCTAGGCAATGCACGACAAGGCAAGGAAAGGGTAACGCATGGGAAAGCACGGTCAGGCGAGGCAAGGCTAAGGAAAGCCAACGCAAGGCTAGGCAATGCACGGAAAGCAAGCAAGGAGTAACGGAATGCAAGGAAGGAAAGGGAAAGCAAGGGAAGGCAAGGGTAACGGAAGGAACGGCACGGCAAGGGGTAACAAGGCTAAGGCACGACAACACACGGCTAGGAAATGCACGGCAAGGCAAGGAAAGGGTAACGCAAGGCAAGGCACGGTGAGGCTAGGCAAGGTTAATGCACGACAACGCAAGGCTAGGCAATGCAAGACAATGCAAGGAAAGCTTAAAGCAAAGGAAGGCACGGTCAGGCGAGATAAGGCTAAGGCACGACAACGCAAGGCTAGGCAATTCAGGGAAGGCAAGCAAAGAGTAATGGAAGGTAAGCAAGGCAAGGGAAAGCAAGGGAAGGCAAGGGTAACGGAAGGAACGGCACGGCAAGGGGTAACAAGGCTAAGGCACGACAACGCAGGGCTAGGCAATGCACGGCAAGGCAAGGAAAGAGTAACGGAAGGAAAGGAAGGCAAGGCAAAGCCAGGCAAGGCAAGTGTAACAAAAGGCACGCAACGGCAAGGGGAAACAAGGCTAAGGCACGACAACACACGGCTAGGAAATGCACGGCAAGGCAAGGAAAGGGTAACGCAAGGCAAGGCACGGTGAGGCTAGTCAAGGCTAATGCACGACAACGCAAGGCTAGGCAAGGCACGACAATGCAAGGAAAGCTTAAAGCAAAGGAAGGCACGGTCAGGCGAGATAAGGCTAAGGCACGACAACGCAAGGCTAGGCAATGCACGGAAGGCAAGCAAAGAGTAACGGAAGGTAAGGAAGGCAAGGGAAAGCAAAGAAAGGAAAGTGTAACGGAAGGAACGGCACGGCAAGGGGAAACAAGGCTAAGGCACGACAAGGCACGGCTAGGCAATGCACGGCAAGGCAAGCAAAGGGTAACGCAAGGAAAGGCACGGTGAGGCTAGGCAAGGCTAATGCACGAAAACGCAAGGCTAGGCGATGCACGACAATGCAAGGAAAGAGTAACGGAAGGTAAGGAAGGCAAGGGAAAGCAAGGAAAGGCAATGGCAACGGAAGGAACGGCACGGCAAGGGGAAACAAGGCTAAGGCACGACAACGCAGGGCTAGGCAATGCATGGAAAGGCAAGGAAAGGGTAACGCAGGGGAAGGCACGGTCAGGTGAGGCAAGGATAAGGCACGACAATGCAAGGCTAGGCAATGCACGGCAAGGCAAGGAAAGAGTAACGGAAGGAAAGGAAGGCAAGTCAAAGCCAGGAAAGGCAAGTGTAACAAAAGGCACGCCACGGCAAGGGGAAACAAGGCTAAGGCACGACAACGCACGGCTAGGCAATGCACGGCAAGGCAAGGAAAGGGTAACGCAAGGCAAGGCACGGTGAGGCTAGGCAAGGCTAATGCACGACAACGCAAGGCTAGGCAATGCACGACAATGCAAGGAAAGCTTAAAGCAAAGGAAGGCACGGTCAGGCGAGATAAGGCTAAGGCACGACAACGCAAGGCTAGGCAATTCAGGGAAGGCAAGCAAAGAGTAACGGAAGGTAAGCAAGGCAAGGAAAAGGAAGGAAAGGCCAGGGTAACGGAAGGAACGGCACGGCAAGGGGAAACAAGTCTAAGGCACGACACCGAACGCTAGGCAATGAACGGCAAGGCAAGGAAAGCGTAACGCATTTGAAAGCACGGTCAGGCGAGGCAACGCTAAGGCACGACAACGCAAGGCTAGGCAATGCACGGAAGGCAAGCAAAGAGTAACGGAAGGTAAGGAAGGCAAGGGAAAGGATTGAAGGGCAAGTGTAACGGAAGGAACGGCACGGCAAGGGGAAACAAGGCTAAGGCACGACAACGCAGGCTGGGCAATGCACGGCAAGGCAAGGAAAGGGTAACGCATAGGAAAGCACGTTCAGGCGAGGCAAGGCTAAGGCACGACAACGAAGGGTAGGCAATGCACGGAAGGCAAGCAAAGAGTAACGGAAGGTAAGGAAGGCAAGGGAAAGCAAAGAAAGGCAAGTGTAACGGAAGGAACTGCACGGCAAGGGGAAACAAGGCTAAGGCACGACAACGCACGGCTAGGCAATGCACGGCAAGGCAAGCAAAGGGTAACGCAAGGCAATGCACGGTGAGGCTAGACAAGGCTAATGCACGAAAACGCAAGGCTAGGCAATGCACGACAATGCAAGGAAAGCTTAAAGCAAAGGAAGGCAAGGTCAGGCGAGATAAGGCAAAGGCACGACAACGCAAGGCTAGGCAATTCAGGGAAGGCAAGCAAAGAGTAACGGAAGGTAAGGAAGGCAAGGAAAAGCAAGGAAAGGCAAGGGTAACGGAAGGAACGGCCCGGCAAGGGGGAACAAGTCTAAGGCACGACACCGAACGCTAGGCAATGAACGGCAAGGCAAGGAAAGGGTAACGCATGGGAAAGCACGGTCAGGCGAGGCAAGGCTAAGGCACGACAACGGAAGGCTAGGCAATGCACGGAAGGCAAGCAAAGAGTAACGGAAGGTAAGGAAGGCAAGGGAAAGCAAGGAAAGGCAAGTGTAACGGAAGGAACGGCACGGCAAGGGGAAACAAGGCTAAGGCACGACAACGCACGCTAGGCAATGCAGGGCAAGGCAAGGAAAGGGTAACGCATGGGAAAGCACGGTCAGGCGAGGCAAGGCTAAGGCATGACAACGCAAGGCTAGGCAATGCACGGAAAGCAAGCAAAGAGTAAAGGAACGCAAGGAAGGCAAGGGAAAGCAAGGGAAGGCAAGGGTAACGGAAGTAACGGCACGGCAAGGGGTAAGAAGGCTAAGGCACGACAACGCAGGGCTAGGCAATGCACGGCAAGGCAAGGAAAGGGTAACGCAGGGGAAGGCACGGTCAGGTGAGGCAAGGATAAGGCACCACAATGCAAGGCTAGGCAATGCACGGCAAGGCAAGTAAAGAGTAACGGAAGGAAAGAAAGGCAAGGCAAAGCCAGGCAAGGCAAGTGTAACAAAAGGCACGCCACGGCAAGGGGAATCAAGGCTAAGGCACGACAACGCACGGCTAGGCAATGCACGGCAAGGCAAGGAAAGGGTAACGCAAGGCAAGGCACGGTGAGGCTAGGCAAGGCTAATGCACGACAACGCAAGGCTAGGCAATGCACGACAATGCAAGGAAAGCTTAAAGCAAAGGAAGGCACGGTCAGGCGAGATAAGGCTAAGGCACGACAACGCAAGGCTAGGCAATGCACGGAAGGCAAGCAAAGAGTAACGGAAGGTAAGGAAGGCAAGGGAAAGCAAAGAAAGGCAAGTGTAACGGAAGGAACGGCACGGCAAGGGGAAACAAGGCTAAGGCACGACAACGCACGCTAGGCAATGCACGGCAAGGCAAGGAAAGGGTAACGCATGGGAAAGCACGGTCAGGCGAGGCAAACCTAAGGCATGACAACGCAAGGCTAGGCAATGCACGGAAAGCAAGCAAAGAGTAACGGAACGCAAGGAAGGCAAGGGAAAGCAAGGGAAGGCAAGGGTAACGGAAGGAACGGCACGGCAAGGGGTAACAAGGCTAAGGCACGACAACGCACGCTAGACAATGAACGGCAAGGCAAGGAAAGGGTAACGCATGGGAAAGCACGGTCAGGCGAGGCAAGCCTAAGGCATGACAACGCAAGGCTAGGCAATGCACGGAAAGCAAGCAAAGAGTAACGGAACGCAAGGAAGGCAAGGGAAAGCAAGGGAAGGCAAGGGTAACGGAAGGAACGGCACGGCAAGGGGTAACAAGGCTAAGGCACGACAACGCAGGGCTAGGCAATGCACGGCAAGGCAAGGAAAGAGTAACGGAAGGAAAGGAAGGCAAGGCAAAGCCAGGCAAGGCAAGTGTAACAAAAGGCACGCCACGGCAAGGGGAAACAAGGCTAAGGCACGACAACCCACGGGTAGGCAATGCACGGCAAGGCAAGGAAAGGGTAACGCAGGGGAAGGCACGGTGAGGCTAGGCAAGGCTAATGCACGACAACGCAAGGCTAGGCAATGCACGACAATGCAAGTAAAGCTTAAAGCAAAGGAAGGCACGGTCAGGCGAGATAAGGCTAAGGCACGACAACGCAAGGCTAGGCAATGCACGGAAGGCAAGCAAAGAGTAACGGAAGGTAAGGAAGGCAAGGGAAAGCAAAGAAAGGCAAGTGTAACGGAAAGAACGGCACGGCAAGGGGAAACAAGGCTAAGGCACGACAACGCACGCTAGGCAATGCACGGCAAGGCAAGGAAAGGGTAACGCATGGGAAAGCACGGTCAGGCGAGGCAAGGCTAAGGAAAGCCAACGCAAGGCTAGGCAATGCACGGAAAGCAAGCAAGGAGTAACGGAATGCAAGGAAGGAAAGGGAAAGCAAGGGAAGGCAAGGGTAACGGAAGGAACGGCACGGCAAGGGGAAACAAGGCTAAGGCACGACAACGCACGCTAGGCAATGCACGACAAGGCAAGGAAAGGGTACCGCATGGGAAAGCACGGTCAGGCGAGGCAAGGCTAAGGAAAGCCAACGCAAGGCTAGGCAATGCACGGAAAGCAAGCAAGGAGTAACGGAATGCAAGGAAGGAAAGGGAAAGCAAGGGAAGGCAAGGGTAACGGAAGGAACGGCACGGCAAGGGGTAACAAGGCTAAGGCACGACAACACACGGCTAGGAAATGCACGGCAAGGCAAGGAAAGGGTAACGCAAGGCAAGGCACGGTGAGGCTAGGCAAGGTTAATGCACGACAACGCAAGGCTAGGCAATGCAAGACAATGCAAGGAAAGCTTAAAGCAAAGGAAGGCACGGTCAGGCGAGATAAGGCTAAGGCACGACAACGCAAGGCTAGGCAATTCAGGGAAGGCAAGCAAAGAGTAACGGAAGGTAAGCAAGGCAAGGGAAAGCAAGGGAAGGCAAGGGTAACGGAAGGAACGGCACGGCAAGGGGTAACAAGGCTAAGGCACGACAACGCAGGGCTAGGCAATGCACGGCAAGGCAAGGAAAGAGTAACGGAAGGAAAGGAAGGCAAGGCAAAGCCAGGCAAGGCAAGTGTAACAAAAGGCACGCAACGGCAAGGGGAAACAAGGCTAAGGCACGACAACACACGGCTAGGCAATGCACGGCAAGGCAAGGAAAGAGTAACGGAAGGAAAGGAAGGCAAGGCAAGGCACGGTGAGGCTAGGCAAGGCTAATGCACGACAACGCAAGGCTAGGCAATGCACGACAATGCAAGGAAAGCTTAAAGCAAAGGAAGGCACGGTCAGGCGAGATAAGGCTAAGGCACGACAACGCAAGGCTAGGCAATTCAGGGAAGGCAAGCAAAGAGTAACGGAAGGTAAGGAAGGCAAGGAAAAGGAAGGAAAGGCCAGGGTAACGGAAGGAACGGCACGGCAAGGGGAAACAAGGCTAAGGCACGACACCGAACGCTAGGCAATGAACGGCAAGGCAAGGAAAGGGTAACGCATTTGAAAGCACGGTCAGGCGAGGCAACGCTAAGGCACGACAACGCAAGGCTAGGCAATGCACGGAAGGCAAGCAAAGAGTAACGGAAGGTAAGGAAGGCAAGGGAAAGGAAGGAAAGGCAAGTGGTAACGGAAGGAACGGCACGGCAAGGGGAAACAAGGCTAAGGCACGACAACGCACGGCTAGGCAATGCACGGAAAGGCAAGGAAAGGGTAACGCATGGGAAAGCACGGTCAGGCGATGCAAGGCTAAGGCATGACAACGCAAGGCTAGGCAATGCACGGCAAAGCAAGCAAAGAGTAACGGAACGCAAGGAAGGCAAGGCAAAGCCAGGAAAGGCAAGTGTAACAAAAGGCACGCCACGGCAAGGGGAAACAAGGCTAAGGCACGACAACGCACGGCTAGGCAATGCACGGCAAGGCAAGGAAAGGGTAACGCAAGGCAAGGCACGGTGAGGCTAGGCAAGGCTAATGCACGACAACGCAAGGCTAGGCAATGCACGACAATGCAAGGAAAGCTTAAAGCAAAGGAAGGCACGGTCAGGCGAGATAAGGCTAAGGCACGACAACGCAAGGCTAGGCAATGCAGGGAAGGCAAGCAAAGAGTAACGGAAGGGAAGGCAAGGGAAAGCAAGGAAAGGCAAGGGTAACGGAAGGAACGGCACGGCAAGGGGAAACAAGGCTAAGGCACGACAACGCACGCTAGGCAATGCACGGCAAGGCAAGGAAAGGGTAACGCATGGGAAAGCACGGTCAGGCGAGGCAAGGCTAAGGCACGACAACGCAAGGCTAGGCAATGCACGGAAGGCAAGCAAAGAGTAACGGAACGCAAGGAAGGCAAGGAAAAGGAAAGGGCAAGGGTAACGGAAGGAACGGCACGGCAAGGGGAAACAAGGCTAAGGCACGACAACGCAGGCTGGGCAATGCACGGCAAGGCAAGGAAAGGGTAACGCATGGGAAAGCACGTTCAGGCGAGGCAAGGCTAAGGCACGACAACGCAGGGCTAGGCAATGCACGGAAGGCAAGCAAAGAGTAACGGAAGGTAAGGAAGGCAAGGGAAAGCAAGGAAAGGCAAGTGTAACGGAAGGAACTGCACGGCAAGGGGAAACAAGGCTAAGGCACGACAACGCACGGCTAGGCAATGCACGGCAAGGCAAGCAAAGGGTAACGCAAGGCAATGCACGGTGAGGCTAGACAAGGCTAATGCACGAAAACGCAAGGCTAGGCAATGCACGACAATGCAAGGAAAGCTTAAAGCAAAGGAAGGCAAGGTCAGGCGAGATAAGGCAAAGGCACGACAACGCAAGGCTAGGCAATTCAGGGAAGGCAAGCAAAGAGTAACGGAAGGTAAGGAAGGCAAGGAAAAGCAAGGAAAGGCAAGGGTAACGGAAGGAACGGCCCGGCAAGGGGGAACAAGTCTAAGGCACGACACCGAACGCTAGGCAATGAACGGCAAGGCAAGGAAAGGGTAACGCATGGGAAAGCACGGTCAGGCGAGGCAAGGCTAAGGCACGACAACGGAAGGCTAGGCAATGCATGGAAGGCAAGCAAAGAGTAACGGAAGGTAAGGAAGGCAAGGGAAAGCAAGGAAAGGCAAGTGTAACGGAAGGAACGGCACGGCAAGGGGAAACAAGGCTAAGGCACGACAACGCACGCTAGGCAATGCAGGGCAAGGCAAGGAAAGGGTAACGCATTGGAAAGCACGGTCAGGCGAGGCAAGGCTAAGGCATGACAACGCAAGGCTAGGCAATGCACGGAAAGCAAGCAAAGAGTAAAGGAACGCAAGGAAGGCAAGGGAAAGCAAGGGAAGGCAAGGGTAACGGAAGTAACGGCACGGCAAGGGGTAAGAAGGCTAAGGCACGACAACGCAGGGCTAGGCAATGCACGGCAAGGCAAGGAAAGGGTAACGCAGGGGAAGGCACGGTCAGGTGAGGCAAGGATAAGGCACCACAATGCAAGGCTAGGCAATGCACGGCAAGGCAAGTAAAGAGTAACGGAAGGAAAGAAAGGCAAGGCAAAGCCAGGCAAGGCAAGTGTAACAAAAGGCACGCCACGGCAAGGGGAATCAAGGCTAAGGCACGACAACGCACGGCTAGGCAATGCACGGCAAGGCAAGGAAAGGGTAACGCAAGGCAAGGCACGGTGAGGCTAGGCAAGGCTAATGCACGACAACGCAAGGCTAGGCAATGCACGACAATGCAAGGAAAGCTTAAAGCAAAGGAAGGCACGGTCAGGCGAGATAAGGCTAAGGCACGACAACGCAAGGCTAGGCAATGCACGGAAGGCAAGCAAAGAGTAACGGAAGGTAAGGAAGGCAAGGGAAAGCAAAGAAAGGCAAGTGTAACGGAAGGAACGGCACGGCAAGGGGAAACAAGGCTAAGGCACGACAACGCACGCTAGGCAATGCACGGCAAGGCAAGGAAAGGGTAACGCATGGGAAAGCACGGTCAGGCGAGGCAAACCTAAGGCATGACAACGCAAGGCTAGGCAATGCACGGAAAGCAAGCAAAGAGTAACGGAACGCAAGGAAGGCAAGGGAAAGCAAGGGAAGGCAAGGGTAACGGAAGGAACGGCACGGCAAAGGGGTAACAAGGCTAAGGCACGACAACGCACGCTAGACAATGAACGGCAAGGCAAGGAAAGGGTAACGCATGGGAAAGCACGGTCAGGCGAGGCAAGCCTAAGGCATGACAACGCAAGGCTAGGCAATGCACGGAAAGCAAGCAAAGAGTAACGGAACGCAAGGAAGGCAAGGGAAAGCAAGGGAAGGCAAGGGTAACGGAAGGAACGGCACGGCAAGGGGTAACAAGGCTAAGGCACGACAACGCAGGGCTAGGCAATGCACGGCAAGGCAAGGAAAGAGTAACGGAAGGAAAGGAAGGCAAGGCAAAGCCAGGCAAGGCAAGTGTAACAAAAGGCACGCCACGGCAAGGGGAAACAAGGCTAAGGCACGACAACCCACGGCTAGGCAATGCACGGCAAGGCAAGGAAAGGGTAACGCAGGGGAAGGCACGGTGAGGCTAGGCAAGGCTAATGCACGACAACGCAAGGCTAGGCAATGCACGACAATGCAAGTAAAGCTTAAAGCAAAGGAAGGCACGGTCAGGCGAGATAAGGCTAAGGCACGACAACGCAAGGCTAGGCAATTCAGGGAAGGCAAGCAAAGAGTAACGGAAGGTAAGCAAGGCAAGGGAAAGCAAGGGAAGGCAAGGGTAACGGAAAGAACGGCACGGCAAGGGGTAACAAGGCTAAGGCACGACAACGCAGGGCTAGGCAATGCATGGAAAGGCAAGGAAAGGGTAACGCAGGGGAAGGCACGGTCAGGTGAGGCAAGGATAAGGCACGACAATGCAAGGCTAGGCAATGCACGGCAAGGCAAGGAAAGAGTAACGGAAGGAAAGGAAGGCAAGTCAAAGCCAGGAAAGGCAAGTGTAACAAAAGGCACGCAACGGCAAGGGGAAACAAGGCTAATGCACGACAACGCAAGGCTAGGCAATGCACGACAATGCAAGGAAAGCTTAAAGCAAAGGAAGGCACGGTCAGGCGAGATAAGGCTAAGGCACGACAACGCAAGGCTAGGCAATTCAGGGAAGGCAAGCAAAGAGTAACGGAAGGTAAGCAAGGCAAGGAAAAGGAAGGAAAGGCCAGGGTAACGGAAGGAACGGCACGGCAAGGGGAAACAAGTCTAAGGCACGACACCGAACGCTAGGCAATGAACGGCAAGGCAAGGAAAGGGTAACGCATTTGAAAGCACGGTCAGGCGAGGCAACGCTAAGGGACGACAACGCAAGGCTAGGCAATGCACGGAAGGCAAGCAAAGAGTAACGGAAGGTAAGGAAGGCAAGGGAAAGGATTGAAGGGCAAGTGTAACGGAAGGAACGGCACGGCAAGGGGAAACAAGGCTAAGGCACGACAACGCACGGCTAGGCAATGCACGGAAAGGCAAGGAAAGGGTAACGCATGGGAAAGCACGGTCAGGCGATGCAAGGCTAAGGCATGACAACGCAAGGCTAGGCAATGCACGGAAAGCAAGCAAAGAGTAACGGAACGCAAGGAAGGCAAGGGAAAGCAAGGGAAGGCAAGGGTAACGGAAGGAACGGCACGGCAAGGGGTAACAAGTCTAAGGCACGACAACGCAGGGCTAGGCAATGCACGACAATGCAAGTAAAGCTTAAAGCAAAGGAAGGCACGGTCAGGCGAGATAAGGCTAAGGCACGACAACGCAAGGCTAGGCAATGCACGGAAGGCAAGCAAAGAGTAACGGAAGGTAAGGAAGGAAAGGGAAAGCAAAGAAAGGCAAGTGTAACGGAAGGAACGGCACGGCAAGGGGAAACAAGGCTAAGGCACGACAACGCACGCTAGGCAATGCACGGCAAGGCAAGGAAAGGGTAACGCATGGGAAAGCACGGTCAGGCGAGGCAAGGCTAAGGAAAGCCAACGCAAGGCTAGGCAATGCACGGAAAGCAAGCAAGGAGTAACGGAATGCAAGGAAGGAAAGGGAAAGCAAGGGAAGGCAAGGGTAACGGAAGGAACGGCACGGCAAGGGGAAACAAGGCTAAGGCACGACAACGCACGCTAGGCAATGCACGACAAGGCAAGGAAAGGGTAACGCATGGGAAAGCACGGTCAGGCGAGGCAAGGCTAAGGAAAGCCAACGCAAGGCTAGGCAATGCACGGCAAGCAAGCAAGGAGTAACGGAATGCAAGGAAGGAAAGGGAAAGCAAGGGAAGGCAAGGGTAACGGAAGGAACGGCACGGCAAGGGGTAACAAGGCTAAGGCACGACAACACACGGCTAGGAAATGCACGGCAAGGCAAGGAAAGGGTAACGCAAGGCAAGGCACGGTGAGGCTAGGCAAGGTTAATGCACGACAACGCAAGGCTAGGCAATGCAAGACAATGCAAGGAAAGCTTAAAGCAAAGGAAGGCACGGTCAGGCGAGATAAGGCTAAGGCACGACAACGCAAGGCTAGGCAATTCAGGGAAGGCAAGCAAAGAGTAATGGAAGGTAAGCAAGGCAAGGGAAAGCAAGGGAAGGCAAGGGTAACGGAAGGAACGGCACGGCAAGGGGTAACAAGGCTAAGGCACGACAACGCAGGGCTAGGCAATGCACGGCAAGGCAAGGAAAGAGTAACGGAAGGAAAGGAAGGCAAGGCAAAGCCAGGCAAGGCAAGTGTAACAAAAGGCACGCAACGGCAAGGGGAAACAAGGCTAAGGCACGACAACACACGGCTAGGAAATGCACGGCAAGGCAAGGAAAGGGTAACGCAAGGCAAGGCACGGTGAGGCTAGTCAAGGCTAATGCACGAAAACGCAAGGCTAGGCAATGCACGACAATGCAAGGAAAGCTTAAAGCAAAGGAAGGCACGGTCAGGCGAGATAAGGCTAAGGCACGACAACGCAAGGCTAGGCAATGCACGGAAGGCAAGCAAAGAGTAACAGAAGGTAAGGAAGGCAAGGGAAAGCAAGGAAAGGCAAGTGTAACGGAAGGAACGGCACGGCAAGGGGAAACAAGGCTAAGGCACGACAAGGCACGGCTAGGCAATGCACGGCAAGGCAAGCAAAGGGTAACGCAAGGAAAGGCACGGTGAGGCTAGGCAAGGCTAATGCACGAAAACGCAAGGCTAGGCGATGCACGACAATGCAAGGAAAGAGTAACGGAAGGTAAGGAAGGCAAGGGAAAGCAAGGAAAGGCAATGGCAACGGAAGGAACGGCACGGCAAGGGGAAACAAGGCTAAGGCACGACAACGCAGGGCTAGGCAATGCATGGAAAGGCAAGGAAAGGGTAACGCAGGGGAAGGCACGGTCAGGTGAGGCAAGGATAAGGCACGACAATGCAAGGCTAGGCAATGCACGGCAAGGCAAGGAAAGAGTAACGGAAGGAAAGGAAGGCAAGTCAAAGCCAGGAAAGGCAAGTGTAACAAAAGGCACGCCACGGCAAGGGGAAACAAGGCTAAGGCACGACAACGCACGGCTAGGCAATGCACGGCAAGGCAAGGAAAGGGTAACGCAAGGCAAGGCACGGTGAGGCTAGGCAAGGCTAATGCACGACAACGCAAGGCTAGGCAATGCACGACAATGCAAGGAAAGCTTAAAGCAAAGGAAGGCAAGGTCAGGCGAGATAAGGCAAAGGCACGACAACGCAAGGCTAGGCAATTCAGAGAAGGCAAGCAAAGAGTAACGGAAGGTAAGCAAGGCAAGGAAAAGGAAGGAAAGGCCAGGGTAACGGAAGGAACGGCACGGCAAGGGGAAACAAGTCTAAGGCACGACACCGAACGCTAGGCAATGAACGGCAAGGCAAGGAAAGGGTAACGCATTTGAAAGCACGGTCAGGCGAGGCAACGCTAAGGCACGACAACGCAAGGCTAGGCAATGCACGGAAGGCAAGCAAAGAGTAACGGAAGGTAAGGAAGGCAAGGGAAAGGATTGAAGGGCAAGTGTAACGGAAGGAACGGCACGGCAAGGGGAAACAAGGCTAAGGCACGACAACGCAGGCTGGGCAATGCACGGCAAGGCAAGGAAAGGGTAACGCATGGGAAAGCACGTTCAGGCGAGGCAAGGCTAAGGCACGACAACGCAAGGCTAGGCAATGCACGGAAGGCAAGCAAAGAGTAACGGAAGGTAAGGAAGGCAAGGGAAAGCAAAGAAAGGCAAGTGTAACGGAAGGAACGGCACGGCAAGGGGAAACAAGGCTAAGGCACGACAACGCACGGCTAGGCAATGCACGGCAAGGCAAGCAAAGGGTAACGCAAGGCAATGCACGGTGAGGCTAGACAAGGCTAATGCACGAAAACGCAAGGCTAGGCAATGCACGACAATGCAAGGAAAGCTTAAAGCAAAGGAAGGCAAGGTCAGGCGAGATAAGGCAAAGGCACGACAACGCAAGGCTAGGCAATTCAGGGAAGGCAAGCAAAGAGTAACGGAAGGTAAGAAGGCAAGGAAAAGCAAGGAAAGGCAAGGGTAACGGAAGGAACGGCCCGGCAAGGGGGAACAAGTCTAAGGCACGAAACCGAACGCTAGGCAATGAACGGCAAGGCAAGGAAAGGGTAACGCATGGGAAAGCACGGTCAGGCGAGGCAAGGCTAAGGCACGACAACGCAAGGCTAGGCAATGCACGGAAGGCAAGCAAAGAGTAACGGAAGGTAAGGAAGGCAAGGGAAAGGATTGAAGGGCAAGTGTAACGGAAGGAACGGCAACGGCAAGGGGAAACAAGGCTAAGGCACGACAACGCAGGCTGGGCAATGCACGGCAAGGCAAGGAAAGGGTAACGCATGGGAAAGCACGTTCAGGCGAGGCAAGGCTAAGGCACGACAACGAAGGGTAGGCAATGCACGGAAGGCAAGCAAAGAGTAACGGAAGGTAAGGAAGGCAAGGGAAAGCAAAGAAAGGCAAGTGTAACGGAAGGAACTGCACGGCAAGGGGAAACAAGGCTAAGGCACGACAACGCACGGCTAGGCAATGCACGGCAAGGCAAGCAAAGGGTAACGCAAGGCAATGCACGGTGAGGCTAGACAAGGCTAATGCACGAAAACGCAAGGCTAGGCAATGCACGACAATGCAAGGAAAGCTTAAAGCAAAGGAAGGCAAGGTCAGGCGAGATAAGGCAAAGGCACGACAACGCAAGGCTAGGCAATTCAGGGAAGGCAAGCAAAGAGTAACGGAAGGTAAGGAAGGCAAGGAAAAGCAAGGAAAGGCAAGGGTAACGGAAGGAACGGCCCGGCAAGGGGGAACAAGTCTAAGGCACGACACCGAACGCTAGGCAATGAACGGCAAGGCAAGGAAAGGGTAACGCATGGGAAAGCACGGTCAGGCGAGGCAAGGCTAAGGCACGACAACGGAAGGCTAGGCAATGCACCGAAGGCAAGCAAAGAGTAACGGAAGGTAAGGAAGGCAAGGGAAAGCAAGGAAAGGCAAGTGTAACGGAAGGAACGGCACGGCAAGGGGAAACAAGGCTAAGGCACGACAACGCACGCTAGGCAATGCAGGGCAAGGCAAGGAAAGGGTAACGCATGGGAAAGCACGGTCAGGCGAGGCAAGGCTAAGGCATGACAACGCAAGGCTAGGCAATGCACGGAAAGCAAGCAAAGAGTAAAGGAACGCAAGGAAGGCAAGGGAAAGCAAGGGAAGGCAAGGGTAACGGAAGTAACGGCACGGCAAGGGGTAAGAAGGCTAAGGCACGACAACGCAGGGCTAGGCAATGCACGGCAAGGCAAGGAAAGGGTAACGCAGGGGAAGGCACGGTCAGGTGAGGCAAGGATAAGGCACCACAATGCAAGGCTAGGCAATGCACGGCAAGGCAAGTAAAGAGTAACGGAAGGAAAGAAAGGCAAGGCAAAGCCAGGCAAGGCAAGTGTAACAAAAGGCACGCCACGGCAAGGGGAATCAAGGCTAAGGCACGACAACGCACGGCTAGGCAATGCACGGCAAGGCAAGGAAAGGGTAACGCAAGGCAAGGCACGGTGAGGCTAGGCAAGGCTAATGCACGACAACGCAAGGCTAGGCAATGCACGACAATGCAAGGAAAGCTTAAAGCAAAGGAAGGCACGGTCAGGCGAGATAAGGCTAAGGCACGACAACGCAAGGCTAGGCAATGCACGGAAGGCAAGCAAAGAGTAACGGAAGGTAAGGAAGGCAAGGGAAAGCAAAGAAAGGCAAGTGTAACGGAAGGAACGGCACGGCAAGGGGAAAAAAGGCTAAGGCACGACAACGCACGCTAGGCAATGCACGGCAAGGCAAGGAAAGGGTAACGCATGGGAAAGCACGGTCAGGCGAGGCAAACCTAAGGCATGACAACGCAAGGCTAGGCAATGCACGGAAAGCAAGCAAAGAGTAACGGAACGCAAGGAAGGCAAGGGAAAGCAAGGGAAGGCAAGGGTAACGGAAGGAACGGCACGGCAAGGGGTAACAAGGCTAAGGCACGACAACGCACGCTAGACAATGAACGGCAAGGCAAGGAAAGGGTAACGCATGGGAAAGCACGGTCAGGCGAGGCAAGGCTAAGGCATGACAACGCAAGGCTAGGCAATGCACGGAAAGCAAGCAAAGAGTAACGGAACGCAAGGAAGGCAAGGGAAAGCAAGGGAAGGCAAGGGAAACGGAAGGAACGGCACGGCAAGGGGTAAGAAGGCTAAGGCACGACAACGCAGGGCTAGGCAATGCACGGCAAGGCAAGGAAAGGGTAACGCAGGGGAAGGCACGGTCAGGTGAGGCAAGGATAAGGCACGACAATGCAAGGCTAGGCAATGCACGGCAAGGCAAGGAAAGAGTAACGGAAGGAAAGGAAGGCAAGTCAAAGCCAGGAAAGGCAAGTGTAACAAAAGGCACGCAACGGCAAGGGGAAACAAGGCTAAGGCACGACAACGCACGGCTAGGCAATGCACGGCAAGGCAAGGAAAGGGTAACGCTAGGCAAGGCACGGTGAGGCTAGGCAAGGCTAATGCACGACAACGCAAGGCTAGGCAATGCACGACAATGCAAGGAAAGCTTAAAGCAAAGGAAGGCACGGTCAGGCGAGATAATGCTAAGGCACGACAACGCAAGGCTAGGCAATTCAGGGAAGGCAAGCAAAGAGTAACGGAAGGTAAGCAAGGCAAGGAAAAGGAAGGAAAGTCCAGGGTAACGGAAGGAACGGCACGGCAAGGGGAAACAAGTCTAAGGCACGACACCGAACGCTAGGCAATGAACGGCAAGGCAAGGAAAGGGTAACGCATTTGAAAGCACGGTCAGGCGAGGCAACGCTAAGGCACGACAACGCAAGGCTAGGCAATGCACGGAAGGCAAGCAAAGAGTAACGGAAGGTAAGGAAGGCAAGGGAAAGCAAAGAAAGGCAAGTGTAACGGAAGGAACTGCACGGCAAGGGGAAACAAGGCTAAGGCACGACAACGCACGGCTAGGCAATGCACGGCAAGGCAAGCAAAGGGTAACGCAAGGCAATACACGGTGAGGCTAGACAAGGCTAATGCACGAAAACGCAAGGCTAGGCAATGCACGACAATGCAAGGAAAGCTTAAAGCAAAGGAAGGCAAGGTCAGGCGAGATAAGGCAAAGGCACGACAACGCAAGGCTAGGCAATTCAGGGAAGGCAAGCAAAGAGTAACGGAAGGTAAGGAAGGCAAGGAAAAGCAAGGAAAGGCAAGGGTAACGGAAGGAACGGCACGGCAAGGGGGAACAAGTCTAAGGCACGACACCGAACGCTAGGCAATGAACGGCAAGGCAAGGAAAGGGTAACGCATGGGAAAGCACGGTCAGGCGAGGCAAGGCTAAGGCACGACAACGGAAGGCTAGGCAATGCACGGAAGGCAAGCAAAGAGTAACGGAAGGTAAGGAAGGCAAGGGAAAGCAAGGAAAGGCAAGTGTAACGGAAGGAACGGCACGGCAAGGGGAAACAAGGCTAAGGCACGACAACGCACGCTAGGCAATGCAGGGCAAGGCAAGGAAAGGGTAACGCATGGGAAAGCACGGTCAGGCGAGGCAAGGCTAAGGCATGACAACGCAAGGCTAGGCAATGCACGGAAAGCAAGCAAAGAGTAAAGGAACGCAAGGAAGGCAAGGGAAAGCAAGGGAAGGCAAGGGTAACGGAAGGAACGGCACGGCAAGGGGTAAGAAGGCTAAGGCACGACAACGCAGGGCTAGGCAATGCACGGCAAGGCAAGGAAAGGGTAACGCAGGGGAAGGCACGGTCAGGTGAGGCAAGGATAAGGCACCACAATGCAAGGCTAGGCAATGCACGGCAAGGCAAGTAAAGAGTAACGGAAGGAAAGAAAGGCAAGGCAAAGCCAGGCAAGGCAAGTGTAACAAAAGGCACGCCACGGCAAGGGGAATCAAGGCTAAGGCACGACAACGCACGGCTAGGCAATGCACGGCAAGGCAAGGAAAGGGTAACGCAAGGCAAGGCACGGTGAGGCTAGGCAAGGCTAATGCACGACAACGCAAGGCTAGGCAATGCACGACAATGCAAGGAAAGCTTAAAGCAAAGGAAGGCACGGTCAGGCGAGGCAAGGCTAAGGAAAGCCAACGCAAGGCTAGGCAATGCACGGAAAGCAAGCAAGGAGTAACGGAATGCAAGGAAGGAAAGGGAAAGCAAGGGAAGGCAAGGGTAACGGAAGGAACGGCACGGCAAGGGGAAACAAGGCTAAGGCACGACAACGCACGCTAGGCAATGCACGGCAAGGCAAGGAAAGGGTAACGCATGGGAAAGCACGGTCAGGCGAGGCAAACCTAAGGCATGACAACGCAAGGCTAGGCAATGCACGGAAAGCAAGCAAAGAGTAACGGAACGCAAGGAAGGCAAGGGAAAGCAAGGGAAGGCAAGGGTAACGGAAGGAACGGCACGGCAAGGGGTAACAAGGCTAAGGCACGACAACGCACGCTAGACAATGAACGGCAAGGCAAGGAAAGGGTAACGCATGGGAAAGCACGGTCAGGCGAGGCAAGCCTAAGGCATGACAACGCAAGGCTAGGCAATGCACGGAAAGCAAGCAAAGAGTAACGGAACGCAAGGAAGGCAAGGGAAAGCAAGGGAAGGCAAGGGTAACGGAAGGAACGGCACGGCAAGGGGTAACAAGGCTAAGGCACGACAACGCAGGGCTAGGCAATGCACGGCAAGGCAAGGAAAGAGTAACGGAAGGAAAGGAAGGCAAGGCAAAGCCAGGCAAGGCAAGTGTAACAAAAGGCACGCCACGGCAAGGGGAAACAAGGCTAAGGCACGACAACCCACGGCTAGGCAATGCACGGCAAGGCAAGGAAAGGTTAACGCAGGGGAAGGCACGGTGAGGCTAGGCAAGGCTAATGCACGACAACGCAAGGCTAGGCAATGCACGACAATGCAAGTAAAGCTTAAAGCAAAGGAAGGCACGGTCAGGCGAGATAAGGCTAAGGCACGACAACGCAAGGCTAGGCAATGCACGGAAGGCAAGCAAAGAGTAACGGAAGGTAAGGAAGGCAAGGGAAAGCAAAGAAAGGCAAGTGTAACGGAAAGAACGGCACGGCAAGGGGAAACAAGGCTAAGGCACGACAACGCACGCTAGGCAATGCACGGCAAGGCAAGGAAAGGGTAACGCATGGGAAAGCACGGTCAGGCGAGGCAAGGCTAAGGAAAGCCAACGCAAGGCTAGGCAATGCACGGAAAGCAAGCAAGGAGTAACGGAATGCAAGGAAGGAAAGGGAAAGCAAGGGAAGGCAAGGGTAACGGAAGGAACGGCACGGCAAGGGGAAACAAGGCTAAGGCACGACAACGCACGCTAGGCAATGCACGACAAGGCAAGGAAAGGGTACCGCATGGGAAAGCACGGTCAGGCGAGGCAAGGCTAAGGAAAGCCAACGCAAGGCTAGGCAATGCACGGAAAGCAAGCAAGGAGTAACGGAATGCAAGGAAGGAAAGGGAAAGCAAGGGAAGGCAAGGGTAACGGAAGGAACGGCACGGCAAGGGGTAACAAGGCTAAGGCACGACAACACACGGCTAGGAAATGCACGGCAAGGCAAGGAAAGGGTAACGCAAGGCAAGGCACGGTGAGGCTAGGCAAGGTTAATGCACGACAACGCAAGGCTAGGCAATGCAAGACAATGCAAGGAAAGCTTAAAGCAAAGGAAGGCACGGTCAGGCGAGATAAGGCTAAGGCACGACAACGCAAGGCTAGGCAATTCAGGGAAGGCAAGCAAAGAGTAACGGAAGGTAAGCAAGGCAAGGGAAAGCAAGGGAAGGCAAGGGTAACGGAAGGAACGGCACGGCAAGGGGTAACAAGGCTAAGGCACGACAACGCAGGGCTAGGCAATGCATGGAAAGGCAAGGAAAGGGTAACGCAGGGGAAGGCACGGTCAGGTGAGGCAAGGATAAGGCACGACAATGCAAGGCTAGGCAATGCACGGCAAGGCAAGGAAAGAGTAACGGAAGGAAAGGAAGGCAAGTCAAAGCCAGGAAAGGCAAGTGTAACAAAAGGCACGCAACGGCAAGGGGAAACAAGGCTAATGCACGACAACGCAAGGCTAGGCAATGCACGACAATGCAAGGAAAGCTTAAAGCAAAGGAAGGCACGGTCAGGCGAGATAAGGCTAAGGCACGACAACGCAAGGCTAGGCAATTCAGGGAAGGCAAGCAAAGAGTAACGGAAGGTAAGCAAGGCAAGGAAAAGGAAGGAAAGGCCAGGGTAACGGAAGGAACGGCACGGCAAGGGGAAACAAGTCTAAGGCACGACACCGAACGCTAGGCAATGAACGGCAAGGCAAGGAAAGGGTAACGCATTTGAAAGCACGGTCAGGCGAGGCAACGCTAAGGGACGACAACGCAAGGCTAGGCAATGCACGGAAGGCAAGCAAAGAGTAACGGAAGGTAAGGAAGGCAAGGGAAAGGATTGAAGGGCAAGTGTAACGGAAGGAACGGCACGGCAAGGGGAAACAAGGCTAAGGCACGACAACGCACGGCTAGGCAATGCACGGAAAGGCAAGGAAAGGGTAACGCATGGGAAAGCACGGTCAGGCGATGCAAGGCTAAGGCATGACAACGCAAGGCTAGGCAATGCACGGAAAGCAAGCAAAGAGTAACGGAACGCAAGGAAGGCAAGGGAAAGCAAGGAAAGGCAAGGGTAACGGAAGGAACGGCACGGTAAGGGGTAACAAGTCTAAGGCACGGCAACGCAGGGCTAGGCAATGCACGGGAAGGCAAGGAAAGGGTAACGCAGGGGAAGGCACGGAAAGGTGAGGCAAGGATAAGGCACGACAATGCAAGGCTAGGCAATGCACGGCAAGGCAAGGAAAGAGTAACGGAAGGAAAGGAAGGCAAGTCAAAGCCAGGAAAGGCAAGTGTAACAAAAGGCACGCCACGGCAAGGGGACACAAGGCTAAGGCACGACAACGCACGGCTAGGCAATGCACGGCAAGGCAAGGAAAGGGTAACGCATGGGAAAGCACGGTCAGGCGAGGCAAGGCTAATGCACGACAACGCAAGGCTAGGCAATGCACGACAATGCAAGGAAAGCTTAAAGCAAAGGAAGGCACGGTCAGGCGAGATAAGGCTAAGGAACGACAACGCAAGGCTAGGCAATGCAGGGAAGGCAAGCAAAGAGTAACGGAAGGTAAGGAAGGCAAGGGAAAGCAAGGAAAGGCAATGGTAACGGAAGGAACGGCACGGCAAGGGGAAACAAGGCTAAGGCACGACAACGCACGCTAGGCAATGCACGGCAAGGCAAGGAAAGGGTAACGCATGGGAAAGCACGGTCAGGGGAGGCAAGGCTAAGGCACGACAACGCAAGGCTTGGCAATGCACGGAAGGCAAGCAAAGAGTAACGGAAGGTAAGGAAGGCAAGGGAAAGCAAGGAAAGGCAAGGGTAACGGAAGGAACGGCACGGCAAGGGGTAACAAGGCTAAGGCACGACAACGCAGGGCTAGGCAATGCATGGAAAGGCAAGGAAAGGGTAACGCAGGGGAAGGCACGGTCAGGTGAGGCAAGGATAAGGCACGACAATGCAAGGCTAGGCAATGCACGGCAAGGCAAGGAAAGAGTAACGGAAGGAAAGGAAGGCAGGTCAAAGCCAGGAAAGGCAAGTGTAACAAAAGGCACGCAACGGCAAGGGGAAACAAGGCTAAGGCACGACAACGCACGGCTAGGCAATGCACGGCAAGGCAAGGAAAGGGTAACGCAAGGCAAGGCACGGTGAGGCTAGGCAAGGCTAATGCACGACAACGCAAGGCTAGGCAATGCACGACAATGCAAGGAAAGCTTAAAGCAAAGGAAGGCACGGTCAGGCGAGATAAGGCTAAAGCACGACAACGCAAGGCTAGGCAATTCAGGGAAGGGAAGCAAAGAGTAACGGAAGGTAAGCAAGGCAAGGAAAAGGAAGGAAAGGCCAGGGTAACGGAAGGAACGGCACGGCAAGGGGAAACAAATCTAAGGCACAACACCGAACGCTAGGCAATGAACGGCAAGGCAAGGAAAGGGTAACGCATGGGAAAGCACGGTCAGGGGAGGCAAGGCTAAGGCACGACAACGCAAGGCTTGGCAATGCACGGAAGGCAAGCAAAGAGTAACGGAAGGTAAGGAAGGCAAGGGAAAGCAAAGAAAGGCAAGTGTAACGGAAGGAACGGCAAGGGGAAACAAGGCTAAGGCACGACAACGCACGCTAGGCAATGCACGGCAAGGCAAGGCAAGGGTAACGCATGGGAAAGCACGGTCAGGCGAGGCAAGGCTAAGGAAAGCCAACGCAAGGCTAGGCAATGCACGGAAAGCAAGCAAGGAGTAACGGAATGCAAGGAAGGAAAGGGAAAGCAAGGGAAGGCAAGGGTAACGGAAGGAACGGCACGGCAAGGGGTAACAAGGCTAAGGCACGACAACAGACGGCTAGGAAATGCACGGCAAGCCAAGGAAAGGGTAACGCAAGGCAAGGCACGGTGAGGCTAGGCAAGGTTAATGCACGACAACGCAAGGCTAGGCAATGCACGACAATGCAAGGAAAGCTTAAAGCAAAGGAAGGCACGGTCAGGCGAGGCAAGGCTAAGGCATGACAACGCAAGGCTAGGCAATGCACGGAAAGCAAGCAAAGAGTAACGGAACGCAAGGAAGGCAAGGGAAAGCAAGGGAAGGCAAGGGAAACGGAAGGAACGGCACGGCAAGGGGTAAGAAGGCTAAGGCACGACAACGCAGGGCTAGGCAATGCACGGCAAGGCAAGGAAAGGGTAACGCAGGGGAAGGCACGGTCAGGTGAGGCAAGGATAAGGCACGACAATGCAAGGCTAGGCAATGCACGGCAAGGCAAGGAAAGAGTAACGGAAGGAAAGGAAGGCAAGTCAAAGCCAGGAAAGGCAAGTGTAACAAAAGGCACGCAACGGCAAGGGGAAACAAGGCTAAGGCACGACAACGCACGGCTAGGCAATGCACGGCAAGGCAAGGAAAGGGTAACGCAAGGCAAGGCACGGTGAGGCTAGGCAAGGCTAATGCACGAAAACGCAAGGCTAGGCGATGCACGACAATGCAAGGAAAGCTTAAAGCAAAGGAAGGCACGGTCAGGCGAGATAAGGCTAAGGCACGACAACGCAAGGCTAGGCAATTCAGGGAAGGCAAGCAAAGAGTAACGGAAGGTAAGCAAGGCAAGGAAAAGGAAGGAAAGGCCAGGGTAACGGAAGGAACGGCACGGCAAGGGGAAACAAGTCTAAGGCACGACACCGAACGCTAGGCAATGAACGGCAAGGCAAGGAAAGGGTAACGCATTTGAAAGCACGGTCAGGCGAGGCAACGCTAAGGCACGACAACGCAAGGCTAGGCAATGCACGGAAGGCAAGCAAAGAGTAACGGAAGGTAAGGAAGGCAAGGGAAAGTAAAGAAAGGCAAGTGTAACGGAAGGAACTGCACCGCAAGGAGAAACAAGGCTAAGGCACGACAACGCACGGCTATGCAATGCAGGGCAAGGCAAGCAAAGGGTAACGCAAGGCAATACACGGTGAGGCTAGACAAGGCTAATGCACGAAAACGCAAGGCTAGGCAATGCACGACAATGCAAGGAAAGCTTAAAGCAAAGGAAGGCAAGGTCAGGCGAGATAAGGCAAAGGCACGACAACGCAAGGCTAGGCAATTCAGGGAAGGCAAGCAAAGAGTAACGGAAGGTAAGAAAGGCAAGGAAAAGCAAGGAAAGGCAAGGGTAACGGAAGGAACGGCACGGCAAGGGGGAACAAGTCTAAGGCACGACACCGAACGCTAGGCAATGAACGGCAAGGCAAGGAAAGGGTAACGCATGGGAAAGCACGGTCAGGCGAGGCAAGGCTAAGGCACGACAACGGAAGGCTAGGCAATGCACGGAAGGCAAGCAAAGAGTAACGGAAGGTAAGGAAGGCAAGGGAAAGCAAGGAAAGGCAAGTGTAACGGAAGGAACGGCACGGCAAGGGGAAACAAGGCTAAGGCACGACAACGCACGCTAGGCAATGCAGGGCAAGGCAAGGAAAGGGTAACGCATGGGAAAGCACGGTCAGGCGAGGCAAGGCTAAGGAAAGCCAACGCAAGGCTAGGCAATGCACGGAAAGCAAGCAAGGAGTAACGGAATGCAAGGAAGGAAAGGGAAAGCAAGGGAAGGCAAGGGTAACGGAAGGAACGGCACGGCAAGGGGTAACAAGGCTAAGGCACGACAACACACGGCTAGGAAATGCACGGCAAGGCAAGGAAAGGGTAACGCAAGGCAAGGCACGGTGAGGCTAGGCAAGGTTAATGCACGACAACGCAAGGCTAGGCAATGCAAGACAATGCAAGGAAAGCTTAAAGCAAAGGAAGGCACGGTCAGGCGAGATAAGGCTAAGGCACGACAACGCAAGGCTAGGCAATTCAGGGAAGGCAAGCAAAGAGTAACGGAAGGTAAGCAAGGCAAGGGAAAGCAAGGGAAGGCAAGGGTAACGGAAGGAACGGCACGGCAAGGGGTAACAAGGCTAAGGCACGACAACGCACGGCTAGGCAATGCACGGAAAGGCAAGGAAAGGGTAACGCAGGGGAAGGCACGGTCAGGTGAGGCAAGGATAAGGCACGACAATGCAAGGCTAGGCAATGCACGGCAAGGCAAGGAAAGAGTAACGGAAGGAAAGGAAGGCAAGGCAAAGCCAGGCAAGGCAAGTGTAACAAAAGGCACGCAACGGCAAGGGGAATCAAGGCTAATGCACGACAACGCAAGGCTAGGCAATGCACGACAAGGCAAGGAAAGCTTAAAGCAAAGGAAGGCACGGTCAGGCGAGATAAGGCTAAGGCACGACAACGCAAGGCTAGGCAATTCAGGGAAGGCAAGCAAAGAGTAACGGAAGGTAAGCAAGGCAAGGAAAAGGAAGGAAAGGCCAGGGTAACGGAAGGAACGGCACGGCAAGGGGAAACAAGTCTAAGGCACGACACCGAACGCTAGGCAATGAACGGCAAGGCAAGGAAAGGGTAACGCATTTGAAAGCACGGTCAGGCGAGGCAACGCTAAGGCACGACAACGCAAGGCTAGGCAATGCACGGAAGGCAAGCAAAGAGTAACGGAAGGTAAGGAAGGCAAGGGAAAGGAAGGAAAGGCAAGTGTAACGAAAGGAACGGCACGGCAAGGGGAAACAAGGCTAAGGCACGACAACGCACGGCTAGGCAATGCACGGAAAGGCAAGGAAAGGGTAACTCATGGGAAAGCACGGTCAGGCGATGCAAGGCTAAGGCATGACAACGCAAGGCTAGGCAATGCACGGAAAGCAAGCAAAGAGTAACGGAACGCAAGGAAGGCAAGGGAAAGCAAGGGAAGGCAAGGGTAACGGAAGGAACGGCAGGGTAAGGGGTAACAAGTCTAAGGCACGGCAACGCAGGGCTAGGCAATGCACGGGAAGGCAAGGAAAGGGTAACGCAGGGGAAGGCACGGTCAGGTGAGGCAAGGATAAGGCACGACAATGCAAGGCTAGGCAATGCACGGCAAGGCAAGGAAAGAGTAACGGAAGGAAAGGAAGGCAAGTCAAAGCCAGGAAAGGCAAGTGTAACAAAAGGCACGCCACGGCAAGGGGACACAAGGCTAAGGCACGACAACGCACGGCTAGGCAATGCACGGCAAGGCAAGGAAAGGGTAACGCAAGGCAAGGCACGGTGAGGCTAGGCAAGGCTAATGCACGACAACGCAAGGCTAGGCAATGCACGACAATGCAAGGAAAGCTTAAAGCAAAGGAAGGCACGGTCAGGCGAGATAAGGCTAAGGCACGACAACGCAAGGCTAGGCAATGCACGGAAGGCAAGCAAAGAGTAACGGAAGGTAAGGAAGGCAAGGGAAAGCAAAGAAAGGCAAGTGTAACGGAAGGAACGGCACGGCTAGGGGAAACAAGGCTAAGGCACGACAACGCACGCTAGGCAATGCACGGCAAGGCAAGGAAAGGGTAACGCATGGGAAAGCACGGTCAGGCGAGGCAAGCCTAAGGCATGACAACGCAAGGCTAGGCAATGCACGGAAAGCAAGCAAAGAGTAACGGAACGCAGGGAAGGCAAGGGAAAGCAAGGGAAGGCAAGGGTAACAAAAGGCAAGGCACGGCAAGGGGAAACAAGGCTAAGGCACGACAATGCAGGGCTAGGCAATGCACGGCAAGGCAAGGAAAGAGTAACGGAAGGAAAGGAAGGCAAGGGAAAGCAAGGCAAGGCAAGTGTAACAAAAGGCACGCAACGGCAAGGGGAAACAAGGCTAAGGCACGACAACACACGGCTAGGAAATGCACGGCAAGGCAAGGAAAGGGTAACGCAAGGCAAGGCACGGTGAGGCTAGGCAAGGCTAATGCACGACAACGCAAGGCTAGGCAAGGCACGACAATGCAAGTAAAGCTTAAAGCAAAGGAAGGCACGGTCAGGCGAGATAAGGCTAAGGAACGACAACGCAAGGCTAGGCAATGCAGGGAAGGCAAGCAAAGAGTAACAGAAGGTAAGGAAGGCAATGGAAAGCAAGGAAAGGCAATGGTAACGGAAGGAACGGCACGGCAAGGGGAAACAAGGCTAAGGCACGACAACGCACGCTAGGCAATGCACGGCAAGGCAAGGAAAGGGTAACGCATGGGAAAGCACGGTCAGGGGAGGCAAGGCTAAGGCACGACAACGCAAGGCTTGGCAATGCACGGAAGGCAAGCAAAGAGTAACGGAAGGTAAGCAAGGCAAGGGAAAGCAAGGGAAGGCAAGGGTAACGGAAGGAACGGCACGGCAAGGGGTAACAAGGCTAAGGCACGACAACGCAGGGCTAGGCAATGCATGGAAAGGCAAGGAAAGGGTAACGCAGGGGAAGGCACGGTCAGGTGAGGCAAGGATAAGGCACGACAATGCAAGGCTAGGCAATGCACGGCAAGGCAAGGAAAGAGTAACGGAAGGAAAGGAAGGCAGGTCAAAGCCAGGAAAGGCAAGTGTAACAAAAGGCACGCAACGGCAAGGGGAAACAAGGCTAAGGCACGACAACGCACGGCTAGGCAATGCACGGCAAGGCAAGGAAAGGGTAACGCAAGGCAAGGCACGGTGAGGCTAGGCAAGGCTAATGCACGACAACGCAAGGCTAGGCAATGCACGACAATGCAAGGAAAGCTTAAAGCAAAGGAAGGCACGGTCAGGCGAGATAAGGCTAAAGCACGACAACGCAAGGCTAGGCAATTCAGGGAAGGGAAGCAAAGAGTAACGGAAGGTAAGCAAGGCAAGGAAAAGGAAGGAAAGGCCAGGGTAACGGAAGGAACGGCACGGCAAGGGGAAACAAATCTAAGGCACGACACCGAACGCTAGGCAATGAACGGCAAGGCAAGGAAAGGGTAACGCATGGGAAAGCACGGTCAGGGGAGGCAAGGCTAAGGCACGACAACGCAAGGCTTGGCAATGCACGGAAGGCAAGCAAAGAGTAACGGAAGGTAAGGAAGGCAAGGGAGGAAAGCAAGGCACGGTGAGGCTAGGCAAGGCTAATGCACGACAACGCAAGGCTAGGCAAAGACAATGCAAGAAAAAGGCTAGGCAATCAGGGAAGGCAAGCAAAGAGTAAAGTAAGCAAGGCAAGGAAAGGAAGGAAAGCAGGGTAACGGAAGGACGGCACGGCAAGGGGAAACAAGGCTAAGGCACGACAACGCACGCTAGGCAATGCACGGCAAGGCAAGGCAAGGGTAACGCATGGGAAAGCACGGTCAGGCGAGGTAAGGCTAAGGAAAGCCAACGCAAGGCTAGGCAATGCACGGAAAGCAAGCAAGGAGTAACGGAATGCAAGGAAGGAAAGGGAAAGCAAGGGAAGGCAAGGGTAACGGAAGGAACGGCACGGCAAGGGGTAACAAGGCTAAGGCACGACAACAGACGGCTAGGAAATGCACGGCAAGCCAAGGAAAGGGTAACGCAAGGCAAGGCACGGTGAGGCTAGGCAAGGTTAATGCACGACAACGCAAGGCTAGGCAATGCACGACAATGCAAGGAAAGCTTAAAGCAAAGGAAGGCACGGTCAGGCGAGGTAAGGCTAAGGCACGACAACGCAAGGCTAGGCAATGCAGGGAAGGCAAGCAAAGAGTAACGGAAGGTAAGGAAGGCAAGGGAAAGCAAGGAAAGGCAAGGGTAACGGAAGGAACGGCACGGCAAGGGGAAACAAGGCTAAGGCACGACAACGCAGGGCTAGGCAATGCACGGCAAGGCAAGGAAAGGGTAACGCATGGGAAGGCACGGTCAGGTGAGGCAAGGATAAGGCACGACAATGCAAGGCTAGGCAATGCACGGAAGGCAAGGAAAGAGTAACGGAAGGAAAGGAAGGCAAGTCAAAGCCAGGAAAGGCAAGTGTAACAAAAGGCACGCAACGGCAAGGGGAAACAAGGCTAAGGCACGACAACGCACGGCTAGGCAATGCACGGCAAGGCAAGGAAAGGGTAACGCTAGGCAAGGCACGGTGAGGCTAGGCAAGGCTAATGCACGACAACGCAAGGCTAGGCAATGCACGACAATGCAAGGAAAGCTTAAAGCAAAGGAAGGCAACGGTCAGGCGAGATAATGCTAAGGCACGACAACGCAAGGCTAGGCAATTCAGGGAAGGCAAGCAAAGAGTAACGGAAGGTAAGCAAGGCAAGGAAAAGGAAGGAAAGTCCAGGGTAACGGAAGGAACGGCACGGCAAGGGGAAACAAGTCTAAGGCACGACACCGAACGCTAGGCAATGAACGGCAAGGCAAGGAAAGGGTAACGCATTTGAAAGCACGGTCAGGCGAGGCAACGCTAAGGCACGACAACGCAAGGCTAGGCAATGCACGGAAGGCAAGCAAAGAGTAACGGAAGGTAAGGAAGGCAAGGGAAAGCAAAGAAAGGCAAGTGTAACGGAAGGAACTGCACGGCAAGGGGAAACAAGGCTAAGGCACGACAACGCACGGCTAGGCAATGCACGGCAAGGCAAGGAAAGGGTAACGCAAGGCAAGGCACGGTGAGGCTAGACAAGGCTAATGCACGACAACGCAAGGCTAGGCAATGCACGACAATGCAAGGAAAGCTTAAAGCAAAGGAAGGCACGGTCAGGCGAGATAAGGCTAAGGCACGACAACGCAAGGCTAGGCAATGCACGGAAGGCAAGCAAAGAGTAACGGAAGGTAAGGAAGGCAAGGGAAAGCAAGGAAAGGCAAGGGTAACGGAAGGAACGGCACGGCAAGGGGAAACAAGGCTAAGGCACGACAACGCACGCTAGGCAATGCACGGCAAGGCAAGGAAAGGGTAACGCATGGGAAAGCACGGTCAGGCGAGGCAAGGCTAAGGCACGACAACGCAAGGCTAGGCAATGCACGGAAGGCAAGCAAAGAGTAACGGAAGGCAAGGAAGGCAAGGGAAAGCAAGGAAAGGCAAGTGTAACGGAAGGAACGGCACGGCAAGGGGAAACAAGGCTAAGGCACGACAACGCACGCTAGGCAATGCACGGCAAGGCAAGGAAAGGGTAACGCATGGGAAAGCACGGTCAGGCGAGGCAAGGCTAAGGCATGACAACGCAAGGCTAGGCAATGCACGGAAAGCAAGCAAAGAGTAAACGGAACGCAAGGAAGGCAAGGGAAAGCAAGGGAAGGCAAGGGTAACGGAAGGAACGGCACGGCAAGGGGTAACAAGGCTAAGGCACGACAACGCAGGGCTAGGCAATGCACGGCAAGGCAAGGAAAGGGTAACGCAGGGGAAGGCACGGTCAGGTGAGGCAAGGATAAGGCACCACAAGCAAGGCTAGGCAATGCACGGCAAGGCAAGTAAAGAGTAACGGAAGGAAAGAAGGCAAGGCAAAGCCAGGCAAGGCAAGTGTAACAAAAGGCACGCCACGGCAAGGGGAAACAAGGCTAAGGCACGACAACCCACGGCTAGGCAATGCACGGCAAGGCAAGGAAAGGTAACGCAGGGGAAGGCACGGTGAGGCTAGGCAAGGGTAATGCACGACAACGCAAGGCTAGGCAATGCACGACAATGCAAGTAAAGCTTAAAGCAAAGGAAGGCACGGTCAGGCGAGATAAGGCTAAGGCACGACAACGCAAGGCTAGGCAATGCAGGGAAGGCAAGCAAAGAGTAACGGAAGGTAAGGAAGGCAAGGGAAAGCAAAGAAAGGCAAGTGTAACGGAAAGAACGGCACGGCAAGGGGAAACAAGGCTAAGGCACGACAACGCACGCTAGGCAATGCACGGCAAGGCAAAAGGGTAACGCATGGGAAAGCACGGTCAGGCGAGGCAAGGCTAAGGAAAGCCAACGCAAGGCTAGGCAATGCACGGAAAGCAAGCAAGGAGTAACGGAATGCAAGGAAGGAAAGGGAAAGCAAGGGAAGGCAAGGGTAACGGAAGGAACGGCACGGCAAGGGGAAACAAGGCTAAGGCACGACAACGCACGCTAGGCAATGCACGACAAGGCAAGGAAAGGGTACCGCATGGGAAAGCACGGTCAGGCGAGGCAAGGCTAAGGAAAGCCAACGCAAGGCTAGGCAATGCACGGAAAGCAAGCAAGGAGTAACGGAATGCAAGGAAGGAAAGGGAAAGCAAGGGAAGGCAAGGGTAACGGAAGGAACGGCACGGCAAGGGGTAACAAGGCTAAGGCACGACAACACACGGCTAGGAAATGCACGGCAAGGCAAGGAAAGGGTAACGCAAGGCAAGGCACGGTGAGGCTAGGCAAGGTTAATGCACGACAACGCAAGGCTAGGCAATGCAAGACAATGCAAGGAAAGCTTAAAGCAAAGGAAGGCACGGTCAGGCGAGATAAGGCTAAGGCACGACAACGCAAGGCTAGGCAATTCAGGGAAGGCAAGCAAAGAGTAACGGAAGGTAAGCAAGGCAAGGGAAAGCAAGGGAAGGCAAGGGTAACGGAAGGAACGGCACGGCAAGGGGTAACAAGGCTAAGGCACGACAACGCAGGGCTAGGCAATGCATGGAAAGGCAAGGAAAGGGTAACGCAGGGGAAGGCACGGTCAGGTGAGGCAAGGATAAGGCACGACAATGCAAGGCTAGGCAATGCACGGCAAGGCAAGGAAAGAGTAACGGAAGGAAAGGAAGGCAAGTCAAAGCCAGGAAAGGCAAGTGTAACAAAAGGCACGCAACGGCAAGGGGAAACAAGGCTAATGCACGACAACGCAAGGCTAGGCAATGCACGACAATGCAAGGAAAGCTTAAAGCAAAGGAAGGCACGGTCAGGCGAGATAAGGCTAAGGCACGACAACGCAAGGCTAGGCAATTCAGGGAAGGCAAGCAAAGAGTAACGGAAGGTAAGCAAGGCAAGGAAAAGGAAGGAAAGGCCAGGGTAACGGAAGGAACGGCACGGCAAGGGGAAACAAGTCTAAGGCACGACACCGAACGCTAGGCAATGAACGGCAAGGCAAGGAAAGGGTAACGCATTTGAAAGCACGGTCAGGCGAGGCAACGCTAAGGGACGACAACGCAAGGCTAGGCAATGCACGGAAGGCAAGCAAAGAGTAACGGAAGGTAAGGAAGGCAAGGGAAAGGATTGAAGGGCAAGTGTAACGGAAGGAACGGCACGGCAAGGGGAAACAAGGCTAAGGCACGACAACGCACGGCTAGGCAATGCACGGAAAGGCAAGGAAAGGGTAACGCATGGGAAAGCACGGTCAGGCGATGCAAGGCTAAGGCATGACAACGCAAGGCTAGGCAATGCACGGAAAGCAAGCAAAGAGTAACGGAACGCAAGGAAGGCAAGGGAAAGCAAGGGAAGGCAAGGGTAACGGAAGGAACGGCAGGGTAAGGGGTAACAAGTCTAAGGCACGGCAACGCAGGGCTAGGCAATGCACGGGAAGGCAAGGAAAGGGTAACGCAGGGGAAGGCACGGTCAGGTGAGGCAAGGATAAGGCACGACAATGCAAGGCTAGGCAATGCACGGCAAGGCAAGGAAAGAGTAACGGAAGGAAAGGAAGGCAAGTCAAAGCCAGGAAAGGCAAGTGTAACAAAAGGCACGCCACGGCAAGGGGAAACAAGGCTAAGGCACGACAACGCACGGCTAGGCAATGCACGGCAAGGCAAGGAAAGGGTAACGCAAGGCAAGGCACGGTGAGGCTAGGCAAGGCTAATGCACGACAACGCAAGGCTAGGCAATGCACGACAATGCAAGGAAAGCTTAAAGCAAAGGAAGGCACGGTCAGGCGAGATAAGGCTAAGGCACGACAACGCAAGGCTAGGCAATGCACGGAAGGCAAGGAAAGGGTAACGGAAGGTAAGGAAGGCAAGGGAAAGCAAAGAAAGGCAAGTGTAACGGAAGGAACGGCACGGCAAGGGGAAACAAGGCTAAGGCACGACAACGCACGCTAGGCAATGCACGGCAAGGCAAGGAAAGGGTAACGCATGGGAAAGCACGGTCAGGCGAGGCAAGCCTAAGGCATGACAACGCAAGGCTAGGCAATGCACGGAAAGCAAGCAAAGAGTAACGGAACGCAGGGAAGGCAAGGGAAAGCAAGGGAAGGCAAGGGTAACGGAAGGAACGGCACGGCAAGGGGTAACAAGGCTAAGGCACGACAATGCAGGGCTAGGCAATGCACGGCAAGGCAAGGAAAGAGTAACGGAAGGAAAGGAAGGCAAGGCAAAGCCAGGCAAGGCAAGTGTAACAAAAGGCACGCAACGGCAAGGGGAAACAAGGCTAAGGCACGACAACACACGGCTAGGAAATGCACGGCAAGGCAAGGAAAGGGTAACGCAAGGCAAGGCACGGTGAGGCTAGGCAAGGCTAATGCACGACAACGCAAGGCTAGGCAAGGCACGACAATGCAAGTAAAGCTTAAAGCAAAGGAAGGCACGGTCAGGCGAGATAAGGCTAAGGAACGACAACGCAAGGCTAGGCAATGCAGGGAAGGCAAGCAAAGAGTAACGGAAGGTAAGGAAGGCAATGGAAAGCAAGGAAAGGCAATGGTAACGGAAGGAACGGCACGGCAAGGGGAAACAAGGCTAAGGCACGACAACGCACGCTAGGCAATGCACGGCAAGGCAAGGAAAGGGTAACGCATGGGAAAGCACGGTCAGGGGAGGCAAGGCTAAGGCACGACAACGCAAGTCTAGGCAATGCAGGGAAGGGAAGCAAAGAGTAACGGAAGGTAAGCAAGGCAAGGGAAAGCAAGGGAAGGCAAGGGTAATGGAGGGAACGGCACGGCAAGGGGTAACAAGGCTAAGGCACGACAACGCAGGGCTAGGCAATGCACGGCAAGGCAAGGAAAGGGTAACGCAGGGGAAGGCACGGTCAGGTGAGGCAAGGATAATGCACGACAATGCAAGGCTAGGCAATACACGGCAAGGCAAGGAAAGAGTAACGGAAGGAAAGGAAGGCAAGGCAAAGCCAGGCAAGGCCAGTGTAACAAAAGGCACGCAACGGCAAGGGGAAACAAGGCTAAGGCACGACAACGCACGGCTAGGCAATGCACGGCAAGGCAAGGAAAGGGTAACGCAAGGCAAGGCACGGTGAGGCTAGGCAAGGCTAATGCACGACAACGCAAGGCTAGGCAATGCACGACAATGCAAGGAAAGCTTAAAGCAAAGGAAGGCACGGTCAGGCGAGATAAGGCTAAAGCACGACAACGCAAGGCTAGGCAATTCAGGGAAGGGAAGCAAAGAGTAACGGAAGGTAAGCAAGGCAAGGAAAAGGAAGGAAAGGCCAGGGTAACGGAAGGAACGGCACGGCAAGGGGAAACAAATCTAAGGCACGACACCGAACGCTAGGCAATGAACGGCAAGGCAAGGAAAGGGTAACGCATTTGAAAGCACGGTCAGGCGAGGCAACGCTAAGGCACGACAACGCAAGGCTAGGCAATGCACGGAAGGCAAGCAAAGAGTAACGGAAGGTAAGGAAGGCAAGGGAAAGGAAGGAAAGGCAAGTGTAACGGAAGGAACGGCACGGCAAGGGGAAACAAGGCTAAGGCACGACAACGCACGCTAGGCAATGCAGGGCAAGGCAAGGAAAGGGTAACGCATGGGAAAGCACGGTCAGGCGAGGCAAGGCTAAGGCATGACAACGCAAGGCTAGGCAATGCACGGAAAGCAAGCAAAGAGCAAAGGAACGCAAGGAAGGCAAGGGAAAGCAAGGGAAGGCAAGGGTAACGGAAGGAACGGCACGTCAAGGGGTAAGAAGGCTAAGGCACGACAACGCAGGGCTAGGCAATGCACGGCAAGGCAAGGAAAGGGTAACGCAGGGGAAGGCACGGTCAGGTGAGGCAAGGATAAGGCACGACAATGCAAGGCTAGGCAATGCACGGCAAGGCAAGTAAAGAGTAACGGAAGGAAAGAAAGGCAAGGCAAAGCCAGGCAAGGCAAGTGTAACAAAAGGCACGCCACGGCAAGGGGAATCAAGGCTAAGGCACGACAACGCACGGCTAGGAAATGCACGGCAAGGCAAGGAAAGGGTAACGCAAGGCAAGGCACGGTGAGGCTAGGCAAGGCTAATGCACGACAACGCAAGGCTAGGCAAGGCACGACAATGCAAGTAAAGCTTAAAGCAAAGGAAGGCACGGTCAGGCGAGATAAGGCTAAGGCACGACAACGCAAGGCTAGGCAATGCAGGGAAGGCAAGCAAAGAGTAACGGAAGGTAAGGAAGGCAAGGGAAAGCAAGGAAAGGCAATGGTAACGGAAGGAACGGCACGGCAAGGGGAAACAAGGCTAAGGCACGACAACGCACGCTAGGCAATGAACGGCAAGGCAAGGAAAGGGTAACGCATGGGAAAGCACGGTCAGGGGAGGCAAGGCTAAGGCACGACAACGCAAGGCTTGGCAATGCACGGAAGGCAAGCAAAGAGTAACGGAAGGTAAGGAAGGCAAGGGAAAGCAAAGAAAGGCAAGTGTAACGGAAGGAACGGCAAGGGGAAACAAGGCTAAGGCACGACAACGCACGCTAGGCAATGCACGGCAAGGCAAGGCAAGGGTAACGCATGGGAAAGCACGGTCAGGCGAGGCAAGGCTAAGGAAAGCCAACGCAAGGCTAGGCAATGCACGGAAAGCAAGCAAGGAGTAACGGAATGCAAGGAAGGAAAGGGAAAGCAAGGGAAGGCAAGGGTAACGGAAGGAACGGCACGGCAAGGGGTAACAAGGCTAAGGCACGACAACAGACGGCTAGGAAATGCACGGCAAGCCAAGGAAAGGGTAACGCAAGGCAAGGCACGGTGAGGCTAGGCAAGGTTAATGCACGACAACGCAAGGCTAGGCAATGCACGACAATGCAAGGAAAGCTTAAAGCAAAGGAAGGCACGGTCAGGCGAGGCAAGGCTAAGGCATGACAACGCAAGGCTAGGCAATGCACGGAAAGCAAGCAAAGAGTAACGGAACGCAAGGAAGGCAAGGGAAAGCAAGGGAAGGCAAGGGAAACGGAAGGAACGGCACGGCAAGGGGTAAGAAGGCTAAGGCACGACAACGCAGGGCTAGGCAATGCACGGCAAGGCAAGGAAAGGGTAACGCAGGGGAAGGCACGGTCAGGTGAGGCAAGGATAAGGCACGACAATGCAAGGCTAGGCAATGCACGGCAAGGCAAGGAAAGAGTAACGGAAGGAAAGGAAGGCAAGTCAAAGCCAGGAAAGGCAAGTGTAACAAAAGGCACGCAACGGCAAGGGGAAACAAGGCTAAGGCACGACAACGCACGGCTAGGCAATGCACGGCAAGGCAAGGAAAGGGTAACGCTAGGCAAGGCACGGTGAGGCTAGGCAAGGCTAATGCACGACAACGCAAGGCTAGGCAATGCACGACAATGCAAGGAAAGCTTAAAGCAAAGGAAGGCACGGTCAGGCGAGATAATGCTAAGGCACGACAACGCAAGGCTAGGCAATTCAGGGAAGGCAAGCAAAGAGTAACGGAAGGTAAGCAAGGCAAGGAAAAGGAAGGAAAGTCCAGGGTAACGGAAGGAACGGCACGGCAAGGGGAAACAAGTCTAAGGCACGACACCGAACGCTAGGCAATGAACGGCAAGGCAAGGAAAGGGTAACGCATGGGAAAGCACGGTCAGGCGAGGCAAGGCTAAGGCACGACAACGGAAGGCTAGGCAATGCACGGAAGGCAAGCAAAGAGTAACGGAAGGTAAGGAAGGCAAGGGAAAGCAAGGAAAGGCAAGTGTAACGGAAGGAACGGCACGGCAAGGGGAAACAAGTCTAAGGCACGACACCGCACGCTAGGCAATGCAGGGCAAGGCAAGGAAAGGGTAACGCATGGGAAAGCACGGTCAGGCGAGGCAAGGCTAAGGCATGACAACGCAAGGCTAGGCAATGCACGGAAAGCAAGCAAAGAGTAACGGAACGCAAGGAAGGCAAGGGAAAGCAAGGGAAGGCAAGGGTAACGGAAGGAACGGCACGGCAAGGGGTAAGAAGGCTAAGGCACGACAACGCAGGGCTAGGCAATGCACGGCAAGGCAAGGAAAGGGTAACGCAGGGGAAGGCACGGTCAGGTGAGGCAAGGATAAGGCACCACAATGCAAGGCTAGGCAATGCACGGCAAGGCAAGTAAAGAGTAACGGAAGGAAAGAAAGGCAAGGCAAAGCCAGGCAAGGCAAGTGTAACAAAAGGCACGCCACGGCAAGGGGAATCAAGGCTAAGGCACGACAACGCACGGCTAGGCAATGCACGGCAAGGCAAGGAAAGGGTAACGCAAGGGAAGGCACGGTGAGGCTAGGCAAGGCTAATGCACGACAACGCAAGGCTAGGCAATGCACGACAATGCAAGGAAAGCTTAAAGCAAAGGAAGGCACGGTCAGGCGAGATAAGGCTAAGGCACGACAACGCAAGGCTAGGCAATGCACGGAAGGCAAGCAAAGAGTAACGGAAGGTAAGGAAGGCAAGGGAAAGCAAAGAAAGGCAAGTGTAACGGAAGGAACGGCACGGCAAGGGGAAACAAGGCTAAGGCACGACAACGCACGCTAGGCAATGCACGGCAAGGCAAGGAAAGGGTAACGCATGGGAAAGCACGGTCAGGCGAGGCAAGCCTAAGGCATGACAACGCAAGGCTAGGCAATGCACGGAAAGCAAGCAAAGAGTAACGGAACGCAAGGAAGGCAAGGGAAAGCAAGGGAAGGCAAGGGTAACGGAAGGAACGGCACGGCAAGGGGTAACAAGGCTAAGGCACGACAACGCACGCTAGACAATGAACGGCAAGGCAAGGAAAGGGTAACGCATGGGAAAGCACGGTCAGGCGAGGCAAGCCTAAGGCATGACAACGCAAGGCTAGGCAATGCACGGAAAGCAAGCAAAGAGTAACGGAACGCAAGTAAGGCAAGGGAAAGCAAGGGAAGGCAAGGGTAACGGAAGGAACGGCACGGCAAGGGGTAACAAGGCTAAGGCACGACAACGCAAGGCTAGGCAATGCACGGCAAGGCAAGGAATGAGTAACGGAAGGAAAGGAAGGCAAGGCAAAGCCAGGCAAGGCAAGTGTAACAAAAGGCACGCCACGGCAAGGGGAAACAAGGCTAAGGCACGACAACCCACGACTAGGCAATGCACGGCAAGGCAAGGAAAGGGTAACGCAGGGGAAGGCACGGTGAGGCTAGGCAAGGCTAATGCACGACAACGCAAGGCTAGGCAATGCACGACAATGCAAGTAAAGCTTAAAGCAAAGGAAGGCACGGTCAGGCGAGATAAGGCTAAGGCACGACAACGCAAGGCTAGGCAATGCACGGAAGGCAAGCAAAGAGTAACGGAAGGTAAGGAAGGCAAGGGAAAGCAAAGAAAGGCAAGTGTAACGGAAAGAACGGCACGGCAAGGGGAAACAAGGCTAAGGCACGACAACGCACGCTAGGCAATGCACGGCAAGGCAAGGTAAGGGTAACGCATGGGAAAGCACGGTCAGGCGAGGCAAGGCTAAGGAAACCAACGCAAGGCTAGGCAATGCACGGAAAGCAAGCAAGGAGTAACGGAATGCAAGGAAGGAAAGGGAAAGCAAGGGAAGGCAAGGGTAACGGAAGGAACGGCACGGCAAGGGGAAACAAGGCTAAGGCACGACAACGCACGCTAGGCAATGCACGACAAGGCAAGGAAAGGGTAACGCTTGGGAAAGCACGGTCAGGCGAGGCAAGGCTAAGGAAAGCCAACGCAAGGCTAGGCAATGCACGGAAAGCAAGCAAGGAGTAACGGAATGCAAGGAAGGCAAGGGAAAGCAAGGGAAGGCAAGGGTAACGGAAGGAACGGCACGGCAAGGGGTAACAAGGCTAAGGCACGACAACACACGGCTAGGAAATGCACGGCAAGGCAAGGAAAGGGTAACGCAAGGCAAGGCACGGTGAGGCTAGGCAAGGTTAATGCACGACAACGCAAGGCTAGGCAATGCAAGACAATGCAAGGAAAGCTTAAAGCAAAGGAAGGCACGGTCAGGCGAGATAAGGCTAAGGCACGACAACGCAAGGCTAGGCAATTCAGGGAAGGCAAGCAAAGAGTAACGGAAGGTAAGCAAGGCAAGGGAAAGCAAGGAAAGGCAAGGGTAACGGAAGGAACGGCACGGCAAGGGGAAACAAGTCTAAGGCACGACAACGCACGCTAGGCAATGAACGGCAAGGCAAGGAAAGGGTAACGCATTTGAAAGCACGGTCAGGCGAGGCAACGCTAAGGCACGACAACGCAAGGCTAGGCAATGCACGGAAAGCAAGCAAAGAGTAACGGAACGCAAGGAAGGCAAGGGAAAGCAAGGGAAGGCAAGGGTAACGGAAGGAACGGCACGGCAAGGGGTAACAAGGCTAAGGCACGACAACGCAGGGCTAGGCAATGCACGGCAAGGCAAGGAAAGGGTAACGCAAGGGAAGGCACGGTCAGGTGAGGCAAGGATAAGGCACGAAAATGCAAGGCTAGGCAATGCACGGCAAGGCAAGGAAAGAGTAACGGAAGGAAAGGAAGGCAAGTCAAAGCCAGGAAAGGCAAGTGTAACAAAAGGCACGCCACGGCAAGGGGAAACAAGGCTAAGGCACGACAACGCACGGCTAGGCAATGCACGGCAAGGCAAGGAAAGGGTAACGCAAGGCAAGGCACGGTGAGGCTAGGCAAGGCTAATGCAGGACAACGCAAGGCTAGGCAATGCACGACAATGCAAGGAAAGCTTAAAGCAAAATAAGGCACGGTCAGGCGAGATAAGGCTAAGGCACGACAACGCAAGGCTAGGCAATGCAGGGAAGGGAAGCAAAGAGTAACGGAAGGTAAGCAAGGCAAGGAAAAGCAAGGAAAGGCAAGGGTAACGGAAGGAATTGCACGGCAAGGGGAAACAAGGCTAAGGCACGGCAACGCAGGCTGGGCAATGCACGGCAAGGCAAGGAAAGGGTAACGCATGGGAAAGCACGTTCAGGCGAGGCAAGGCTAAGGCACGACAACGCAAGGCTAGGCAATGCACGGAAGGCAAGCAAAGAGTAACGGAAGGTAAGGAAGGCAAGGGAAAGCAAAGAAAGGCAAGTGTAACGGAAGGAACGGCACGGCAAGGGGAAACAAGTCTAAGGCACGACACCGAACGCTAGGCAATGAACGGCAAGGCAAGGAAAGGGTAACGCATTTGAAAGCACGGTCAGGCGAGGCAACGCTAAGGCACGACAACGCAAGGCTAGGCAATGCACGGAAGGCAAGCAAAGAGTAACGGAAGGTAAGGAAGGCAAGGGAAAGCAAGGAAAGGCAAGTGTAACGGAAAGAACGGCACGGCAAGGGGAAACAAGGCTAAGGCACGACAACGCACGCTAGGCAATGCACGGGAAGGCAAGGTAAGGGTAACGCATGGGAAAGCACGGTCAGGCGAGGCAAGGCTAAGGAAAGCCAACGCAAGGCTAGGCAATGCACGGAAAGCAAGCAAGGAGTAACGGAATGCAAGGAAGGAAAGGGAAAGCAAGGGAAGGCAAGGGTAACGGAAGGAACGGCACGGCAAGGGGAAACAAGGCTAAGGCACGACAACGCACGCTAGGCAATGCACGACAAGGCAAGGAAAGGGTAACGCATGGGAAAGCACGGTCAGGCGAGGCAAGGCTAAGGAAAGCCAACGCAAGGCTAGGCAATGCACGGAAAGCAAGCAAAGAGTAACGGAAGGTAAGGAAGGCAAGGGAAAGCAAGGGAAGGCAAGGGTAAAGGAAGGAACGGCACGGCAAGGGGTAACAAGGCTAAGGCACGACAACGCACGGCTAGGCAATGCACGGCAAGGCAAGGAAAGGGTAACGCAAGGCAAGGCACGGTGAGGCTAGGCAAGGCTAATGCACGACAACGCAAGGCTAGGCAATGCAAGACAATGCAAGGAAAGCTTAAAGCAAAGGAAGGCACGGTCAGGCGAGATAAGGCTAAGGCACGACAACGCAAGGCTAGGCAATTCAGGGAAGGCAAGCAAAGAGTAACGGAAGGTAAGCAAGGCAAGGGAAAGCAAGGGAAGGCAAGGGTAACGGAAGGAACGGCACGGCAAGGGGTAACAAGGCTAAGGCACGACAACGCAGGGCTAGGCAATGCATGGAAAGGCAAGGAAAGGGTAACGCAGGGGAAGGCACGGTCAGGTGAGGCAAGGCTAAGGCACGACAATGCAAGGCTAGGCAATGCACGGCAAGGCAAGGAAAGAGTAACGGAAGGAAAGGAAGGCAAGTCAAAGCCAGGAAAGGCAAGTGTAACAAAAGGCACGCCACGGCAAGGGGAAACAAGGCTAAGGCACGACAACGCACGGCTAGGCAATGCACGGCAAGGCAAGGAAAGGGTAACGCAAGGCAAGGCACGGTGAGGCTAGGCAAGGCTAATGCACGACAACGCAAGGCTAGGCAATGCACGACAATGCAAGGAAAGCTTAAAGCAAAGGAAGGCACGGTCAGGCGAGATAAGGCTAAGGCACGACAACGCAAGGCTAGGCAATTCAGGGAAGGCAAGCAAAGAGTAACGGAAGGTAAGCAAGGCAAGGAAAAGGAAGGAAAGGCCAGGGTAACGGAAGGAACGGCACGGCAAGGGGAAACAAGTCTAAGGCACGACACCGAACGCTAGGCAATGAAGGGCAAGGCAAGGAAAGGGTAACGCATTTGAAAGCACGGTCAGGCGAGGCAACGCTAAGGCACGACAACGCAAGGCTAGGCAATGCACGGAAGGCAAGCAAAGAGTAACGGAAGGTAAGGAAGGCAAGGGAAAGGATTGAAGGGCAAGTGTAACGGAAGGAACGGCACGGCAAGGGGAAACAAGGCTAAGGCACGACAACGCACGGCTAGGCAATGCACGGAAAGGCAAGGAAAGGATAACGCATGGGAAAGCACGGTCAGGCGATGCAAGGCTAAGGCATGACAACGCAAGGCTAGGCAATGCACGGAAAGCAAGCAAAGAGTAACGGAACGCAAGGAAGGCAAGGGAAAGCAAGGGAAGGCAAGGGTAACGGAAGGAACGGCACGGTAAGGGGTAACAAGTCTAAGGCACGGCAACGCAGGGCTAGGCAATGCACGGCAAGGCAAGGAAAGGGTAACGCAGGGGAAGGCACGGTCAGGTGAGGCAAGGATAAGGCACGACAATGCAAGGCTAGGCAATGCACGGCAAGGCAAGGAAAGAGTAACGGAAGGAAAGGAAGGCAAGTCAAAGCCAGGAAAGGCAAGTGTAACAAAAGGCACGCCACGGCAAGGGGAAACAAGGCTAAGGCACGACAACGCACGGCTAGGCAATGCACGGCAATGCAAGGAAAGCTTAAAGCAAAGGAAGGCACGGTCAGGCGAGATAAGGCTAAGGCACGACAACGCAAGGCTAGGCAATGCAGGGAAGGGAAGCAAAGAGTAACGGAAGGTAAGCAAGGCAAGGAAAAGCAAGGAAAGGCAAGGGTAACGGAAGGAATTGCACGGCAAGGGGAAACAAGGCTAAGGCACGGCAACGCAGGCTGGGCAATGCACGGCAAGGCAAGGAAAGGGTAACGCATGGGAAAGCACGTTCAGGCGAGGCAAGGCTAAGGCACGACAACGCAAGGCTAGGCAATGCACGGAAGGCAAGCAAAGAGTAACGGAAGGTAAGGAAGGCAAGGGAAAGCAAAGAAAGGCAAGTGTAACGGAAGGAACGGCACGGCAAGGGGAAACAAGTCTAAGGCACGACACCGAACGCTAGGCAATGAACGGCAAGGCAAGGAAAGGGTAACGCATTTGAAAGCACGGTCAGGCGAGGCAACGCTAAGGCACGACAACGCAAGGCTAGGCAATGCACGGAAGGCAAGCAAAGAGTAAAGGAAGGTAAGGAAGGCAAGGGAAAGGATTGAAGGGCAAGTGTAACGGAAGGAACGGCACGGCAAGGGGAAACAAGGCTAAGGCACGACAACGCAGGCTGGGCAATGCACGGCAAGGCAAGGAAAGGGTAACGCATGGGAAAGCACGTTCAGGCGAGGCAAGGCTAAGGCACGACAACGCAAGGCTAGGCAATGCACGGAAGGCAAGCAAAGAGTAACGGAAGGTAAGGAAGGCAAGGGAAAGCAAAGAAAGGCAAGTGTAACGGAAGGAACTGCACGGCAAGGGGAAACAAGGCTAAGGCACGACAACGCACGGCTAGGCAATGCACGGCAAGGCAAGCAAAGGGTAACGCAAGGCAATGCACGGTGAGGCTAGACAAGGCTAATGCACGAAAACGCAAGGCTAGGCAATGCACGACAATGCAAGGAAAGCTTAAAGCAAAGGAAGGCAAGGTCAGGCGAGATAAGGCAAAGGCACGACAACGCAAGGCTTAGGCAATTCAGGGAAGGCAAGCAAAGAGTAACGGAAGGTAAGGAAGGCAAGGAAAAGCAAGGAAAGGCAAGGGTAACGGAAGGAACGGCCCGGCAAGGGGGAACAAGTCTAAGGCACGACACCGAACGCTAGGCAATGAACGGCAAGGCAAGGAAAGGGTAACGCATGGGAAAGCACGGTCAGGCGAGGCAAGGCTAAGGCACGACAACGGAAGGCTAGGCAATGCACGGAAGGCAAGCAAAGAGTAACGGAAGGTAAGGAAGGCAAGGGAAAGCAAGGAAAGGCAAGTGTAACGGAAGGAACGGCACGGCAAGGGGAAACAAGGCTAAGGCACGACAACGCACGCTAGGCAATGCAGGGCAAGGCAAGGAAAGGGTAACGCATGGGAAAGCACGGTCAGGCGAGGCAAGGCTAAGGCATGACAACGCAAGGCTAGGCAATGCACGGAAAGCAAGCAAAGAGTAAAGGAACGCAAGGAAGGCAAGGGAAAGCAAGGGAAGGCAAGGGTAACGGAAGGAACGGCACGGCAAGGGGTAAGAAGGCTAAGGCACGACAACGCAGGGCTAGGCAATGCACGGCAAGTCAAGGAAAGGGTAACGCAGGGGAAGGCACGGTCAGGTGAGGCAAGGATAAGGCACCACAATGCAAGGCTAGGCAATGCACGGCAAGGCAAGTAAAGAGTAACGGAAGGAAAGAAAGGCAAGGCAAAGCCAGGCAAGGCAAGTGTAACAAAAGGCACGCCACGGCAAGGGGAATCAAGGCTAAGGCACGACAACGCACGGCTAGGCAATGCACGGCAAGGCAAGGAAAGGGTAACGCAAGGCAAGGCACGGTGAGGCTAGGCAAGGCTAATGCACGACAACGCAAGGCTAGGCAATGCACGACAATGCAAGGAAAGCTTAAAGCAAAGGAAGGCACGGTCAGGCGAGATAAGGCTAAGGCACGACAACGCAAGGCTAGGCAATGCACGGAAGGCAAGCAAAGAGTAACGGAAGGTAAGGAAGGCAAGGGAAAGCAAAGAAAGGCAAGTGTAACGGAAGGAACGGCACGGCAAGGGGAAACAAGGCTAAGGCACGACAACGCACGCTAGGCAATGCACGGCAAGGCAAGGAAAGGGTAACGCATGGGAAAGCACGGTCAGGCGAGGCAAGCCTAAGGCATGACAACGCAAGGCTAGGCAATGCACGGAAAGCAAGCAAAGAGTAACGGAACGCAAGGAAGGCAAGGGAAAGCAAGGGAAGGCAAGGGTAACGGAAGGAACGGCACGGCAAGGGGTAACAAGGCTAAGGCACGACAACGCACGCTAGACAATGAACGGCAAGGCAAGGAAAGGGTAACGCATGGGAAAGCACGGTCAGGCGAGGCAAGCCTAAGGCATGACAACGCAAGGCTAGGCAATGCACGGAAAGCAAGCAAGGAGTAACGGAAGGCAAGGAAGGAAAGGGAAAGCAAGGGAAGGCAAGGGTAACGGAAGGAACGGCACGGCAAGGGGTAACAAGGCTAAGGCCCGACAACACACGGCTAGGAAATGCACGGCAAGGCAAGGAAAGGGTAACGCAAGGCAAGGCACGGTGAGGCTAGGCAAGGTTAATGCACGACAACGCAAGGCTAGGCAATGCAAGACAATGCAAGGAAAGCTTAAAGCAAAGGAAGGCACGGTCAGGCGAGATAAGGCTAAGGCACGACAACGCAAGGCTAGGCAATTCAGGGAAGGCAAGCAAAGAGTAACGGAAGGTAAGCAAGGCAAGGGAAAGCCAGGGAAGGCAAGGGTAACGGAAGGAACGGCACGGCAAGGGGTAACAAGGCTAAGGCACGACAACGCAGGGCTAGGCAATGCATGGAAAGGCAAGGAAAGGGTAACGCAGGGGAAGGCACGGTCAGGTGAGGCAAGGATAAGGCACGACAATGCAAGGCTAGGCAATGCACGGCAAGGCAAGGAAAGAGTAACGGAAGGAAAGGAAGGCAAGTCAAAGCCAGGAAAGGCAAGTGTAACAAAAGGCACGCCACGGCAAGGGGAAACAAGGCTAAGGCACGACAACGCACGGCTAGGCAATGCACGGAAAGGCAAGGAAAGGGTAACGCATGGGAAAGCACGGTCAGGCGATGCAAGGCTAAGGCATGACAACGCAAGGCTAGGCAATGCACGGAAAGCAAGCAAAGAGTAACGGAACGCAAGGAAGGCAAGGGAAAGCAAGGGAAGGCAAGGGTAACGGAAGGAACGGCACGGTAAGGGGTAACAAGTCTAAGGCACGGCAACGCAGGGCTAGGCAATGCACGGCAAGGCAAGGAAAGGGTAACGCAGGGGAAGGCACGGTCAGGTGAGGCAAGGATAAGGCACGACAATGCAAGGCTAGGCAATGCACGGCAAGGCAAGGAAAGAGTAACGGAAGGAAAGGAAGGCAAGTCAAAGCCAGGAAAGGCAAGTGTAACAAAAGGCACGCAACGGCAAGGGGAAACAAGGCTAAGGCACGACAACGCACGGCTAGGCAATGCACGGCAAGGCAAGGAAAGGGTAACGCAAGGCAAGGCACGGTGAGGCTAGCCAAGGCTAATGCACGACAACGCAAGGCTAGGCAATGCACGACAATGCAAGGAAAGCTTAAAGCAAAGTAAGGCACGGTCAGGCGAGATAAGGCTAAGGCACGACAACGCAAGGCTAGGCAATGCAGGGAAGGGAAGCAAAGAGTAATGGAAGGTAAGCAAGGCAAGGAAAAGCAAGGAAAGGCAAGGGTAACGGAAGGAATTGCACGGCAAGGGGAAACAAGGCTAAGGCACGGCAACGCAGGCTGGGCAATGCACGGCAAAGCAAGGAAAGGGTAACGCATGGGAAAGCACGTTCAGGCGAGGCAAGGCTAAGGCACGACAACGCAAGGCTAGGCAATGCACGGAAGGCAAGCAAAGAGTAACGGAAGGTAAGGAAGGCAAGGGAAAGCAAAGAAAGGCAAGTGTAACGGAAGGAACGGCACGGCAAGGGGAAACAAGGCTAAGGCACGACAACGCACGGCTAGGCAATGCACGGCAAGGCAAGGAAAGGGTAACGCAAGGCAATGCACGGTGAGGCTAGACCAGGCTAATGCACGAAAACGCAAGGCAAGGCAATGCACGACAATGCAAGGAAAGCTTAAAGCAAAGGAAGGCAAGGTCAGGCGAGATAAGGCAAAGGCACGACAACGCAAGGCTAGGCAATTCAGGGAAGGCAAGCAAAGAGTAACGGAAGGTACGGAAGGCAAGGAAAAGCAAGGAAAGGCAAGGGTAACGGAAGGAACGGCACGGCAAGGGGGAACAAGTCTAAGGCACGACACCGAACGCTAGGCAATGAACGGCAAGGCAAGGAAAGGGTAACGCATGGGAAAGCACGGTCAGGCGAGGCAAGGCTAAGGCACGACAATGGAAGGCTAGGCAATGCACGGAAGGCAAGCAAAGAGTAACGGAAGGTAAGGAAGGCAAGGGAAAGCAAGGAAAGGCAAGTGTAACGGAAGGAACGGCACGGCAAGGGGAAACAAGGCTAAGGCACGACAACGCACGCTAGGCAATGCACGGCAAGGCAAGGAAAGGGTAACGCATGGGAAAGCACGGTCAGGAGAGGCAAGGCTAAGGCATGACAACGCAAGGCTAGGCAATGCACGGAAAGCAAGCAAAGAGTAAAGGAACGCAAGGAAGGCAAGGGAAAGCAAGGGAAGGCAAGGGTAACGGAAGGAACGGCACGGCAAGGGGTAAGAAGGCTAAGGCACGACAACGCAGGGCTAGGCAATGCACGGCAAGGCAAGGAAAGGGTAACGCAGGGGAAGGCACGGTCAGGTGAGGCAAGGATAAGGCACGACAATGCAAGGCTAGGCAATGCACGGCAAGGCAAGTAAAGAGTAACGGAAGGAAAGAAAGGCAAGGCAAAGCCAGGCAAGGCAAGTGTAACAAAAGGCACACCACGGCAAGGGGAATCAAGGCTAAGGCACGACAACGCACGGCTAGGCAATGCACGGCAAGGCAAGGAATGGGTAACGCAAGGCAAGGCACGGTGAGGCTAGGCAAGGCTAATGCACGACAACGCAAGGCTAGGCAATGCACGACAATGCAAGGAAAGCTTAAAGCAAAGGAAGGCACGGTCAGGCGAGATAAGGCTAAGGCACGACAACGCAAGGCTAGGCAATGCACGGAAGGCAAGCAAAGAGTAACGGAAGGTAAGGAAGGCAAGGGAAAGCAAAGAAAGGCAAGTGTAACGGAAGGAACGGCACGGCAAGGGGAAACAAGGCTAAGGCACGACAACGCACGCTAGGCAATGCACGGCAAGGCAAGGAAAGGGTAACGCATGGGAAAGCACGGTCAGGCGAGGCAAGCCTAAGGCATGACAACGCAAGGCTAGGCAATGCATGGAAAGCAAGCAAAGAGTAACGGAACGCAAGGAAGGCAAGGGAAAGCAAGGGAAGGCAAGGGTAACGGAAGGAACGGCACGGCAAGGGGTAACAAGGCTAAGGCACGACAATGCAGGGCTAGGCAATGCACGGCAAGGCAAGGAAAGAGTAACGGAAGGAAAGGAAGGCAAGGCAAAGCCAGGCAAGGCAAGTGTAACAAAAGGCACGCAACGGCAAGGGGAAACAAGGCTAAGGCACGACAACACACGGCTAGGAAATGCACGGCAAGGCAAGGAAAGGGTAACGCAAGGCAAGGCACGGTGAGGCTAGGCAAGGCTAATGCACGACAACGCAAGGCTAGGCAAGGCACGACAATGCAAGTAAAGCTTAAAGCAAAGGAAGGCACGGTCAGGCGAGATAAGGCTAAGGAACGACAACGCAAGGCTAGGCAATGCAGGGAAGGCAAGCAAAGAGTAACGGAAGGTAAGGAAGGCAATGGAAAGCAAGGAAAGGCAATGGTAACGGAAGGAACGGCACGGCAAGGGGAAACAAGGCTAAGGCACGACAACGCACGCTAGGCAATGCACGGCAAGGCAAGGAAAGGGTAACGCATGGGAAAGCACGGTCAGGGGAGGCAAGGCTAAGGCACGACAACGCAAGGCTTGGCAATGCACGGAAGTCAAGCAAAGAGTAACGGAAGGTAAGGAAGGCAAGGGAAAGCAAAGAAAGGCAAGTGTAACGGAAGGAACGGCACGGCAAGGGGAAACAAGGCTAAGGCACGACAACGCACGCTAGGCAATGCACGGCAAGGCAAGGCAAGGGTAACGCATGGGAAAGCACGGTCAGGCGAGGCAAGGCTAAGGAAAGCCAACGCAAGGCTAGGCAATGCACGGAAAGCAAGCAAGGAGTAACGGAATGCAAGGAAGGAAAGGGAAAGCAAGGGAAGGCAAGGGTAACGGAAGGAACGGCACGGCAAGGGGTAACAAGGCTAAGGCACGACAACACACGGCTAGGAAATGCACGGCAAGGCAAGGAAAGGGTAACGCAAGGCAAGGCACGGTGAGGCTAGGCAAGGTTAATGCACGACAACGCCAGGCTAGGCAATGCACGACAATGCAAGGAAAGCTTAAAGCAAAGGAAGGCACGGTCAGGCGAGATAAGGCTAAAGCACGACAACGCAAGGCTAGGCAATTCAGGGAAGGCAAGCAAAGAGTAACGGAAGGTAAGCAAGGCAAGGAAAAGGAAGGAAAGGCCAGGGTAACGGAAGGAACGGCACGGCAAGGGGAAACAAATCTAAGGCACGACACCGAACGCTAGGCAATGAACGGCAAGGCAAGGAAAGGGTAACGCATTTGAAAGCACGGTCAGGCGAGGCAACGCTAAGGCACGACAACGCAAGGCTAGGCAATGCACGAAAGGCAAGCAAAGAGTAACGGAATGTAAGGAAGGCAAGGGAAAGGAAGGAAAGGCAAGTGTAACGGAAGGAACGGCACGGCAAGGGGAAACAAGGCTAAGGCACGACAACGCACGCTAGGCAATGCACGGCAAGGCAAGGAAAGGGTAACGCATGGGAAAGCACGGTCAGGAGAGGCAAGGCTAAGGCATGACAACGCAAGGCTAGGCAATGCACGGAAAGCAAGCAAAGAGTAAAGGAACGCAAGGAAGGCAAGGGAAAGCAAGGGAAGGCAAGGGTAACGGAAGGAACGGCACGGCAAGGGGTAAGAAGGCTAAGGCACGACAACGCAGGGCTAGGCAATGCACGGCAAGGCAAGGAAAGGGTAACGCAGGGGAAGGCACGGTCAGGTGAGGCAAGGATAAGGCACGACAATGCAAGGCTAGGCAATGCACGGCAAGGCAAGTAAAGAGTAACGGAAGGAAAGAAAGGCAAGGCAAAGCCAGGCAAGGCAAGTGTAACAAAAGGCACGCCACGGCAAGGGGAATCAAGGCTAAGGCACGACAACGCACGGCTAGGCAATGCACGGCAAGGCAAGGAATGGTTAACGCAAGGCAAGGCACGGTGAGGCTAGGCAAGGCTAATGCACGACAACGCAAGGCTAGGCAATGCACGACAATGCAAGGAAAGCTTAAAGCAAAGGAAGGCACGGTCAGGCGAGATAAGGCTAAGGCACGACAACGCAAGGCTAGGCAATGCACGGAAGGCAAGCAAAGAGTAACGGAAGGTAAGGAAGGCAAGGGAAAGCAAGGAAAGGCAAGTGTAACGGAAGGAACGGCACGGCAAGGGGAAACAAGGCTAAGGCACGACAACGCACGCTAGGCAATGCACGGCAAGGCAAGGAAAGGGTAACGCATGGGAAAGCACGGTCAGGCGAGGCAAGGCTAAGGCATGACAACGCAAGGCTAGGCAATGCACGGAAGGAAGGCAAGCAAAGAGTAACAAGGAACGGCAAGGGGAAGGCTAAGGCACGACAAGCAGCTAGGCAATGGGAAGGCAAGGGTAACGGAAGGAAGGCAAGGCAAACGGCAAGGCAAGGTAACAAGGCTAAGGCACGACAACGCAGGGCTAGGCAATGCACGGCAAGGCAAGGAAAGGGTAACGCAGGGGAAGGCACGGTCAGGTGAGGCAAGGATAAGGCACACAATGCAAGGCTAGGCAATGCACGGCAAGGCAAGAAAGAGTAACGGAAGGAAAGGAAGGCAAGGCAAAGCCAGGCAAGGCAAGTGTAACAAAAGGCACGCCACGGCAAGGGGAATCAAGGCTAAGGCACGACAACGCACGGCTAGGCAATGCACGGCAAGGCAAGGAAAGGGTAACGCAAGGCAAGGCACGGTGAGGCTAGGCAAGGCTAATGCACGACAACGCAAGGCTAGGCAATGCACGACAATGCAAGGAAAGCTTAAAGCAAAGGAAGGCACGGTCAGGCGAGATAAGGCTAAGGCACGACAACGCAAGGCTAGGCAATGCAGGGAAGGCAAGCAAAGAGTAACGGAAGGTAAGGAAGGCAAGGGAAAGCAAGGAAAGGCAAGGGTAACGGAAGGAACGGCACGGCAAGGGGAAACAAGGCTAAGGCACGACAACGCACGCTAGGCAATGCACGGCAAGGCAAGGAAAGGGTAACGCATGGGAAAGCACGGTCAGGCGAGGCAAGGCTAAGGCACGACAACGCAAGGCTAGGCAATGCACGGAAGGCAAGCAAAGAGTAACGGAAGGTAAGGAAGGCAAGGGAAAGCAAGGGAAGGCAAGGGTAACGGAAGGAACGGCACGGCAAGGGGAAACAAGGCTAAGGCACGACAACGCACGCTAGGCAATGCACGGCAAGGCAAGGAAAGGGTAACGCATGGGAAAGCACGGTCAGGCGAGGCAAGGCTAAGGCATGACAACGCAAGGCTAGGCAATGCACGGAAAGCAAGCAAAGAGTAACGGAACGCAAGGAAGGCAAGGGAAAGCAAGGGAAGGCAAGGGTAACGGAAGGAACGGCACGGCAAGGGGTAACAAGGCTAAGGCACGACAACGCAGGGCTAGGCAATGCACGGCAAGGCAAGGAAAGAGTAACGGAAGGAAAGGAAGGCAAGGCAAAGCCAGGCAAGGCAAGGTAACAAAAGGCACGCCACGGCAAGGGGAAACAAGGCTAAGGCACGGCACGGCTAGGCAATGCACGGCAAGGCAAGGAAAGGGTAACGCAGGAAGGCACGGTGAGGCTAGGCAAGGCTAATGCACGACAACGCAAGGCTAGGCAATGCACGACAATGCAAGGAAAGCTTAAAGCAAAGGAAGGCACGGTCAGGCGAGATAAGGCTAAGGCACGACAACGCAAGGCTAGGCAATGCACGGAAGGCAAGCAAAGAGTAACGGAAGGTAAGGAAGGCAAGGAAAAGCAAGGAAAGGCAAGGGTAACGGAAAGAACGGCACGGCAAGGGGAAACAAGGCTAAGGCACGACAACGCACGCTAGGCAATGCACGGCAAGGCAAGGAAAGGGTAACGCATGGGAAAGCACGGTCAGGCGAGGCAAGGCTAAGGCAGACAACGCAAGGCTAGGCAATGCACGGAAAGCAAGCAAAGAGTAACGGAAGCAAGGAAGGCAAGGGAAAGCAAGGGAAGGCAAGGGTAACGGAAGGAACGGCACGGCAAGGGGAAACAAGGCTAAGGCACGACAACGCACGCTAGGCAATGCACGGCAAGGCAAGGAAAGGGTAACGCATGGGAAAGCACGGTCAGGCGAGGCAAGGCTAAGGCATGACAACGCAAGGCTAGGCAATGCACGGAAAGCAAGCAAAGAGTAACGGAACGCAAGGAAGGCAAGGGAAAGCAAGGGAAGGCAAGGGTAACGGAAGGAACGGCACGGCAAGGGGTAACAAGGCTAAGGCACGACAACACACGGCTAGGAAATGCACGGCAAGGCAAGGAAAGGGTAACGCAAGGCAAGGCACGGTGAGGCTAGGCAAGGTTAATGCACGACAACGCAAGGCTAGGCAATGCAAGACAATGCAAGGAAAGCTTAAAGCAAAGGAAGGCACGGTCAGGCGAGATAAGGCTAAGGCACGACAACGCAAGGCTAGGCAATTCAGGGAAGGCAAGCAAAGAGTAACGGAAGGCAAGGAAGGCAAGGGAAAGCATGGGAAGGCAAGGGTAACGGAAGGAACGGCACGGTAAGGGGAAACAAGGCTAAGGCACGACAATGCAGGGCTAGGCAATGCACGGCAAGGCAAGGAAAGAGTAACGGAAGGAAAGGAAGGCAAGGCAAAGCCAGGCAAGGCAAGTGTAACAAAAGGCACGCAACGGCAAGGGGAAACAAGGCTAAGGCACGACAACACACGGCTAGGCAATGCACGGCAAGGCAAGGAAAGGGTAACGCAAGGCAAGGCACGGTGAGGCTAGGCAAGGCTAATGCACGAAAACGCAAGGCTAGGCAATGCACGACAATGCAAGGAAAGCTTAAAGCAAAGGAAGGCACGGTCAGGCGAGATAAGGCTAAGGCACGACAACGCAAGGCTAGGCAATGCAGGGAAGGCAAGCAAAGAGTAACGGAAGGTAAGGAAGGCAATGGAAAGCAAGGAAAGGCAATGGTAACGGAAGGAACGGCACGGCAAGGGGAAACAAGGCTAAGGCACGACAACGCACGCTAGGCAATGCACGGCAAGGCAAGGAAAGGGTAACGCATGGGAAAGCACGGTCAGGGGAGGCAAGGCTAAGGCACGACAACGCAAGGCTTGGCAATGCACGGAAGTCAAGCAAAGAGTAACGGAAGGTAAGGAAGGCAAGGGAAAGCAAAGGAAGGCAAGTGTAACGGAAGGAACGGCACGGCAAGGGGAAACAAGGCTAAGGCACGACAACGCACGCTAGGCAATGCACGGCAAGGCAAGGCAAGGGTAACGCATGGGAAAGCACGGTCAGGCGAGGCAAGGCTAAGGAAAGCCAACGCAAGGCTAGGCAATGCACGGAAAGCAAGCAAGGAGTAACGGAATGCAAGGAAGGAAAGGGAAAGCAAGGGAAGGCAAGGGTAACGGAAGGAACGGCACGGCAAGGGGTAACAAGGCTAAGGCACGACAACACACGGCTAGGAAATGCACGGCAAGGCAAGGAAAGGGTAACGCAAGGCAAGGCACGGTGAGGCTAGGCAAGGTTAATGCACGACAACGCCAGGCTAGGCAATGCACGACAATGCAAGGAAAGCTTAAAGCAAAGGAAGGCACGGTCAGGCGAGATAAGGCTAAAGCACGACAACGCAAGGCTAGGCAATTCAGGGAAGGCAAGCAAAGAGTAACGGAAGGTAAGCAAGGCAAGGAAAAGGAAGGAAAGGCCAGGGTAACGGAAGGAACGGCACGGCAAGGGGAAACAAATCTAAGGCACGACACCGAACGCTAGGCAATGAACGGCAAGGCAAGGAAAGGGTAACGCATTTGAAAGCACGGTCAGGCGAGGCAACGCTAAGGCACGACAACGCAAGGCTAGGCAATGCACGAAAGGCAAGCAAAGAGTAACGGAATGTAAGGAAGGCAAGGGAAAGGAAGGAAAGGCAAGTGTAACGGAAGGAACGGCACGGCAAGGGGAAACAAGGCTAAGGCACGACAACGCACGCTAGGCAATGCACGGCAAGGCAAGGAAAGGGTAACGCATGGGAAAGCACGGTCAGGAGAGGCAAGGCTAAGGCATGACAACGCAAGGCTAGGCAATGCACGGAAAGCAAGCAAAGAGTAAAGGAACGCAAGGAAGGCAAGGGAAAGCAAGGGAAGGCAAGGGTAACGGAAGGAACGGCACGGCAAGGGGTAAGAAGGCTAAGGCACGACAACGCAGGGCTAGGCAATGCACGGCAAGGCAAGGAAAGGGTAACGCAGGGGAAGGCACGGTCAGGTGAGGCAAGGATAAGGCACGACAATGCAAGGCTAGGCAATGCACGGCAAGGCAAGTAAAGAGTAACGGAAGGAAAGAAAGGCAAGGCAAAGCCAGGCAAGGCAAGTGTAACAAAAGGCACGCCACGGCAAGGGGAATCAAGGCTAAGGCACGACAACGCACGGCTAGGCAATGCACGGCAAGGCAAGGAATGGTTAACGCAAGGCAAGGCACGGTGAGGCTAGGCAAGGCTAATGCACGACAACGCAAGGCTAGGCAATGCACGACAATGCAAGGAAAGCTTAAAGCAAAGGAAGGCACGGTCAGGCGAGATAAGGCTAAGGCACGACAACGCAAGGCTAGGCAATGCACGGAAGGCAAGCAAAGAGTAACGGAAGGTAAGGAAGGCAAGGGAAAGCAAAGAAAGGCAAGTGTAACGGAAGGAACGGCACGGCAAGGGGAAACAAGGCTAAGGCACGACAACGCACGCTAGGCAATGCACGGCAAGGCAAGGAAAAGGTAACGCATGGGAAAGCACGGTCAGGCGAGGCAAGCCTAAGGCATGACAACGCAAGGCTAGGCAATGCACGGAAAGCAAGCAAAGAGTAACGGAACGCAAGGAAGGCAAGGGAAAGCAAGGGAAGGCAAGGGTAACGGAAGGAACGGCACGGCAAGGGGTAACAAGGCTAAGGCACGACAATGCAGGGCTAGGCAATGCACGGCAAGGCAAGGAAAGAGTAACGGAAGGAAAGGAAGGCAAGGCAAAGCCAGGCAAGGCAAGTGTAACAAAAGGCACGCCACGGCAAGGGGAATCAAGGCTAAGGCACGACAACGCACGGCTAGGCAATGCACGGCAAGGCAAGGCAAGGGTAACGCATGGGAAAGCACGGTCAGGCGAGGCAAGGCTAAGGAAAGCCAACGCAAGGCTAGGCAATGCACGGAAAGCAAGCAAGGAGTAACGGAATGCAAGGAAGGAAAGGGAAAGCAAGGGAAGGCAAGGGTAACGGAAGGAACGGCACGGCAAGGGGTAACAAGGCTAAGGCACGACAACACACGGCTAGGAAATGCACGGCAAGGCAAGGAAAGGGTAACGCAAGGCAAGGCACGGTGAGGCTAGGCAAGGTTAATGCACGACAACGCAAGGCTAGGCAATGCACGACAATGCAAGGAAAGCTTAAAGCAAAGGAAGGCACGGTCAGGCGAGATAAGGCTAAAGCACGACAACGCAAGGCTAGGCAATTCAGGGAAGGCAAGCAAAGAGTAACGGAAGGTAAGGAAGGCAAGGAAAAGCAAGGAAAGGCAAGGGTAACGGAAGGAACGGCACGGCAAGGGGGAACAAGTCTAAGGCACGACACCGAACGCTAGGCAATGAACGGCAAGGCAAGGAAAGGGTAACGCATGGGAAAGCACGGTCAGGCGAGGCAAGGCTAAGGCACGACAACGGAAGGCTAGGCAATGCACGGAAGGCAAGCAAAGAGTAACGGAAGGTAAGGAAGGCAAGGGAAAGCAAGGAAAGGCAAGTATAACGGAAGGAACGGCACGGCAAGGGGAAACAAGGCTAAGGCACGACAACGCACGCTAGGCAATGCAGGGCAAGGCAAGGAAAGGGTAACGCATGGGAAAGCACGGTCAGGCGAGGCAAGGCTAAGGCATGACAACGCAAGGCTAGGCAATGCACGGAAAGCAAGCAAAGAGTAAAGGAACGCAAGGAAGGCAAGGGAAAGCAAGGAAAGGCAAGGGTAACGGAAGGAACGGCACGGCAAGGGGTAAGAAGGCTAAGGCACGACAACGCAGGGCTAGGCAATGCACGGCAAGGCAAGGAAAGGGTAACGCAGGGGAAGGCACGGTCAGGTGAGGCAAGGATAAGGCACCACAATGCAAGGCTAGGCAATGCACGGCAAGGCAAGTAAAGAGTAACGGAAGGAAAGAAAGGCAAGGCAAAGCCAGGCAAGGCAAGTGTAACAAAAGGCACGCCACGGCAAGGGGAATCAAGGCTAAGGCACGACAACGCACGGCTAGGCAATGCACGGCAAGGCAAGGAAAGGGTAACGCAAGGCAAGGCACGGTGAGGCTAGGCAAGGCTAATGCACGACAACGCAAGGCTAGGCAATGCACGACAATGCAAGGAAAGCTTAAAGCAAAGGAAGGCACGGTCAGGCGAGATAAGGCTAAGGCACGACAACGCAAGGCTAGGCAATGCACGGAAGGCAAGCAAAGAGTAACGGAAGGTAAGGAAGGCAAGGGAAAGCAAAGAAAGGCAAGTGTAACGGAAGGAACGGCACGGCAAGGGGAAACAAGGCTAAGGCACGACAACGCACGCTAGGCAATGCACGGCAAGGCAAGGAAAGGGTAACGCATGGGAAAGCACGGTCAGGCGAGGCAAGCCTAAGGCATGACAACGCAAGGCTAGGCAATGCACGGAAAGCAAGCAAAGAGTAACGGAACGCAAGGAAGGCAAGGGAAAGCAAGGGAAGGCAAGGGTAACGGAAGGAACGGCACGGCAAGGGGTAACAAGGCTAAGGCACGACAACGCACGCTAGACAATGAACGGCAAGGCAAGGAAAGGGTAACGCATGGGAAAGCACGGTCAGGCGAGGCAAGCCTAAGGCATGACAACGCAAGGCTAGGCAATGCACGGAAAGCAAGCAAAGAGTAACGGAACGCAAGGAAGGCAAGGGAAAGCAAGGGAAGGCAAGGGTAACGGAAGGAACGGCACGGCAAAGGGGTAACAAGGCTAAGGCACGACAACGCAGGGCTAGGCAATGCACGGCAAGGCAAGGAAAGAGTAACGGAAGGAAAGGAAGGCAAGGCAAAGCCAGGCAAGGCAAGTGTAACAAAAGGCACGCCACGGCAAGGGGAAACAAGGCTAAGGCACGACAACCCACGGCTAGGCAATGCACGGCAAGGCAAGGAAAGGGTAACGCAGGGGAAGGCACGGTGAGGCTAGGCAAGGCTAATGCACGACAACGCAAGGCTAGGCAATGCACGACAATGCAAGTAAAGCTTAAAGCAAAGGAAGGCACGGTCAGGCGAGATAAGGCTAAGGCACGACAACGCAAGGCTAGGCAATGCACGGAAGGCAAGCAAAGAGTAACGGAAGGTAAGGAAGGCAAGGGAAAGCAAAGAAAGGCAAGTGTAACGGAAAGAACGGCACGGCAAGGGGAAACAAGGCTAAGGCACGACAACGCACGCTAGGCAATGCACGGCAAGGCAAGGTAAGGGTAACGCATGGGAAAGCACGGTCAGGCGAGGCAAGGCTAAGGAAAGCCAACGCAAGGCTAGGCAATGCACGACAAGCAAGCAAGGAGTAACGGAATGCAAGGAAGGAAAGGGAAAGCAAGGGAAGGCAAGGGTAACGGAAGGAACGGCACGGCAAGGGGAAACAAGGCTAAGGGACGACAACGCACGCTAGGCAATGCACGACAAGGCAAGGAAAGGGTAACGCATGGGAAAGCACGGTCAGGCGAGGCAAGGCTAAGGAAAGCCAACGCAAGGCTAGGAAATGCACGGAAAGCAAGCAAGGAGTAACGGAATGCAAGGAAGGAAAGGGAAAGCAAGGGAAGGCAAGTGTAACGGAAGGAACGGCACGGCAAGGGGTAACAAGGCTAAGGCACGACAACACACGGCTAGGAAATGCACGGCAAGGCAAGGAAAGGGTAACGCAAGGCAAGGCACGGTGAGGCTAGGCAAGGTTAATGCACGACAACGCAAGGCTAGGCAATGCAAGACAATGCAAGGAAAGCTTAAAGCAAAGGAAGGCACGGTCAGGCGAGATAAGGCTAAGGCACGACAACGCAAGGCTAGGCAATTCAGGGAAGGCAAGCAAAGAGTAACGGAAGGTAAGCAAGGCAAGGGAAAGCATGGGAAGGCAAGGGTAACGGAAGGAACGGCACGGCAAGGGGTAACAAGGCTAAGGCACGACAACGCAGGGCTAGGCAATGCACGGAAAGGCAAGGAAAGGGTAACGCAGGGGAAGGCACGGTCAGGTGAGGCAAGGATAAGGCACGACAATGCAAGGCTAGGCAATGCACGGCAAGGCAAGGAAAGAGTAACGGAAGGAAAGGAAGGCAAGGCAAAGCCAGGCAAGGCAAGTGTAACAAAAGGCACGCCACGGCAAGGGGAAACAAGGCTAAGGCACGACAACGCACGGCTAGGCAATGCACGGCAAGGCAAGGAAAGGGTAACGCAAGGCAAGGCACGGTGAGGCTAGGCAAGGCTAATGCACGACAACGCCAGGCTAGGCAATGCACGACAATGCAAGGAAAGCTTAAAGCAAAGGAAGGCACGGTCAGGCGAGATAAGGCTAAGGCACGACAACGCAAGGCTAGGCAATTCAGGGAAGGCAAGCAAAGAGTAACGGAAGGTAAGCAAGGCAAGGAAAAGGAAGGAAAGGCCAGGGTAACGGAAGGAACGGCACGGCAAGGGGAAACAAGTCTAAGGCACGACACCGAACGCTAGGCAATGAACGGCAAGGCAAGGAAAGGGTAACGCATTTGAAAGCACGGTCAGGCGAGGCAACGCTAAGGCACGACAACGCAAGGCTAGGCAATGCACGGAAGGCAAGCAAAGAGTAACGGAAGGTAAGGAAGGCAAGGGAAAGGATTGAAGGGCAAGTGTAACGGAAGGAACGGCACGGCAAGGGGAAACAAGGCTAAGGCACGACAACGCACGGCTAGGCAATGCAAGGAAAGGCAAGGAAAGGATAACGCATGGGAAAGCACGGTCAGGCGATGCAAGGCTAAGGCATGACAACGCAAGGCTAGGCAATGCACGGAAAGCAAGCAAAGAGTAACGGAACGCAAGGAAGGCAAGGGAAAGCAAGGGAAGGCAAGGGTAACGGAAGGAACGGCACGGTAAGGGGTAACAAGTCTAAGGCACGGCAACGCAGGGCTAGGCAATGCACGGCAAGGCAAGGAAAGGGTAACGCAGGGGAAGGCACGGTCAGGTGAGGCAAGGATAAGGCACGACAATGCAAGGCTAGGCAATGCACGGCAAGGCAAGGAAAGAGTAACGGAAGGAAAGGAAGGCAAGTCAAAGCCAGGAAAGGCAAGTGTAACAAAAGGCACGCCACGGCAAGGGGAAACAAGGCTAAGGCACGACAACGCACGGCTAGGCAATGCACGGCAAGGCAAGGAAAGGGTAACGCAAGGCAAGGCACGGTGAGGCTAGGCAAGGCTAATGCACGACAACGCAAGGCTAGGCAATGCACGACAATGCAAGGAAAGCTTAAAGCAAAGGAAGGCACGGTCAGGCGAGATAAGTCTAAGGCACGACAACGCAAGGCTAGGCAATGCAGGGAAGGGAAGCAAAGAGTAACGGAAGGTAAGCAAGGCAAGGAAAAGCAAGGAAAGGCAAGGGTAACGGAAGGAATTGCACGGCAAGGGGAAACAAGGCTAAGGCACGACAACGCACGGCTAGGCAATGCACGGCAAGGCAAGGAAAGGGTAACGCATGGGAAAGCACGTTCAGGCAAGGCAAGGCTAAGGCACGACAACGCAAGGCTAGGCAATGCACGGAAGGCAAGCAAAGAGTAACGGAAGGTAAGGAAGGCAAGGGAAAGCAAAGAAAGGCAAGTGTAACGGAAGGAACTGCACGGCAAGGGGAAACAAGGCTAAGGCACGACAACGCACGGCTAGGCAATGCACGGCAAGGCAAGCAAAGGGTAACGCAAGGCAATGCACGGTGAGGCTAGACAAGGCTAATGCACGAAAACGCAAGGCTAGGCAATGCACGACAATGCAAGGAAAGCTTAAAGCAAAGGAAGGCAAGGTCAGGCGAGATAAGGCAAAGGCACGACAACGCAAGGCTAGGCAATTCAGGGAAGGCAAGCAAAGAGTAACGGAAGGTAAGGAAGGCAAGGAAAAGCAAGGAAAGGCAATGGTAACGGAAGGAACGGCACGGCAAGGGGGAACAAGTCTAAGGCACGACACCGAACGCTAGGCAATGAACGGCAAGGCAAGGAAAGGGTAACGCATGGGAAAGCACGGTCAGGCGAGGCAAGGCTAAGGCACGACAACGGAAGGCTAGGCAATGCACGGAAGGCAAGCAAAGAGTAACGGAAGGTAAGGAAGGCAAGGGAAAGCAAGGAAAGGCAAGTGTAACGGAAGGAACGGCACGGCAAGGGGAAACAAGGCTAAGGCACGACAACGCAAGCTAGGCAATGCACGGCAAGGCAAGGCAAGGGTAACGCATGGGAAAGCACGGTCAGGCGAGGCAAGGCTAAGGAAAGCTAACGCAAGGCTAGGCAATGCACGGAAAGCAAGCAAGGAGTAACGGAATGCAAGGAAGGAAAGGGAAAGCAAGGGAAGGCAAGGGTAACGGAAGGAACGGCACGGCAAGGGGTAACAAGGCTAAGGCACGACAACACACGGCTAGGAAATGCACGGCAAGGCAAGGAAAGGGTAACGCAAGGCAAGGCACGGTGAGGCTAGGCAAGGTTAATGCACGACAACGCAAGGCTAGGCAATGCACGACAATGCAAGGAAAGCTTAAAGCAAAGGAAGGCACGGTCAGGCGAGATAAGGCTAAAGCACGACAACGCAAGGCTAGGCAATTCAGGGAAGGCAAGCAAAGAGTAACGGAAGGTAAGCAAGGCAAGGAAAAGGAAGGAAAGGCCAGGGTAACGGAAGGAACGGCACGGCAAGGGGAAACAAATCTAAGGCACGACACCGAACGCTAGGCAATGAACGGCAAGGCAAGGAAAGGGTAACGCATTTGAAAGCACGGTCAGGCGAGGCAACGCTAAGGCACGACAACGCAAGGCTAGGCAATGCACGAAAGGCAAGCAAAGAGTAACGGAATGTAAGGAAGGCAAGGGAAAGGAAGGAAAGGCAAGTGTAACGGAAGGAACGGCACGGCAAGGGGAAACAAGGCTAAGGCACGACAACGCACGGCTAGGCAATGCACGGCAAGGCAAGGAAAGGGTAACGCATGGGAAAGCACGGTCAGGAGAGGCAAGGCTAAGGCACGACAACGCAAGGCTAGGCAATGCACGGAAAGCAAGCAAAGAGTAACGGAACGCAAGGAAGGCAAGGGAAAGCAAGGGAAGGCAAGGGTAACGGAAGGAACGGCACGGCAAGGGGTAACAAGGCTAAGGCACGACAACGCAAGGCTAGGCAATGCACGGCAAGGCAAGGAAAGAGTAACGCAGGGGAAGGCACGGTCAGGTGAGGCAAGGATAAGGCACGACAATGCAAGGCTAGGCAATGCACGGCAAGGCAAGCAAAGAGTAACGGAAGGAAAGAAAGGCAAGGCAAAGCCAGGCAAGGCAAGTGTAACAAAAGGCACGCCACGGCAAGGGGAATCAAGGCTAAGGCACGACAACGCACGGCTAGGCAATGCACGGCAAGGCAAGGAATGGTTAACGCAAGGCAAGGCACGGTGAGGCTAGGCAAGGCTAATGCACGACAACGCAAGGCTAGGCAATGCACGACAATGCAAGGAAAGCTTAAAGCAAAGGAAGGCACGGTCAGGCGAGATAAGGCTAAGGCACGACAACGCAAGGCTAGGCAATGCACGGAAGGCAAGCAAAGAGTAACGGAAGGTAAGGAAGGCAAGGGAAAGCAAAGAAAGGCAAGTGTAACGGAAGGAACGGCACGGCAAGGGGAAACAAGGCTAAGGCACGACAACGCACGCTAGGCAATGCACGGCAAGGCAAGGAAAGGGTAACGCATGGGAAAGCACGGTCAGGCGAGGCAAGCCTAAGGCACGACAACGCAAGGCTAGGCAATGCACGGAAGGCAAGCAAAGAGTAACGGAAGGTAAGGAAGGCAAGGGAAAGCAAGGGAAGGCAAGGGTAACGGAAGGAACGGCACGGCAAAGGGGTAACAAGGCTAAGGCACGACAACGCAGGGCTAGGCAATGCACGGCAAGGCAAGGAAAGAGTAACGGAAGGAAAGGAAGGCAAGGCAAAGCCAGGCAAGGCAAGTGTAACAAAAGGCACGCCACGGCAAGGGGAAACAAGGCTAAGGCACGACAACCCACGGCTAGGCAATGCACGGCAAGGCAAGGAAAGGGTAACGCAGGGGAAGGCACGGTGAGGCTAGGCAAGGCTAATGCACGACAACGCAAGGCTAGGCAATGCACGACAATGCAAGTAAAGCTTAAAGCAAAGGAAGGCACGGTCAGGCGAGATAAGGCTAAGGCACGACAACGCAAGGCTAGGCAATGCACGGAAGGCAAGCAAAGAGTAACGGAAGGTAAGGAAGGCAAGGGAAAGCAAAGAAAGGCAAGTGTAACGGAAAGAACGGCACGGCAAGGGGAAACAAGGCTAAGGCACGACAACGCACGCTAGGCAATGCACGGCAAGGCAAGGTAAGGGTAACGCATGGGAAAGCACGGTCAGGCGAGGCAAGGCTAAGGAAAGCCAACGCAAGGCTAGGCAATGCACGACAAGCAAGCAAGGAGTAACGGAATGCAAGGAAGGAAAGGGAAAGCAAGGGAAGGCAAGGGTAACGGAAGGAACGGCACGGCAAGGGGAAACAAGGCTAAGGGACGACAACGCACGCTAGGCAATGCACGACAAGGCAAGGAAAGGGTAACGCATGGGAAAGCACGGTCAGGCGAGGCAAGGCTAAGGAAAGCCAACGCAAGGCTAGGCAATGCACGGAAAGCAAGCAAGGAGTAACGGAATGCAAGGAAGGAAAGGGAAAGCAAGGGAAGGCAAGGGTAACGAAAGGAACGGCACGGCAAGGGGTAACAAGGCTAAGGCACGACAACACACGGCTAGGAAATGCACGGCAAGGCAAGGAAAGGGTAACGCAAGGCAAGGCTCGGTGAGGCTAGGCAAGGTTAATGCACGACAACGCAAGGCTAGGCAATGCAAGACAATGCAAGGAAAGCTTAAAGCAAAGGAAGGCACGGTCAGGCGAGATAAGGCTAAGGCACGACAACGCAAGGCTAGGCAATTCAGGGAAGGCAAGCAAAGAGTAACGGAAGGTAAGCAAGGCAAGGGAAAGCATGGGAAGGCAAGGGTAACGGAAGGAACGGCACGGCAAGGGGTAACAAGGCTAAGGCACGACAACGCAGGGCTAGGCAATGCATGGAAAGACAAGGAAAGGGTAACGCAGGGGAAGGCACGGTCAGGTGAGGCAAGGATAAGGCACGACAATGCAAGGCTAGGCAATGCACGGCAAGGCAAGGAAAGAGTAACGGAAGGAAAGGAAGGCAAGGCAAAGCCAGGAAAGGCAAGTGTAACAAAAGGCACGCCACGGCAAGGGGAAACAAGGCTAAGGCACGACAACGCACGGCTAGGCAATGCACGGCAAGGCAAGGAAAGGGTAACGCAAGGCAAGGCACGGTGAGGCTAGGCAAGGCTAATGCACGACAACGCCAGGCTAGGCAATGCACGACAATGCAAGGAAAGCTTAAAGCAAAGGAAGGCACGGTCAGGCGAGATAAGGCTAAGGCACGACAACGCAAGGCTAGGCAATTCAGGGAAGGCAAGCAAAGAGTAACGGAAGGTAAGCAAGGCAAGGAAAAGGAAGGAAAGGCCAGGGTAACGGAAGGAACGGCACGGCAAGGGGAAACAAGTCTAAGGCACGACACCGAACGCTAGGCAATGAACGGCAAGGCAAGGAAAGGGTAACGCATTTGAAAGCACGGTCAGGCGAGGCAACGCTAAGGCACGACAACGCAAGGCTAGGCAATGCACGGAAGGCAAGCAAAGAGTAACGGAAGGTAAGGAAGGCAAGGGAAAGGATTGAAGGGCAAGTGTAACGGAAGGAACGGCACGGCAAGGGGAAACAAGGCTAAGGCACGACAACGCACGGCTAGGCAATGCACGGAAAGGCAAGGAAAGGATAACGCATGGGAAAGCACGGTCAGGCGATGCAAGGCTAAGGCATGACAACGCAAGGCTAGGCAATGCACGGAAAGCAAGCAAAGAGTAACGGAACGCAAGGAAGGCAAGGGAAAGCAAGGGAAGGCAAGGGTAACGGAAGGAACGGCACGGTAAGGGGTAACAAGTCTAAGGCACGGCAACGCAGGGCTAGGCAATGCACGGCAAGGCAAGGAAAGGGTAACGCAGGGGAAGGCACGGTCAGGTGAGGCAAGGATAAGGCACGACAATGCAAGGCTAGGCAATGCACGGCAAGGCAAGGAAAGAGTAACTGAAGGAAAGGAAGGCAAGTCAAAGCCAGGAAAGGCAAGTGTAACAAAAGGCACGCCACGGCAAGGGGAAACAAGGCTAAGGCACGACAACGCACGGCTAGGCAATGCACGGCAAGGCAAGGAAAGGGTAACGCAAGGCAAGGCACGGTGAGGCTAGGCAAGGCTAATGCACGACAACGCAAGGCTAGGCAATGCACGACAATGCAAGGAAAGCTTAAAGCAAAGGAAGGCACGGTCAGGCGAGATAAGTCTAAGGCACGACAACGCAAGGCTAGGCAATGCAGGGAAGGGAAGCAAAGAGTAACGGAAGGTAAGCAAGGCAAGGAAAAGCAAGGAAAGGCAAGGGTAACGGAAGGAATTGCACGGCAAGGGGAAACAAGGCTAAGGCACGGCAACGCAGGCTGGGCAATGCACGGCAAGGCAAGGAAAGGGTAACGCATGGGAAAGCACGTTCAGGCAAGGCAAGGCTAAGGCACGACAACGCAAGGCTAGGCAATGCACGGAAGTCAAGCAAAGAGTAACGGAAGGTAAGGAAGGCAAGGGAAAGCAAAGAAAGGCAAGTGTAACGGAAGGAACTGCACGGCAAGGGGAAACAAGGCTAAGGCACGACAACGCACGGCTAGGCAATGCACGGCAAGGCAAGCAAAGGGTAACGCAAGGCAATGCACGGTGAGGCTAGACAAGGCTAATGCACGAAAACGCAAGGCTAGGCAATGCACGACAATGCAAGGAAAGCTTAAAGCAAAGGAAGGCAAGGTCAGGCGAGATAAGGCAAAGGCACGACAACGCAAGGCTAGGCAATTCAGGGAAGGCAAGCAAAGAGTAACGGAAGGTAAGGAAGGCAAGGAAAAGCAAGGAAAGGCAATGGTAACGGAAGGAACGGCACGGCAAGGGGGAACAAGTCTAAGGCACGACACCGAACGCTAGGCAATGAACGGCAAGGCAAGGAAAGGGTAACGCATGGGAAAGCGCGGTCAGGGGAGATAAGGCTACGGCACGACAACGGAAGGCTAGGCAATGCACGGAAGGCAAGCAAAGAGTAACGGAAGGTAAGGAAGGCAAGGGAAAGCAAGGAAAGGCAAGTGTAACGGAAGGAACGGCACGGCAAGGGGAAACAAGGCTAAGGCACGACAACGCAAGCTAGGCAATGCACGGCAAGGCAAGGCAAGGGTAACGCATGGGAAAGCACGGTCAGGCGAGGCAAGGCTAAGGAAAGCTAACGCAAGGCTAGGCAATGCACGGAAAGCAAGCAAGGAGTAACGGAATGCAAGGAAGGAAAGGGAAAGCAAGGGAAGGCAAGGGTAACGGAAGGAACGGCACGGCAAGGGGTAACAAGGCTAAGGCACGACAACACACGGCTAGGAAATGCACGGCAAGGCAAGGAAAGGGTAACGCAAGGCAAGGCACGGTGAGGCTAGGCAAGGTTAATGCACGACAACGCCAGGCTAGGCAATGCACGACAATGCAAGGAAAGCTTAAAGCAAAGGAAGGCACGGTCAGGCGAGATAAGGCTAAGGCACGACAACGCAAGGCTAGGAAATTCAGGGAAGGCAAGCAAAGAGTAACGGAAGGTAAGCAAGGCAAGGAAATGGAAGGAAAGGCCAGGGTAACGGAAGGAACGGCACGGCAAGGGGAAACAAGTCTAAGGCACGACACCGAACGCTAGGCAATGAACGGCAAGGCAAGGAAAGGGTAACGCATTTGAAAGCACGGTCAGGCGAGGCAACGCTAAGGCACGACAACGCAAGGCTAGGCAATGCACGGAAGGCAAGCAAAGAGTAACGGAAGGTAAGGAAGGCAAGGGAAAGGAAGGAAAGGCAAGTGTAACGGAAGGAACGGCACGGCAAGGGGAAACAAGGCTAAGGCACGACAACGCACGCTAGGCAATGCACGGCAAGGCAAGGAAAGGGTAACGCATGGGAAAGCACGGTCAGGCGAGGCAAGGCTAAGGCATGACAACGCAAGGCTAGGCAATGCACGGAAAGCAAGCAAAGAGTAACGGAACGCAAGGAAGGCAAGGGAAAGCAAGGGAAGGCAAGGGTAACGGAAGGGACGGCACGACAAGGGGTAAGAAGGCTAAGGCACGACAACGCAGGGCTAGGCAATGCACGGCAAGGCAAGCAAAGAGTAACGCATGGGAAAGCACGGTCAGGCGAGGCAAGGCTAAGGCACGACAACGCAAGGCTAGGCAATGCACGGCAAGGCAAGCAAAGAGTAACGGAAGGAAAGGAAGGCAAGGCAAAGCCAGGCAAGGCAAGTGTAACAAAAGGCACGCAACGGCAAGGGGAAACAAGGCTAAGGCACGACAACGCACGGCTAGGCAATGCACGGCAAGGCAAGGAATGGTTAACGCAAGGCAAGGCACGGTGAGGCTAGGCAAGGCTAATGCACGACAACGCAAGGCTAGGCAATGCACGACAATGCAAGGAAAGCTTAAAGCAAAGGAAGGCACGGTCAGGCGAGATAAGGCTAAGGCACGACAACGCAAGGCTAGGCAATGCACGGAAGGCAAGCAAAGAGTAACGGAAGGTAAGGAAGCCAAGGGAAAGCAAAGAAAGGCAAGTGTAACGGAAGGAACGGCACGGCAAGGGGAAACAAGGCTAAGGCACGACAACGCACGCTAGGCAATGCACGGCAAGGCAAGGAAAAGGTAACGCATGGGAATGCACGGTCAGGCGAGGCAAGCCTAAGGCATGACAACGCAAGGCTAGGCAATGCACGGAAAGCAAGCAAAGAGTAACGGAACGCAAGGAAGGCAAGGGAAAGCAAGGGAAGGCAAGGGTAACGGAAGGAACGGCACGGCAAGGGGTAACAAGGCTAAGGCACGACAATGCAGGGCTAGGCAATGCACGGCAAGGCAAGGAAAGAGTAACGGAAGGAAAGGAAGGCAAGGCAAAGCCAGGCAAGGCAAGTGTAACAAAAGGCACGCAACGGCAAGGGGAAACAAGGCTAAGGCACGACAACACACGGCTAGGAAATGCACGGCAAGGCAAGGAAAGGGTAACGCAAGGCAAGGCACGGTGAGGCTAGGCAAGGCTAATGCACGACAACGCAAGGCTAGGCAAGGCACGACAATGCAAGTAAAGCTTAAAGCAAAGGAAGGCACGGTCAGGCGAGATAAGGCTAAGGAACGACAACGCAAGGCTAGGCAATACAGGGAAGGCAAGCAAAGAGTAACGGAAGGTAAGGAAGGCAATGGAAAGCAAGGAAAGGCAATGGTAACGGAAGGAAAGGCACGGCAAGGGGAAACAAGGCTAAGGCACGACAACGCACGCTAGGCAATGCACGGCAAGGCAAGGAAAGGGTAACGCATGGGAAAGCACGGTCAGGGGAGGCAAGGCTAAGGCACGACAACGCAAGGCTTGGCAATGCACGGAAGGCAAGCAAAGAGTAACGGAAGGTAAGGAAGGCAAGGGAAAGCAAAGAAAGGCAAGTGTAACGGAAGGAACGGCACGGCAAGGGGAAACAAGGCTAAGGCACGACAACGCACGCTAGGCAATGCACGGCAAGGCAAGGCAAGGGTAACGCATGGGAAAGCACGGTCAGGCGAGGCAAGGCTAAGGAAAGCCAACGCAAGGCTAGGCAATGCACGGAAAGCAAGCAAGGAGTAACGGAATGCAAGGAAGGAAAGGGAAAGCAAGGGAAGGCAAGGGTAACGGAAGGAACGGCACGGCAAGGGGTAACAAGGCTAAGGCACGACAACACACGGCTAGGAAATGCACGGCAAGGCAAGGAAAGGGTAACGCAAGGCAAGGCACGGTGAGGCTAGGCAAGGTTAATGCACGACAACGCAAGGCTAGGCAATGCACGACAATGCAAGGAAAGCTTAAAGCAAAGGAAGGCACGGTCAGGCGAGATAAGGCTAAAGCACGACAACGCAAGGCTAGGCAATTCAGGGAAGGCAAGCAAAGAGTAACGGAAGGTAAGGAAGGCAAGGAAAAGCAAGGAAAGGCAAGGGTAACGGAAGGAACGGCACGGCAAGGGGGAACAAGTCTAAGGCACGACACCGAACGCTAGGCAATGAACGGCAAGGCAAGGAAAGGGTAACGCATGGGAAAGCACGGTCAGGCGAGGCAAGGCTAAGGCACGACAACGGAAGGCTAGGCAATGCACGGAAGGCAAGCAAAGAGTAACGGAAGGTAAGGAAGGCAAGGGAAAGCAAGGAAAGGCAAGTGTAACGGAAGGAACGGCACGGCAAGGGGAAACAAGGCTAAGGCACGACAACGCACGCTAGGCAATGCAGGGCAAGGCAAGGAAAGGGTAACGCATGGGAAAGCACGGTCAGGCGAGGCAAGGCTAAGGCATGACAACGCAAGGCTAGGCAATGCACGGAAAGCAAGCAAAGAGTAAAGGAACGCAAGGAAGGCAAGGGAAAGCAAGGGAAGGCAAGGGTAACGGAAGGAACGGCACGGCAAGGGGTAAGAAGGCTAAGGCACGACAACGCAGGGCTAGGCAATGCACGGCAAGGCAAGGAAAGGGTAACGCAGGGGAAGGCACGGTCAGGTGAGGCAAGGATAAGGCACCACAATGCAAGGCTAGGCAATGCACGGCAAGGCAAGTAAAGAGTAACGGAAGGAAAGAAAGGCAAGGCAAAGCCAGGCAAGGCAAGTGTAACAAAAGGCACGCCACGGCAAGGGGAATCAAGGCTAAGGCACGACAACGCACGGCTAGGCAATGCACGGCAAGGCAAGGAAAGGGTAACGCAAGGCAAGGCACGGTGAGGCTAGGCAAGGCTAATGCACGACAACGCAAGGCTAGGCAATGCACGACAATGCAAGGAAAGCTTAAAGCAAAGGAAGGCACGGTCAGGCGAGATAAGGCTAAGGCACGACAACGCAAGGCTAGGCAATGCACGGAAGGCAAGCAAGGCAAGGGAAAGCAAGGAAAGGCAAGTGTAACGGAAGGAACGGCACGGCAAGGGGAAACAAGGCTAAGGCACGACAACGCACGCTAGGCAATGCACGGCAAGGCAAGGAAAGGGTAACGCATGGGAAAGCACGGTCAGGCGAGGCAAGCCTAAGGCATGACAACGCAAGGCTAGGCAATGCACGGAAAGCAAGCAAAGAGTAACGGAACGCAAGGAAGGCAAGGGAAAGCAAGGGAAGGCAAGGGTAACGGAAGGAACGGCACGGCAAGGGGTAACAAGGCTAAGGCACGACAACGCACGCTAGACAATGAACGGCAAGGCAAGGAAAGGGTAACGCATGGGAAAGCACGGTCAGGCGAGGCAAGCCTAAGGCATGACAACGCAAGGCTAGGCAATGCACGGAAAGCAAGCAAAGAGTAACGGAACGCAAGGAAGGCAAGGGAAAGCAAGGGAAGGCAAGGGTAACGGAAGGAACGGCACGGCAAGGGGTAACAAGGCTAAGGCACGACAACGCAGGGCTAGGCAATGCACGGCAAGGCAAGGAAAGAGTAACGGAAGGAAAGGAAGGCAAGGCAAAGCCAGGCAAGGCAAGTGTAACAAAAGGCACGCCACGGCAAGGGGAAACAAGGCTAAGGCACGACAACCCACGGCTAGGCAATGCACGGCAAGGCAAGGAAAGGGTAACGCAGGGGAAGGCACGGTGAGGCTAGGCAAGGCTAATGCACGACAACGCAAGGCTAGGCAATGCACGACAATGCAAGTAAAGCTTAAAGCAAAGGAAGGCACGGTCAGGCGAGATAAGGCTAAGGCACGACAACGCAAGGCTAGGCAATGCACGGAAGGCAAGCAAAGAGTAACGGAAGGTAAGGAAGGCAAGGGAAAGCAAAGAAAGGCAAGTGTAACGGAAAGAACGGCACGGCAAGGGGAAACAAGGCTAAGGCACGACAACGCACGCTAGGCAATGCACGGCAAGGCAAGGTAAGGGTAACGCATGGGAAAGCACGGTCAGGCGAGGCAAGGCTAAGGAAAGCCAACGCAAGGCTAGGCAATGCACGACAAGCAAGCAAGGAGTAACGGAATGCAAGGAAGGAAAGGGAAAGCAAGGGAAGGCAAGGGTAACGGAAGGAACGGCACGGCAAGGGGAAACAAGGCTAAGGGACGACAACGCACGCTAGGCAATGCACGACAAGGCAAGGAAAGGGTAACGCATGGGAAAGCACGGTCAGGCGAGGCAAGGCTAAGGAAAGCCAACGCAAGGCTAGGCAATGCACGGAAAGCAAGCAAGGAGTAACGGAATGCAAGGAAGGAAAGGGAAAGCAAGGGAAGGCAAGGGTAACGGAAGGAACGGCACGGCAAGGGGTAACAAGGCTAAGGCACGACAACACACGGCTAGGAAATGCACGGCAAGGCAAGGAAAGGGTAACGCAAGGCAAGGCACGGTGAGGCTAGGCAAGGTTAATGCACGACAACGCAAGGCTAGGCAATGCAAGACAATGCAAGGAAAGCTTAAAGCAAAGGAAGGCACGGTCAGGCGAGATAAGGCTAAGGCACGACAACGCAAGGCTAGGCAATTCAGGGAAGGCAAGCAAAGAGTAACGGAAGGTAAGCAAGGCAAGGGAAAGCATGGGAAGGCAAGGGTAACGGAAGGAACGGCACGGCAAGGGGTAACAAGGCTAAGGCACGACAACGCAGGGCTAGGCAATGCATGGAAAGGCAAGGAAAGGGTAACGCAGGGGAAGGCACGGTCAGGTGAGGCAAGGATAAGGCACGACAATGCAAGGCTAGGCAATGCACGGCAAGGCAAGGAAAGAGTAACGGAAGGAAAGGAAGGCAAGGCAAAGCCAGGAAAGGCAAGTGTAACAAAAGGCACGCCACGGCAAGGGGAAACAAGGCTAAGGCACGACAACGCACGGCTAGGCAATGCACGGCAAGGCAAGGAAAGGGTAACGCAAGGCAAGGCACGGTGAGGCTAGGCAAGGCTAATGCACGACAACGCCAGGCTAGGCAATGCACGACAATGCAAGGAAAGCTTAAAGCAAAGGAAGGCACGGTCAGGCGAGATAAGGCTAAGGCACGACAACGCAAGGCTAGGCAATTCAGGGAAGGCAAGCAAAGAGTAACGGAAGGTAAGCAAGGCAAGGAAAAGGAAGGAAAGGCCAGGGTAACGGAAGGAACGGCACGGCAAGGGGAAACAAGTCTAAGGCACGACACCGAACGCTAGGCAATGAACGGCAAGGCAAGGAAAGGGTAACGCATTTGAAAGCACGGTCAGGCGAGGCAACGCTAAGGCACGACAACGCAAGGCTAGGCAATGCACGGAAGGCAAGCAAAGAGTAACGGAAGGTAAGGAAGGCAAGGGAAAGGATTGAAGGGCAAGTGTAACGGAAGGAACGGCACGGCAAGGGGAAACAAGGCTAAGGCACGACAACGCACAGCTAGGCAATGCACGGAAAGGCAAGGAAAGGATAACGCATGGGAAAGCACGGTCAGGCGATGCAAGGCTAAGGCATGACAACGCAAGGCTAGGCAATGCACGGAAAGCAAGCAAAGAGTAACGGAACGCAAGGAAGGCAAGGGAAAGCAAGGGAAGGCAAGGGTAACGGAAGGAACGGCACGGTAAGGGGTAACAAGTCTAAGGCACGGCAACGCAGGGCTAGGCAATGCACGGCAAGGCAAGGAAAGGGTAACGCAGGGGAAGGCACGGTCAGGTGAGGCAAGGATAAGGCACGACAATGCAAGGCTAGGCAATGCACGGCAAGGCAAGGAAAGAGTAACGGAAGGAAAGGAAGGCAAGTCAAAGCCAGGAAAGGCAAGTGTAACAAAAGGCACGCCACGGCAAGGGGAAACAAGGCTAAGGCACGACAACGCACGGCTAGGCAATGCACGGCAAGGCAAGGAAAGGGTAACGCAAGGCAAGGCACGGTGAGGCTAGGCAAGGCTAATGCACGACAACGCAAGGCTAGGCAATGCACGACAATGCAAGGAAAGCTTAAAGCAAAGGAAGGCACGGTCAGGCGAGATAAGTCTAAGGCACGACAACGCAAGGCTAGGCAATGCAGGGAAGGGAAGCAAAGAGTAACGGAAGGTAAGCAAGGCAAGGAAAAGCAAGGAAAGGCAAGGGTAACGGAAGGAATTGCACGGCAAGGGGAAACAAGGCTAAGGCACGGCAACGCAGGCTGGGCAATGCACGGCAAGGCAAGGAAAGGGTAACGCATGGGAAAGCACGTTCAGGCGAGGCAAGGCTAAGGCACGACAACGCAAGGCTAGGCAATGCACGGAAGGCAAGCAAAGAGTAACGGAAGGTAAGGAAGGCAAGGGAAAGCAAAGAAAGGCAAGTGTAACGGAAGGAACTGCACGGCAAGGGGAAACAAGGCTAAGGCACGACAACGCACGGCTAGGCAATGCACGGCAAGGCAAGCAAAGGGTAACGCAAGGCAATGCACGGTGAGGCTAGACAAGGCTAATGCACGAAAACGCAAGGCTAGGCAATGCACGACAATGCAAGGAAAGCTTAAAGCAAAGGAAGGCAAGGTCAGGCGAGATAAGGCAAAGGCACGACAACGCAAGGCTAGGCAATTCAGGGAAGGCAAGCAAAGAGTAACGGAAGGTAAGGAAGGCAAGGAAAAGCAAGGAAAGGCAAGGGTAACGGAAGGAACGGCACGACAAGGGGGAACAAGTCTAAGGCACGACACCGAACGCTAGGCAATGAACGGCAAGGCAAGGAAAGGGTAACGCATGGGAAAGCACGGTCAGGCGAGGCAAGGCTAAGGCACGACAACGCAAGGCTAGGCAATGCACGGAAGGCAAGCAAAGAGTAACGGAAGGTAAGGAAGGCAAGGGAAAACAAGGGAAGGCAAGGGTAATGGAAGGAACGGCATGGCAAGGGGTAAGAAGGCTAAGGCACGACAACGCAGGGCTAGGCAATGCACGGCAAGGCAAGGAAAGGGTAACGCAGGGGAAGGCACGGTCAGGTGAGGCAAGGATAAGGCACGACAATGCAAGGCTAGGCAATGCACGGCAAGGCAAGTAAAGAGTAACGGAAGGAAAGAAAGGCAAGGCAAAGCCAGGCAAGGCAAGTGTAACAAAAGGCACGCCACGGCAAGGGGAATCAAGGCTAAGGCACGACAACGCACGGCTAGGCAATGCACGGCAAGGCAAGGAATGGGTAACGCAAGGCAAGGCACGGTGAGGCTAGGCAAGGCTAATGCACGACAACGCAAGGCTAGGCAATGCACGACAATGCAAGGAAAGCTTAAAGCAAAGGAAGGCACGGTCAGGCGAGATAAGGCTAAGGCACGACAACGCAAGGCTAGGCAATGCACGGAAGGCAAGCAAAGAGTAACGGAAGGTAAGGAAGGCAAGGGAAAGCAAAGAAAGGCAAGTGTAACGGAAGGAACGGCACGGCAAGGGGACACAAGGCTAAGGCACGACAACGCACGCTAGGCAATGCACGGCAAGGCAAGGAAAGGGTAACGCATGGGAAAGCACGGTCAGGCGAGGCAAGCCTAAGGCATGACAACGCAAGGCTAGGCAATGCACGGAAAGCAAGCAAAGAGTAACGGAACGCAAGGAACGCAAGGGAAAGCAAGGGAAGGCAAGGGTAACGGAAGGAACGGCACGGCAAGGGGTAACAAGGCTAAGGCACGACAACGCAGGGCTAGGCAATGCACGGCAGCACGGCAAGGCAAGGAAAGAGTAACGGAAGGAAAGGAAGGCAAGGCAAAGCCAGGCAAGGCAAGTGTAACAAAAGGCACGCAACGGCAAGGGGAAACAAGGCTAAGTCACGACAACACACGGCTAGGAAATGCACGGCAAGGCAAGGAAAGGGTAACGCAAGGCAAGGCACGGTGAGGCTAGGCAAGGCTAATGCACGACAACGCAAGGCTAGGCAAGGCACGACAATGCAAGGAAAGCTTAAAGCAAAGGAAGGCACGGTCAGGCGAGATAAGGCTAAGGCACGACAACGCAAGGCTAGGCAATGCACGGAAGGCAAGCAAAGAGTAACGGAAGGTAAGGAAGGCAAGGGAAAGCAAAGAAAGGCAAGTGTAACGGAAGGAACGGCACGGCAAGGGGAAACAAGGCTAAGGCACGACAACGCACGCTAGGCAATGCACGGCAAGGCAAGGAAAGGGTAACGCATGGGAAAGCACGGTCAGGCGAGGCAAGGCTAAGGAAAGCCAACGCAAGGCTAGGCAATGCACGGAAAGTAAGCAAGGAGTAACGGAATGCAAGGAAGGAAAGGGAAAGCAAAGAAAGGCAAGTGTAACGGAAGGAACGGCACGGCAAGGGGAAACAAGGCTAAGGCACGACAAGGCACGGCTAGGCAATGCACGGCAAGGCAAGGAAAGGGTAACGCAAGGAAAGGCACGGTGAGGCTAGGCAAGGCTAATGCACGAAAACGCAAGGCTAGGCGATGAACGACAATGCAGGAAAGAGTAACGGAAGGTAAGGAAGGCAAGGGAAAGCAAGGAAAGGCAATGGTAACGGAAGGAACGGCACGGCAAGGGGAAACAAGGCTAAGGCACGACAACGCAGGGCTAGGCAATGCATGGAAAGGCAAGGAAAGGGTAACGCAGGGGAAGGCACGGTCAGGTTAGGCAAGGCTAAGGCACGACAACGTAAGGCTAGGCAATGCACGGCAAGGCAAGCAAAGAGTAACGGAAGGTAAGCAAGGCAAGGAAAAGGAAGGAAAGGCCAGGGTAACGGAAGGAACGGCACGGCAAGGGGAAACAAGTCTAAGGCAGGACACCGAACGCTAGGCAATGAACGGCAAGGCAAGGAAAGGGTAACGCATGGGAAAGCACGGTCAGGCGAGGCAACGCTAAGGCACGACAACGCAAGGCTAGGCAATGCACGGAAGGCAAGCAAAGAGTAACGGAAGGTAAGGAAGGCAAGGGAAAGGATTGAAGGGCAAGTGTAACGGAAGGAACGGCACGGCAAGGGGAAACAAGGCTAAGGCACGACAATGCAAGGCTAGGCAATGCACGGCAAGGCAAGGAAAGAGTAACGGAAGGAAAGGAAGGCAAGGCAAAGCCAGGCAAGGCAAGTGTAACAAAAGGCACGCAACGGCAAGGGGAAACAAGGCTAAGGCACGACAACACACGGCTAGGAAATGCACGGCAAGGCAAGGAAAGGGTAACGCAAGGCAAGGCACGGTGAGGCTAGGCAAGGCTAATGCACGACAACGCAAGGCTAGGCAAGGCACGACAATGCAAGTAAAGCTTAAAGCAAAGGAAGGCACGGTCAGGCGAGATAAGGCTAAGGCACGACAACGCAAGGCTAGGCAATGCACGGAAGGCAAGCAAAGAGTAACGGAAGGTAAGGAAGGCAAGGGAAAGCAAGGAAAGGCAAGTGTAACGGAAGGAACGGCACGGCAAGGGGAAACAAGGCTAAGGCACGACAACGCACGCTAGGCAATGCACGGCAAGGCAAGGAAAGGGTAACGCATGGGAAAGCACGGTCAGGCGAGGCAAGGCTAAGGCAAGACAACGCAAGGCTAGGCAATGCACGGAAAGCAAGCAAAGAGTAACGGAAGGCAAGGAAGGCAAGGGAAAGCAAGGGAAGGCAAGGGTAACGGAAGGAACGGCACGGCAAGGGGAAACAAGGCTAAGGCACGACAACGCACGCTAGGCAATGCACGGCAAGGCAAGGAAAGGGTAACGCATGGGAAAGCACGGTCAGGCGAGGCAAGGCTAAGGAAAGCCAACGCAAGGCTAGGCAATGCACGGAAAGCAAGCAAGGAGTAACGGAATGCAAGGAAGGAAAGGGAAAGCAAGGGAAGGCAAGGGTAACGGAAGGAACGGCACGGCAAGGGGTAACAAGGCTAAGGCACGACAACACACGGCTAGGAAATGCACGGCAAGGCAAGGAAAGGGTAACGCAAGGCAAGGCACGGTGAGGCTAGGCAAGGTTAATGCACGACAACGCAAGGCTAGGCAATGCACGACAATGCAAGGAAAGCTTAAAGCAAAGGAAGGCACGGTCAGGCGAGATAAGGCTAAAGCACGACAACGCAAGGCTAGGCAATTCAGGGAAGGCAAGCAAAGAGTAACGGAAGGTAAGCAAGGCAAGGGAAAGCATGGGAAGGCAAGGGTAACGGAAGGAACGGCACGGCAAGGGGTAACAAGGCTAAGGCACGACAACGCAGGGCTAGGCAATGCATGGAAAGGCAAGGAAAGGGTAACGCAGGGGAAAGCACGGTCAGGTGAGGCAAGGATAAGGCACGACAATGCAAGGCTAGGCAATGCACGGCAAGGCAAGGAAAGAGTAACGGAAGGAAAGGAAGGCAAGGCAAAGCCAGGAAAGGCAAGTGTAACAAAAGGCACGCCACGGCAAGGGGAAACAAGGCTAAGGCACGACAACGCACGGCTAGGCAATGCACGGCAAGGCAAGGAAAGGGTAACGCAAGGCAAGGCACGGTGAGGCTAGGCAAGGCTAATGCACGACAACGCCAGGCTAGGCAATGCACGACAATGCAAGGAAAGCTTAAAGCAAAGGAAGGCACGGTCAGGCGAGATAAGGCTAAGGCAAGACAACGCAAGGCTAGGCAATTCAGGGAAGGCAAGCAAAGAGTAACGGAAGGTAAGGAAGGCAAGGGAAAGGGAGGAAAGGCCAGGGTAAAGGAAGGAACGGGACGGCAAGGGGAAACAAGTCTAAGGCACGACATCGAACGCTAGGCAATGAACGGCAAGGCAAGGAAAGGGTAACGCATTTGAAAGCACGGTCAGGCGAGGCAACGCTAAGGCACGACAACGCAAGGCTAGGCAATGCACGGAAGGCAAGCAAAGAGTAACGGAAGGTAAGGAAGGCAAGGGAAAGGAAGGAAAGGCAAGTGTAACGGAAGGAACGGCACGGCAAGGGGAAACAAGGCTAAGGCACGACAACGCACAGCTAGGCAATGCACGGCAAGGCAAGGAAAGGGTAACGCATGGGAAAGCACGGTCAGGCGATGCAAGGCTAAGGCATGACAACGCAAGGCTAGGCAATGCACGGAAAGCAAGCAAAGAGTAACGGAACGCAAGGAAGGCAAGGGAAAGCAAGGGAAGGCAAGGGTAACGGAAGGAACGGCACGGTAAGGGGTAACAAGTCTAAGGCACGGCAACGCAGGGCTAGGCAATGCACGGCAAGGCAAGGAAAGGGTAACGCAGGGGAAGGCACGGTCAGGTGAGGCAAGGATAAGGCACGACAATGCAAGGCTAGGCAATGCACGGCAAGGCAAGGAAAGAGTAACGGAAGGAAAGGAAGGCAAGTCAAAGCCAGGAAAGGCAAGTGTAACAAAAGGCACGCCACGGCAAGGGGAAACAAGGCTAAGGCACGACAACGCACGGCTAGGCAATGCACGGCAAGGCAAGGAAAGGGTAACGCAAGGCAAGGCACGGTGAGGCTAGGCAAGGCTAATGCACGACAACGCAAGGCTAGGCAATGCACGACAATGCAAGGAAAGCTTAAAGCAAAGGAAGGCACGGTCAGGCGAGATAAGTCTAAGGCACGACAACGCAAGGCTAGGCAATGCAGGGAAGGGAAGCAAAGAGTAACGGAAGGTAAGCAAGGCAAGGAAAAGCAAGGAAAGGCAAGGGTAACGGAAGGAATTGCACGGCAAGGGGAAACAAGGCTAAGGCACGGCAACGCAGGCTGGGCAATGCACGGCAAGGCAAGGAAAGGGTAACGCATGGGAAAGCACGTTCAGGCGAGGCAAGGCTAAGGCACGACAACGCAAGGCTAGGCAATGCACGGAAGGCAAGCAAAGAGTAACGGAAGGTAAGGAAGGCAAGGGAAAGCAAAGAAAGGCAAGTGTAACGGAAGGAACTGCACGGCAAGGGGAAACAAGGCTAAGGCACGACAACGCACGGCTAGGCAATGCACGGCAAGGCAAGCAAAGGGTAACGCAAGGCAATGCACGGTGAGGCTAGACAAGGCTAATGCACGAAAACGCAAGGCTAGGCAATGCACGACAATGCAAGGAAAGCTTAAAGCAAAGGAAGGCAAGGTCAGGCGAGATAAGGCAAAGGCACGACAACGCAAGGCTAGGCAATTCAGGGAAGGCAAGCAAAGAGTAACGGAAGGTAAGGAAGGCAAGGAAAAGCAAGGAAAGGCAAGGGTAACGGAAGGAACGGCACGACAAGGGGGAACAAGTCTAAGGCACGACAACCGAACGCTAGGCAATGAACGGCAAGGCAAGGAAAGGGTAACGCATGGGAAAGCACGGTCAGGCGAGGCAAGGCTAAGGCACGACAACGGAAGGCTAGGCAATGCACGGAAGGCAAGCAAAGAGTAACGGAAGGTAAGGAAGGCAAGGGAAAGCAAGGGAAAGGCAAGTGTAAGGAAGGAACGGCATGGCAAGGGGTAAGAAGGCTAAGGCACGACAACGCAGGCTAGGCAATGCACGGCAAGGCAAGGAAAGGGTAACGCAGGGGAAGGCACGGTCAGGTGAGGCAAGGATAAGGGACAATGCAAGGCTAAGGCACGACAAGGCAAAGCCAGGCAAGGCACAAGGCTAAGGCACGACAACGCACGGCAAAGGCAAGGAAAGGGTAACGCAAGGCAAGGCACGGTGAGGCTAGGCAAGGCTAATGCACGACAACGCAAGGCTAGGCAATGCACGACAATGCAAGGAAAGCTTAAAGCAAAGGAAGGCACGGTCAGGCGAGATAAGGCTAAGGCACGACAACGCAAGGCTAGGCAATGCACGGAAGGCAAGCAAAGAGTAACGGAAGGTAAGAAGGCAAGGAAAGCAAAGAAAGGCAAGGTAACGGAAGGAACGGCATGGCAAGGGGTAAGAAGGCTAAGGCACGACAACGCAGGGCTAGGCAATGCACGGCAAGGCAAGGAAAGGGTAACGCAGGGGAAGGCACGGTCAGGTGAGGCAAGGATAAGGCACGACAATGCAAGGCTAGGCAATGCACGGCAAGGCAAGGAAAGAGTAACGGAAGGAAAGGAAGGCAAGGCAAAGCCAGGCAAGGCAAGTGTAACAAAAGGCACGCAACGGCAAGGGGAAACAAGGCTAAGTCACGACAACACACGGCTAGGAAATGCACGGCAAGGCAAGGAAAGGGTAACGCAAGGCAAGGCACGGTGAGGCTAGGCAAGGCTAATGCACGACAACGCAAGGCTAGGCAAGGCACGACAATGCAAGGAAAGCTTAAAGCAAAGGAAGGCACGGTCAGGCGAGATAAGGCTAAGGCACGACAACGCAAGGCTAGGCAATGCACGGAAGGCAAGCAAAGAGTAACGGAAGGTAAGGAAGGCAAGGGAAAGCAAAGAAAGGCAAGTGTAACGGAAGGAACGGCACGGCAAGGGGAAACAAGGCTAAGGCACGACAACGCACGCTAGGCAATGCACGGCAAGGCAAGGAAAGGGTAACGCATGGGAAAGCACGGTCAGGCGAGGCAAGGCTAAGGAAAGCCAACGCAAGGCTAGGCAATGCACGGAAAGTAAGCAAGGAGTAACGGAATGCAAGGAAGGAAAGGGAAAGCAAAGAAAGGCAAGTGTAACGGAAGGAACGGCACGGCAAGGGGAAACAAGGCTAAGGCACGACAAGGCACGGCTAGGCAATGCACGGCAAGGCAAGGAAAGGGTAACGCAAGGAAAGGCACGGTGAGGCTAGGCAAGGCTAATGCACGAAAACGCAAGGCTAGGCGATGAACGACAATGCAGGAAAGAGTAACGGAAGGTAAGGAAGGCAAGGGAAAGCAAGGAAAGGCAATGGTAACGGAAGGAACGGCACGGCAAGGGGAAACAAGGCTAAGGCACGACAACGCAGGGCTAGGCAATGCATGGAAAGGCAAGGAAAGGGTAACGCAGGGGAAGGCACGGTCAGGTTAGGCAAGGCTAAGGCACGACAACGCAAGGCTAGGCAATGCACGGCAAGGCAAGCAAAGAGTAACGGAAGGTAAGGAAGGCAAGGGAAAGCAAGGAAAGGCAAGGGTAACGGAAGGAACGGCACGGCAAGGGGAAACAAGTCTAAGGCACGACACCGAACGCTAGGCAATGAACGGCAAGGCAAGGAAAGGGTAACGCATTTGAAAGCACGGTCAGGCGAGGCAACGCTAAGGCACGACAACGCAAGGCTAGGCAATGCACGGAAGGCAAGCAAAGAGTAACGGAAGGTAAGGAAGGCAAGGGAAAGCAAGGGAAGGCAAGGGTAACGGAAGGAACGGCACGGCAAGGGGTAACAAGGCTAAGGCACGACAATGCAGGGCTAGGCAATGCACGGCAAGGCAAGGAAAGAGTAACGGAAGGAAAGGAAGGCAAGGCAAAGCCAGGCAAGGCAAGTGTAACAAAAGGCACGCAACGGCAAGGGGAAACAAGGCTAAGGCACGACAACACACGGCTAGGAAATGCACGGCAAGGCAAGGAAAGGGTAACGCAAGGCAAGGCACGGTGAGGCTAGGCAAGGCTAATGCACGACAACGCAAGGCTAGGCAAGGCACGACAATGCAAGTAAAGCTTAAAGCAAAGGAAGGCACGGTCAGGCGAGATAAGGCTAAGGAACGACAACGCAAGGCTAGGCAATGCAGGGAAGGCAAGCAAAGAGTAACGGAAGGTAAGGAAGGCAATGGAAAGCAAGGAAAGGCAATGGTAACGGAAGGAACGGCACGGCAAGGGGAAACAAGGCTAAGGCACGACAACGCACGCTAGGCAATGCACGGCAAGGCAAGGAAAGGGTAACGCATGGGAAAGCACGGTCAGGGGAGGCAAGGCTAAGGCACGACAACGGAAAGCTTGGCAATGCACGGAAGGCAAGCAAAGAGTAACGGAAGGTAAGGAAGGCAAGGGAAAGCAAAGAAAGGCAAGTGTAACGGAAGGAACGGCACGGCAAGGGGAAACAAGGCTAAGGCACGACAACGCACGCTAGGCAATGCACGGCAAGGCAAGGCAAGGGTAACGCATGGGAAAGCACGGTCAGGCGAGGCAAGGCTAAGGAAAGCCAACGCAAGGCTAGGCAATGCACGGAAAGCAAGCAAGGAGTAACGGAATGCAAGGAAGGAAAGGGAAAGCAAGGGAAGGCAAGGGTAACGGAAGGAACGGCACGGCAAGGGGTAACAAGGCTAAGGCACGACAACACACGGCTAGGAAATGCACGGCAAGGCAAGGAAAGGGTAACGCAAGGCAAGGCACGGTGAGGCTAGGCAAGGTTAATGCACGACAACGCAAGGCTAGGCAATGCACGACAATGCAAGGAAAGCTTAAAGCAAAGGAAGGCACGGTCAGGCGAGATAAGGCTAAAGCACGACAACGCAGGGCTAGGCAATTCAGGGAAGGCAAACAAAGAGTAACGGAAGGTAAGCAAGGCAAGGAAAAGGAAGGAAAGGCCAGGGTAACGGAAGGAACGGCACGGCAAGGGGAAACAAATCTAAGGCACGACACCGAACGCTAGGCAATGAACGGCAAGGCAAGGAAAGGGTAACGCATTTGAAAGCACGGCCAGGCGAGGCAACGCTAAGGCACGACAACGCAAGGCTAGGCAATGCACGGAAGGCAAGCAAAGAGTAACGGAATGTAAGGAAGGCAAGGGAAAGGAAGGAAAGGCAAGTGTAACGGAAGGAACGGCACGGCAAGGGGAAACAAGGCTAAGGCACGACAACGCACGCTAGGCAATGCACGGCAAGGCAAGGAAAGGGTAACGCATGGGAAATCACGGTCAGGAGAGGCAAGGCTAAGGCATGACAACGCAAGGCTAGGCAATGCACGGAAAGCAAGCAAAGAGTAAAGGAACGCAAGGAAGGCAAGGGAAAGCAAGGGAAGGCAAGGGTAACGGAAGGAACGGCACGGCAAGGGGTAAGAAGGCTAAGGCACGACAACGCAGGGCTAGGCAATGCACGGCAAGGCAAGGAAAGGGTAACGCAGGGGAAGGCACGGTCAGGTGAGGAAAGGATAAGGCACGACAATGCAAGGCTAGGCAATGCACGGCAAGGCAAGTAAAGAGTAACGGAAGGAAAGAAAGGCAAGGCAAAGCCAGGCAAGGCAAGTGTAACAAAAGGCACGCCACGGCAAGGGGAATCAAGGCTAAGGCACGACAACGCACGGCTAGGAAATGCACGGCAAGGCAAGGAAAGGGTAACGCAAGGCAAGGCACGGTGAGGCTAGGCAAGGCTAATGCACGACAACGCAAGGCTAGGCAAGGCACGACAATGCAAGTAAAGCTTAAAGCAAAGGAAGGCACGGTCAGGCGAGATAAGGCTAAGGAACGACAACGCAAGGCTAGGCAATGCAGGGAAGGCAAGCAAAGAGTAACGGAAGGTAAGCAAGGCAAGGAAAAGCAAGGAAAGGCAATGGTAACGGAAGGAACGGCACGGCAAGGGGAAACAAGTCTAAGGCACGACAGCGCACGCTAGGCAATGCACGGCAAGGCAAGGAAAGGGTAACGCATGGGAAAGCACGGTCAGGGGAGGCAAGGCTAAGGCACGACAACGCAAGGCTTGGCAATGCACGGAAGGCAAGCAAAGAGTAACGGAAGGTAAGGAAGGCAAGGGAAAGCAAAGAAAGGCAAGTGTAACGGAAGGAACGGCACGGCAAGGGGAAACAAGGCTAAGGCACGACAACGCACGCTAGGCAATGCACGGCAAGGCAAGGAAAGGGTAACGCATGGGAAAGCACGGTCAGGCGAGGCAAGGCTAAGGAAAGCCAACGCAAGGCTAGGCAATGCACGGAAAGCAAGCAAGGAGTAACGGAATGCAAGGAAGGAAAGGGAAAGCAAGGGAAGGCAAGGGTAACGGAAGGAACGGCACGGCAAGGGGTAACAAGGCTAAGGCACGACAACAGACGGCTAGGAAATGCACGGCAAGCCAAGGAAAGGGTAACGCAAGGCAAGGCACGGTGAGGCTAGGCAAGGTTAATGCACGACAACGCAAGGCTAGGCAATGCACGACAATACAAGGAAAGCTTAAAGCAAAGGAAGGCACGATCAGGCGAGGCAAGGCTAAGGCACGACAACGCAAGGCTAGGCAATGCACGGAAAGCAAGCAAAGAGTAACGGAACGCAAGGAAGGCAAGGGAAAGCAAGGGAAGGCAAGGGAAACGGAAGGAAAGGAACGGCACGGCAAGGGGGAAGAAGGCTAAGGCACGACAACGCACGGCTAGGCAATGCACGGCAAGGCAAGGAAAGGGTAACGCAGGGGAAGGCACGGTCAGGTGAGGCAAGGATAAGGCACGACAATGCAAGGCTAGGCAATGCACGGCAAGGCAAGGAAAGAGTAACGGAAGGAAAGGAAGGCAAGTCAAAGCCAGGAGAGGCAAGTGTAACAAAAGGCACGCAACGGCAAGGGGAAACAAGGCTAAGGCACGACAACGCACGGCTAGGCAATGCACGGCAAGGCAAGGAAAGGGTAACGCAAGGCAAGGCACGGTGAGGCTAGGCAAGGCTAATGCACGACAACGCAAGGCTAGGCAATGCACGACAATGCAAGGAAAGCTTAAAGCAAAGGAAGGCACGGTCAGGCGAGATAATGCTAAGGCACGACAACGCAAGGCTAGGCAATTCAGGGAAGGCAAGCAAAGAGTAACGGAAGGTAAGCAAGGCAAGGAAAAGGAAGGAAAGTCCAGGGTAACGGAAGGAACGGCACGGCAAGGGGAAACAAGTCTAAGGCACGACACCGAACGCTAGGCAATGAACGGCAAGGCAAGGAAAGGGTAACGCATTTGAAAGCACGGTCAGGCGAGGCAACGCTAAGGCACGACAACGCAAGGTTAGGCAATGCACGGAAGGCAAGCAAAGAGTAACGGAAGGTAAGGAAGGCAAGGGAAAGCAAAGAAAGGCAAGTGTAACGGAAGGAACTGCACGGCAAGGGGAAACAAGGCTAAGGCACGACAACGCACGGCTAGGCAATGCACGGCAAGGCAAGCAAAGGGTAACGCAAGGCAATGCACGGTGAGGCTAGACAAGGCTAATGCACGAAAACGCAAGGCTAGGCAATGCACGACAATGCAAGGAAAGCTTAAAGCAAAGGAAGGCAAGGTCAGGCGAGATAAGGCAAAGGCACGACAACGCAAGGCTAGGCAATTCAGGGAAGGCAAGCAAAGAGTAACGGAAGGTAAGGAAGGCAAGGAAAAGCAAGGAAAGGCAAGGGTAACGGAAGGAACGGCACGGCAAGGGGGAACAAGTCTAAGGCACGACACCGAACGCTAGGCAATGAACGGCAAGGCAAGGAAAGGGTAACGCATGGGAAAGCACGGTCAGGCGAGGCAAGGCTAAGGCACGACAACGGAAGGCTAGGCAATGCACGGAAGGCAAGCAAAGAGTAACGGAAGGAAAGGAAGGCAAGTCAAAGCCAGGAAAGGCAAGTGTAACAAAAGGCACGCCACGGCAAGGGGAAACAAGGCTAAGGCACGACAACGCACGGCTAGGCAATGCACGGCAAGGCAAGGAAAGGGTAACGCAAGGCAAGGCACGGTGAGGCTAGGCAAGGCTAATGCACGACAACGCAAGGCTAGGCAATGCACGACAATGCAAGGAAAGCTTAAAGCAAAGGAAGGCACGGTCAGGCGAGATAAGGCTAAGGCACGACAACGCAAGGCTAGGCAATGCACGGAAGGCAAGCAAAGAGTAACGGAAGGTAAGGAAGGCAAGGGAAAGCAAAGAAAGGCAAGTGTAACGGAAGGAACGGCACGGCAAGGGGAAACAAGGCTAAGGCACGACAACGCACGCTAGGCAATGCACGGCAAGGCAAGGAAAGGGTAACGCATGGGAAAGCACGGTCAGGCGAGGCAAGGCTAAGGAAAGCCAACGCAAGGCTAGGCAATGCACGGAAAGCAAGCAAGGAGTAACGGAATGCAAGGAAGGAAAGGGAAAGCAAGGGAAGGCAAGGGTAACGGAAGGAACGGAACGGCAAGGGGAAACAAGGCTAAGGCACGACAACGCACGCTAGGCAATGCACGGCAAGGCAAGGAAAGGGTAACGCATGGGAAAGCACGGTCAGGCGAGGCAAGGCTAAGGAAAGCCAACGCAAGGCTAGGCAATGCACGGAAAGCAAGCAAAGAGTAACGGAATGCAAGGAAGGCAAGGGAAAGCAAGGGAAGGCAAGGGTAACGGAAGGAACGGCACGGCAAGGGGTAACAAGGCTAAGGCACGACAACACACGGCTAGGAAATGCACGGCAAGGCAAGGAAAGGGTAACGCAAGTCAAGGCACGGTGAGGCTAGGCAAGGTTAATGCACGACAACGCAAGGCTAGGCAATGCAAGACAATGCAAGGAAAGCTTAAAGCAAAGGAAGGCACGGTCAGGCGAGATAAGGCTAAGGCACGACAACGCAAGGCTAGGCAATGCACGGAAGGCAAGCAAAGAGTAACGGAAGGTAAGGAAGGCAAGGGAAAGCATGGGAAGGCAAGGGTAACGGAAGGAACGGCACGGCAAGGGGTAACAAGGCTAAGGCACGACAACGCAGGGCTAGGCAATGCACGGCAAGGCAAGGAAAGGGTAACGCAGGGGAAGGCACGGTCAGGTGAGGCAAGGATAAGGCACGACAATGCAAGGCTAGGCAATGCACGGCAAGGCAAGGAAAGAGTAACGGAAGGAAAGGAAGGCAAGGCAAAGCCAGGAAAGGCAAGTGTAACAAAAGGCACGCCACGGCAAGGGGAAACAAGGCTAAGGCACGACAACGCACGGCTAGGCAATGCACGGCAAGGCAAGGAAAGGGTAACGCAAGGCAAGGCACGGTGAGGCTAGGCAAGGCTAATGCACGACAACGCAAGGCTAGGCAATGCACGACAATGCAAGGAAAGCTTAAAGCAAAGGAAGGCACGGTCAGGCGAGATAAGGCTAAGGCACGACAACGCAAGGCTAGGCAATGCAGGGAAGGCAAGCAAAGAGTAACGGAAGGTAATCAAGGCAAGGAAAAGGAAGGAAAGGCCAGGGTAACGGAAGGAACGGCACGGCAAGGGGAAACAAGTCTAAGGCACGACACCGAACGCTAGGCAATGCACGGCAAGGCAAGGAAAGGGTAACGCATGGGAAAGCACGGTCAGGCGAGGCAACGCTAAGGCACGACAACGCAAGGCTAGGCAATGCACGGAAGGCAAGCAAAGAGTAACGGAAGGTAAGGAAGGCAAGGGAAAGCAATTGAAAGGCAAGTGTAACGGAAGGAACGGCACGGCAAGGGGAAACAAGGCTAAGGCACGACAACGCACGGCTAGGCAATGCACGGCAAGGCAAGGAAAGGGTAACGCATGGGAAAGCACGGTCAGGCGAGGCAAGGCTAAGGCATGACAACGCAAGGCTAGGCAATGCACGGAAAGCAAGCAAAGAGTAACGGAACGCAAGGAAGGCAAGGGAAAGCAAGGGAAGGCAAGGGTAACGGAAGGAACGGCACGGCAAGGGGTAACAAGTCTAAGGCACGGCAACGCAGGGCTAGGCAATGCACGGCAAGGCAAGGAAAGGGTAACGCAGGGGAAGGCACGGTCAGTTGAGGCAAGGATAAGGCACGACAATGCAAGGCTAGGCAATGCACGGCAAGGCAAGGAAAGAGTAACGGAAGGAAAGGAAGGCAAGTCAAAGCCAGGAAAGGCAAGTGTAACAAAAGGCACGCCACGGCAAGGGGAAACAAGGCTAAGGCACGACAACGCACGGCTAGGCAATGCACGGCAAGGCAAGGAAAGGGTAACGCAAGGCAAGGCACGGTGAGGCTAGGCAAGGCTAATGCACGACAACGCAAGGCTAGGCAATGCACGACAATGCAAGGAAAGCTTAAAGCAAAGGAAGGCACGGTCAGGCGAGATAAGGCTAAGGCACGACAACGCAAGGCTAGGCAATGCAGGGAAGGCAAGCAAAGAGTAACGGAAGGTAAGCAAGGCAAGGGAAAGCAAGGGAAGGCAAGGGTAACGGAAGGAACGGCACGGCAAGGGGTAACAAGGCTAAGGCACGACAACGCAGGCTAGGCAATGCACGGCAAGGCAAGGAAAGGGTAACGCATGGGAAAGCACGTTCAGGCGAGGCAAGGCTAAGGCACGACAACGCAAGGCTAGGCAATGCACGGAAGGCAAGCAAAGAGTAACGGAAGGTAAGGAAGGCAAGGGAAAGCAAAGAAAGGCAAGTGTAACGGAAGGAACGCCACGGCAAGGGGAAACAAGGCTAAGGCACGACAACGCACGGCTAGGCAATGCACGGCAAGGCAAGCAAAGGGTAACGCAAGGCAATGCACGGTGAGGCTAGACAAGGCTAATGCACGACAACGCAAGGCTAGGCAATGCACGACAATGCAAGGAAAGCTTAAAGCAAAGGAAGGCACGGTCAGGCGAGATAAGGCTAAGGCACGACAACGCAAGGCTAGGCAATTCAGGGAAGGCAAGCAAAGAGTAACGGAAGGTAAGGAAGGCAAGGAAAAGCAAGGAAAGGCAAGGGTAACGGAAGGAACGGCACGGCAAGGGGGAACAAGTCTAAGGCACGACACCGAACGCTAGGCAATGAACGGCAAGGCAAGGAAAGGGTAACGCATGGGAAAGCACGGTCAGGCGAGGCAAGGCTAAGGCAAGACAACGCAAGGCTAGGCAATGCACGGAAGGCAAGCAAAGAGTAACGGAAGGTAAGGAAGGCAAGGGAAAGCAAGGAAAGGCAAGTGTAACGGAAGGAACGGCACGGCAAGGGGAAACAAGGCTAAGGCACGACAACGCAAGCTAGGCAATGCACGGCAAGGCAAGGAAAGGGTAACGCATGGGAAAGCACGGTCAGGAGAGGCAAGGCTAAGGCATGACAACGCAAGGCTAGGCAATGCACGGAAAGCAAGCAAAGAGTAAAGGAACGCAAGGAAGGCAAGGGAAAACAAGGGAAGGCAAGGGTAACGGAAGGAACGGCATGGCAAGGGGTAAGAAGGCTAAGGCACGACAACGCAGGGCTAGGCAATGCACGGCAAGGCAAGGAAAGGGTAACGCAGGGGAAGGCACGGTCAGGTGAGGCAAGGATAAGGCACGACAATGCAAGGCTAGGCAATGCACGGCAAGGCAAGTAAAGAGTAACGGAAGGAAAGAAAGGCAAGGCAAAGCCAGGCAAGGCAAGTGTAACAAAAGGCACGCCACGGCAAGGGGAATCAAGGCTAAGGCACGACAACGCACGGCTAGGCAATGCACGGCAAGGCAAGGAATGGGTAACGCAAGGCAAGGCACGGTGAGGCTAGGCAAGGCTAATGCACGACAACGCAAGGCTAGGCAATGCACGACAATGCAAGGAAAGCTTAAAGCAAAGGAAGGCACGGTCAGGCGAGATAAGGCTAAGGCACGACAACGCAAGGCTAGGCAATGCACGGAAGGCAAGCAAAGAGTAACGGAAGGTAAGGAAGGCAAGGGAAAGCAAAGAAAGGCAAGTGTAACGGAAGGAACGGCACGGCAAGGGGACACAAGGCTAAGGCACGACAACGCACGCTAGGCAATGCACGGCAAGGCAAGGAAAGGGTAACGCATGGGAAAGCACGGTCAGGCGAGGCAAGCCTAAGGCATGACAACGCAAGGCTAGGCAATGCACGGAAAGCAAGCAAAGAGTAACGGAACGCAAGGAACGCAAGGGAAAGCAAGGGAAGGCAAGGGTAACGGAAGGAACGGCACGGCAAGGGGTAACAAGGCTAAGGCACGACAACGCAGGGCTAGGCAATGCACGGCAAGGCAAGGAAAGAGTAACGGAAGGAAAGGAAGGCAAGGCAAAGCCAGGCAAGGCAAGTGTAACAAAAGGCACGCAACGGCAAGGGGAAACAAGGCTAAGACACGACAACACACGGCTAGGAAATGCACGGCAAGGCAAGGAAAGGGTAACGCAAGGCAAGGCACGGTGAGGCTAGGCAAGGCTAATGCACGACAACGCAAGGCTAGGCAAGGCACGACAATGCAAGGAAAGCTTAAAGCAAAGGAAGGCACGGTCAGGCGAGATAAGGCTAAGGCACGACAACGCAAGGCTAGGCAATGCACGGAAGGCAAGCAAAGAGTAACGGAAGGTAAGGAAGGCAAGGGAAAGCAAAGAAAGGCAAGTGTAACGGAAGGAACGGCACGGCAAGGGGAAACAAGGCTAAGGCACGACAACGCACGCTAGGCAATGCACGGCAAGGCAAGGAAAGGGTAACGCATGGGAAAGCACGGTCAGGCGAGGCAAGGCTAAGGAAAGCCAACGCAAGGCTAGGCAATGCACGGAAAGTAAGCAAGGAGTAACGGAATGCAAGGAAGGAAAGGGAAAGCAAGGAAAGGCAATGGTAACGGAAGGAACGGCACGGCAAGGGGAAACAAGGCTAAGGCACGACAAGGCACGGCTAGGCAATGCACGGCAAGGCAAGGAAAGGGTAACGCAAGGAAAGGCACGGTGAGGCTAGGCAAGGCTAATGCACGAAAACGCAAGGCTAGGCGATGAACGACAATGCAAGGAAAGAGTAACGGAAGGTAAGGAAGGCAAGGGAAAGCAAGGAAAGGCAATGGTAACGGAAGGAACGGCACGGCAAGGGGAAACAAGGCTAAGGCACGACAACGCAGGGCTAGGCAATGCATGGAAAGGCAAGGAAAGGGTAACGCAGGGGAAGGCACGGTCAGGTGAGGCAAGGATAAGGCACGACAATGCAAGGCTAGGCAATGCACGGCAAGGCAAGGAAAGAGTAACGGAAGGAAAGGAAGGCAAGTCAAAGCCAGGAAAGGCAAGTGTAACAAAAGGCACGCCACGGCAAGGGGAAACAAGGCTAAGGCACGACAACGCACGGCTAGGCAATGCACGGCAAGGCAAGGAAAGGGTAACGCAAGGCAAGGCACGGTGAGGCTAGGCAAGGCTAATGCACGACAACGCAAGGCTAGGCAATGCACGACAATGCAAGGAAAGCTTAAAGCAAAGGAAGGCACGGTCAGGCGAGATAAGGCTAAGGCACGACAACGCAAGGCTAGGCAATTCAGGGAAGGCAAGCAAAGAGTAACGGAAGGTAAGCAAGGCAAGGAAAAGGAAGGAAAGGCCAGGGTAACGGAAGGAACGGCACGGCAAGGGGAAACAAGTCTAAGGCACGACACCGAACGCTAGGCAATGAACGGCAAGGCAAGGAAAGGGTAACGCATTTGAAAGCACGGTCAGGCGAGGCAACGCTAAGGCACGACAACGCAAGGCTAGGCAATGCACGGAAGGCAAGCAAAGAGTAACGGAAGGTAAGGAAGGCAAGGGAAAGGATTGAAGGGCAAGTGTAACGGAAGGAACGGCACGGCAAGGGGTAACAAGGCTAAGGCACGACAATGCAGGGCTAGGCAATGCACGGCAAGGCAAGGAAAGAGTAACGGAAGGAAAGGAAGGCAAGGCAAAGCCAGGCAAGGCAAGTGTAACAAAAGGCACGCAACGGCAAGGGGAAACAAGGCTAAGGCACGACAACACACGGCTAGGAAATGCACGGCAAGGCAAGGAAAGGGTAACGCAAGGCAAGGCACGGTGAGGCTAGGCAAGGCTAATGCACGACAACGCAAGGCTAGGCAAGGCACGACAATGCAAGTAAAGCTTAAAGCAAAGGAAGGCACGGTCAGGCGAGATAAGGCTAAGGAACGACAACGCAAGGCTAGGCAATGCAGGGAAGGCAAGCAAAGAGTAACGGAAGGTAAGGAAGGCAATGGAAAGCAAGGAAAGGCAATGGTAACGGAAGGAACGGCACGGCAAGGGGAAACAAGGCTAAGGCACGACAACGCACGCTAGGCAATGCACGGCAAGGCAAGGAAAGGGTAACGCATGGGAAAGCACGGTCAGGGGAGGCAAGGCTAAGGCACGACAACGCAAGGCTTGGCAATGCACGGAAGGCAAGCAAAGAGTAACGGAAGGTAAGGAAGGCAAGGGAAAGCAAAGAAAGGCAAGTGTAACGGAAGGAACGGCACGGCAAGGGGAAACAAGGCTAAGGCACGACAACGCACGCTAGGCAATGCACGGCAAGGCAAGGCAAGGGTAACGCATGGGAAAGCACGGTCAGGCGAGGCAAGGCTAAGGAAAGCCAACGCAAGGCTAGGCAATGCACGGAAAGCAAGCAAGGAGTAACGGAATGCAAGGAAGGAAAGGGAAAGCAAGGGAAGGCAAGGGTAACGGAAGGAACGGCACGGCAAGGGGTAACAAGGCTAAGGCACGACAACACACGGCTAGGAAATGCACGGCAAGGCAAGGAAAGGGTAACGCAAGGCAAGGCACGGTGAGGCTAGGCAAGGTTAATGCACGACAACGCAAGGCTAGGCAATGCACGACAATGCAAGGAAAGCTTAAAGCAAAGGAAGGCACGGTCAGGCGAGATAAGGCTAAAGCACGACAACGCAAGGCTAGGCAATTCAGGGAAGGCAAGCAAAGAGTAACGGAAGGTAAGCAAGGCAAGGAAAAGGAAGGAAAGGCCAGGGTAACGGAAGGAACGGCACGGCAAGGGGAAACAAATCTAAGGCACGACACCGAACGCTAGGCAATGAACGGCAAGGCAAGGAAAGGGTAACGCATTTGAAAGCACGGTCAGGCGAGGCAACGCTAAGGCACGACAACGCAAGGCTAGGCAATGCACGGAAGGCAAGCAAAGAGTAACGGAAGGTAAGGAAGGCAAGGGAAAGGAAGGAAAGGCAAGTGTAACGGAAGGAACGGCACGGCAAGGGGAAACAAGGCTAAGGCACGACAACGCACGCTAGGCAATGCACGGCAAGGCAAGGAAAGGGTAACGCATGGGAAATCACGGTCAGGAGAGGCAAGGCTAAGGCATGACAACGCAAGGCTAGGCAATGCACGGAAAGCAAGCAAAGAGTAAAGGAACGCAAGGAAGGCAAGGGAAAGCAAGGGAAGGCAAGGGTAACGGAAGGAACGGCACGGCAAGGGGTAAGAAGGCTAAGGCACGACAACGCAGGGCTAGGCAATGCACGGCAAGGCAAGGAAAGGGTAACGCAGGGGAAGGCACGGTCAGGTGAGGCAAGGATAAGGCACGACAATGCAAGGCTAGGCAATGCACGGCAAGGCAAGTAAAGAGTAACGGAAGGAAAGAAAGGCAAGGCAAAGCCAGGCAAGGCAAGTGTAACAAAAGGCACGCCACGGCAAGGGGAATCAAGGCTAAGGCACGACAACGCACGGCTAGGAAATGCACGGCAAGGCAAGGAAAGGGTAACGCAAGGCAAGGCACGGTGAGGCTAGGCAAGGCTAATGCACGACAACGCAAGGCTAGGCAAGGCACGACAATGCAAGTAAAGCTTAAAGCAAAGGAAGGCACGGTCAGGCGAGATAAGGCTAAGGAACGACAACGCAAGGCTAGGCAATGCAGGGAAGGCAAGCAAAGAGTAACGGAAGGTAAGGAAGGCAAGGGAAAGCAAGGAAAGGCAATGGTAACGGAAGGAACGGCACGGCAAGGGGAAACAAGTCTAAGGCACGACAGCGCACGCTAGGCAATGCACGGCAAGGCAAGGAAAGGGTAACGCATGGGAAAGCACGGTCAGGGGAGGCAAGGCTAAGGCACGACAACGCAAGGCTTGGCAATGCACGGAAGGCAAGCAAAGAGTAACGGAAGGTAAGGAAGGCAAGGGAAAGCAAAGAAAGGCAAGTGTAACGGAAGGAACGGCACGGCAAGGGGAAACAAGGCTAAGGCACGACAACGCACGCTAGGCAATGCACGGCAAGGCAAGGAAAGGGTAACGCATGGGAAAGCACGGTCAGGCGAGGCAAGGCTAAGGAAAGCCAACGCAAGGCTAGGCAATGCACGGAAAGCAAGCAAGGAGTAACGGAATGCAAGGAAGGAAAGGGAAAGCAAGGGAAGGCAAGGGTAACGGAAGGAACGGCACGGCAAGGGGTAACAAGGCTAAGGCACGACAACAGACGGCTAGGAAATGCACGGCAAGCCAAGGAAAGGGTAACGCAAGGCAAGGCACGGTGAGGCTAGGCAAGGTTAATGCACGACAACGCAAGGCTAGGCAATGCACGACAATACAAGGAAAGCTTAAAGCAAAGGAAGGCACGGTCAGGCGAGGCAAGGCTAAGGCATGACAACGCAAGGCTAGGCAATGCACGGAAAGCAAGCAAAGAGTAACGGAACGCAAGGAAGGCAAGGGAAAGCAAGGGAAGGCAAGGGAAACGGAAGGAACGGCACGGCAAGGGGTAAGAAGGCTAAGGCACGACAACGCACGCTAGGCAATGCACGGCAAGGCAAGGAAAGGCAAGGAAAGGGTAACGCATGGGAAAGCACGGTCAGGCGAGGCAAGCCTAAGGCATGACAACGCAAGGCTAGGCAATGCACGGAAAGCAAGCAAAGAGTAACGGAACGCAAGGAAGGCAAGGGAAAGCAAGGGAAGGCAAGGGTAACGGAAGGAACGGCACGGCAAGGGGTAAGAAGGCTAAGGCACGACAACGCAGGGCTAGGCAATGCACGGCAAGGCAAGGAAAGGGTAACGCAGGGGAAGGCACGGTCAGGTGAGGCAAGGATAAGGCACCACAATGCAAGGCTAGGCAATGCACGGCAAGGCAAGTAAAGAGTAACGGAAGGAAAGAAAGGCAAGGCAAAGCCAGGCAAGGCAAGTGTAACAAAAGGCACGCCACGGCAAGGGGAATCAAGGCTAAGGCACGACAACGCACGGCTAGGCAATGCACGGCAAGGCAAGGAAAGGGTAACGCAAGGCAAGGCACGGTGAGGCTAGGCAAGGCTAATGCACGACAACGCAAGGCTAGGCAATGCACGACAATGCAAGGAAAGCTTAAAGCAAAGGAAGGCACGGTCAGGCGAGATAAGGCTAAGGCACGACAACGCAAGGCTAGGCAATTCAGGGAAGGCAAGCAAAGAGTAACGGAAGGTAAGCAAGGCAAGGGAAAGCAAGGAAAGGCAAGGGTAACGGAAGGAACGGCACGGCAAGGGGAAACAAGGCTAAGGCACGACAACGCACGCTAGGCAATGCACGGCAAGGCAAGGAAAGGGTAACGCATGGGAAAGCACGGTCAGGCGAGGCAACGCTAAGGCACGACAACGCAAGGCTAGGCAATGCACGGAAGGCAAGCAAAGAGTAACGGAAGGTAAGGAAGGCAAGGGAAAGCAAGGAAAGGCAAGGGTAACGGAAGGAACGGCACGGCAAGGGGTAACAAGGCTAAGGCACGACAACGCAAGGCTAGGCAATGCACGGCAAGGCAAGGAAAGGGTAACGCAGGGAAAGCACGGTAAGGCAAGGCAATGCAGGAAACGGAAGGCTAGGCAAGGCACGAGGCAAGCCAGGCAAGGCAAGTGTAACAAAAGGCACGCCACGGCAAGGGGAAACAAGGCTAAGGCACGACAACCCACGGCTAGGCAATGCACGGCAAGGCAAGGAAAGGGTAACCCAGGGGAAGGCACGGTGAGGCTAGGCAAGGCTAATACACGACAACGCAAGGCTAGGCAATGCACGACAATGCAAGTAAAGCTTAAAGCAAAGGAAGGCACGGTCAGGCGAGATAAGGCTAAGGCACGACAACGCAAGGCTAGGCAATGCACGGAAGGCAAGCAAAGAGTAACGGAAGGTAAGGAAGGCAAGGGAAAGGATTGAAGGGCAAGTGTAACGGAAGGAACGGCACGGCAAGGGGAAACAAGGCTAAGGCACGACAACGCACGGCTAGGCAATGCACGGAAAGGCAAGGAAAGGATAACGCATGGGAAAGCACGGTCAGGCGATGCAAGGCTAAGGCATGACAACGCAAGGCTAGGCAATGCACGGAAAGCAAGCAAAGAGTAACGGAACGCAAGGAAGGCAAGGGAAAGCAAGGGAAGGCAAGGGTAACGGAAGGAACGGCACGGTAAGGGGTAACAAGTCTAAGGCACGGCAACGCAGGGCTAGGCAATGCACGGCAAGGCAAGGAAAGGGTAACGCAGGGGAAGGCACGGTCAGGTGAGGCAAGGATAAGGCACGACAATGCAAGGCTAGGCAATGCACGGCAAGGCAAGGAAAGAGTAACGGAAGGAAAGGAAGGCAAGTCAAAGCCAGGAAAGGCAAGTGTAACAAAAGGCACGCCACGGCAAGGGGAAACAAGGCTAAGGCACGACAACGCACGGCTAGGCAATGCACGGCAAGGCAAGGAAAGGGTAACGCAAGGCAAGGCACGGTGAGGCTAGGCAAGGCTAATGCACGACAACGCAAGGCTAGGCAATGCACGACAATGCAAGGAAAGCTTAAAGCAAAGGAAGGCACGGTCAGGCGAGATAAGGCTAAGGCACGACAACGCAAGGCTAGGCAATGCAGGGAAGGGAAGCAAAGAGTAACGGAAGGTAAGCAAGGCAAGGAAAAGCAAGGAAAGGCAAGGGTAACGGAAGGAATTGCACGGCAAGGGGAAACAAGGCTAAGGCACGGCAACGCAGGCTGGGCAATGCACGGCAAGGCAAGGAAAGGGTAACGCATGGGAAAGCACGTTCAGGCGAGGCAAGGCTAAGGCACGACAACGCAAGGCTAGGCAATGCACGGAAGGCAAGCAAAGAGTAACGGAAGGTAAGGAAGGCAAGGGAAAGCAAAGAAAGGCAAGTGTAACGGAAGGAACTGCACGGCAAGCGGAAACAAGGCTAAGGCACGACAACGCACGGCTAGGCAATGCACGGCAAGGCAAGCAAAGGGTAACGCAAGGCAATGCACGGTGAGGCTAGACAAGGCTAATGCACGAAAACGCAAGGCTAGGCAATGCACGACAATGCAAGGAAAGCTTAAAGCAAAGGAAGGCAAGGTCAGGCGAGATAAGGCAAAGGCACGACAACGCAAGGCTAGGCAATTCAGGGAAGGCAAGCAAAGAGTAACGGAAGGTAAGGAAGGCAAGGAAAAGCAAGGAAAGGCAAGGGTAACGGAAGGAACGGCACGGCAAGGGGGAACAAGTCTAAGGCACGACAGCGAACGCTAGGCAATGAACGGCAAGGCAAGGAAAGGGTAACGCATGGGAAAGCACGGTCAGGCGAGGCAAGGCTAAGGCACGACAACGGAAGGCTAGGCAATGCACGGAAGGCAAGCAAAGAGTAACGGAAGCTAAGGAAGGCAAGGGAAAGCAAGGAAAGGCAAGTGTAACGGAAGGAACGGCACGGCAAGGGGAAACAAGGCTAAGGCACGACAACGCACGCTAGGCAATGCACGGCAAGGCAAGGAAAGGGTAACGCATGGGAAAGCACGGTCAGGAGAGGCAAGGCTAAGGCATGACAACGCAAGGCTAGGCAATGCACGGAAAGCAAGCCAAGAGTAAAGGAACGCAAGGAAGGCAAGGGAAAGCAAGGGAAGGCAAGGGTAACGGAAGGAACGGCATGGCAAGGGGTAAGAAGGCTAAGGCACGACAACGTAGGGCTAGGCAATGCACGGCAAGGCAAGGAAAGGGTAACGCAGGGGAAGGCACGGTCAGGTGAGGCAAGGATAAGGCACGACAATGCAAGGCTAGGCAATGCACGGCAAGGCAAGTAAAGAGTAACGGAAGGAAAGAAAGGCAAGGCAAAGCCAGGCAAGGCAAGTGTAACAAAAGGCACGCCACGGCAAGGGGAATCAAGGCTAAGGCACGACAACGCACGGCTAGGCAATGCACGGCAAGGCAAGGAATGGGTAACGCAAGGCAAGGCACGGTGAGGCTAGGCAAGGCTAATGCACGACAACGCAAGGCTAGGCAATGCACGACAATGCAAGGAAAGCTTAAAGCAAAGGAAGGCACGGTCAGGCGAGATAAGGCTAAGGCACGACAACGCAAGGCTAGGCAATGCACGGAAGGCAAGCAAAGAGTAACGGAAGGTAAGGAAGGCAAGGGAAAGCAAAGAAAGGCAAGTGTAACGGAAGGAACGGCACGGCAAGGGGAAACAAGGCTAAGGCACGACAACGCACGCTAGGCAATGCACGGCAAGGCAAGGAAAGGGTAACGCATGGGAAAGCACGGTCAGGCGAGGCAAGCCTAAGGCATGACAACGCAAGGCTAGGCAATGCACGGAAAGCAAGCAAAGAGTAACGGAACGCAAGGAACGCAAGGGAAAGCAAGGGAAGGCAAGGGTAACGGAAGGAACGGCACGGCAAGGGGTAACAAGGCTAAGGCACGACAACGCAGGGCTAGGCAATGCACGGCAAGGCAAGGAAAGAGTAACGGAATGAAAGGAAGGCAAGGCAAAGCCAGGCAAGGCAAGTGTAACAAAAGGCACGCAACGGCAAGGGGAAACAAGGCTAAGGCACGACAACACACGGCTAGGAAATGCACGGCAAGGCAAGGAAAGGGTAACGCAAGGCAAGGCACGGTGAGGCTAGGCAAGGCTAATGCACGACAACGCAAGGCTAGGCAAGGCACGACAATGCAAGGAAAGCTTAAAGCAAAGGAAGGCACGGTCAGGCGAGATAAGGCTAAGGCACGACAACGCAAGGCTAGGCAATGCACGGAAGGCAAGCAAAGAGTAACGGAAGGTAAGGAAGGCAAGGGAAAGCAAAGAAAGGCAAGTGTAACGGAAGGAACGGCACGGCAAGGGGAAACAAGGCTAAGGCACGACAACGCACGCTAGGCAATGCACGGCAAGGCAAGGAAAGGGTAACGCATGGGAAAGCACGGTCAGGCGAGGCAAGGCTAAGGAAAGCCAACGCAAGGCTAGGCAATGCACGGAAAGTAAGCAAGGAGTAACGGAATGCAAGGAAGGAAAGGGAAAGCAAAGAAAGGCAAGTGTAACGGAAGGAACGGCACGGCAAGGGGAAACAAGGCTAAGGCACGACAACGCAGGGCTAGGCAATGCAGGGAAAGGCAAGGAAAGGGTAACGCAGGGGAAGGCACGGTCAGGTGAGGCAAGGATAAGGCACGACAATGCAAGGCTAGGCAATGCACGGCAAGGCAAGGAAAGAGTAACGGAAGGAAAGGAAGGCAAGTCAAAGCCAGGAAAGGCAAGTGTAACAAAAGGCACGCCACGGCAAGGGGAAACAAGGCTAAGGCACGACAACGCACGGCTAGGCAATGCACGGCAAGGCAAGGAAAGGGTAACGCAAGGCAAGGCACGGTGAGGCTAGGCAAGGCTAATGCACGACAACGCAAGGCTAGGCAATGCACGACAATGCAAGGAAAGCTTAAAGCAAAGGAAGGCACGGTCAGGCGAGATAAGGCTAAGGCACGACAACGCAAGGCTAGGCAATTCAGGGAAGGCAAGCAAAGAGTAACGGAAGGTAAGCAAGGCAAGGAAAAGGAAGGAAAGGCCAGGGTAACGGAAGGAACGGCACGGCAAGGGGAAACAAGTCTAAGGCACGACACCGAACGCTAGGCAATGAACGGCAAGGCAAGGAAAGGGTAACGCATTTGAAAGCACGGTCAGGCGAGGCAACGCTAAGGCACGACAACGCAAGGCTAGGCAATGCACGGAAGGCAAGCAAAGAGTAACGGAAGGTAAGGAAGGCAAGGGAAAGGATTGAAGGGCAAGTGTAACGGAAGGAACGGCACGGCAAGGGGTAACAAGGCTAAGGCACGACAATGCAGGGCTAGGCAATGCACGGCAAGGCAAGGAAAGAGTAACGGAAGGAAAGGAAGGCAAGGCAAAGCCAGGCAAGGCAAGTGTAACAAAAGGCACGCAACGGCAAGGGGAAACAAGGCTAAGGCACGACAACACACGGCTAGGAAATGCACGGCAAGGCAAGGAAAGGGTAACGCAAGGCAAGGCACGGTGAGGCTAGGCAAGGCTAATGCACGACAACGCAAGGCTAGGCAAGGCACGACAATGCAAGTAAAGCTTAAAGCAAAGGAAGGCACGGTCAGGCGAGATAAGGCTAAGGAACGACAACGCAAGGCTAGGCAATGCAGGGAAGGCAAGCAAAGAGTAACGGAAGGTAAGGAAGGCAATGGAAAGCAAGGAAAGGCAATGGTAACGGAAGGAACGGCACGGCAAGGGGAAACAAGGCTAAGGCACGACAACGCACGCTAGGCAATGCACGGCAAGGCAAGGAAAGGGTAACGCATGGGAAAGCACGGTCAGGGGAGGCAAGGCTAAGGCACGACAACGCAAGGCTTGGCAATGCACGGAAGGCAAGCAAAGAGTAACGGAAGGTAAGGAAGGCAAGGGAAAGCAAAGAAAGGCAAGTGTAACGGAAGGAACGGCACGGCAAGGGGAAACAAGGCTAAGGCACGACAACGCACGCTAGGCAATGCACGGCAAGGCAAGGCAAGGGTAACGCATGGGAAAGCACGGTCAGGCGAGGCAAGGCTAAGGAAAGCCAACGCAAGGCTAGGCAATGCACGGAAAGCAAGCAAGGAGTAACGGAATGCAAGGAAGGAAAGGGAAAGCAAGGGAAGGCAAGGGTAACGGAAGGAACGGCACGGCAAGGGGTAACAAGGCTAAGGCACGACAACACACGGCTAGGAAATGCACGGCAAGGCAAGGAAAGGGTAACGGAAGCTAAGGCACGGTGAGGCTAGGCAAGGTTAATGCACGACAACGCAAGGCTAGGCAATGCACGACAATGCAAGGAAAGCTTAAAGCAAAGGAAGGCACGGTCAGGCGAGATAAGGCTAAAGCACGACAACGCAAGGCTAGGCAATTCAGGGAAGGCAAGCAAAGAGTAACGGAAGGTAAGCAAGGCAAGGAAAAGGAAGGAAAGGCCAGGGTAACGGAAGGAACGGCACGGCAAGGGGAAACAAATCTAAGGCACGACACCGAACGCTAGGCAATGAACGGCAAGGCAAGGAAAGGGTAACGCATTTGAAAGCACGGTCAGGCGAGGCAACGCTAAGGCACGACAACGCAAGGCTAGGCAATGCACGGAAGGCAAGCAAAGAGTAACGGAATGTAAGGAAGGCAAGGGAAAGGAAGGAAAGGCAAGTGTAACGGAAGGAACGGCACGGCAAGGGGAAACAAGGCTAAGGCACGACAACGCACGCTAGGCAATGCACGGCAAGGCAAGGAAAGGGTAACGCATGGGAAATCACGGTCAGGAGAGGCAAGGCTAAGGCATGACAACGCAAGGCTAGGCAATGCACGGAAAGCAAGCAAAGAGTAAAGGAACGCAAGGAAGGCAAGGGAAAGCAAGGGAAGGCAAGGGTAACGGAAGGAACGGCACGGCAAGGGGTAAGAAGGCTAAGGCACGACAACGCAGGGCTAGGCAATGCACGGCAAGGCAAGGAAAGGGTAACGCAGGGGAAGGCACGGTCAGGTGAGGCAAGGATAAGGCACGACAATGCAAGGCTAGGCAATGCACGGCAAGGCAAGTAAAGAGTAACGGAAGGAAAGAAAGGCAAGGCAAAGCCAGGCAAGGCAAGTGTAACAAAAGGCACGCCACGGCAAGGGGAAACAAGGCTAAGGCACGACAACGCACGGCTAGGCAATGCACGGCAAGGCAAGGAAAGGGTAACGCAAGGCAAGGCACGACAACGCAAGGCTAGGCAATGCACGACAATGCAAGTAAAGCTTAAAGCAAAGGAAGGCACGGTCAGGCGAGATAAAGCTAAGGAACGACAACGCAAGGCTAGGCAATGCAGGGAAGGCAAGCAAAGAGTAACGGAAGGTAAGGAAGGCAAGGGAAAGCAAGGAAAGGCAATGGTAACGGAAGGAACGGCACGGCAAGGGGAAACAAGTCTAAGGCACGACAGCGCACGCTAGGCAATGCACGGCAAGGCAAGGAAAGGGTAACGCATGGGAAAGCACGGTCAGGGGAGGCAAGGCTAAGGCACGACAACGCAAGGCTTGGCAATGCACGGAAGGCAAGCAAAGAGTAACGGAAGGTAAGGAAGGCAAGGGAAAGCAAAGAAAGGCAAGTGTAACGGAAGGAACGGCACGGCAAGGGGAAACAAGGCCAAGGCACGACAACGCACGCTAGGCAATGCACGGCAAGGCAAGGAAAGGGTAACGCATGGGAAAGCACGGTCAGGCGAGGCAAGGCTAAGGAAAGCCAACGCAAGGCTAGGCAATGCACGGAAAGCAAGCAAGGAGTAACGGAATGCAAGGAAGGAAAGGGAAAGCAAGGGAAGGCAAGGGTAACGGAAGGAACGGCACGGCAAGGGGAAACAAGTCTAAGGCACGACACCGAACGCTAGGCAATGAACGGCAAGGCAAGGAAAGGGTAACGCATTTGAAAGCACGGTCAGGCGAGGCAACGCTAAGGCACGACAACGCAAGGCTAGGCAATGCACGGAAGGCAAGCAAAGAGTAACGGAAGGTAAGGAAGGCAAGGGAAAGCAAAGAAAGGCAAGTGTAACGGAAGGAACTGCACGGCAAGGGGAAACAAGGCTAAGGCACGACAACGCACGGCTAGGCAATGCACTCCAAGGCAAGCAAAGGGTAACGCAGGGCAATGCACGGTGAGGCTAGACAAGGCTAATGCACGAAAACGCAAGGCTAGGCAATGCACGACAATGCAAGGAAAGCTTAAAGCAAAGGAAGGCAAGGTCAGGCGAGATAAGGCAAAGGCACGACAACGCAAGGCTAGGCAATTCAGGGAAGGCAAGCAAAGAGTAACGGAAGGTAAGGAAGGCAAGGAAAAGCAAGGAAAGGCAAGGGTAACGGAAGGAACGGCACGGCAAGGGGGAACAAGTCTAAGGCACGACACCGAACGCTAGGCAATGAACGGCAAGGCAAGGAAAGGGTAACGCATGGGAAAGCACGGTCAGGCGAGGCAAGGCTAAGGCACGACAACGGAAGGCTAGGCAATGCACGGAAGGCAAGCAAAGAGTAACGGAAGGTAAGGAAGGCAAGGGAAAGCAAGGAAAGGCAAGTGTAACGGAAGGAACGGCACGGCAAGGGGAAACAAGGCTAAGACACGACAACGCACGCTAGGCAATGCAGGGCAAGGCAAGGAAAGGGTAACGCATGGGAAAGCACGGTCAGGCGAGGCAAGGCTAAGGCATGAGAACGCAAGGCTAGGCAATGCACGGAAAGCAAGCAAAGAGTAAAGGAACGCAAGGAAGGCAAGGGAAAGCCAGGGAAGGCAAGGGTAACGGAAGGAACGGCACGGCAAGGGGTAAGAAGGCTAAGGCACGACAACGCAGGGCTAGGCAATGCACGGCAAGGCAAGGAAAGGGTAACGCAGGGGAAGGCACGGTCAGGTGAGGCAAGGATAAGGCACCACAATGCAAGGCTAGGCAATGCACGGCAAGGCAAGTAAAGAGTAACGGAAGGAAAGAAAGGCAAGGCAAAGCCAGGCAAGGCAAGTGTAACAAAAGGCACGCCACGGCAAGGGGAATCAAGGCTAAGGCACGACAACGCACGGCTAGGCAATGCACGGCAAGGCAAGGAAAGGGTAACGCAAGGCAAGGCGCGGTGAGGCTAGGCAAGGCTAATGCACGACAACGCAAGGCTAGGCAATTCAGGGAAGGCAAGCAAAGAGTAACGGAAGGTAAGCAAGGCAAGGAAAAGGAAGGAAAGTCCAGGGTAACGGAAGGAACGGCACGGCAAGGGGAAACAAGTCTAAGGCACGACACCGAACGCTAGGCAATGAACGGCAAGGCAAGGAAAGGGTAACGCATTTGAAAGCACGGTCAGGCGAGGCAACGCTAAGGCACGACAACGCAAGGCTAGGCAATGCACGGAAGGCAAGCAAAGAGTAACGGAAGGTAAGGAAGGCAAGGGAAAGCAAAGAAAGGCAAGTGTAACGGAAGGAACTGCACGGCAAGGGGAAACAAGGCTAAGGCACGACAACGCACGGCTAGGCAATGCACGGCAAGGCAAGCAAAGGGTAACGCAAGGCAATGCACGGTGAGGCTAGACAAGGCTAATGCACGAAAACGCAAGGCTAGGCAATGCACGACAATGCAAGGAAAGCTTAAAGCAAAGGAAGGCAAGGTCAGGCGAGATAAGGCAAAGGCACGACAACGCAAGGCTAGGCAATTCAGGGAAGGCAAGCAAAGAGTAACGGAAGGTAAGGAAGGCAAGGAAAAGCAAGGAAAGGCAAGGGTAACGGAAGGAACGGCACGGCAAGGGGGAACAAGTCTAAGGCACGACAGCGAACGCTAGGCAATGAACGGCAAGGCAAGGAAAGGGTAACGCATGGGAAAGCACGGTCAGGCGAGGCAAGGCTAAGGCACGACAACGGAAGGCTAGGCAATGCACGGAAGGCAAGCAAAGAGTAACGGAAGGTAAGGAAGGCAAGGGAAAGCAAGGAAAGGCAAGGGTAACGGAAGGAACGGCACGGCAAGGGGAAACAAGGCTAAGGCACGACAACGCACGCTAGTCAATGCAGGGCAAGGCAAGGAAAGGGTAACGCATGGGAAAGCACGGTCAGGCGAGGCAAGGCTAAGGCATGAGAACGCAAGGCTAGGCAATGCACGGAAAGCAAGCAAAGAGTAAAGGAACGCAAGGAAGGCAAGGGAAAGCAAGGGAAGGCAAGGGTAACGGAAGGAACGGCACGGCAAGGGGTAAGAAGGCTAAGGCACGACAACGCAGGGCTAGGCAATGCACGGCAAGGCAAGGAAAGGGTAACGCAGGGGAAGGCACGGTCAGGTGATGCAAGGATAAGGCACCACAATGCAAGGCTAGGCAATGCACGGCAAGGCAAGTAAAGAGTAACGGAAGGAAAGAAAGGCAAGGCAAAGCCAGGCAAGGCAAGTGTAACAAAAGGCACGCCACGGCAAGGGGAATCAAGGCTAAGGCACGACAACGCACGGCTAGGCAATGCACGGCAAGTCAAGGAAAGGGTAACGCAAGGCAAGGCACGGTGAGGCTAGGCAAGGCTAATGCACGACAACGCAAGGCTAGGCAATGCACGACAATGCAAGGAAAGCTTAAAGCAAAGGAAGGCACGGTCAGGAGAGATAAGGCTAAGGCACGACAACGCAAGGCTAGGCAATGCACGGAAGGCAAGCAAAGAGTAACGGAAGGTAAGGAAGGCAAGGGAAAGCAAGGAAAGGCAAGTGTAACGGAAGGAACGGCACGGCAAGGGGAAACAAGGCTAAGGCACGACAACGCACGCTAGGCAATGCACGGCAAGGCAAGGAAAGGGTAACGCATGGGAAAGCACGGTCAGGCGAGGCAAGCCTAAGGCATGACAACGCAAGGCTAGGCAATGCACGGAAAGCAAGCAAAGAGTAACGGAACGCAAGGAAGGCAAGGGAAAGCAAGGGAAGGCAAGGGTAACGGAAGGAACGGCACGGCAACGGGTAACAAGGCTAAGGCACGACAACGCACGCTAGGCAATGCACGGCAAGGCAAGGAAAGGGTAACGCATGGGAAAGCACGGTCAGGCGAGGCAAGCCTAAGGCATGACAACGCAAGGCTAGGCAATGCACGGAAAGCAAGCAAAGAGTAACGGAACGCAAGGAAGGCAAGGGAAAGCAAGGGAAGGCAAGGGTAACGGAAGGAACGGCACGGCAAGGGGTAACAAGGCTAAGGCACGACAACGCAGGGCTAGGCAATGCACGGCAAGGCAAGGAAAGAGTAACGGAAGGAAAGGAAGGCAAGGCAAAGCCAGGCAAGGCAAGTGTAACAAAAGGCACGCAACGGCAAGGGGAAACAAGGCTAAGGCACGACAACCCACGGCTAGGCAATGCACGGCAAGGCAAGGAAAGGGTAACGCAGGGGAAGGCACGGTGAGGCTAGGCAAGGCTAATGCACGACAACGCAAGGCTAGGCAATGCACGACAATGCAAGTAAAGCTTAAAGCAAAGGAAGGCACGGTCAGGCGAGATAAGGCTAAGGCACGACAACGCAAGGCTAGGCAATGCACGGAAGGCAAGCAAAGAGTAACGGAAGGTAAGGAAGGCAAGGGAAAGCAAAGAAAGGCAAGTGTAACGGAAAGAACGGCACGGCAAGGGGAAACAAGGCTAAGGCACGACAACGCACGCTAGGCAATGCACGGCAAGGCAAGGTAAGGGTAACGCATGGGAAAGCACGGTCAGGCGAGGCAAGGCTAAGGAAAGCCAACGCAAGGCTAGGCAATGCACGGAAAGCAAGCAAGGAGTAACGGAATGCAAGGAAGGAAAGGGAAAGCAAGGGAAGGCAAGGGTAACGGAAGGAACGGCACGGCAAGGGGAAACAAGGCTAAGGCACGACAACGCACGCTAGGCAATGCACGACAAGGCAAGGAAAGGGTAACGCATGGGAAAGCACGGTCAGGCGAGGCAAGGCTAAGGAAAGCCAACGCAAGGCTAGGCAATGCACGGAAAGCAAGCAAGGAGTAACGGAATGCAAAGAAGGAAAGGGAAAGTAAGGGAAGGCAAGGGTAACGGAAGGAACGGCACGGCAAGGGGAAACAAGGCTAAGGCACGACAACGCACGCTAGGCAATGCACGACAAGGCAAGGAAAGGGTAACGCATTTGAAAGCACGGTCAGGCGAGGCAACGCTAAGGCACGACAACGCAAGGCTAGGCAATGCACGGAAGGCAAGCAAAGAGTAACGGAAGGTAAGGAAGGCAAGGGAAAGGATTGAAGGGCAAGTGTAACGGAAGGAACGGCACGGCAAGGGGAAACAAGGCTAAGGCACGACAACGCACGGCTAGGCAATGCACGGAAAGGCAAGGAAAGGATAACGCATGGGAAAGCACGGTCAGGCGATGCAAGGCTAAGGCATGACAACGCAAGGCTAGGCAATGCACGGAAAGCAAGCAAAGAGTAACGGAACGCAAGGAAGGCAAGGGAAAGCAAGGGAAGGCAAGGGTAACGGAAGGAACGGCACGGTAAGGGGTAACAAGTCTAAGGCACGGCAACGCAGGGCTAGGCAATGCACGGCAAGGCAAGGAAAGGGTAACGCAGGGGAAGGCACGGTCAGGTGAGGCAAGGATAAGGCACGACAATGCAAGGCTAGGCAATGCACGGCAAGGCAAGGAAAGAGTAACGGAAGGAAAGGAAGGCAAGTCAAAGCCAGGAAAGGCAAGTGTAACAAAAGGCACGCCACGGCAAGGGGAAACAAGGCTAAGGCACGACAACGCACGGCTAGGCAATGCACGGCAAGGCAAGGAAAGGGTAACGCAAGGCAAGGCACGGTGAGGCTAGGCAAGGCTAATGCACGACAACGCAAGGCTAGGCAATGCACGACAATGCAAGGAAAGCTTAAAGCAAAGGAAGGCACGGTCAGGCGAGATAAGGCTAAGGCACGACAACGCAAGGCTAGGCAATGCAGGGAAGGGAAGCAAAGAGTAACGGAAGGTAAGCAAGGCAAGGAAAAGCAAGGAAAGGCAAGGGTAACGGAAGGAATTGCACGGCAAGGGGAAACAAGGCTAAGGCACGGCAACGCAGGCTGGGCAATGCACGGCAAGGCAAGGAAAGGGTAACGCATGGGAAAGCACGTTCAGGCGAGGCAAGGCTAAGGCACGACAACGCAAGGCTAGGCAATGCACGGAAGGCAAGCAAAGAGTAACGGAAGGTAAGGAAGGCAAGGGAAAGCAAAGAAAGGCAAGTGTAACGGAAGGAACTGCACGGCAAGGGGAAACAAGGCTAAGGCACGACAACGCACGGCTAGGCAATGCACGGCAAGGCAAGCAAAGGGTAACGCAAGGCAATGCACGGTGAGGCTAGACAAGGCTAATGCACGAAAACGCAAGGCTAGGCAATGCACGACAATGCAAGGAAAGCTTAAAGCAAAGGAAGGCAAGGTCAGGCGAGATAAGGCAAAGGCACGACAACGCAAGGCTAGGCAATTCAGGGAAGGCAAGCAAAGAGTAACGGAAGGTAAGGAAGGCAAGGAAAAGCAAGGAAAGGCAAGGGTAACGGAAGGAACGGCACGGCAAGGGGGAACAAGTCTAAGGAACGACAGCGAACGCTAGGCAATGAACGGCAAGGCAAGGAAAGGGTAACGCATGGGAAAGCACGGTCAGGCGAGGCAAGGCTAAGGCACGACAACGGAAGGCTAGGCAATGCACGGAAGGCAAGCAAAGAGTAACGGAAGGTAAGGAAGGCAAGGGAAAGCAAGGAAAGGCAAGTGTAACGGAAGGAACGGCACGGCAAGGGGAAACAAGGCTAAGGCACGACAACGCACGCTAGGCAATGCACGGCAAGGCAAGGAAAGGGTAACGCATGGGAAAGCACGGTCAGGAGAGGCAAGGCTAAGGCATGACAACGCAAGGCTAGGCAATGCACGGAAAGCAAGCAAAGAGTAAAGGAACGCAAGGAAGGCAAGGGAAAGCAAGGGAAGGCAAGGGTAACGGAAGGAACGGCATGGCAAGGGGTAAGAAGGCTAAGGCACGACAACGCAGGGCTAGGCAATGCACGGCAAGGCAAATAAAGGGTAACGCAGGGGAAGGCACGGTCAGGTGAGGCAAGGATAAGGCACGACAATGCAAGGCTAGGCAATGCACGGCAAGGCAAGTAAAGAGTAACGGAAGGAAAGAAAGGCAAGGCAAAGCCAGGCAAGGCAAGTGTAACAAAAGGCACGCCACGGCAAGGGGAATCAAGGCTAAGGCACGACAACGCACGGCTAGGCAATGCACGGCAAGGCAAGGAATGGGTAACGCAAGGCAAGGCACGGTGAGGCTAGGCAAGGCTAATGCACGACAACGCAAGGCTAGGCAATGCACGACAATGCAAGGAAAGCTTAAAGCAAAGGAAGGCACGGTCAGGCGAGATAAGGCTAAGGCACGACAACGCAAGGCTAGGCAATGCACGGAAGGCAAGCAAAGAGTAACGGAAGGTAAGGAAGGCAAGGGAAAGCAAAGAAAGGCAAGTGTAACGGAAGGAACGGCACGGCAAGGGGAAACAAGGCTAAGGCACGACAACGCACGCTAGGCAATGCACGGCAAGGCAAGGAAAGGGTAACGCATGGGAAAGCACGGTCAGGCGAGGCAAGCCTAAGGCATGACAACGCAAGGCTAGGCAATGCACGGAAAGCAAGCAAGGAGTAACGGAATGCAAGGAACGCAAGGGAAAGCAAGGGAAGGCAAGGGTAACGGAAGGAACGGCACGGCAAGGGGTAACAAGGCTAAGGCACGACAACGCAGGGCTAGGCAATGCACGGCAAGGCAAGGAAAGAGTAACGGAATGAAAGGAAGGCAAGGCAAAGCCAGGCAAGGCAAGTGTAACAAAAGGCACGCAACGGCAAGGGGAAACAAGGCTAAGGCACGACAACACACGGCTAGGAAATGCACGGCAAGGCAAGGAAAGGGTAACGCAAGGCAAGGCACGGTGAGGCTAGGCAAGGCTAATGCACGACAACGCAAGGCTAGGCAAGGCACGACAATGCAAGGAAAGCTTAAAGCAAAGGAAGGCACGGTCAGGCGAGATAAGGCTAAGGCACGACAACGCAAGGCTAGGCAATGCACGGAAGGCAAGCAAAGAGTAACGGAAGGTAAGGAAGGCAAGGGAAAGCAAAGAAAGGCAAGTGTAACGGAAGGAACGGCACGGCAAGGGGAAACAAGGCTAAGGCACGACAACGCACGCTAGGCAATGCACGGCAAGGCAAGGAAAGGGTAACGCATGGGAAAGCACGGTCAGGCGAGGCAAGGCTAAGGAAAGCCAACGCAAGGCTAGGCAATGCACGGAAAGAAAGCAAGGAGTAACGGAATGCAAGGAAGGAAAGGGAAAGCAAAGAAAGGCAAGTGTAACGGAAGGAACGGCACGGCAAGGGGAAACAAGGCTAAGGCACGACAACGCAGGGCTAGGCAATGCATGGAAAGGCAAGGAAAGGGTAACGCAGGGGAAGGCACGGTCAGGTGAGGCAAGGATAAGGCACGACAATGCAAGGCTAGGCAATGCACGGCAAGGCAAGGAAAGAGTAACGGAAGGAAAGGAAGGCAAGTCAAAGCCAGGAAAGGCAAGTGTAACAAAAGGCACGCCACGGCAAGGGGAAACAAGGCTAAGGCACGACAACGCACGGCTAGGCAATGCACGGCAAGGCAAGGAAAGGGTAACGCAAGGCAAGGCACGGTGAGGCTAGGCAAGGCTAATGCACGACAACGCAAGGCTAGGCAATGCACGACAATGCAAGGAAAGCTTAAAGCAAAGGAAGGCACGGTCAGGCGAGATAAGGCTAAGGCACGACAACGCAAGGCTAGGCAATTCAGGGAAGGCAAGCAAAGAGTAACGGAAGGTAAGCAAGGCAAGGAAAAGGAAGGAAAGGCCAGGGTAACGGAAGGAACGGCACGGCAAGGGGAAACAAGTCTAAGGCACGACACCGAACGCTAGGCAATGAACGGCAAGGCAAGGAAAGGGTAACGCATTTGAAAGCACGGTCAGGCGAGGCAACGCTAAGGCACGACAACGCAAGGCTAGGCAATGCACGGAAGGCAAGCAAAGAGTAACGGAAGGTAAGGAAGGCAAGGGAAAGGATTGAAGGGCAAGTGTAACGGAAGGAACGGCACGGCAAGGGGTAACAAGGCTAAGGCACGACAATGCAGGGCTAGGCAATGCACGGCAAGGCAAGGAAAGAGTAACGGAAGGAAAGGAAGGCAAGGCAAAGCCAGGCAAGGCAAGTGTAACAAAAGGCACGCAACGGCAAGGGGAAACAAGGCTAAGGCACGACAACACACGGCTAGGAAATGCACGGCAAGGCAAGGAAAGGGTAACGCAAGGCAAGGCACGGTGAGGCTAGGCAAGGCTAATGCACGACAACGCAAGGCTAGGCAAGGCACGACAATGCAAGTAATGCTTAAAGCAAAGGAAGGCACGGTCAGGCGAGATAAGGCTAAGGCACGACAACGCAAGGCTAGGCAATGCAGGGAAGGCAAGCAAAGAGTAACGGAAGGTAAGGAAGGCAAGGGAAAGCAAGGAAAGGCAATGGTAACGGAAGGAACGGCACGGCAAGGGGAAACAAAGCTAAGGCACGACAACGCACGCTAGGCAATGCACGGCAAGGCAAGGAAAGGGTAACGCATGGGAAAGCACGGTCAGGGGAGGCAAGGCTAAGGCACGACAACGCAAGGCTTGGCAATGCACGGAAGGCAAGCAAAGAGTAACGGAAGGTAAGGAAGGCAAGGGAAAGCAAAGAAAGGCAAGTGTAACGGAAGGAACGGCACGGCAAGGGGAAACAAGGCTAAGGCACGACAACGCACGCTAGGCAATGCACGGCAAGGCAAGGAAAGGGTAACGCATGGGAAAGCACGGTCAGGGGAGGCAAGGCTAAGGCACGACAACGCAAGGCTTGGCAATGCACGGAAGGCAAGCAAAGAGTAACGGAAGGTAAGGAAGGCAAGGGAAAGCAAAGAAAGGCAAGTGTAACGGAAGGAACGGCACGGCAAGGGGAAACAAGGCTAAGGCACGACAACGCACGCTAGGCAATGCACGACAAGGCAAGGAAAGGGTAACGCATGGGAAAGCACGGTCAGGCGAGGCAAGGCTAAGGAAAGCCAACGCAAGGCTAGGCAATGCACGGAAAGCAAGCAAGGAGTAACGGAATGCAAGGAAGGAAAGGGAAAGCAAGGGAAGGCAAGGGTAACGGAAGGAACGGCACGGCAAGGGGTAACAAGGCTAAGGCACGACAACACACGGCTAGGAAATGCACGGCAAGGCAAGGAAAGGGTAACGCAAGGCAAGGCACGGTGAGGCTAGGCAAGGTTAATGCACGACAACGCAAGGCTAGGCAATGCACGACAATGCAAGGAAAGCTTAAAGCAAAGGAAGGCAAGGTCAGGCGAGATAAGGCTAAAGCACGACAACGCAAGGCTAGGCAATTCAGGGAAGGCAAGCAAAGAGTAACGGAAGGTAAGCAAGGCAAGGAAAAGGAAGGAAAGGCCAGGGTAACGGAAGGAACGGCACGGCAAGGGGAAACAAATCTAAGGCACGACACCGAACGCTAGGCAATGAACGGCAAGGCAAGGAAAGGGTAACGCATTTGAAAGCACGGTCAGGCGAGGCAACGCTAAGGCACGACAACGCAAGGCTAGGCAATGCACGGAAGGCAAGCAAAGAGTAACGGAATGTAAGGAAGGCAAGGGAAAGGAAGGAAAGGCAAGTGTAACGGAAGGAACGGCACGGCAAGGGGAAACAAGGCTAAGGCACGACAACGCACGCTAGGCAATGCACGGCAAGGCAAGGAAAGGGTAACGCATGGGAAATCACGGTCAGGAGAGGCAAGGCTAAGGCATGACAACGCAAGGCTAGGCAATGCACGGAAAGCAAGCAAAGAGTAAAGGAACGCAAGGAAGGCAAGGGAAAGCAAGGGAAGGCAAGGGTAACGGAAGGAACGGCACGGCAAGGGGTAAGAAGGCTAAGGCACGACAACGCAGGGCTAGGCAATGCACGGCAAGGCAAGGAAAGGGTAACGCAGGGGAAGGCACGGTCAGGTGAGGCAAGGATAAGGCACGACAATGCAAGGCTAGGCAATGCACGGCAAGGCAAGTAAAGAGTAACGGAAGGAAAGAAAGGCAAGGCAAAGCCAGGCAAGGCAAGTGTAACAAAAGGCACGCCACGGCAAGGGGAATCAAGGCTAAGGCACGACAACGCACGGCTAGGAAATGCACGGCAAGGCAAGGAAAGGGTAACGCAAGGCAAGGCACGGTGAGGCTAGGCAAGGCTAATGCACGACAACGCAAGGCTAGGCAAGGCACGACAATGCAAGTAAAGCTTAAAGCAAAGGAAGGCACGGTCAGGCGAGATAAGGCTAAGGAACGACAACGCAAGGCTAGGCAATGCAGGGAAGGCAAGCAAAGAGTAACGGAAGGTAAGGAAGGCAAGGGAAAGCAAGGAAAGGCAATGGTAACGGAAGGAACGGCACGGCAAGGGGAAACAAGTCTAAGGCACGACAGCGCACGCTAGGCAATGCACGGCAAGGCAAGGAAAGGGTAACGCATGGGAAAGCACGGTCAGGGGAGGCAAGGCTAAGGCACGACAACGCAAGGCTTGGCAATGCACGGAAGGCAAGCAAAGAGTAACGGAAGGTAAGGAAGGCAAGGGAAAGCAAAGAAAGGCAAGTGTAACGGAAGGAACGGCACGGCAAGGGGAAACAAGGCTAAGGCACGACAACGCACGCTAGGCAATGCACGGCAAGGCAAGGAAAGGGTAACGCATGGGAAAGCACGGTCAGGCGAGGCAAGGCTAAGGAAAGCCAACGCAAGGCTAGGCAATGCACGGAAAGCAAGCAAGGAGTAACGGAATGCAAGGAAGGAAAGGGAAAGCAAGGGAAGGCAAGGGTAACGGAAGGAACGGCACGGCAAGGGGTAACAAGGCTAAGGCACGACAACAGACGGCTAGGAAATGCACGGCAAGCCAAGGAAAGGGTAACGCAAGGCAAGGCACGGTGAGGCTAGGCAAGGTTAATGCACGACAACGCAAGGCTAGGCAATGCACGACAATGCAAGGAAAGCTTAAAGCAAAGGAAGGCACGGTCAGGCGAGGCAAGGCTAAGGCATGACAACGCAAGGCTAGGCAATGCACGGAAAGCAAGCAAAGAGTAACGGAACGCAAGGAAGGCAAGGGAAAGCAAGGGAAGGCAAGGGAAACGGAAGCAACGGCACGGCAAGGGGTAAGAAGGCTAAGGCACGACAACGCAGGGCTAGGCAATGCACGGCAAGGCAAGGAAAGGGTAACGCATGGGAATGCACGGTCAGGTGAGGCAAGGATAAGGCACGACAATGCAAGGCTAGGCAATGCACGGCAAGGCAAGGAAAGAGTAACGGAAGGAAAGGAAGGCAAGTCAAAGCCAGGAAAGGCAAGTGTAACAAAAGGCACGCCACGGCAAGGGGAAACAAGGCTAAGGCACGACAACGCACGGCTAGGCAATGCACGGCAAGGCAAGGAAAGGGTAACGCAAGGCAAGGCACGGTGAGGCTAGGCAAGGCTAATGCACGACAACGCAAGGCTAGGCAATGCACGACAATGCAAGGAAAGCTTAAAGCAAAGGAAGGCACGGTCAGGCGAGATAATGCTAAGGCACGACAACGCAAGGCTAGGCAATTCAGGGAAGGCAAGCAAAGAGTAACGGAAGGTAAGCAAGTCAACGAAAAGGAAGGAAAGTCCAGGGTAACGGAAGGAACGGCACGGCAAGGGGAAACAAGTCTAAGGCACGACACCGAACCCTAGGCAATGAACGGCAAGGCAAGGAAAGGGTAACGCATTTGAAAGCACGGTCAGGCGAGGCAACGCTAAGGCACGACAACGCAAGGCTAGGCAATGCACGGAAGGCAAGCAAAGAGTAACGGAAGGTAAGGAAGGCAAGGGAAAGCAAAGAAAGGCAAGTGTAACGGAAGGAACTGCACGGCAAGGGGAAACAAGGCTAAGGCACGACAACGCACGGCTAGGCAATGCACGCCAAGGCAAGCAAAGGGTAACGCAAGGCAATGCACGGTGAGGCTAGACAAGGCTAATGCACGAAAACGCAAGGCTAGGCAATGCACGACAATGCAAGGAAAGCTTAAAGCAAAGGAAGGCAAGGTCAGGCGAGATAAGGCAAAGGCACGACAACGCAAGGCTAGGCAATTCAGGGAAGGCAAGCAAAGAGTAACGGAAGGTAAGGAAGGCAAGGAAAAGCAAGGAAAGGCAAGGGTAACGGAAGGAACGGCACGGCAAGGGGGAACAAGTCTAAGGCACGACACCGAACGCTAGGCAATGAACGGCAAGGCAAGGAAAGGGTAACGCATGGGAAAGCACGGTCAGGCGAGGCAAGGCTAAGGCACGACAACGGAAGGCTAGGCAATGCACGGAAGGCAAGCAAAGAGTAACGGAAGGTAAGGAAGGCAAGGGAAAGCAAGGAAAGGCAAGTGTAACGGAAGGAACGGCACGGCAAGGGGAAACAAGGCTAAGACACGACAACGCACGCTAGGCAATGCAGGGCAAGGCAAGGAAAGGGTAACGCATGGGAAAGCACGGTCAGGCGAGGCAAGGCTAAGGCATGACAACGCAAGGCTAGGCAATGCACGGAAAGCAAGCAAAGAGTAACGGAACGCAAGGAAGGCAAGGGAAAGCCAGGGAAGGCAAGGGTAACGGAAGGAACGGCACGGCAAGGGGTAACAAGGCTAAGGCACGACAACGCAGGGCTAGGCAATGCATGGCAAGGCAAGGAAAGGGTAACGCAGGGGAAGGCACGGTCAGGTGAGGCAAGGATAAGGCACGACAATGCAAGGCTAGGCAATGCACGGCAAGGCAAGTAAAGAGTAACGGAAGGAAAGAAAGGCAAGGCAAAGCCAGGCAAGGCAAGTGTAACAAAAGGCACGCCACGGCAAGGGGAATCAAGGCTAAGGCACGACAACGCACGGCTAGGCAATGCACGGCAAGGCAAGGAAAGGGTAACGCAAGGCAAGGCACGGTGAGGCTAGGCAAGGCTAATGCACGACAACGCAAGGCTAGGCAATGCACGACAATGCAAGGAAAGCTTAAAGCAAAGGAAGGCACGGTCAGGCGAGATAATGCTAAGGCACGACAACGCAAGGCTAGGCAATTCAGGGAAGGCAAGCAAAGAGTAACGGAAGGTAAGCAAGGCAAGGAAAAGGAAGGAAAGTCCAGGGTAACGGAAGGAACGGCACGGCAAGGGGAAACAAGTCTAAGGCACGACACCGAACGCTAGGCAATGAACGGCAAGGCAAGGAAAGGGTAACGCATTTGAAAGCACGGTCAGGCGAGGCAACGCTAAGGCACGACAACGCAAGGCTAGGCAATGCACGGAAGGCAAGCAAAGAGTAACGGAAGGTAAGGAAGGCAAGGGAAAGCAAAGAAAGGCAAGTGTAACGGAAGGAACTGCACGGCAAGGGGAAACAAGGCTAAGGCACGACAACGCACGGCTAGGCAATGCACGGCAAGGCAAGCAAAGGGTAACGCAAGGCAATGCACGGTGAGGCTAGACAAGGCTAATGCACGAAAACGCAAGGCTAGGCAATGCACGACAATGCAAGGAAAGCTTAAAGCAAAGGAAGGCAAGGTCAGGCGAGATAAGGCAAAGGCACGACAACGCAAGGCTAGGCAATTCAGGGAAGGCAAGCAAAGAGTAACGGAAGGTAAGGAAGGCAAGGAAAAGCAAGGAAAGGCAAGGGTAACGGAAGGAACGGCACGGCAAGGGGGAACAAGTCTAAGGCACGACACCGAACGCTAGGCAATGAACGGCAAGGCAAGGAAAGGGTAACGCATGGGCATGGGAAAGCACGGTCAGGCGAGGCAAGGCTAAGGCACGACAACGGAAGGCTAGGCAATGCACGGAAGGCAAGCAAAGAGTAACGGAAGGTAAGGAAGGCAAGGGAAAGCAAGGAAAGGCAAGTGTAACGGAAGGAACGGCACGGCAAGGGGAAACAAGGCTAAGGCACGACAACGCACGCTAGGCAATGCAGGGCAAGGCAAGGAAAGGGTAACGCATGGGAAAGCACGGTCAGGCGAGGCAAGGCTAAGGCATGAGAACGCAAGGCTAGGCAATGCACGGAAAGCAAGCAAAGAGTAAAGGAACGCAAGGAAAGCAAGGGAAAGCAAGGGAAGGCAAGGGTAACGGAAGGAACGGCACGGCAAGGGGTAAGAAGGCTAAGGCACGACAACGCAGGGCTAGGCAATGCACGGCAAGGCAAGGAAAGGGTAACGCAGGGGAAGGCACGGTCAGGTGAGGCAAGGATAAGGCACCACAATGCAAGGCTAGGCAATGCACGGCAAGGCAAGTAAAGAGTAACGGAAGGAAAGAAAGGCAAGGCAAAGCCAGGCAAGGCAAGTGTAACAAAAGGCACGCCACGGCAAGGGGAATCAAGGCTAAGGCACGACAACGCACGGCTAGGCAATGCACGGCAAGGCAAGGAAAGGGTAACGCAAGGCAAGGCACGGTGAGGCTAGGCAAGGCTAATGCACGACAACGCAAGGCTAGGCAATGCACGACAATGCAAGGAAAGCTTAAAGCAAAGGAAGGCACGGTCAGGAGAGATAAGGCTAAGGCACGACAACGCAAGGCTAGGCAATGCACGGAAGGCAAGCAAAGAGTAACGGAAGGTAAGGAAGGCAAGGGAAAGCAAAGAAAGGCAAGTGTAACGGAAGGAACGGCACGGCAAGGGGAAACAAGGCTAAGGCACGACAACGCACGCTAGGCAATGCACGGCAAGGCAAGGAAAGGGTAACGCATGGGAAAGCACGGTCAGGCGAGGCAAGCCTAAGGCATGACAACGCAAGGATAGGCAATGCACGGAAAGCAAGCAAAGAGTAACGGAAGGTAAGAAAGGCAAGGGAAAGCAAAGAAAGGCAAGGGTAACGGAAGGAACGGCACGGCAACGGGTAACAAGGCTAAGGCACGACAACGCACGCTAGGCAATGCACGGCAAGGCAAGGAAAGGGTAACGCATGGGAAAGCACGGTCAGGCGAGGCAAGGCTAAGGCATGACAACGCAAGGCTAGGCAATGCACGGAAAGCAAGCAAAGAGTAACGGAACGCAAGGAAGGCAAGGGAAAGCAAGGGAAGGCCAGGGTAACGGAAGGAACGGCACGGCAAGGGGTAACAAGGCTAAGGCACGACAACGCAGGGCTAGGCAATGCACGGCAAGGCAAGGAAAGAGTAACGGAAGGAAAGGAAGGCAAGGCAAAGCCAGGCAAGGCAAGTGTAACAAAAGGCACGCCACGGCAAGGGGAAACAAGGCTAAGGCACGACAACGCACGCTAGGCAATGCACGGCAAGGCAAGGAAAGGGTAACGCAGGGGAGGGCACGGTGAGGCTAGGCAAGGCTAATGCACGACAACGCAAGGCTAGGCAATGCACGACAATCCAAGTAAAGCTTAAAGGAAAGGAAGGCACGGTCAGGCGAGATAAGGCTAAGGCACGACAACGCAAGGCTAGGCAATGCACGGAAGGCAAGCAAAGAGTAACCGGAAGGTAAGGAAGGCAAGGGAAAGCAAAGAAAGGCAAGTGTAACGGAAAGAACGGCACGGCAAGGGGAAACAAGGCTAAGGCACGACAACGCACGCTAGGCAATGCACGGCAAGGCAAGGTAAGGGTAACGCATGGGAAAGCACGGTCAGGCGAGGCAAGGCTAAGGAAAGCCAACGCAAGGCTAGGCAATGCACGGAAAGCAAGGGAAAGCAAGGAAAGGCAAGTGTAACGGAAGGAACGGCACGGCAAGGGGAAACAAGGCTAAGGCACGACAACGCACGCCAGGCAATGCACGGCAAGGCAAGGAAAGGGTAACGCATGGGAAAGCACGGTCAGGCGAGGCAAGGCTAAGGAAAGCCAACGCAAGGCTAGGCAATGCACGGAAAGCAAGCAAGGAGTAACGGAATGCAAGGAAGGAAAGGGAAAGCAAGGGAAGGCAAGGGTAACGAAAGGAACGGCACGGCAAGGTGTAACAAGGCTAAGGCACGACAACACACGGCTAGGAAATGCACGGCAAGGCAAGGAAAGGGTAACGCAAGGCAAGGCACGGTGAGGCTAGGCAAGGTTAATGCACGACAACGCAAGGCTAGGCAATGCAAGACAATGCAAGGAAAGCTTAAAGCAAAGGAAGGCACGGTCAGGCGAGATAAGGCTAAGGCACGACAACGCAAGGCTAGGCAATTCAGGGAAGGCAAGCAAAGAGTAACGGAAGGTAAGGAAGGCAAGGGAAAGCAAGGGAAGGCAAGGGTAACGGAAGGAACGGCACGGCAAGGGGTAACAAGGCTAAGGCACGACAACGCAGGGCTAGGCAATGCATGGAAAGGCAAGGAAAGGGTAACGCAGGGGAAGGCACGGTCAGGTGAGGCAAGGATAAGGCACGACAATGCAAGGCTAGGCAATGCACGGCAAGGCAAGGAAAGAGTAACGGAAGGAAAGGAAGGCAAGTCAAAGCCAGGAGAGGCAAGTGAAACAAAAGGCACGCCACGGCAAGGGGAAACAAGGCTAAGGCACGACAACGCACGGCTAGGCAATGCACGGCAAGGCAAGGAAAGGGTAACGCAAGGCAAGGCACGGTGAGGCTAGGCAAGGCTAATGCACGACAACGCAAGGCTAGGCAATGCACGACAATGCAAGGAAAGCTTAAAGCAAAGGAAGGCACGGTCAGGCGAGATAAGGCTAAGGCACGACAACGCAAGGCTAGGCAATGCAGGGAAGGGAAGCAAAGAGTAACGGAAGGTAAGCAAGGCAAGGAAAAGGAAGGAAAGGCCAGGGTAACGGAAGGAACGGCACGGCAAGGGGAAACAAGTCTAAGGCACGACACCGAACGCTAGGCAATGAACGGCAAGGCAAGGAAAGGGTAACGCATTTGAAAGCACGGTCAGGCGAGGCAACGCTAAGGCACGACAACGCAAGGCTAGGCAATGCACGGAAGGCAAGCAAAGAGTAACGGAAGGTAAGGAAGGCAAGGGAAAGGATTGAAAGGCAAGTGTAACGGAAGGAACGGCACGGCAAGGGGAAACAAGGCTAAGGCACGACAACGCACGGCTAGGCAATGCACGGAAAGGCAAGGAAAGGATAACGCATGGGAAAGCACGGTCAGGCGATGCAAGGCTAAGGCATGACAACGCAAGGCTAGGCAATGCACGGAAAGCAAGCAAAGAGTAACGGAACGCAAGGAAGGCAAGGGAAAGCAAGGGAAGGCAAGGGTAACGGAAGGAACGGCACGGTAAGGGGTAACAAGTCTAAGGCACGGCAACGCAGGGCTAGGCAATGCACGGCAAGGCAAGGAAAGGGTAACGCAGGGGAAGGCACGGTCAGGTGAGGCAAGGATAAGGCACGACAATGCAAGGCTAGGCAATGCACGGCAAGGCAAGGAAAGAGTAACGGAAGGAAAGGAAGGCAAGTCAAAGCCAGGAAAGGCAAGTGTAACAAAAGGCACGCCACGGCAAGGGGAAACAAGGCTAAGGCACGACAACGCACGGCTAGGCAATGCACGGCAAGGCAAGGAAAGGGTAACGCAAGGCAAGGCACGGTGAGGCTAGGCAAGGCTAATGCACGACAACGCAAGGCTAGGCAATGCACGACAATGCAAGGAAAGCTTAAAGCAAAGGAAGGCACGGTCAGGCGAGATAAGGCTAAGGCACGACAACGCAAGGCTAGGCAATGCAGGGAAGGGAAGCAAAGAGTAACGGAAGGTAAGCAAGGCAAGGAAAAGCAAGGAAAGGCAAGGGTAACGGAAGGAATTGCACGGCAAGGGGAAACAAGGCTAAGGCACGGCAACGCAGGCTGGGCAATGCACGGCAAGGCAAGGAAAGGGTAACGCATGGGAAAGCACGTTCAGGCGAGGCAAGGCTAAGGCACGACAACGCAAGGCTAGGCAATGCACGGAAGGCAAGCAAAGAGTAACGGAAGGTAAGGAAGGCAAGGGAAAGCAAAGAAAGGCAAGTGTAACGGAAGGAACTGCACGGCAAGGGGAAACAAGGCTAAGGCACGACAACGCACGGCTAGGCAATGCACGGCAAGGCAAGCAAAGGGTAACGCAAGGCAATGCACGGTGAGGCTAGACAAGGCTAATGCACGAAAACGCAAGGCTAGGCAATGCACGACAATGCAAGGAAAGCTTAAAGCAAAGGAAGGCAAGGTCAGGCGAGATAAGGCAAAGGCACGACAACGCAAGGCTAGGCAATTCAGGGAAGGCAAGCAAAGAGTAACGGAAGGTAAGGAAGGCAAGGAAAAGCAAGGAAAGGCAAGGGTAACGGAAGGAACGGCACGGCAAGGGGGAACAAGTCTAAGGCACGACACCGAACGCTAGGCAATGAACGGCAAGGCAAGGAAAGGGTAACGCATGGGAAAGCACGGTCAGGCGAGGCAAGGCTAAGGCACGACAACGGAAGGCTAGGCAATGCACGGAAGGCAAGCAAAGAGTAACGGAAGGTAAGGAAGGCAAGGGAAAGCAAGGAAAGGCAAGTGTAACGGAAGGAACGGCACGGCAAGGGGAAACAAGGCTAAGGCATGACAACGCACGCTAGGCAATGCACGGCAAGGCAAGGAAAGGGTAACGCATGGGAAAGCACGGTCAGGAGAGGCAAGGCTAAGGCATGACAACGCAAGGCTAGGCAATGCACGGAAAGCAAGCAAAGAGTAAAGGAACGCAAGGAAGGCAAGGGAAAGCAAGGGAAGGCAAGGGTAACGGAAGGAACGGCACGGCAAGGGGTAAGAAGGCTAAGGCACGACAACGCAGGGCTAGGCAATGCACGGCAAGGCAAGGAAAGGGTAACGCAGGGGAAGGCACGGTCAGGTGAGGCAAGGATAAGGCACGACAATGCAAGGCTAGGCAATGCACGGCAAGGCAAGTAAAGAGTAACGGAAGGAAAGAAAGGCAAGGCAAAGCCAGGCAAGGCAAGTGTAACAAAAGGCACGCCACGGCAAGGGGAAACAAGGCTAAGGCACGACAACGCACGGCTAGGCAATGCACGGCAAGGCAAGGAAAGGGTAACGCAAGGCAAGGCACGGTGAGGCTAGGCAAGGCTAATGCACGACAACGCAAGGCTAGGCAATGCACGACAATGCAAGGAAAGCTTAAAGCAAAGGAAGGCACGGTCAGGCGAGATAAGGCTAAGGCACGACAACGCAAGGCTAGGCAATGCACGGAAGGCAAGCAAAGAGTAACGGAAGGTAAGGAAGGCAAGGGAAAGCAAAGAAAGGCAAGTGTAACGGAAGGAACGGCACGGCAAGGGGAAACAAGGCTAAGGCACGACAACGCACGCTAGGCAATGCACGGCAAGGCAAGGAAAGGGTAACGCATGGGAAAGCACGGTCAGGCGAGGCAAGCCTAAGGCATGACAACGCAAGGCTAGGCAATGCACGGAAAGCAAGCAAAGAGTAACGGAACGCAAGGAAGGCAAGGGAAAGCAAGGGAAGGCAAGGGTAACGGAAGGAACGGCACGGCAAGGGGTAACAAGGCTAAGGCACGACAACGCACGGCTAGGCAATGCACGGCAAGGCAAGGAAAAGTAACGGAAGGAAAAAGGGTAACGCAAGGCAAGTGCACGGTGAGGCTAGACAAGGCTAATGCACGAAAACGCAAGGCTAGGCAATGCACGACAATGCAAGGAAAGCTTAAAGCAAAGGAAGGCACGGTCAGGCGAGGCAAGGCTAAGGCACGACAACGCAAGGCTAGGCAATTCAGGGAAGGCAAGCAAAGAGTAACGGAAGGTAAGGAAGGCAAGGAAAAGCAAGGAAAGGCAAGGGTAACGGAAGGAACGGCACGGCAAGGGGAAACAAGTCTAAGGCACGACACCGAACGCTAGGCAATGAACGGCAAGGCAAGGAAAGGGTAACGCATGTTAAAGCACGGTCAGGCGAGGCAAGGCTAAGGCACGACAACGGAAGGCTAGGCAATGCACGGAAGGCAAGCAAAGTGTAACGGAAGGTAAGGAAGGCAAGGGAAAGCAAGGAAAGGCAAGTGTAACGGAAGGAACGGCACGGCAAGGGGAAACAAGGCTAAGGCACGACAACGCACGCTAGGCAATGCACGGCAAGGCAAGGAAAGGGTAACGCATGGGAAAGCACGGTCAGGCGAGGCAAGGCTAAGGCATGACAACGCAAGGCTAGGCAATGCACGGAAAGCAAGCAAAGAGTAAAGGAACGCAAGGAAGGCAAGGGAAAGCAACGGAAGGCAAGGGTAACGGAAGGAACGGGACGGCAAGGGGTAAGAAGGCTAAGGCACGACAACGCAGGGCTAGGCAATGCACGGCAAGGCAAGGAAAGGGTAACGCAGGGGAAGGCACGGTCAGGTGAGGCAAGGATAAGGCACGACAATGCAAGGCTAGGCAATGCACGGCAAGGCAAGGAAAGAGTAACGGAAGGAAAGGAAGGCAAGTCAAAGCCAGGAAAGGCAAGTGTAACAAAAGGCACGCCACGGCAAGGGGAAACAAGGCTAAGGCACGACAACGCACGGCTAGGCAATGCACGGCAAGGCAAGGAAAGGGTAACGCAAGGCAAGGCACGGTGAGGCTAGGCAAGGCTAATGCACGACAACGCAAGGCTAGGCAATGCACGACAATGCAAGGAAAGCTTAAAGCAAAGGAAGGCACGGTCAGGCGAGATAAGGCTAAGGCACGACAACGCAAGGCTAGGCAATGCAGGGAAGGCAAGCAAAGAGTAACGGAAGGTAAGCAAGGCAAGGAAAAGCAAGGAAAGGCAAGGGTAACGGAAGGAACGGCACGGCAAGGGGAAACAAGTCTAAGGCACGACACCCAACGCTAGGCAATGAACGGCAAGGCAAGGAAAGGGTAACGCATTTGAAAGCACGGTCAGGCGAGGCAACGCTAAGGCACGACAACGCAAGGCTAGGCAATGCACGGAAGGCAAGCAAAGAGTAACGGAAGGTAAGGAAGGCAAGGGAAAGCAAAGAAAGGCAAGTGTAACGGAAGGAACGGCACGGCAAGGGGAAACAAGGCTAAGGCACGACAACGCACGGCTAGGCAATGCACGGAAAGGCAAGGAAAGGGTAACGCATGGGAAAGCACGGTCGGGCGATGCAAGGCTAAGGCACGACAACGCAAGGCTAGGCAATGCACGGAAAGCAAGCAAAGAGTAACGGAAGGTAAGGAAGGCAAGGGAAAGCAAGGAAAGGCAAGGGTAACGGAAGGAACGGCACGGCAAGGGGAAACAAGGCTAAGGCACGACAACGCACGCTAGGCAATGCACGGCAAGGCAAGGAAAGGGTAACGCATGGGAAAGCACGGTCAGGCGAGGCAAGGCTAAGGCACGACAACGCAAGGCTAGGCAATGCACGGAAAGCAAGCAAAGAGTAACGGAACGCAAGGAAGGCAAGGGAAAGCAAGGGAAGGCAAGGGTAACGGAAGGAACGGCACGGCAAGGGGTAACAAGGCTAAGGCACGACAATGCAGGGCTAGGCAATGCACGGCAAGGCAAGGAAAGAGTAACGGAAGGAAAGGAAGGCAAGGCAAAGCCAGGCAAGGCAAGTGTAACAAAAGGCACGCAACGGCAAGGGGAAACAAGGCTAAGGCACGACAACACACGGCTAGGAAATGCACGGCAAGGCAAGGAAAGGGTAACGCAAGGCAAGGCACGGTGAGGCTAGGCAAGGCTAATGCACGACAACGCAAGGCTAGGCAAGGCACGACAATGCAAGTAAAGCTTAAACAAAGGAAGGCACGGTCAGGCGAGATAAGGCTAAGGAACGACAACGCAAGGCTAGGCAATGCAGGGAAGGCAAGTAAAGAGTAACGGAAGGTAAGGAAGGCAAGGGAAAGCAAAGAAAGGCAATGGTAACGGAAGGAACGGCACGGCAAGGGGAAACAAGTCTAAGGCACGACAGCGCACGCTAGGCAATGCACGGCAAGGCAAGGAAAGGGTAACGCATGGGAAAGCACGGTCAGGCGAGGCAAGGCTAAGGAAAGCCAACGCAAGGCTAGGCAATGCACGGAAAGCAAGCAACGAGTAACGGAATGCAAGGAAGGAAAGGGAAAGCAAGGGAAGGCAAGGGTAACGGAAGGAACGGCACGGCAAGGGGTAACAAGGCTAAGGCACGACAACACACGGCTAGGAAACGCACGGCAAGGCAAGGAAAGGGTAACGCAAGGCAAGGCACGGTGAGGCTAGGCAAGGTTAATGCACGACAACGCAAGGCTAGGCAATGCAAGACAATGCAAGGAAAGCTTAAAGCAAAGGAAGGCACGGTCAGGCGAGATAAGGCTAAGGCACGACAACGCAAGGCTAGGCAATTCAGGGAAGGAAAGCAAAGAGTAACGGAAGGTAAGCAAGGCAAGGGAAAGCAAGGGAAGGCAAGGGTAACTGAAGGAACGGCACGGCAAGGGGTAACAAGGCTAAGGCACGACAACGCAGGGCTAGGCAATGCACGGCAAGGCAAGGAAAGAGTAACGGAAGGAAAGGAAGGCAAGGCAAAGCCAGGCAAGGCAAGTGTAACAAAAGGCACGGCAAGGGGCAACAAGGCTAAGGCACGACAACGCAAGGCTAGGCAATGCACGGCAAGGCAAGGAAAGGGTAACGCAAGGCAAGGCACGGTGAGGCTAGGCAAGGCTAAGGCACGACAACGCAAGGCTAGGCAAGGCACGACAATGCAAGGAAAGCTTAAAGCAAAGGAAGGCACGGTCAGGCGAGATAAGGCTAAGGCACGACAACGCAAGGCTAGGCAATGCACGGAAGGCAAGCAAAGAGTAACGGAAGGTAAGGAAGGCAAAGGAAAGCAAAGAAAGGCAAGTGTAACGGAAGGAACGGCACGGCAAGGGGAAACAAGGCTAAGGCACGACAACGCACGCTAGGCAATGCACGGCAAGGCAAGGAAAGGGTAACGCATGGGAAAGCACGGTCAGGCGAGGCAAGGCTAAGGAAAGCCAACGCAAGGCTAGGCAATGCACGGAAAGTAAGCAAGGAGTAACGGAATGCAAGGAAGGAAAGGGAAAGCAAAGAAAGGCAAGTGTAACGGAAGGAACGGCACGGCAAGGGGAAACAAGGCTAAGGCACGACAAGGCACGGCTAGGCAATGCACGGCAAGGCAAGCAAAGGGTAATGCAAGGAAAGGCACGGTGAGGCTAGGCAAGGCTAATGCACGAAAACGCAAGGCTAGGCGATGCACGACAATGCAAGGAAAGAGTAACGGAAGGTAAGGAAGGCAAGGGAAAGCAAGGAAAGGCAATGGTAACGGAAGGAACGGCACGGCAAGGGGAAACAAGGCTAAGGCACGACAACGCAGGGCTAGGCAATGCATGGAAAGGCAAGGAAAGGGTAACGCAGGGGAAGGCACGGTCAGGTGAGGCAAGGATAAGGCACGACAATGCAATACTAGGCAATGCACGGCAAGGCAAGGAAAGAGTAACGGAAGGAAAGGAAGGCAAGTCAAAGCCAGGAAAGGCAAGTGTAACAAAAGGCACGCCACGGCAAGGGGAAACAAGGCTAAGGCACGACAACGGACGGCTAGGCAATGCACGGCAAGGCAAGGAAAGGGTAACGCAAGGCAAGGCACGGTGAGGCTAGGCAAGGCTAATGCACGACAACGCAAGGCTAGGCAATGCACGACAATGCAAGGAAAGCTTAAAGCAAAGGAAGGCACGGTCAGGCGAGATAAGGCTAAGGCACGACAACGCAAGGCTAGGCAATGCACGGAAGGCAAGCAAAGAGTAACGGAAGGTAAGGAAGGCAAGGGAAAGCAAGGAAAGGCAAGTGTAACGGAAGGAACGGCACGGCAAGGGGAAACAAGGCTAAGGCACGACAACGCACGCTAGGCAATGCACGGCAAGGCAAGGAAAGGGTAACGCATGGGAAAGCACGGTCAGGCGAGGCAAGGCTAAGGCATGACAACGCAAGGCTAGGCAATGCACGGAAAGCAAGCAAAGAGTAACGGAACGCAAGGAAGGCAAGGGAAAGCAAGGGAAGGCAAGGGTAACGGAAGGAACGGCACGGCAAGGGGTAAGAAGGATAAGGCACGACAATGCAAGGCTAGGCAATGCACGGCAAGACAAGGAAAGAATACCGGAAGGAAAGGAAGGCAAGGCAAAGCCAGGCAAGGCAAGTGTAACAAAAGGCACGCCACGGCAAGAGGAATCAAGGCTAAGGCACGACAACGCACGGCTAGGCAATGCACGGCAAGGCAAGGAAAGGGTAAGGCATGGGAAAGCACGGTCAGGCGAGGCAAGCCTAAGGCATGACAACGCAAGGCTAGGCAATGCACGGAAAGCAAGCAAAGAGTAACGGAACACAAGGAAGGCAAGGGAAAGCAAGGGAAGGCAAGGGTAACGGAAGGAACGGCACGGCAAGGGGTAACAAGGCTAAGGCACGACAATGTAGGGCTAGGCAATGCACGGCAAGGCAAGGAAAGAGTAACGGAAGGAAAGGAAGGCAAGGCAAAGCCAGGCAAGGCAAGTGTAACAAAAGGCACGCAACGGCAAGGGGAAACAAGGCTAAGGCACGACAACCCACGGCTAGGAAATGCACGGCAAGGCAAGGAAAGGGTAACGCAAGGCAAGGCACGGTGAGGCTAGGCAAGGCTAATGCACGACAACGCAAGGCTAGGCAAGGCACGACAATGCAAGTAAAGCTTAAAGCAAAGGAAGGCACGGTCAGGCGAGATAAGGCTAAGGAACGACAACGCAAGGCTAGGCAATGCAGGGAAGGCAAGCAAAGAGTAACGGAAGGTAAGGAAGGCAAGGGAAAGCAAGGAAAGGCAATGGTAACGGAAGGAACGGCAAGGCAAGGGGAAACAAGTCTAAGGCACGACAACGCACGCTAGGCAATGCACGGCAAGGCAAGGAAAGGGTAACGCATGGGAAAGCACGGTCAGGGGAGGCAAGGCTAAGGCACGACAACGCAAGGCTTGGCAATGCACGGAAGGCAAGCAAAGAGTAACGGAAGGTAAGGAAGGCAAGGGAAAGCAAAGAAAGGCAAGTGTAACGGAAGGAACGGCACGGCAAGGGGAAACAAGGCTAAGGCACGACAACGCACGCTAGGCAATGCACGGCAAGGCAAGGCAAGGGTAACGCATGGGAAAGCACGGTCAGGCGAGGCAAGGCTAAGGAAAGCCAACGCAAGGCTAGGCAATGCACGGAAAGCAAGCAAGGAGTAACGGAATGCAAGGAAGGAAAGGGAAAGCAAGGGAAGGCAAGGGTAACGGAAGGAACGGCACGGCAAGGGGTAACAAGGCTAAGGCACGACAACACACGGCTAGGAAATGCACGGCAAGGCAAGGAAAGGGTAACGCAAGGCAAGGCACGGTGAGGCTAGGCAAGGTTAATGCACGACAACGCAAGGCTAGGCAATGCACGAAAATGCAAGGAAAGCTTAAAGCAAAGGAAGGCACGGTCAGGCGAGATAAGGCTAAGGCACGACAACGCAAGGCTAGGCAATTCAGGGAAGGCAAGCAAAGAGTAACGGAAGGTAAGCAAGGCAAGGAAAAGGAAGGAAAGGCCAGGGTAACGGAAGGAACGGCACGGCAAGGGGAAACAAATCTAAGGCACGACACCGAACGCTAGGCAATGAACGGCAAGGCAAGGAAAGGGTAACGCATTTGAAAGCACGGTCAGGCGAGGCAACGCTAAGGCACGACAACGCAAGGCTAGGCAATGCACGGAAGGCAAGCAAAGAGTAACGGAAGGTAAGGAAGGCAAGGGAAAGGAAGGAAAGGCAAGTGTAACGGAAGGAACGGCACGGCAAGGGGAAACACGGCTAAGGCACGACAACGCACGGCTAGGCAATGCACGGAAGGGCAAGGAAAGGGTAACGCATGGGAAAGCACGGTCAGGCGATGCAAGGCTAAGGCATGACAACGCAAGGCTAGGCAATGCACGGAAAGCAAGCAAAGAGTAACGGAACGCAAGGAAGGCAAGGGAAAGCAAGGGAAGGCAAGGGTAACGGAAGGAACGGCACTGTAAGGGGTAACAAGTCTAAGGCACGGCAACGCAGGGCTAGGCAATGCACGGCAAGGCAAGGAAAGGGTAACGCAGGGGAAGGCACGGTCAGGTGAGGCAAGGATAAGGCACGACAATGCAAGGCTAGGCAATGCACGGCAAGGCAAGGAAAGAGTAACGGAAGGAAAGGAAGGCAAGTCAAAGCCAGGAAAGGCAAGTGTAACAAAAGGCACGCCACGGCAAGGGGAAACAAGGCTAAGGCACGACAACGCACGGCTAGGCAATGCACGGCAAGGCAAGGAAAGGGTAACGCAAGGCAAGGCACGGTGAGGCTAGGCAAGGCTAATGCACGACAACGCAAGGCTAGGCAATGCACGACAATGCAAGGAAAGCTTAAAGCAAAGGAAGGCACGGTCAGGGGAGATAAGGCTAAGGCACGACAACGCAAGGCTAGGCAATGCAGGGAAGGGAAGCAAAGAGTAACGGAAGGTAAGCAAGGCAAGGAAAAGCAAGGAAAGGCAAGGGTAACGGAAGGAATTGCACGGCAAGGGGAAACAAGGCTAAGGCACGGCAACGCAGGCTGGGCAATGCACGGCAAGGCAAGGAAAGGGTAACGCATGGGAAAGCACGTTCAGGCGAGGCAAGGCTAAGGCACGACAACGCAAGGCTAGGCAATGCACGGAAGGCAAGCAAAGAGTAACGGAAGTTAAGGAAGGCAAGGGAAAGCAAAGAAAGGGAAGTGTAACGGAAGGAAATGCACGGCAAGGGGAAACAAGGCTAAGGCACGACAACGCACGGCTAGGCAATGCACGGCAAGGCAAGCAAAGGGTAACGCAAGGCAATTCACGGTGAGGCTAGACAAGGCTAATGCACGAAAACGCAAGGCTAGGCAATGCACGACAATGCAAGGAAAGCTTAAAGCAAAGGAAGGCAAGGTCAGGCGAGATAAGGCAAAGGCACGACAACGCAAGGCTAGGAAATTCAGGGAAGGCAAGCAAAGAGTAACGGAAGGTAAGGAAGGCAAGGAAAAGCAAGGAAAGGCAAGGGTAACGGAAGGAACGGCACGGCAAGGGGGAAGAAGTGTAAGGCACGACACCGAACGCTAGGCAATGAACGGCAAGGCAAGGAAAGGGTAACGCATGGGAAAGCACGGTCAGGCGAGGCAAGGCTAAGGCACGACAACGCAAGGCTAGGCAATGCACGGAAGGCAAGCAAAGAGTAACGGAAGGTAAGGAAGGTAAGAGAAAGCAAGGAAAGGCAAGTGTAACGGAAGGAACGGCACGGCAAGGGGCAACAAGGCTAAGGCACGACAACGCACGCTAGGCAATGCACGGCAAGGCAAGGAAAGGGTAACGCATGGGAAAGCACGGTCAGGCGAGGCAAGGCTAAGGCATGACAACGCAAGGCTAGGCAATGCACGGAAAGCAAGCAAAGAGTAACGCAACGCAAGGAAGGCAAGGGAAAGCAAGGGAAGGCAAGGGAAACGGAAGGAACGGCACGGCAAGGGGTAAGAAGGCTAAGGCACGACAACGCAGGGCTAGGCAATGCACGGCAAGGCAAGGAAAGGGTAACGCAGGGGAAGGCATGGTCAGGTGAGGCAAGGATAAGGCACGACAATGCAAGGCTAGGCAATGCACGGTAAGGCAAGTAAAGAGTAACGGAAGGAAAGGAAGGCAAGGCAAAGCCAGGCAAGGCAAGTGTAACAAAAGGCACGCCACGGCAAGGGAGCAAGGAGTAACGGAAGGTAAAGAAGGCAAGGGAAAGCAAAGAAAGGCAAGTGTAACGGAAGGAACGGCACGGCAAGGGGAAACAAGGCTAAGGCACGACAACGCACGGTAGGCAATGCACGGCAAGGCAAGGAAAGGGTAACGCATGGGAAAGCACGGTCAGGCGAGGCAAGCCTAAGGCATGACAAGCAAGGCTAGGCAATGCACGGAAAGCAAGCAAAGAGTAACGGAACGCAAGGAAGGCAAGGGAAAGCAAGGGAAGGCAAGGGTAACGGAAGGAACGGCACGACAAGGGGTAACAAGGCTAAGGCACGACAACGCAGGGCTAGGCAATGCACGGCAAGGCAAGGAAAGAGTAACGGAAGGAAAGGAAGGCAAGGCAAAGCCAGGCAAGGCAAGTGTAACAAAAGGCACGCCACGGCAAGGGGAAACAAGGCTAAGGCACGACAACACACGGCTAGGAAATGCACGGCAAGGCAAGGAAAGGGTAACGCAAGGCAAGGCACGGTGAGGCTAGGCAAGGCTAATGCACGACAACGCAAGGCTAGGCAATGCACGACAATGCAAGTAAAGCTTAAAGCAAAGGAAGGCACGGTCAGGCGAGATAAGGCTAAGGCACGACAACGCAAGGCTAGGCAATGCAGGGAAGGCAAGCAAAGAGTAACGGAAGGTAAGCAAGGCAAGGAAAAGGAAGGAAAGGCCAGGGTAACGGAAGGAACGGCACAGCAAGGGGAAACAAGGCTAAGGCACGACAACGCACGCTAGGCAATGCACGGCAAGGCAAGGAAAGGGTAACGCATGGGAAAGCACGGTCAGGCGAGGCAAGGCTAAGGCAAGACAACGCAAGGCTAGGCAATGCACGGAAGGCAAGCAAGGAGTAACGGAATGCAAGGAAGGAAAGGGAAAGCAAGGGAAGGCAAGGGTAACGGAAGGAACGGCACGGCAAGGGGCAACAAGGCTAAGGCACGACAACGCACGCTAGGCAATGCACGGCAAGGCAAGGAAAGGGTAACGCATGGGAAAGCACGGTCAGGCGAGGCAAGGCTAAGGAAAGCCAACGCAAGGCTAGGCAATGCACGGAAAGCAAGCAAGGAGTAACGGAATGCAAGGAAGGAAAGGGAAAGCAAGGGAAGGCAAGGGTAACGGAAGGAACGGCACGGCAAGGGGTAACAAGGCTAAGGCACGGCAACGCAGGGCTAGGCAATGCACGGCAAGGCAAGGAAAGGGTAACGCAGGGGAAGGCACGGTCAGGTGAGGCAAGGATAAGGCACGACAATGCAAGGCTAGGCAATGCACGGCAAGGCAAGGAAAGAGTAACGGAAGGAAAGGAAGGCAAGTCAAAGCCAGGAAAGGCAAGTGTAACAAAAGGCACGCCACGGCAAGGGGAAACAAGGCTAAGGCACGACAACGCACGGCTAGGCAATGCACGGCAAGGCAAGGAAAGGGTAACGCAAGGCAAGGCACGGTGAGGCTAGGCAAGGCTAATGCACGACAACGCAAGGCTAGGCAATGCACGACAATGCAAGGAAAGCTTAAAGCAAAGGAAGGCACGGTCAGGGGAGATAAGGCTAAGGCACGACAACGCAAGGCTAGGCAATGCAGGGAAGGGAAGCAAAGAGTAACGGAAGGTAAGCAAGGCAAGGAAAAGCAAGGAAAGGCAAGGGTAACGGAAGGAATTGCACGGCAAGGGGAAACAAGGCTAAGGCACGGCAACGCAGGCTGGGCAATGCACGGCAAGGCAAGGAAAGGGTAACGCATGGGAAAGCACGTTTAGGCGAGGCAAGGCTAAGGCACGACAACGCAAGGCTAGGCAATGCACGGAAGGCAAGCAAAGAGTAACGGAAGTTAAGGAAGGCAAGGGAAAGCAAAGAAAGGGAAGTGTAACGGAAGGAAATGCACGGCAAGGGGAAACAAGGCTAAGGCACGACAACGCACGGCTAGGCAATGCACGGCAAGGCAAGCAAAGGGTAACGCAAGGCAATTCACGGTGAGGCTAGACAAGGCTAATGCACGAAAACGCAAGGCTAGGCAATGCACGACAATGCAAGGAAAGCTTAAAGCAAAGGAAGGCAAGGTCAGGCGAGATAAGGCAAAGGCACGACAACGCAAGGCTAGGAAATTCAGGGAAGGCAAGCAAAGAGTAACGGAAGGTAAGGAAGGCAAGGGAAAGCAAGGAAAGGCAAGGGTAACGGAAGGAACGGCACGGCAAGGGGGAAGAAGTGTAAGGCACGACACCGAACGCTAGGCAATGCACGGCAAGGCAAGGAAAGGGTAACGCATGGGAAAGCACGGTCAGGCGAGGCAAGGCTAAGGCACGACAACGCAAGGCTAGGCAATGTACGGAAGGCAAGCAAAGAGTAACGGAAGGTAAGGAAGGTAATGGAAAGCAAGGAAAGGCAAGTGTAACGGAAGGAACGGCACGGCAAGGGGCAACAAGGCTAAGGCACGACAACGCACGCTAGGCAATGCACGGCAAGGCAAGGAAAGGGTAACGCATGGGAAAGCACGGTCAGACGAGGCGAGGCTAAGGCATGACAACGCAAGGCTAGGCAATGCACGGAAAGCAAGCAAAGAGTAACGCAACGCAAGGAAGGCAAGGGAAAGCAAGGGAAGGCAAGGGTAACGGAAGGAACGGCACGGCAAGGGGTAACAAGGCTAAGGCACGACAACGCAGGGCTATGCAATGCACGTCAAGGCAAGGAAAGGGTAACGCAGGGGAAGGCATGGTCAGGTGAGGCAAGGATAAGGCACGACAATGCAAGGCTAGGCAATGCACGGTAAGGCAAGTAAAGAGTAACGGAAGGAAAGGAAGGCAAGGCAAAGCCAGGCAAGGCAAGTGTAACAAAAGGCACGCCACGGCAAGGGGAATCAAGGCTAAGGCACGACAACGCACGGCTAGGCAATGCACGGCAAGGCAAGCAAAGGGTAACGCAAGGCAAGGCACGGTGAGGCTAGGCAAGGCTAATGCACGAAAACGCAAGGCTAGGCAATGCACGGAAGGCAAGCAAAGAGTAACGGAAGGTAAAGAAGGCAAGGGAAAGCAAAGAAAGGCAAGTGTAACAAAAGGCACGCCACGGCAAGGGGAAACAAGGCTAAGGCACGACAACGCACGGCTAGGCAATGCACGGCAAGGCAAGGAAAGGGTAACGCAAGGCAAGGCACGGTGAGGCTAGGCAAGGCTAATGCACGACAACGCAAGGCTAGGCAATGCACGACAATGCAAGGAAAGCTTAAAGCAAAGGAAGGCACGGTCAGGCGAGATAAGGCTAAGGCACGACAACGCAAGGCTAGGCAATGCACGGAAGGCAAGCAAAGAGTAACGGAAGGTAAAGAAGGCAAGGGAAAGCAAAGAAAGGCAAGTGTAACGGAAGGAACGGCACGGCAAGGGGAAACAAGGCTAAGGCACGACAACGCACGGTAGGCAATGAACGGCAAGGCAAGGAAAGGGTAACGCATGGGAAAGCACGGTCAGGCGAGGCAAGCCTAAGGCATGACAATGCAAGGCTAGGCAATGCACGGAAAGCAAGCAAAGAGTAACGGAACGCAAGGAAGGCAAGGGAAAGCAAGGGAAGGCAAGGGTAACGGAAGGAACGGCACGACAAGGGGTAACAAGGCTAAGGCACGACAACGCAGGGCTAGGCAATGCACGGCAAGGCAAGGAAAGAGTAACGGAAGGAAAGGAAGGCAAGGCAAAGCCAGGCAAGGCAAGTGTAACAAAAGGCACGCAACGGCAAGGGGAAACAAGGCTAAGGCACGACAACACACGGCTAGGAAATGCACGGCAAGGCAAGGAAAGGGTAACGCAAGGCAAGGCACGGTGAGGCTAGGCAAGGCTAATGCACGACAACGCAAGGCTAGGCAATGCACGACAATGCAAGTAAAGCTTAAAGCAAAGGAAGGCACGGTCAGGCGAGATAAGGCTAAGGCACGACAACGCAAGGCTAGGCAATGCACGGAAGGCAAGCAAAGAGTAACGGAAGGTAAGGAAGGCAAGGGAAAGCAAAGAAAGGCAAGTGTAACGGAAGGAACGGCACGGCAAGGGGAAACAAGGCTAAGGCACGACAACGCACGCTAGGCAATGCACGGCAAGGCAAGGAAAGGGTAACGCATGGGAAAGCACGGTCATTCGAGGCAAGGCTAAGGAAAGCCAACGCAAGGCTAGGCAATGCACGGAAGGCAAGCAAGGAGTAACGGAATGCAAGGAAGGAAAGGGAAAGCAAGGGAAGGCAAGGGTAACGGAAGGAACGGCACGGTAAGGGGCAATAAGGCTAAGGCACGACAACGCACGCTAGGCAATGCACGGCAAGGCAAGGAAAGGGTAACGCATGGGAAAGCACGGTCAGGCGAGGCAAGGCTAAGGAAAGCCAACGCAAGGCTAGGCAATGCACGGAAAGCAAGCAAGGAGTAACGGAATGCAAGGAAGGAAAGGGAAAGCAAGGGAAGGCAAGGGTAACGGAAGGAACGGCACGGCAAGGGGTAACAAGGCTAAGGCACGACAACACACGGCTAGGAAATGCACGGCAAGGCAAGGAAAGGGTAACGCAAGGCAAGGCACGGTGAGGCTAGGCAAGGTTAATGCACGACAACGCAAGGCTAGGCAATGCAAGACAATGCAAGGAAAGCTTAAAGCAAAGGAAGGCACGGTCAGGCGAGATAAGGCTAAGGCACGACAACGCAAGGCTAGGCAATTCAGGGAAGGCAAGCAAAGAGTAACGGAAGGTAAGCAAGGCAAGGAAAAGGAAGGAAAGGCCAGGGTAACGGAAGGAACGGCACGGCAAGGGGAAACAAGTCTAAGGCACGACACCGAACGCTAGGCAATGAACGGCAAGGCAAGGAAAGGGTAACGCATTTGAAAGCACGGTCAGGCGAGGCAACGCTAAGGCACGACAACGCAAGGCTAGGCAATGCACGGAAGGCAAGCAAAGACTAACGGAAGGTAAGGAAGGCAAGGGAAAGGAAGGAAAGGCAAGTGTAACGGAAGGAACGGCACGGCAAGGGGTAACAAGGCTAAGGCACGACAACGCAGGGCTAGGCAATGCACGGCAAGGCAAGGAAAGAGTAACGGAAGGAAAGGAAGGCAAGGCAAAGCCAGGCAAGGCAAGTTTAACAAAAGGCACGCCACGGCAAGGGGAATCAAGGCTAAGGCACGACAACGCACGGCTAGGCAATGCACGGCAAGGCAAGGAAAGGGTAACGCAAGGCAAGGCACGGTGAGGCTAGGCAAGGCTAATGCACGACAACGCAAGGCTAGGCAATGCACGACAATGCAAGGAAAGCTTAAAGCAAAGGAAGGCACGGTCAGGCGAGATAAGGCTAAGGCACGACAACGCAAGGCTAGGCAATGCACGGAAGGCAAGCAAAGAGTAACGGAAGGTAAGGAAGGCAAGGGAAAGCAAAGAAAGGCACGTGTAACGGAAGGAACGGCACGGCAAGGGGAAACAAGGCTATGGCACGACAACGCAGGGCTAGGCAATGCACGGCAAGGCAAGGAAAGAGTAACGGAAGGAAAGGAAGGCAAGGCAAAGCCAGGCAAGGCAAGTGTAACAAAAGGCACGCAACGGCAAGGGGAAACAAGGCTAAGGCACGACAACACACGGCTAGGAAATGCACGGCAAGGCAAGGAAAGGGTAACGCAAGGCAAGGCACGGTGAGGCTAGGCAAGGCTAATGCACGACAACGCAAGGCTAGGCAATGCACGACAATGCAAGTAAAGCTTAAAGCAAAGGAAGGCACGGTCAGGCGAGATAAGGCTAAGGCACGACAACGCAAGGCTAGGCAATGCACGGAAGGCAAGCAAAGAGTAACGGAAGGTAAGGAAGGCAAGGGAAAGCAAAGAAAGGCAAGTGTAACGGAAGGAACGGCACGGCAAGGGGTAACAAGGCTATGGCACGACAACGCACGCTAGGCAATGCACGGGAAGGCAAGGAAAGGGTAACGCATGGGAAAGCACGGTCAGGCGAGGCAAGGCTAAGGAAAGCCAACGCAAGGCTAGGCAATGCACGGAAAGCAAGCAAGGAGTAACGGAATGCAAGGAAGGAAAGGGAAAGCAAGGGAAGGCAAGGGTAACGGAAGGAACGGCACGGCAAGGGGAAACAAGGCTAAGGCACGACAACGCACGCTAGGCAATGCACGGCAAGGCAAGGAAAGGGTAACGCATGGGAAAGCACGGTCAGGCGAGGTAAGGCTAAGGAAAGCCAACGCAAGGCTAGGCAATGCACGGAAAGCAAGCAAGGAGTAACGGAATGTAAGGAAGGCAAGGGAAAGCAAGGGAAGGCAAGGGTAACGGAAGGAACGGCACGGCAAGGGGAAACAAGGCTAAGGCACGACAAAGCACGGCTAGGCAATGCACGGCAAGGCAAGGAAAGGGTAACGCAAGGGAAGGCACGGTGAGGCAAGGCAAGGCTAATGCACGACAACCCAAGGCTAGGCAATGCACGGAAGGCAAGCAAAGAGAAACGGAAGGTAAGGAAGGAAAGGGAAAGCAAGGAAAGGCAAGGGTAACGGAAGGAACGGCACGGCAAGGGGAAACAAGGCTAAGGCACGACAAGGCACGGCTAGGCAATGCACGGCAAGGCAAGCAAACGGTAACGCAAGGAAAGGCACGGTGAGGCTAGGCAAGGCTAATGCACGAAAACGCATGGCTAGGCGATGCACGACAATGCAAGGAAAGCTTAAAGCAAAGGAAGGCAAGGTCAGGCGAGATAAGGCTAAGGCACGACAACGCAAGGCTAGGAAATTCAGGGAAGGCAAGCAAAGAGTAACGGAAGGTAAGCAAGGCAAGGAAAAGGAAGGAAAGGCCAGGGTAACGGAAGGAACGGCACGGCAAGGGGAAACAAGGCTAAGGCACGGCAACGCAGGCTAGGCAATGCACGGCAAGGCAAGGAAAGGGTAACGCATGGGAAAGCACGGTCAGGCGAGGCAAGGCTAAGGCACGACAACCCAAGGCTAGGCAATGCACGGAAGGCAAGCAAAGAGAAACGGAAGGTAAGGAAGGAAAGGGAAAGCAAAGAAAGGCAAGTGTAACGGAAGGAACGGCACGGCAAGGGGAAACAAGGCTAAGGCACGACAAGGCACGGCTAGGCAATGCACGGCAAGGCAAGCAAAGGGTAACGCAAGGAAAGGCACGGTGAGGCTAGGCAAGGCTAATGCACGAAAACGCAAGGCTAGGCGATGCACGACAATGCAAGGAAAGCTTAAAGCAAAGGAAGGCAAGGTCAGGCGAGATAAGGCTGAGGCACGACAACGCAAGGCTAGGAAATTCAGGGAAGGCAAGTAAAGAGTAACGGAAGGTAAGCAAGGCAAGGAAAAGGAAGGAAAGGCCAGGGTAACGGAAGGAACGGCACGGGAAGGGGAAACAAGGCTAAGGCACGGCAACGCAGGCTAGGCAATGCACGGCAAGGCAAGGAAAGGGTAACGCATGGGAAAGCACGTTCAGGCGAGGCAAGGCTAAGGCACAACAACGCAAGGCTAGGCAATGCACGGAAGGCAAGCAAAGAGTAACGGAAGGTAAGGAAGGCAAGGGAAAGGAAGGAAAGGCAAGTGTAACAGAAGGAACGGCACGGCAAGGGGAAACAAGGCTAAGGCACGACAACGCACGGCTAGGCAATGCACGGCAAGGCAAGGAAAGGGTAACGCATGGGAAAGCACGGTCAGGCGATGCAAGGCTAAGGCATGACAACGCAAGGCTAGGCAATGCACGGAAAGCAAGCAAAGAGTAACGGAACGCAAGGAAGGCAAGGGAAAGCAAGGGAAGGCAAGGGTAACGGAAGGAACGTCACGGCAAGGGGTAACAAGGCTAAGGCACGGCAACGCAGGGTTAGGCAATGCACGGCAAGGCAAGGAAAGGGTAACGCAGGGGAAGGCACGGTCAGGTGAGGCAAGGATAAGGCACGACAATGCAAGGCTAGGCAATGCACGGCAAGGCAAGGAAAGAGTAACGCAAGGCAAGGCACGGTGAGGCTAGGCAAGGCTAATGCACGACAACGCAAGGCTAGGCAATGCACGACAATGCAAGTAAAGCTTAAAGCAAAGGAAGGCACGGTCAGGCGAGATAAGGGTAAGGCACGACAACGCAAGGCTAGGCAATGCACGGAAAGCAAGCAAAGAGTAACGGAACGCAAGGAAGGCAAGGGAAAGCAAGGGAAGGCAAGTGTAACGGAAGGAACGGCACGGCAAGGGGAAACAAGGCTAAGGCACGACAACGCACGGCTAGGCAATGCACGGCAAGGCAAGGAAAGGGTAACGCATGGGAAAGCACGGTCAGGCGAGGCAAGCCTAAGGCATGACAATGCAAGGCTAGGCAATGCACGGAAGGCAAGCAAAGAGAAACGGAAGGTAAGGAAGGAAAGGGAAAGCAAAGAAAGGCAAGTGTAACGGAAGGAACGGCACGGCAAGGGGAAACAAGGCTAAGGCACGACAAGGCACGGCTAGGCAATGCACGGCAAGGCAAGCAAACGGTAACGCAAGGAAAGGCACGGTGAGGCTAGGCAAGGCTAATGCACGAAAACGCATGGCTAGGCGATGCACGACAATGCAAGGAAAGCTTAAAGCAAAGGAAGGCAAGGTCAGGCGAGATAAGGCTAAGGCACGACAACGCAAGGCTAGGAAATTCAGGGAAGGCAAGCAAAGAGTAACGGAAGGTAAGCAAGGCAAGGAAAAGGAAGGAAAGGCCAGGGTAACGGAAGGAACGGCACGGCAAGGGGAAACAACGCTAAGGCACGACAACGCACGCTAGGCAATGCACGGCAAGGCAAGGAAAGGGTAACGCATGGGAAAGCACGGTCAGGCGAGGCAAGGCTAAGGAAAGCCAACGCAAGGCTAGGCAATGCACGGAAGGCAAGCAAGGAGTAACGGAATGCAAGGAAGGAAAGGGAAAGCAAGGGAAGGCAAGGGTAACGGAAGGAACGGCACGGCAAGGGGTAACAAGGCTAAGGCACGACAACGCAGGGTTAGGCAATGCACGGCAAGGCAAGGAAAGAGTAACGCAAGGCAAGGCACGGTGAGGCTAGGCAAGGCTAATGCACGACAACGCAAGGCTAGGCAATGCACGACAATGCAAGTAAAGCTTAAAGCAAAGGAAGGCACGGTCAGGCGAGATAAGGCTAAGGCACGACAACGCAAGGCTAGGCAATGCACGGAAGGCAAGCAAAGAGTAACGGAACGCAAGGAAGGCAAAGGAAAGCAAGGGAAGGCAAGGGTAACGGAAGGAACGGCACGTCAAGGGGTAACAAGGCTAAGGCACGACAACGCACGGCTAGGAAATGCACGGCAAGGCAAGGAAAGGGTAACGCAAGGCAAGGCACGGTGAGGCTAGGCAAGGTTAATGCACGACAACGCAAGGCTAGGCAATGCACGACAATGCAAGGAAAGCTTAAAGCAAAGGAAGGCACGGTCAGGCGAGATAAGGCTAAGGCACGACAACGCAAGGCTAGGCAATTCAGGGAAGGCAAGCAAAGAGTAACGGAAGGTAAGCAAGGCAAGGAAAAGGAAGGAAAGGCCAGGGTAACGGAAGGAACGGCACGGCAAGGGGAAACAAGGCTAAGGCACGACAACGCACGCTAGGCAATGCACGGCAAGGCAAGGAAAGGGTAACGCATTTGAAAGCACGGTCAGGCGAGGCAACGCTAAGGCACGACAACGCAAGGCTAGGCAATGCACGGAAGGCAAGCAAAGACTAACGGAAGGTAAGGAAGGAAAGGGAAAGGAAGGAAAGGCAAGTGTAACGGAAGGAACGGCACGGCAAGGGGAAACAAGGCTAAGGCACGACAACGCACGGCTAGGCAATGCACGGCAAGGCAAGCAAAGGGTAACGCAAGATAAGGCACGGTGGGGTTAGGCAAGGCTAATGCACGAAAACGCAAGGCTAGGCGATGCACGACAATGCAAGGAAAGCTTAAAGCAAAGGAAGGCACGGTCAGGCGAGATAAGGCTAAGGCACGACAACGCAAGGCTAGGCAATGCACGGAAGGCAAGCAAAGAGTAACGGAAGGTAAGGAAGGCAAGGGAAAGCAAAGAAAGGCACGTGTAACGGAAGGAACGGCACGGCAAGGGGAAACAAGGCTATGGCACGACAACGCAGGGCTAGGCAATGCACGGCAAGGCAAGGAAAGAGTAACGGAAGGAAAGGAAGGCAAGGCAAAGCCAGGCAAGGCAAGTGTAACAAAAGGCACGCAACGGCAAGGGGAAACAAGGCTAAGGCACGACAACACACGGCTAGGAAATGCACGGCAAGGCAAGGAAAGGGTAACGCAAGGCAAGGCACGGTGAGGCTAGGCAAGGCTAATGCACGACAACGCAAGGCTAGGCAATGCACGACAATGCAAGTAAAGCTTAAAGCAAAGGAAGGCACGGTCAGGCGAGATAAGGCTAAGGCACGACAACGCAAGGCTAGGCAATGCACGGAAGGCAAGCAAAGAGTAACGGAAGGTAAGGAAGGCAAGGGAAAGCAAGGGAAGGCAAGTGTAACGGAAGGAACGGCACGGCAAGGGGTAACAAGGCTAAGGCACGACAACGCAGGGCTAGGCAATGCACGGCAAGGCAAGGAAAGGGTAACGCAGGGGAAAGCACGGTCAGGCGAGGCAAGGCTAAGGCAAGCCAACGCAAGGCTAGGCAATGCACGGAAGGCAAGCAAGGAGTAACGGAATGCAAGGAAGGAAAGGGAAAGCAAGGGAAGGCAAGTGTAACGGAAGGAACGGCACGGCAAGGGGAAACAAGGCTAAGGCACGACAACGCACGGCTAGGCAATGCACGGCAAGGCAAGGAAAGGGTAACGCATGGGAAAGCACGGTCAGGCGATGCAAGGCTAAGGCATGACAACGCAAGGCTAGGCAATGCACGGAAAGCAAGCAAAGAGTAACGGAACGCAAGGAAGGCAAGGGAAAGCAAGGGAAGGCAAGGGTAACGGAAGGAACGTCACGGCAAGGGGTAACAAGGCTAAGGCACGGCAACGCAGGGTTAGGCAATGCACGGCTAGGCAACGGAAAGGGTAACGCAGGGGAAGGCACGGTCAAGGCAAGGATAAGGCACGACAATGCAAGGCTAGGCAATGCACGGCAAGGCAAGGAAAGGTAACGCAAGGCAAGGCACGGTGAGGCTAGGCAAGGCTAATGCACGACAACGCAAGGCTAGGCAATGCACGACAATGCAAGTAAAGCTTAAAGCAAAGGAAGGCACGGTCAGGCGAGATAAGGCTAAGGCACGACAACGCAAGGCTAGGCAATGCACGGAAAGCAAGCAAAGAGTAACGGAAGGCAAGGAAGGCAAGGGAAAGCAAGGGAAGGCAAGGGTAACAAGGCTAAGGCACGACAACGCAGGGCTAGGCAATAACGCACGGCAAGGCAAGGAAAGAGTAACGGAAGGAAAGGAAGGCAAGGCAAAGCCAGGCAAGGCAAGTGTAACAAAAGGCACGCAACGGCAAGGGGAAACAAGGCTAAGGCACGACAAGCACGGCTAGGCAATGCACGGCAAGGCAAGGAAAGGTAACGCAAGGCAAGGCACGGTGAGGCTAGGCAAGGCTAATGCACGACAACGCAAGGCTAGGCAATGCACGACAATGCAAGTAAAGCTTAAAGCAAAGGAAGGCAAGGTCAGGCGAGATAAGGCTAAGGCACGACAACGCAAGGCTAGGAAATTCAGGGAAGGCAAGCAAAGAGTAACGGAAGGTAAGGAAGGCAAGGAAAAGCAAGGAAAGGCAAGGGTAACGGAAGGAACGGCACGGCAAGGGGAAACAAGGCTAAGGCACGACAACGCATGCTAGGCAATGCACGGCAAGGCAAGGAAAGGGTAACGCATGGGAAAGCACGGTCAGGCGAGGCAAGGCTAAGGCACGACAACGCAAGGCTAGGCAATGCACGGAAAGCAAGCAAAGGAGTAACGGAACGCAAGGAAGGCAAGGGAAAGCAAGGGAAGGCAAGTGTAACGGAAGGAACGGCACGGCAAGGGGAAACAAGGCTAAGGCACGACAACGCACGCTAGGCAATGCACGGCAAGGCAAGGAAAGGGTAACGCATGGGAAAGCACGGTCAGGCGAGGTAAGGCTAAGGAAAGCCAACGCAAGGCTAGGCAATGCACGGAAAGCAAGCAAGGAGTAACGGAATGTAAGGAAGGAAAGGGAAAGCAAGGGAAGGCAAGGGTAACGGAAGGAACGGCACGGCAAGGGGAAACAAGGCTAAGGCACGACAACGCACGCTAGGCAATGCACGGCAAGGCAAGGAAAGGGTAACGCATGGGAAAGCACGGTCAGGCGAGGCAAGGCTAAGGCACGAAAACCAAGGCTAGGCAATGCACGGAAGGCAAGCAAAGAGAAACGGAAGTAACGGAAGGTAAGGGACAAGGCTAGGCAATGCACGGCAAGGCAAGCAAACGGTAACGCAAGGAAAGGCACGGTGAGGCTAGGCAAGGCTAATGCACGACAACGCATGGCTAGGCAATGCACGACAATGCAAGGAAAGCTTAAAGCAAAGGAAGGCACGGTCAGGCGAGATAAGGCTGAGGCACGACAACGCAAGGCTAGGAAATGCAGGGAAGGCAAGCAAAGAGTAACGGAAGGTAAGCAAGGCAAGGAAAAGGAAGGAAAGGCCAGGGTAACGGAAGGAACGGCACGGGAAGGGGAAACAAGGCTAAGGCACGGCAACGCAGGCTAGGCAATGCACGGCAAGGCAAGGAAAGGGTAACGCATGGGAAAGCACGTTCAGGCGAGGCAAGGCTAAGGCACAACAACGCAAGGCTAGGCAATGCACGGAAGGCAAGCAAAGAGTAACGGAAGGTAAGGAAGGCAAGGGAAAGGAAGGAAAGGCAAGTGTAACGGAAGGAACGGCACGGCAAGGGGAAACAAGGCTAAGGCACGACAACGCACGGCTAGGCAATGCACGGCAAGGCAAGGAAAGGGTAACGCATGGGAAAGCACGGTCAGGCGATGCAAGGCTAAGGCATGACAACGCAAGGCTAGGCAATGCACGGAAGGCAAGCAAAGAGTAACGGAACGCAAGGAAGGCAAGGGAAAGCAAGGAAAGGCAAGTGTAACGGAAAGAACGGCACGGCAAGGGGAAACAAGGCTAAGGCACGACAACGCACGCTAGGCAATGCACGGCAAGGCAAGGAAAGGGTAACGCATGGGACAGCACGGTCAGCCGAGGCAAGGCTAAGGAAACCAACGCAAGGCTAGGCAATGCACGGAAAGCAAGCAAGGAGTAACGGAATGCAAGGAAGGAAAGGGAAAGCAAGGGAAGGCAAGGGTAACGGAAGGAACGGCACGGCAAGGGGAAACAAGGCTAAGGCACGACAACGCACGGCTAGGCAATGCACGGCAAGGCAAGCAAAGGGTAACGCAAGAAAAGGCACGGTGAGGCTAGGCAAGGCTAATGCACGAAAACGCAAGGCTAGGCGATGCACGACAATGCAAGGAAAGCTTAAAGCAAAGGAAGGCAAGGTCAGGCGAGATAAGGCTAAGGCACGACAACACAAGGCTAGGAAATTCAGGGAAGGCAAGCAAAGAGTAACGGAAGGTAAGCAAGGCAAGGAAAAGGAAGGAAAGGCCAGGGTAACGGAAGGAACGACACGGCAAGGGGAAACAAGGCTAAGGCACGGCAACGCAGGGTAGGCAATGCACGGCAAGGCAAGGAAAGGGTAACGCATGGGAAAGCACGGTCAGGCGAGGCAAGGCTAAGGCACGACAACGCAAGGCTAGGAAATTCGGGGAAGGCAAGCAAAGAGTAACGGAAGGGAAGGAAGGCAAGGAAAAGCAAGGAAAGGCAAGGGTAACGGAAGGAACGGCACGGCAAGGGGGAACAAGTCTAAGGCACGACACCGAATGCTAGGCAATGAACGGCAAGGCAAGGAAAGGGTAACGCATGGGAAAGCACGGTCAGGCGAGGCAAGGCTAAGGCACGACAACGCAAGGCTAGGCAATGCACGGAAAGCAAGCAAAGAATAACGGAACCTAAGAAAGGCAAGGGAAAGCAAGGGAAGGCAAGTGTAACGGAAGGAACGGCACGGCAAGGGGTAAGAAGGCTAAGGCACGACAACGCAGGGCTAGGCAATGCACGGCAAGTCAAGGAAAGGGTAACGCAGGGGAAGGCACGGTCAGGTGAGGCAAGGATAAGGCACGACAATGCAAGGCTAGGCAATGCACGGCAAGGCAAGGAAAGAGTAACGGAAGGTAAGGAAGGCAAGGGAAAGGAAGGAAAGGCAAGTGTAACGGAAGGAACGGCACGGCAAGGGGAAACAAGGCTAAGGCACGACAACGCACGGCTAGGCAATGCACGGCAAGGCAAGGAAAGGGTAACGCATGGGAAAGCACTGTCAGGCGATGCAAGGCTAAGGCATGACAACGCAAGGCTAGGCAATGCACGGAAAGCAAGCAAAGAGTAACGGAACGCAAGGAAGGCAAGGGAAAGCAAGGGAAGGCAAGGGTAACGGAAGGAACGTCACGGCAAGGGGTAACAAGGCTAAGGCACGGCAACGCAGGGTTAGGCAATGCACGGCAAGGCAAGGAAAGGGTAACGCAGGGGAAGGCACGGTCAGGTGAGGCAAGGATAAGGCACGACAATGCAAGGCTAGGCAATGCACGGCAAGGCAAGGAAAGAGTAACGCAAGGCAAGGCACGGTGAGGCTAGGCAAGGCTAATGCACGACAACGCAAGGCTAGGCAATGCACGACAATGCAAGTAAAGCTTAAAGCAAAGGAAGGCACGGTCAGGCGAGATAAGGCTAAGGCACGACAACGCAAGGCTAGGCAATGCACGGAAAGCAAGCAAAGAGTAACGGAACGCAAGGAAGGCAAGGGAAAGCAAGGGAAGGCAAGGGTAACGGAAGGAACGGCACGGCAAGGGGTAACAAGGCTAAGGCACGACAACGCAGGGCTAGGCAATGCACGGCAAGGCAAGGAAAGAGTAACGGAAGGAAAGGAAGGCAAGGCAAAGCCAGGCAAGGCAAGTGTAACAAAAGGCACGCAACGGCAAGGGGAAACAAGGCTAAGGCACGACAACACACGGCTAGGAAATGCACGGCAAGGCAAGGAAAGGGTAACGCAAGGCAAGGCACGGTGAGGCTAGGCAAGGCTAATGCACGACAACGCAAGGCTAGGCAATGCACGACAATGCAAGTAAAGCTTCAAGCAAAGGAAGGCACGGTCAGGCGAGATAAGGCTAAGGCACGACAACGCAAGGCTAGGCAATGCACGGAAGGCAAGCAAAGAGTAACGGAAGGGAAGGAAGGCAAGGAAAAGCAAGGAAAGGCAAGGGTAACGGAAGGAACGGCACGGCAAGGGGGAACAAGTCTAAGGCACGACACCGAATGCTAGGCAATGAACGGCAAGGCAAGGAAAGGGTAACGCATGGGAAAGCACGGTCAGGCGAGGCAAGGCTAAGGCACGACAACGCAAGGCTAGGCAATGCACGGAAAGCAAGCAAAGAGTAACGGAACGCAAGGAAGGCAAGGGAAAGCAAGGGAAGGCAAGTGTAACGGAAGGAACGGCACGGCAAGGGGAAACAAGGCTAAGGCACGACAACGCACGCTAGGCAATGCACGGCAAGGCAAGGAAAGGGTAACGCATGGGAAAGCACGGTCAGGCGAGGTAAGGCTAAGGAAAGCCAACGCAAGGCTAGGCAATGCACGGAAAGCAAGCAAGGAGTAACGGAATGTAAGGAAGGAAAGGGAAAGCAAGGGAAGGCAAGGGTAACGGAAGGAACGGCACGGCAAGGGGAAACAAGGCTAAGGCACGACAACGCACGCTAGGCAATGCACGGCAAGGCAAGGAAAGGGTAACGCATGGGAAAGCACGGTCAGGCGAGGCAAGGCTAAGGCACGAAAACCCAAGGCTAGGCAATGCACGGAAGGCAAGCAAAGAGAAACGGAAGGTAAGGAAGGAAAGGGAAAGCAAAGAAAGGCAAGTGTAACGGAAGGAACGGCACGGCAAGGGGAAACAAGGCTAAGGCACGACAAGGCACGGCTAGGCAATGCACGGCAAGGCAAGCAAACGGTAACGCAAGGAAAGGCACGGTGAGGCTAGGCAAGGCTAATGCACGAAAACGCATGGCTAGGCGATGCACGACAATGCAAGGAAAGCTTAAAGCAAAGGAAGGCAAGGTCAGGCGAGATAAGGCTGAGGCACGACAACGCAAGGCTAGGAAATTCAGGGAAGGCAAGTAAAGAGTAACGGAAGGTAAGCAAGGCAAGGAAAAGGAAGGAAAGGCCAGGGTAACGGAAGGAACGGCACGGGAAGGGGAAACAAGGCTAAGGCACGGCAACGCAGGCTAGGCAATGCACGGCAAGGCAAGGAAAGGGTAACGCATGGGAAAGCACGTTCAGGCGAGGCAAGGCTAAGGCACAACAACGCAAGGCTAGGCAATGCACGGAAGGCAAGCAAAGAGTAACGGAAGGTAAGGAAGGCAAGGGAAAGGAAGGAAAGGCAAGTGTAACGGAAGGAACGGCACGGCAAGGGGAAGCAAGGCTAAGGCACGACAACGCACGGCTAGGCAATGCACGGCAAGGCAAGGAAAGGGTAACGCATGGGAAAGCACGGTCAGGCGATGCAAGGCTAAGGCATGACAACGCAAGGCTAGGCAATGCACGGAAAGCAAGCAAAGAGTAACGGAACGCAAGGAAGGCAAGGGAAAGCAAGGGAAGGCAAGGGTAACGGAAGGAACGTCACGGCAAGGGGTAACAAGGCTAAGGCACGGCAACGCAGGGTTAGGCAATGCACGGCAAGGCAAGGAAAGGGTAACGCAGGGGAAGGCACGGTCAGGTGAGGCAAGGATAAGGCACGACAATGCAAGGCTAGGCAATGCACGGCAAGGCAAGGAAAGAGTAACGCAAGGCAAGGCACGGTGAGGCTAGGCAAGGCTAATGCACGACAACGCAAGGCTAGGCAATGCACGACAATGCAAGTAAAGCTTAAAGCAAAGGAAGGCACGGTCAGGCGAGATAAGGCTAAGGCACGACAACGCAAGGCTAGGCAATGCACGGAAAGCAAGCAAAGAGTAACGGAACGCAAGGAAGGCAAGGGAAAGCAAGGGAAGGCAAGGGTAACGGAAGGAACGGCACGGCAAGGGGTAACAAGGCTAAGGCACGACAACGCAGGGCTAGGCAATGCACGGCAAGGCAAGGAAAGAGTAACGGAAGGAAAGGAAGGCAAGGCAAAGCCAGGCAAGGCAAGTGTAACAAAAGGCACGCAACGGCAAGGGGAAACAAGGCTAAGGCACGACAACACACGGCTAGGAAATGCACGGCAAGGCAAGGAAAGGGTAACGCAAGGCAAGGCACGGTGAGGCTAGGCAAGGCTAATGCACGACAACGCAAGGCTAGGCAATGCACGACAATGCAAGTAAAGCTTAAAGCAAAGGAAGGCACGGTCAGGCGAGATAAGGCTAAGGCACGACAACGCAAGGCTAGGCAATGCACGGAAGGCAAGCAAAGAGTAACGGAAGGTAAGGAAGGCAAGGGAAAGCAAAGAAAGGCAAGTGTAACGGAAGGAACGGCACGGCAAGGGGAAAGAAGGCTAAGGCACGACAACGCACGCTAGGCAATGCACGGCAAGGCAAGGAAAGGGTAACGCATGGGAAAGCACGGTCAGGCGAGGCAAGGCTAAGGAAAGCCAACGCAAGGCTAGGCAATGCACGGAAAGCAAGCAAGGAGTAACGGAATGCAAGGAAGGAAAGGGAAAGCAAGGGAAGGCAAGGGTAACGGAAGGAACGGCACGGCAAGGGGAAACAAGGCTAAGGCACGACAAGGCACGGCTAGGCAATGCACGGCAAGGCAAGCAAAGGGTAACGCAAGAAAAGGCACGGTGAGGCTAGGCAAGGCTAATGCACGAAAACGCAAGGCTAGGCGATGCACGACAATGCAAGGAAAGCTTAAAGCAAAGGAAGGCAAGGTCAGGCGAGATAAGGCTAAGGCACGACAACGCAAGGCTAGGCAGGGAAGGCAAGCAAAGAGTAACGGAAGGTAAGGCAAGGAAAAGGAAGGAAAGGCCAGGGTAACGGAAGGAACGGCAAGGGGAAACAAGGCTAAGGCACGGCAACGCAGGCTAGGCAATGCACGGCAAGGCAAGGAAAGGGTAACGCATGGGAAAACGGTCAGGCGAGGCAAGGCTAAGGCACGACAACGCAAGGCTAGGAATTCGGGGAAGGCAAGCAAAGAGTAACGGAAGGGAAGGAAGGCAAGGAAAAGCAAGGAAAGGCAAGGGTCGGCAAGGGGGAACAAGTCTAAGGCACGACACCGAATGCTAGGCAATGAACGGCAAGGCAAGGAAAGGGTAACGCATGGGAAAGCACGGTCAGGCGAGGCAAGGCTAAGGCACGACAACGCAAGGCTAGGCAATGCACGGAAAGCAAGCAAAGAGTAACGGAACGCAAGGAAGGCAAGGGAAAGCAAGGGAAGGCAAGTGTAACGGAAGGAACGGCACGGCAAGGGGAAACAAGGCTAAGGCACGACAACGCACGCTAGCCAATGCACGGCAAGGCAAGGAAAGGGTAACGCATGGGAAAGCACGGTCAGGCGAGGTAAGGCTAAGGAAAGCCAACGCAAGGCTAGGCAATGCACGGAAAGCAAGCAAGGAGTAACGGAATGCAAGGAAGGAAAGGGAAAGCAAGGGAAGGCAAGGGTAACGGAAGGAACGGCACGGCAAGGGGTAACAAGGCTAAGGCACGACAACACACGGCTAGCAAATGCACGGCAAAGCAAGGAAAGGGTAACGCAAGGCAAGGCACGGTGAGGCTAGGCAAGGTTAATGCACGACAACGCAAGGCTAGGCAATGCACGACAATGCAAGGAAAGCTTAAAGCAAAGGAAGGCACGGTCAGGCGAGATAAGGCTAAGGCACGACAACGCAAGGCTAGGCAATGCACGGAAGGCAAGCAAAGAGTAACGGAAGGTAAGGAAGGCAAGGGAAAGCAAGGAAAGGCAATGGTAACGGAAGGAACGGCACGGCAAGAGGAAACAAGGCTAAGGCACGACAACGCACGCTAGGCAATGCACGGCAAGGCAAGGAAAGGGTAACGCATGGGAAAGCACGGTCAGGCGAGGCAAGGCTTAGGCACGACAACCCAAGGCTAGGCAATGCACGGAAGGCAAGCAAAGAGAAACGGAAGGTAAGGAAGGAAAGGGAAAGCAAAGAAAGGCAAGTGTAACGGAAGGAACGGCACGGCAAGGGGAAACAAGGCTAAGGCACGACAAGGCACGGCTAGGCAATGCACGGCAAGGCAAGCAAACGGTAACGCAAGCAAAGGCACGGTGAGGCTAGGCAAGGCTAATGCACGAAAACGCATGGCTAGGCGATGCACGACAATGCAAGGAAAGCTTAAAGCAAAGGAAGGCAAGGTCAGGCGAGATAAGGCAAAGGCACGACAACTCAAGGCTAGGAAATTCAGGGAAGGCAAGCAAAGAGTAACGGAAGGTAAGGAAGGCAAGGAAAAGCAAGGAAAGGCAAGGGTAACGGAAGGAACGGCACGGCAAGGGGGAAGAAGTGTAAGGCACGACACCGAACGCTAGGCAATGAACGGCAAGGCAAGGAAAGGGTAACGCATGGGAAAGCACGGTCAGGCGAGGCAAGGCTAAGGCACGACAACGCAAGGCTAGGCAATGCACGGAAGGCAAGCAAAGTGTAACGGAAGGTAAGGAAGGCAAGGGAAAGCAAGGAAAGGCAAGTGTAACGGAAGGAACGGCACGGCAAGGGGCAACAAGGCTAAGGCACGACAACGCACGCTAGGCAATGCCGGCAAGGCAAGGAAAGGGTAACGCATGGGAAAGCACGGTCAGGCGAGGCTAAGGCATGACAACGCAGGCTAGGCAATGCACGGAAAGGCAAAGAGTAACGGAACGCAAGGAAGGCAAGGGAAAGCAAGGGAAGGCAAGGGAAACGGAAGGAACGGCACAAGGGGTAAGAAGGCAAGGCAAGGCAAAGGGCAACGCAGGGGAAGGCACGGTCAGGTGAGGCAAGGATAAGGCACGACAATGCAAGGCTAGGCAATGCACGGCAAGGCAAGTAAAGAGTAACGGAAGGAAAGGAAGGCAAGGCAAAGCCAGGCAAGGCAAGTGTAACAAAAGGCACGCCACGGCAAGGGGAATCAAGGCTAAGGCACGACAACGCACGGCTAGGCAATGCACGGCAAGGCAAGGAAAGGGTAACGCAAGGCAAGGCACGGTGAGGCTAGGCAAGGCTAATGCACGACAACGCAAGGCTAGGCGATGCACGACAATGCAAGGAAAGCTTAAAGCAAAGGAAGGCAAGGTCAGGCGAGATAAGGCTGAGGCACGACAACGCAAGGCTAGGAAATTCAGGGAAGGCAAGTAAAGAGTAACGGAAGGTAAGCAAGGCAAGGAAAAGGAAGGAAAGGCCAGGGTAACGGAAGGAACGGCACGGGAAGGGGAAACAAGGCTAAGGCACGGCAACGCAGGCTAGGCAATGCACGGCAAGGCAAGGAAAGGGTAACGCATGGGAAAGCACGTTCAGGCGAGGCAAGGCTAAGGCACAACAACGCAAGGCTAGGCAATGCACGGAAGGCAAGCAAAGAGTAACGGAAGGTAAGGAAGGCAAGGGAAAGGAAGGGAAGGCAAGGGTAACGGAAGGAACGGCACGGCAAGGGGTAACAAGGCTAAGGCACGACAACGCAGGGCTAGGCAATGCACGGCAAGGCAAGGAAAGAGTAACGGAAGGAAAGGAAGGCAAGGCAAAGCCAGGCAAGGCAAGTGTAACAAAAGGCACGCAACGGCAAGGGGAAACAAGGCTAAGGCACGACAACACACGGCTAGGAAATGCACGGCAAGGCAAGGAAAGGGTAACGCAAGGCAAGGCACGGTGAGGCTAGGCAAGGCTAATGCACGACAACGCAAGGCTAGGCAATGCACGACAATGCAAGTAAAGCTTCAAGCAAAGGAAGGCACGGTCAGGCGAGATAAGGCTAAGGCACGACAACGCAAGGCTAGGCAATGCACGGAAGGCAAGCAAAGAGTAACGGAAGGGAAGGAAGGCAAGGAAAAGCAAGGAAAGGCAAGGGTAACGGAAGGAACGGCACGGCAAGGGGGAACAAGTCTAAGGCACGACACCGAATGCTAGGCAATGAACGGCAAGGCAAGGAAAGGGTAACGCATGGGAAAGCACGGTCAGGCGAGGCAAGGCTAAGGCACGACAACGCAAGGCTAGGCAATGCACGGAAAGCAAGCAAAGAGTAACGGAACGCAAGGAAGGCAAGGGAAAGCAAGGGAAGGCAAGTGTAACGGAAGGAACGGCACGGCAAGGGGAAACAAGGCTAAGGCACGACAACGCACGCTAGGCAATGCACGGCAAGGCAAGGAAAGGGTAACGCATGGGAAAGCACGGTCAGGCGAGGTAAGGCTAAGGAAAGCCAACGCAAGGCTAGGCAATGCACGGAAAGCAAGCAAGGAGTAACGGAATGTAAGGAAGGAAAGGGAAAGCAAGGGAAGGCAAGGGTAACGGAAGGAACGGCACGGCAAGGGGAAACAAGGCTAAGGCACGACAACGCACGCTAGGCAATGCACGGCAAGGCAAGGAAAGGGTAACGCATGGGAAAGCACGGTCAGGCGAGGCAAGGCTAAGGCACGAAAACCCAAGGCTAGGCAATGCACGGAAGGCAAGCAAAGAGAAACGGAAGGTAAGGAAGGAAAGGGAAAGCAAAGAAAGGCAAGTGTAACGGAAGGAACGGCACGGCAAGGGGAAACAAGGCTAAGGCACGACAAGGCACGGCTAGGCAATGCACGGCAAGGCAAGCAAACGGTAACGCAAGGAAAGGCACGGTGAGGCTAGGCAAGGCTAATGCACGAAAACGCATGGCTAGGCGATGCACGACAATGCAAGGAAAGCTTAAAGCAAAGGAAGGCAAGGTCAGGCGAGATAAGGCTGAGGCACGACAACGCAAGGCTAGGAAATTCAGGGAAGGCAAGTAAAGAGTAACGGAAGGTAAGCAAGGCAAGGAAAAGGAAGGAAAGGCCAGGGTAACGGAAGGAACGGCACGGCAAGGGGAAACAAGGCTAAGGCACGACAACGCACGCTAGGCAATGCACGGCAAGGCAAGGAAAGGGTAACGCATGGGAAAGCACGGTCAGGCGAGGTAAGGCTAAGGAAAGCCAACGCAAGGCTAGGCAATGCACGGAAAGCAAGCAAGGAGTAACGGAATGTAAGGAAGGAAAGGGAAAGCAAGGGAAGGCAAGGGTAACGGAAGGAACGGCACGGCAAGGGGAAACAAGGCTAAGGCACGACAACGCACGCTAGGCAATGCACGGCAAGGCAAGGAAAGGGTAACGCATGGGAAAGCACGGTCAGGCGAGGCAAGGCTAAGGCACGAAAACCCAAGGCTAGGCAATGCACGGAAGGCAAGCAAAGAGTAACGGAAGGTAAGGAAGGAAAGGGAAAGCAAGGAAAGGCAAGGGTAACGGAAGGAACGGCACGGCAAGGGGAAACAAGGCTAAGGCACGACAAGGCACGGCTAGGCAATGCACGGCAAGGCAAGCAAACGGTAACGCAAGGAAAGGCACGGTGAGGCTAGGCAAGGCTAATGCACGAAAACGCATAGCTAGGCGATGCACGACAATGCAAGGAAAGCTTAAAGCAAAGGAAGGCAAGGTCAGGCGAGATAAGGCTGAGGCACGACAACGCAAGGCTAGGAAATTCAGGGAAGGCAAGTAAAGAGTAACGGAAGGTAAGCAAGGCAAGGAAAAGGAAGGAAAGGCCAGGGTAACGGAAGGAACGGCACGGGAAGGGGAAACAAGGCTAAGGCACGGCAACGCAGGCTAGGCAATGCACGGCAAGGCAAGGAAAGGGTAACGCATGGGAAAGCACGTTCAGGCGAGGCAAGGCTAAGGCACAACAACGCAAGGCTAGGCAATGCACGGAAGGCAAGCAAAGAGTAACGGAAGGTAAGGAAGGCAAGGGAAAGGAAGGAAAGGCAAGTGTAACGGAAGGAACGGCACGGCAAGGGGAAACAAGGCTAAGGCACGACAACGCACGGCTAGGCAATGCACGGCAAGGCAAGGAAAGGGTAACGCATGGGAAAGCACGGTCAGGCGATGCAAGGCTAAGGCATGACAACGCAAGGCTAGGCAATGCACGGAAAGCAAGCAAAGAGTAACGGAACGCAAGGAAGGCAAGGGAAAGCAAGGGAAGGCAAGGGTAACGGAAGGAACGTCACGGCAAGGGGAAACAAGGCTAAGGCACGACAACGCACGGCTAGGCAATGCACGGAAAAACGCAAGGCAAAGCAAGGTAACGACAATGCAAGGCTAGGCAAACGGCAAGGCAAGGTAACGAGGCAAGGCAAGGCAAGGCTAATGCACGACAACGCAAGGCTAGGCAATGCACGACAATGCAAGTAAAGCTTAAAGCAAAGGAAGGCACGGTCAGGCGAGATAAGGCTAAGGCACGACAACGCAAGGCTAGGCAATGCACGGAAAGCAAGCAAAGAGTAACGGAACGCAAGGAAGGCAAGGGAAAGCAAGGGAAGGCAAGGGTAACGGAAGGAACGGCACGGCAAGGGGTAACAAGGCTAAGGCACGACAACGCAGGGCTAGGCAATGCACGGCAAGGCAAGGAAAGAGTAACGGAAGGAAAGGAAGGCAAGGCAAAGCCAGGCAAGGCAAGTGTAACAAAAGGCACGCAACGGCAAGGGGAAACAAGGCTAAGGCACGACAACACACGGCTAGGAAATGCACGGCAAGGCAAGGAAAGGGTAACGCAAGGCAAGGCACGGTGAGGCTAGGCAAGGCTAATGCACGACAACGCAAGGCTAGGCAATGCACGACAATGCAAGGAAAGCTTAAAGCAAAGGAAGGCACGGTCAGGCGAGATAAGGCTAAGGCACGACAACGCAAGGCTAGGCAATGCACGGAAGGCAAGCAAAGAGTAACGGAAGGTAAGGAAGGCAAGGGAAAGCAAGGAAAGGCAAGTGTAACGGAAGGAACGGCACGGCAAGGGGAAAGAAGGCTAAGGCACGACAACGCACGCTAGGCAATGCACGGCAAGGCAAGGAAAGGGTAACGCATGGGAAAGCACGGTCAGGCGAGGCAAGGCTAAGGAAAGCCAACGCAAGGCTAGGCAATGCACGGAAAGCAAGCAAGGAGTAACGGAATGCAAGGAAGGAAAGGGAAAGCAAGGGAAGGCAAGGGTAACGGAAGGAACGGCACGGCAAGGGGAAACAAGGCTAAGGCACGACAAGGCACGGCTAGGCAATGCACGGCAAGGCAAGCAAAGGGTAACGCAAGAAAAGGCACGGTGAGGCTAGGCAAGGCTAATGCACGAAAACGCAAGGCTAGGCGATGCACGACAATGCAAGGAAAGCTTAAAGCAAAGGAAGGCAAGGTCAGGCGAGATAAGGCTAAGGCACGACAACGCAAGGCTAGGAAATTCAGGGAAGGCAAGCAAAGAGTAACGGAAGGTAAGCAAGGCAAGGAAAAGGAAGGAAAGGCCAGGGTAACGGAAGGAACGACACGGCAAGGGGAAACAAGGCTAAGGCACGGCAACGCAGGCTAGGCAATGCACGGCAAGGCAAGGAAAGGGTAACGCATGGGAAAGCACGGTCAGGCGAGGCAAGGCTAAGGCACGACAACGCAAGGCTAGGAAATTCGGGGAAGGCAAGCAAAGAGTAACGGAAGGGAAGGAAGGCAAGGAAAAGCAAGGAAAGGCAAGGGTAACGGAAGGAACGGCACGGCAAGGGGGAACAAGTCTAAGGCACGACACCGAATGCTAGGCAATGAACGGCAAGGCAAGGAAAGGGTAACGCATGGGAAAGCACGGTCAGGCGAGGCAAGGCTAAGGCATGACAACGCAAGGCTAGGCAATGCACGGAAAGCAAGCAAAGAGTAACGGAACGCAAAGAAGGCAAGGGAAAGCAAGGGAAGGCAAGTGTAACGGAAGGAACGGCACGGCAAGGGGAAACAAGGCTAAGGCACGACAACGCACGCTAGGCAATGCACGGCAAGGCAAGGAAAGGGTAACGCATGGGAAAGCACGGTCAGGCGAGGTAAGGCTAAGGAAAGCCAACGCAAGGCTAGGCAATGCACGGAAAGCAAGCAAGGAGTAACGGAATGCAAGGAAGGAAAGGGAAAGCAAGGGAAGGCAAGGGTAACGGAAGGAACGGCACGGCAAGGGGTAACAAGGCTAAGGCACGACAACACACGGCTAGCAAATGCACGGCAAAGCAAGGAAAGGGTAACGCAAGGCAAGGCACGGTGAGGCTAGGCAAGGTTAATGCACGACAACGCAAGGCTAGGCAATGCACGACAATGCAAGGAAAGCTTAAAGCAAAGGAAGGCACGGTCAGGCGAGATAAGGCTAAGGCACGACAACGCAAGGCTAGGCAATGCACGGAAGGCAAGCAAAGAGTAACGGAAGGTAAGGAAGGCAAGGGAAAGCAAGGAAAGGCAATGGTAACGGAAGGAACGGCACGGCAAGAGGAAACAAGGCTAAGGCACGACAACGCACGCTAGGCAATGCACGGCAAGGCAAGGAAAGGGTAACGCATGGGAAAGCACGGTCAGGCGAGGCAAGGCTTAGGCACGACAACCCAAGGCTAGGCAATGCACGGAAGGCAAGCAAAGAGAAACGGAAGGTAAGGAAGGAAAGGGAAAGCAAAGAAAGGCAAGTGTAACGGAAGGAACGGCACGGCAAGGGGAAACAAGGCTAAGGCACGACAAGGCACGGCTAGGCAATGCACGGCAAGGCAAGCAAACGGTAACGCAAGCAAAGGCACGGTGAGGCTAGGCAAGGCTAATGCACGAAAACGCATGGCTAGGCGATGCACGACAATGCAAGGAAAGCTTAAAGCAAAGGAAGGCAAGGTCAGGCGAGATAAGGCAAAGGCACGACAACTCAAGGCTAGGAAATTCAGGGAAGGCAAGCAAAGAGTAACGGAAGGTAAGGAAGGCAAGGAAAAGCAAGGAAAGGCAAGGGTAACGGAAGGAACGGCACGGCAAGGGGGAAGAAGTGTAAGGCACGACACCGAACGCTAGGCAATGAACGGCAAGGCAAGGAAAGGGTAACGCATGGGAAAGCACGGTCAGGCGAGGCAAGGCTAAGGCACGACAACGCAAGGCTAGGCAATGCACGGAAGGCAAGCAAAGAGTAACGGAAGGTAAGGAAGGCAAGGGAAAGCAAGGAAAGGCAAGTGTAACGGAAGGAACGGCACGGCAAGGGGCAACAAGGCTAAGGCACGACAACGCACGCTAGGCAATGCCCGGCAAGGCAAGGAAAGGGTAACGCATGGGAAAGCACGGTCAGGCGAGGCAAGCCTAAGGCATGACAACGCAAGGCTAGGCAATGCACGGAAAGCAAGCAAAGAGTAACGGAACGCAAGGAAGGCAAGGGAAAGCAAGGGAAGGCAAGGGAAACGGAAGGAACGGCACGGCAAGGGGTAAGAAGGCTAAGGCACGACAACGCAGGGCTAGGCAATGCACGGCAAGGCAAGGAAAGGGTAACGCAGGGGAAGGCACGGTCAGGTGAGGCAAGGATAAGGCACGACAATGCAAGGCTAGGCAATGCACGGCAAGGCAAGTAAAGAGTAACGGAAGGAAAGGAAGGCAAGGCAAAGCCAGGCAAGGCAAGTGTAACAAAAGGCACGCCACGGCAAGGGGAATCAAGGCTAAGGCACGACAACGCACGGCTAGGCAATGCACGGCAAGGCAAGGAAAGGGTAACGCAAGGCAAGGCACGGTGAGGCTAGGCAAGGCTAATGCACGACAACGCAAGGCTAGGCGATGCACGACAATGCAAGGAAAGCTTAAAGCAAAGGAAGGCAAGGTCAGGCGAGATAAGGCTGAGGCACGACAACGCAAGGCTAGGAAATTCAGGGAAGGCAAGTAAAGAGTAACGGAAGGTAAGCAAGGCAAGGAAAAGGAAGGAAAGGCCAGGGTAACGGAAGGAACGGCACGGGAAGGGGAAACAAGGCTAAGGCACGGCAACGCAGGCTAGGCAATGCACGGCAAGGCAAGGAAAGGGTAACGCATGGGAAAGCACGTTCAGGCGAGGCAAGGCTAAGGCACAACAACGCAAGGCTAGGCAATGCACGGAAGGCAAGCAAAGAGTAACGGAAGGTAAGGAAGGCAAGGGAAAGGAAGGGAAGGCAAGGGTAACGGAAGGAACGGCACGGCAAGGGGTAACAAGGCTAAGGCACGACAACGCAGGGCTAGGCAATGCACGCCAAGGCAAGGAAAGAGTAACGGAAGGAAAGGAAGGCAAGGCAAAGCCAGGCAAGGCAAGTGTAACAAAAGGCACGCAACGGCAAGGGGAAACAAGGCTAAGGCACGACAACACACGGCTAGGAAATGCACGGCAAGGCAAGGAAAGGGTAACGCAAGGCAAGGCACGGTGAGGCTAGGCAAGGCTAATGCACGACAACGCAAGGCTAGGCAATGCACGACAATGCAAGTAAAGCTTCAAGCAAAGGAAGGCACGGTCAGGCGAGATAAGGCTAAGGCACGACAACGCAAGGCTAGGCAATGCACGGAAGGCAAGCAAAGAGTAACGGAAGGGAAGGAAGGCAAGGAAAAGCAAGGAAAGGCAAGGGTAACGGAAGGAACGGCACGGCAAGGGGGAACAAGTCTAAGGCACGACACCGAATGCTAGGCAATGAACGGCAAGGCAAGGAAAGGGTAACGCATGGGAAAGCACGGTCAGGCGAGGCAAGGCTAAGGCACGACAACGCAAGGCTAGGCAATGCACGGAAAGCAAGCAAAGAGTAACGGAACGCAAGGAAGGCAAGGGAAAGCAAGGGAAGGCAAGTGTAACGGAAGGAACGGCACGGCAAGGGGAAACAAGGCTAAGGCACGACAACGCACGCTAGGCAATGCACGGCAAGGCAAGGAAAGGGTAACGCATGGGAAAGCACGGTCAGGCGAGGTAAGGCTAAGGAAAGCCAACGCAAGGCTAGGCAATGCACGGAAAGCAAGCAAGGAGTAACGGAATGTAAGGAAGGAAAGGGAAAGCAACGAAGGCAAGGGTAACGGAAGGAACGGCACGGCAAGGGGAAACAAGGCTAAGGCACGACAACGCACGCTAGGCAATGCACGGCAAGGCAAGGAAAGGGTAACGCATGGGAAAGCACGGTCAGGCGAGGCAAGGCTAAGGCACGAAAACCCAAGGCTAGGCAATGCACGGAAGGCAAGCAAAGAGAAACGGAAGGTAAGGAAGGAAAGGGAAAGCAAAGAAAGGCAAGTGTAACGGAAGGAACGGCACGGCAAGGGGAAACAAGGCTAAGGCACGACAAGGCACGGCTAGGCAATGCACGGCAAGGCAAGGAAACGGTAACGCAAGGAAAGGCACGGTGAGGCTAGGCAAGGCTAATGCACGAAAACGCATGGCTAGGCGATGCACGACAATGCAAGGAAAGCTTAAAGCAAAGGAAGGCAAGGTCAGGCGAGATAAGGCTGAGGCACGACAACGCAAGGCTAGGAAATTCAGGGAAGGCAAGTAAAGAGTAACGGAAGGTAAGCAAGGCAAGGAAAAGGAAGGAAAGGCCAGGGTAACGGAAGGAACGGCACGGGAAGGGGAAACAAGGCTAAGGCACGGCAACGCAGGCTAGGCAATGCACGGCAAGGCAAGGAAAGGGTAACGCATGGGAAAGCACGTTCAGGCGAGGCAAGGCTAAGGCACAACAACGCAAGGCTAGGCAATGCACGGAAGGCAAGCAAAGAGTAACGGAAGGTAAGGAAGGCAAGGGAAAGGAAGGAAAGGCAAGTGTAACGGAAGGAACGGCACGGCAAGGGGAAGCAAGGCTAAGGCACGACAACGCACGGCTAGGCAATGCACGGCAAGGCAAGGAAAGGGTAACGCATGGGAAAGCACGGTCAGGCGATGCAAGGCTAAGGCATGACAACGCAAGGCTAGGCAATGCACGGAAAGCAAGCAAAGAGTAACGGAACGCAAGGAAGGCAAGGGAAAGCAAGGGAAGGCAAGGGTAACGGAAGGAACGTCACGGCAAGGGGTAACAAGGCTAAGGCACGGCAACGCAGGGTTAGGCAATGCACGGCAAGGCAAGGAAAGGGTAACGCAGGGGAAGGCACGGTCAGGTGAGGCAAGGATAAGGCACGACAATGCAAGGCTAGGCAATGCACGGCAAGGCAAGGAAAGAGTAACGCAAGGCAAGGCACGGTGAGGCTAGGCAAGGCTAATGCACGACAACGCAAGGCTAGGCGATGCACGACAATGCAAGGAAAGCTTAAAGCAAAGGAAGGCAAGGTCAGGCGAGATAAGGCTGAGGCACGACAACGCAAGGCTAGGAAATTCAGGGAAGGCAAGTAAAGAGTAACGGAAGGTAAGCAAGGCAAGGAAAAGGAAGGAAAGGCCAGGGTAACGGAAGGAACGGCACGGGAAGGGGAAACAAGGCTAAGGCACGACAACACACGGCTAGGAAATGCACGGCAAGGCAAGGAAAGGGTAACGCAAGGCAAGGCACGGTGAGGCTAGGCAAGGCTAATGCACGACAACGCAAGGCTAGGCAATGAACGACAATGCAAGTAAAGCTTAAAGCAAAGGAAGGCACGGTCAGGCGAGATAAGGCTAAGGCACGACAACGCAAGGCTAGGCAATGCACGGAAAGCAAGCAAAGAGTAACGGAACGCAAGGAAGGCAAGGGAAAGCAAGGGAAGGCAAGGGTAACGGAAGGAACGGCACGGCAAGGGGTAACAAGGCTAAGGCACGACAACGCAGGGCTAGGCAATGCACGGCAAGGCAAGGAAAGAGTAACGGAAGGAAAGGAAGGCAAGGCAAAGCCAGGCAAGGCAAGTGTAACAAAAGGCACGCAACGGCAAGGGGAAACAAGGCTAAGGCACGACAACACACGGCTAGGAAATGCACGGCAAGGCAAGGAAAGGGTAACGCAAGGCAAGGCACGGTGAGGCTAGGCAAGGCTAATGCACGACAACGCAAGGCTAGGCAATGCACGACAATGCAAGTAAAGCTTAAAGCAAAGGAAGGCACGGTCAGGCGAGATAAGGCTAAGGCACGACAACGCAAGGCTAGGCAATGCACGGAAAGCAAGCAAGGAGTAACGGAATGCAAGGAAGGAAAGGGAAAGCAAGGGAAGGCAAGGGTAACGGAAGGAACGGCACGGCAAGGGGAAACAAGGCTAAGGCACGACAAGGCACGGCTAGGCAATGCACGGCAAGGCAAGCAAAGGGTAACGCAAGAAAAGGCACGGTGAGGCTAGGCAAGGCTAATGCACGAAAACGCAAGGCTAGGCGATGCACGACAATGCAAGGAAAGCTTAAAGCAAAGGAAGGCAAGGTCAGGCGAGATAAGGCTAAGGCACGACAACGCAAGGCTAGGAAATTCAGGGAAGGCAAGCAAAGAGTAACGGAAGGTAAGCAAGGCAAGGAAAAGGAAGGAAAGGCCAGGGTAACGGAAGGAACGACACGGCAAGGGGAAACAAGGCTAAGGCACGGCAACGCAGGCTAGGCAATGCACGGCAAGGCAAGGAAAGGGTAACGCATGGGAAAGCACGGTCAGGGGAGGCAAGGCTAAGGCACGACAACGCAAGGCTAGGAAATTCGGGGAAGGCAAGCAAAGAGTAACGGAAGGGAAGGAAGGCAAGGAAAAGCAAGGAAAGGCAAGGGTAACGGAAGGAACGGCTCGGCAAGGGGGAACAAGTCTAAGGCACGACACCGAATGCTAGGCAATGAACGGCAAGGCAAGGAAAGGGTAACGCATGGGAAAGCACGGTCAGGCGAGGCAAGGCTAAGGCACGACAACGCAAGGCTAGGCAATGCACGGAAAGCAAGCAAAGAGTAACGGAACGCAAGGAAGGCAAGGGAAAGCAAGGGAAGGCAAGTGTAACGGAAGGAACGGCACGGCAAGGGGAAACAAGGCTAAGGCACGACAACGCACGCTAGGCAATGCACGGCAAGGCAAGGAAAGGGTAACGCATGGGAAAGCACGGTCAGGCGAGGTAAGGCTAAGGAAAGCCAACGCAAGGCTAGGCAATGCACGGAAAGCAAGCAAGGAGTAACGGAATGCAAGGAAGGAAAGGGAAAGCAAGGGAAGGCAAGGGTAACGGAAGGAACGGCACGGCAAGGGGTAACAAGGCTAAGGCACGACAACACACGGCTAGCAAATGCACGGCAAAGCAAGGAAAGGGTAACGCAAGGCAAGGCACGGTGAGGCTAGGCAAGGTTAATGCACGACAACGCAAGGCTAGGCAATGCACGACAATGCAAGGAAAGCTTAAAGCAAAGGAAGGCACGGTCAGGCGAGATAAGGCTAAGGCACGACAACGCAAGGCTAGGCAATGCACGGAAGGCAAGCAAAGAGTAACGGAAGGTAAGGAAGGCAAGGGAAAGCAAGGAAAGGCAATGGTAACGGAAGGAACGGCACGGCAAGAGGAAACAAGGCTAAGGCACGACAACGCACGCTAGGCAATGCACGGCAAGGCAAGGAAAGGGTAACGCATGGGAAAGCACGGTCAGGCGAGGCAAGGCTTAGGCACGACAACCCAAGGTTAGGCAATGCACGGAAGGCAAGCAAAGAGAAACGGAAGGTAAGGAAGGAAAGGGAAAGCAAAGAAAGGCAAGTGTAACGGAAGGAACGGCACGGCAAGGGGAAACAAGGCTAAGGCACGACAAGGCACGGCTAGGCAATGCACGGCAAGGCAAGCAAACGGTAACGCAAGCAAAGGCACGGTGAGGCTAGGCAAGGCTAATGCACGAAAACGCATGGCTAGGCGATGCACGACAATGCAAGGAAAGCTTAAAGCAAAGGAAGGCAAGGTCAGGCGAGATAAGGCAAAGGCACGACAACTCAAGGCTAGGAAATTCAGGGAAGGCAAGCAAAGAGTAACGGAAGGAAAGGAAGGCAAGGCAAAGCCAGGCAAGGCAAGTGTAACAAAAGGCACGCAACGGCAAGGGGAAACAAGGCTAAGGCACGACAACACACGGCTAGGAAATGCACGGCAAGGCAAGGAAAGGGTAACGCAAGGCAAGGCACGGTGAGGCTAGGCAAGGCTAATGCACGACAACGCAAGGCTAGGCAATGCACGACAATGCAAGTAAAGCTTCAAGCAAAGGAAGGCACGGTCAGGCGAGATAAGGCTAAGGCACGACAACGCAAGGCTAGGCAATGCACGGAAGGCAAGCAAAGAGTAACGGAAGGGAAGGAAGGCAAGGAAAAGCAAGGAAAGGCAAGGGTAACGGAAGGAACGGCACGGCAAGGGGGAACAAGTCTAAGGCACGACACCGAATGCTAGGCAATGAACGGCAAGGCAAGGAAAGGGTAACGCATGGGAAAGCACGGTCAGGCGAGGCAAGGCTAAGGCACGACAACGCAAGGCTAGGCAATGCATGGAAAGCAAGCAAAGGGTAACGGAACGCAAGGAAGGCAAGGGAAAGCAAGGGAAGGCAAGTGTAACGGAAGGAACGGCACGGCAAGGGGAAACAAGGCTAAGGCACGACAACGCACGCTAGGCAATGCACGGCAAGGCAAGGAAAGGGTAACGCATGGGAAAGCACGGTCAGGCGAGGTAAGGCTAAGGAAAGCCAACGCAAGGCTAGGCAATGCACGGAAAGCAAGCAAGGAGTAACAGAATGTAAGGAAGGAAAGGGAAAGCAAGGGAAGGCAAGGGTAACGGAAGGAACGGCACGGCAAGGGGAAACAAGGCTAAGGCACGACAACGCACGCTAGGCAATGCACGGCAAGGCAAGGAAAGGGTAACGCATGGGAAAGCACGGTCAGGCGAGGCAAGGCAAAGGCACGAAAACCCAAGGCTAGGCAATGCACGGAAGGCAAGCAAAGAGAAACGGAATGTAAGGAAGGAAAGGGAAAGCAAAGAAAGGCAAGTGTAACGGAAGGAACGGCACGGCAAGGGGAAACAAGGCTAAGGCACGACAAGGCACGGCTAGGCAATGCACGGCAAGGCAAGCAAACGGTAACGCAAGGAAAGGCACGGTGAGGCTAGGCAAGGCTAATGCACGAAAACGCATAGCTAGGCGATGCACGACAATGCAAGGAAAGCTTAAAGCAAAGGAAGGCAAGGTCAGGCGAGATAAGGCTGAGGCAAGACAACGCAAGGCTAGGAAATTCAGGGAAGGCAAGTAAAGAGTAACGGAAGGTAAGCAAGGCAAGGAAAAGGAAGGAAAGGCCAGGGTAACGGAAGGAACGGCACGGGAAGGGGAAACAAGGCTAAGGCACGGCAACGCAGGCTAGGCAATGCACGGCAAGGCAAGGAAAGGGTAACGCATGGGAAAGCACGTTCAGGCGAGGCAAGGCTAAGGCACAACAACGCAAGGCTAGGCAATGCACGGAAGGCAAGCAAAGAGTAACGGAAGGTAAGGAAGGCAAGGGAAAGGAAGGAAAGGCAAGTGTAACGGAAGGAACGGCACGGCAAGGGGAAGCAAGGCTAAGGCACGACAACGCACGGCTAGGCAATGCACGGCAAGGCAAGGAAAGGGTAACGCATGGGAAAGCACGGTCAGGCGATGCAAGGCTAAGGCATGACAACGCAAGGCTAGGCAATGCACGGAAAGCAAGCAAAGAGTAACGGAACGCAAGGAAGGCAAGGGAAAGCAAGGGAAGGCAAGGGTAACGGAAGGAACGTCACGGCAAGGGGTAACAAGGCTAAGGCACGGCAACGCAGGGTTAGGCAATGCACGGCAAGGCAAGGAAAGGGTAACGCAGGGGAAGGCACGGTCAGGTGAGGCAAGGATAAGGCACGACAATGCAAGGCTAGGCAATGCACGGCAAGGCAAGGAAAGAGTAACGCAAGGCAAGGCACGGTGAGGCTAGGCAAGGCTAATGCACGACAACGCAAGGCTAGGCAATGCACGACAATGCAAGTAAAGCTTAAAGCAAAGGAAGGCACGGTCAGGCGAGATAAGGCTAAGGCACGACAACGCAAGGCTAGGCAATGCACGGAAAGCAAGCAAAGAGTAACGGAACGCAAGGAAGGCAAGGGAAAGCAAGGGAAGGCAAGGGTAACGGAAGGAACGGCACGGCAAGGGGTAACAAGGCTAAGGCACGACAACGCAGGGCTAGGCAATGCACGGCAAGGCAAGGAAAGAGTAACGGAAGGAAAGGAAGGCAAGGCAAAGCCAGGCAAGGCAAGTGTAACAAAAGGCACGCAACGGCAAGGGGAAACAAGGCTAAGGCACGACAACACACGGCTAGGAAATGCACGGCAAGGCAAGGAAAGGGTAACGCAAGGCAAGGCACGGTGAGGCTAGGCAAGGCTAATGCACGACAACGCAAGGCTAGGCAATGCACGACAATGCAAGTAAAGCTTAAAGCAAAGGAAGGCACGGTCAGGCGAGATAAGGCTAAGGCACGACAACGCAAGGCTAGGCAATGCACGGAAGGCAAGCAAAGAGTAACGGAAGGTAAGGAAGGCAAGGGAAAGCAAAGAAAGGCAAGTGTAACGGAAGGAACGGCACGGCAAGGGGAAAGAAGGCTAAGGCACGACAACGCACGCTAGGCAATGCACGGCAAGGCAAGGAAAGGGTAACGCATGGGAAAGCACGGTCAGGCGAGGCAAGGCTAAGGAAAGCCAACGCAAGGCTAGGCAATGCACGGAAAGCAAGCAAGGAGTAACGGAATGCAAGGAAGGAAAGGGAAAGCAAGGGAAGGCAAGGGTAACGGAAGGAACGGCACGGCAAGGGGAAACAAGGCTAAGGCACGACAAGGCACGGCTAGGCAATGCACGGCAAGGCAAGCAAAGGGTAACGCAAGAAAAGGCACGGTGAGGCTAGGCAAGGCTAATGCACGAAAACGCAAGGCTAGGCGATGCACGACAATGCAAGGAAAGCTTAAAGCAAAGGAAGGCAAGGTCAGGCGAGATAAGGCTAAGGCACGACAACGCAAGGCTAGGAAATTCAGGGAAGGCAAGCAAAGAGTAACGGAAGGTAAGCAAGGCAAGGAAAAGGAAGGAAAGGCCAGGGTAACGGAAGGAACGACACGGCAAGGGGAAACAAGGCTAAGGCACGGCAACGCAGGCTAGGCAATGCACGGCAAGGCAAGGAAAGGGTAACGCATGGGAAAGCACGGTCAGGCGAGGCAAGGCTAAGGCACGACAACGCAAGGCTAGGAAATTCGGGGAAGGCAAGCAAAGAGTAACGGAAGGGAAGGAAGGCAAGGAAAAGCAAGGAAAGGCAAGGGTAACGGAAGGAACGGCACGGCAAGGGGGAACAAGTCTAAGGCACGACACCGAATGCTAGGCAATGAACGGCAAGGCAAGGAAAGGGTAACGCATGGGAAAGCACGGTCAGGCGAGGCAAGGCTAAGGCACGACAACGCAAGGCTAGGCAATGCACGGAAAGCAAGCAAAGAGTAACGGAACGCAAAGAAGGCAAGGGAAAGCAAGGGAAGGCAAGTGTAACGGAAGGAACGGCACGGCAAGGGGAAACAAGGCTAAGGCACGACAACGCACGCTAGGCAATGCACGGCAAGGCAAGGAAAGGGTAACGCATGGGAAAGCACGGTCAGGCGAGGTAAGGCTAAGGAAAGCCAACGCAAGGCTAGGCAATGCACGGAAAGCAAGCAAGGAGTAACGGAATGCAAGGAAGGAAAGGGAAAGCAAGGGAAGGCAAGGGTAACGGAAGGAACGGCACGGCAAGGGGTAACAAGGCTAAGGCACGACAACACACGGCTAGCAAATGCACGGCAAAGCAAGGAAAGGGTAACGCAAGGCAAGGCACGGTGAGGCTAGGCAAGGTTAATGCACGACAACGCAAGGCTAGGCAATGCACGACAATGCAAGGAAAGCTTAAAGCAAAGGAAGGCACGGTCAGGCGGGATAAGGCTAAGGCACGACAACGCAAGGCTAGGCAATGCACGGAAGGCAAGCAAAGAGTAACGGAAGGTAAGGAAGGCAAGGGAAAGCAAGGAAAGGCAATGGTAACGGAAGGAACGGCACGGCAAGAGGAAACAAGGCTAAGGCACGACAACGCACGCTAGGCAATGCACGGCAAGGCAAGGAAAGGGTAACGCATGGGAAAGCACGGTCAGGCGAGGCAAGGCTTAGGCACGACAACCCAAGGCTAGGCAATGCACGGAAGGCAAGCAAAGAGAAACGGAAGGTAAGGAAGGAAAGGGAAAGCAAAGAAAGGCAAGTGTAACGGAAGGAACGGCACGGCAAGGGGAAACAAGGCTAAGGCACGACAAGGCACGGCTAGGCAATGCACGGCAAGGCAAGCAAACGGTAACGCAAGCAAAGGCACGGTGAGGCTAGGCAAGGCTAATGCACGAAAACGCATGGCTAGGCGATGCACGACAATGCAAGGAAAGCTTAAAGCAAAGGAAGGCAAGGTCAGGCGAGATAAGGCAAAGGCACGACAACTCAAGGCTAGGAAATTCAGGGAAGGCAAGCAAAGAGTAACGGAAGGTAAGGAAGGCAAGGAAAAGCAAGGAAAGGCAAGGGTAACGGAAGGAACGGCACGGCAAGGGGGAAGAAGTGTAAGGCACGACACCGAACGCTAGGCAATGAACGGCAAGGCAAGGAAAGGGTAACGCAGGGGAAGGCACGGTCAGGCGAGGCAAGGCTAAGGCACGACAACCCAAGGCTAGGCAATGCACGGAAGGCAAGCAAAGAGTAACGGAAGGTAAGGAAGGCAAGGGAAAGCAAGGAAAGGCAAGTGTAACGGAAGGAACGGCACGGCAAGGGGCAACAAGGCTAAGGCACGACAACGCACGCTAGGCAATGCCCGGCAAGGCAAGGAAAGGGTAACGCATGGGAAAGCACGGTCAGGCGAGGCAAGCCTAAGGCATGACAACGCAAGGCTAGGCAATGCACGGAAAGCAAGCAAAGAGTAACGGAACGCAAGGAAGGCAAGGGAAAGCAAGGGAAGGCAAGGGAAACGGAAGGAACGGCACGGCAAGGGGTAAGAAGGCTAAGGCACGACAACGCAGGGCTAGGCAATGCACGGCAAGGCAAGGAAAGGGTAACGCAGGGGAAGGCACGGTCAGGTGAGGCAAGGATAAGGCACGACAATGCAAGGCTAGGCAATGCACGGCAAGGCAAGTAAAGAGTAACGGAAGGAAAGGAAGGCAAGGCAAAGCCAGGCAAGGCAAGTGTAACAAAAGGCACGCCACGGCAAGGGGAATCAAGGCTAAGGCACGACAACGCACGGCTAGGCAATGCACGGCAAGGCAAGGAAAGGGTAACGCAAGGCAAGGCACGGTGAGGCTAGGCAAGGCTAATGCACGACAACGCAAGGCTAGGCGATGCACGACAATGCAAGGAAAGCTTAAAGCAAAGGAAGGCAAGGTCAGGCGAGATAAGGCTGAGGCACGACAACGCAAGGCTAGGAAATTCAGGGAAGGCAAGTAAAGAGTAACGGAAGGTAAGCAAGGCAAGGAAAAGGAAGGAAAGGCCAGGGTAACGGAAGGAACGGCACGGGAAGGGGAAACAAGGCTAAGGCACGGCAACGCAGGCTAGGCAATGCACGGCAAGGCAAGGAAAGGGTAACGCATGGGAAAGCACGTTCAGGCGAGGCAAGGCTAAGGCACAACAACGCAAGGCTAGGCAATGCACGGAAGGCAAGCAAAGAGTAACGGAAGGTAAGGAAGGCAAGGGAAAGGAAGGGAAGGCAAGGGTAACGGAAGGAACGGCACGGCAAGGGGTAACAAGGCTAAGTCACGACAACGCAGGGCTAGGCAATGCACGCCAAGGCAAGGAAAGAGTAACGGAAGGAAAGGAAGGCAAGGCAAAGCCAGGCAAGGCAAGTGTAACAAAAGGCACGCAACGGCAAGGGGAAACAAGGCTAAGGCACGACAACACACGGCTAGGAAATGCACGGCAAGGCAAGGAAAGGGTAACGCAAGGCAAGGCACGGTGAGGCTAGGCAAGGCTAATGCACGACAACGCAAGGCTAGGCAATGCACGACAATGCAAGTAAAGCTTCAAGCAAAGGAAGGCACGGTCAGGCGAGATAAGGCTAAGGCACGACAACGCAAGGCTAGGCAATGCACGGAAGGCAAGCAAAGAGTAACGGAAGGGAAGGAAGGCAAGGAAAAGCAAGGAAAGGCAAGGGTAACGGAAGGAACGGCACGGCAAGGGGGAACAAGTCTAAGGCACGACACCGAATGCTAGGCAATGAACGGCAAGGCAAGGAAAGGGTAACGCATGGGAAAGCACGGTCAGGCGAGGCAAGGCTAAGGCACGACAACGCAAGGCTAGGCAATGCACGGAAAGCAAGCAAAGAGTAACGGAACGCAAGGAAGGCAAGGGAAAGCAAGGGAAGGCAAGTGTAACGGAAGGAACGGCACGGCAAGGGGAAACAAGGCTAAGGCACGACAACGCACGCTAGGCAATGCACGGCAAGGCAAGGAAAGGGTAACGCATGGGAAAGCACGGTCAGGCGAGGTAAGGCTAAGGAAAGCCAACGCAAGGCTAGGCAATGCACGGAAAGCAAGCAAGGAGTAACGGAATGTAAGGAAGGAAAGGGAAAGCAAGGGAAGGCAAGGGTAACGGAAGGAACGGCACGGCAAGGGGAAACAAAGCTAAGGCACGACAACGCAGGGCTAGGCAATGCACGGCAAGGCAAGGAAAGGGTAACGCATGGGAAAGCACGGTCAGGCGAGGCAAGGCTAAGGCACGAAAACCCAAGGCTAGGCAATGCACGGAAGGCAAGCAAAGAGAAACGGAAGGTAAGGAAGGAAAGGGAAAGCAAAGAAAGGCAAGTGTAACGGAAGGAACGGCACGGCAAGGGGAAACAAGGCTAAGGCACGGCAAGGCACGGCTAGGCAATGCACGGCAAGGCAAGGAAACGGTAACGCAAGGAAAGGCACGGTGAGGCTAGGCAAGGCTAATGCACGAAAACGCATGGCTAGGCGATGCACGACAATGCAAGGAAAGCTTAAAGCAAAGGAAGGCAAGGTCAGGCGAGATAAGGCTGAGGCACGACAACGCAAGGCTAGGAAATTCAGGGAAGGCAAGTAAAGAGTAACGGAAGGTAAGCAAGGCAAGGAAAAGGAAGGAAAGGCCAGGGTAACGGAAGGAACGGCACGGGAAGGGGAAACAAGGCTAAGGCACGGCAACGCAGGCTAGGCAATGCACGGCAAGGCAAGGAAAGGGTAACGCATGGGAAAGCACGTTCAGGCGAGGCAAGGCTAAGGCACAACAACGCAAGGCTAGGCAATGCACGGAAGGCAAGCAAAGAGTAACGGAAGGTAAGGAAGGCAAGGGAAAGGAAGGAAAGGCAAGTGTAACGGAAGGAACGGCACGGCAAGGGGAAGCAAGGCTAAGGCACGACAACGCACGGCTAGGCAATGCACGGCAAGGCAAGGAAAGGGTAACGCATGGGAAAGCACGGTCAGGCGATGCAAGGCTAAGGCATGACAACGCAAGGCTAGGCAATGCACGGAAAGCAAGCAAAGAGTAACGGAACGCAAGGAAGGCAAGGGAAAGCAAGGGAAGGCAAGGGTAACGGAAGGAACGTCACGGCAAGGGGTAACAAGGCTAAGGCACGGCAACGCAGGGTTAGGCAATGCACGGCAAGGCAAGGAAAGGGTAACGCAGGGGAAGGCACGGTCAGGTGAGGCAAGGATAAGGCACGACAATGCAAGGCTAGGCAATGCACGGCAAGGCAAGGAAAGAGTAACGCAAGGCAAGGCACGGTGAGGCTAGGCAAGGCTAATGCACGACAACGCAAGGCTAGGCGATGCACGACAATGCAAGGAAAGCTTAAAGCAAAGGAAGGCAAGGTCAGGCGAGATAAGGCTGAGGCACGACAACGCAAGGCTAGGAAATTCAGGGAAGGCAAGTAAAGAGTAACGGAAGGTAAGCAAGGCAAGGAAAAGGAAGGAAAGGCCAGGGTAACGGAAGGAACGGCACGGGAAGGGGAAACAAGGCTAAGGCACGGCAACGCAGGCTAGGCAATGCACGGCAAGGCAAGGAAAGGGTAACGCAAGGCAAGGCACGTTCAGGCGAGGCAAGGCTAAGGCAGAACAACGCAAGGCTAGGCAATGCACGGAAGGCAAGCAAAGAGTAACGGAAGGTAAGGAAGGCAAGGGAAAGGAAGGGAAGGCAAGGGTAACGGAAGGAACGGCACGGCAAGGGGTAACAAGGCTAAGGCACGACAACGCAGGGCTAGGCAATGCACGCCAAGGCAAGGAAAGAGTAACGGAAGGAAAGGAAGGCAAGGCAAAGCCAGGCAAGGCAAGTGTAACAAAAGGCACGCAACGGCAAGGGGAAACAAGGCTAAGGCACGACAACACACGGCTAGGAAATGCACGGCAAGGCAAATAAAGGGTAACGCAAGTCAAGGCACGGTGAGGCTAGGCAAGGCTAATGCACGACAACGCAAGGCTAGGCAATGCACGACAATGCAAGTAAAGCTTAAAGCAAAGGAAGGCACGGTCAGGCGAGGCAAGGCTAAGGCACGACAACGCAAGGCTAGGCAATGCACGGAAGGCAAGCAAAGAGTAACGGAAGGGAAGGAAGGCAAGGGAAAGCAAGGAAAGGCAAGGGTAACGGAAGGAACGGCACGGCAAGGGGGAACAAGTCTAAGGCACGACACCGAACGCTAGGCAATGAACGGCAAGGCAAGGAAAGGGTAACGCATGGGAAAGCACGGTCAGGCGAGGCAAGGCTAAGGCACGACAACGCAAGGCTAGGCAATGCACGGAAAGCAAGCAAAGAGTAACGGAACGCAAGGAAGGCAAGGGAAAGCAAGGGAAGGCAAGTGTAACGGAAGGAACGGCACGGCAAGGGGAAACAAGGCTAAGGCACGACAACGCACGCTAGGCAATGCACGGCAAGGCAAGGAAAGGGTAACGCATGGGAAAGCACGGTCAGGCGAGGTAAGGCTAAGGAAAGCCAACGCAAGGCTAGGCAATGCACGGAAAGCAAGCAAGGAGTAACGGAATGTAAGGAAGGAAAGGGAAAGCAAGGGAAGGCAAGGGTAACGGAAGGAACGGCACGGCAAGGGGAAACAAGGCTAAGGCACGACAACGCACGCTAGGCAATGCACGGCAAGGCAAGGAAAGGGTAACGCATGGGAAAGCACGGTCAGGCGAGGCAAGGCTAAGGCACGAAAACCCAAGGCTAGGCAATGCACGGAAGGCAAGCAAAGAGAAACGGAAGGTAAGGAAGGAAAGGGAAAGCAAAGAAAGGCAAGTGTAACGGAAGGAACGGCACGGCAAGGGGAAACAAGGCTAAGGCACGACAAGGCACGGCTAGGCAATGCACGGCAAGGCAAGCAAACGGTAACGCAAGGAAAGGCACGGTGAGGCTAGGCAAGGCTAATGCACGAAAACGCATGGCTAGGCGATGCACGACAATGCAAGGAAAGCTTAAAGCAAAGGAAGGCAAGGTCAGGCGAGATAAGGCTGAGGCACGACAACGCAAGGCTAGGAAATTCAGGGAAGGCAAGTAAAGAGTAACGGAAGGTAAGCAAGGCAAGGAAAAGGAAGGAAAGGCCAGGGTAACGGAAGGAACGGCACGGGAAGGGGAAACAAGGCTAAGGCACGGCAACGCAGGCTAGGCAATGCACGGCAAGGCAAGGAAAGGGTAACGCATGGGAAAGCACGTTCAGGCGAGGCAAGGCTAAGGCACAACAACGCAAGGCTAGGCAATGCACGGAAGGCAAGCAAAGAGTAACGGAAGGTAAGGAAGGCAAGGGAAAGGAAGGAAAGGCAAGTGTAACGGAAGGAACGGCACGGCAAGGGGAAGCAAGGCTAAGGCACGACAACGCACGGCTAGGCAATGCACGGCAAGGCAAGGAAAGGGTAACGCATGGGAAAGCACGGTCAGGCGATGCAAGGCTAAGGCATGACAACGCAAGGCTAGGCAATGCACGGAAAGCAAGCAAAGAGTAACGGAACGCAAGGAAGTCAAGGGAAAGCAAGGGAAGGCAAGGGTAACGGAAGGAACGTCACGGCAAGGGGTAACAAGGCTAAGGCACGGCAACGCAGGGTTAGGCAATGCACGGCAAGGCAAGGAAAGGGTAACGCAGGGGAAGGCACGGTCAGGTGAGGCAAGGATAAGGCACGACAATGCAAGGCTAGGCAATGCACGGCAAGGCAAGGAAAGAGTAACGCAAGGCAAGGCACGGTGAGGCTAGGCAAGGCTAATGCACGACAACGCAAGGCTAGGCAATGCACGACAATGCAAGTAAAGCTTAAAGCAAAGGAAGGCACGGTCAGGCGAGATAAGGCTAAGGCACGACAACGCAAGGCTAGGCAATGCACGGAAAGCAAGCAAAGAGTAACGGAACGCAAGGAAGGCAAGGGAAAGCAAGGGAAGGCAAGGGTAACGGAAGGAACGGCACGGCAAGGGGTAACAAGGCTAAGGCACGACAACGCAGGGCTAGGCAATGCACGGCAAGGCAAGGAAAGAGTAACGGAAGGAAAGGAAGGCAAGGCAAAGCCAGGCAAGGCAAGTGTAACAAAAGGCACGCAACGGCAAGGGGAAACAAGGCTAAGGCACGACAACACACGGCTAGGAAATGCACGGCAAGGCAAGGAAAGGGTAACGCAAGGCAAGGCACGGTGAGGCTAGGCAAGGCTAATGCACGACAACGCAAGGCTAGGCAATGCACGACAATGCAAGTAAAGCTTAAAGCAAAGGAAGGCACGGTCAGGCGAGATAAGGCTAAGGCACGACAACGCAAGGCTAGGCAATGCACGGAAAGCAAGCAAGGAGTAACGGAATGCAAGGAAGGAAAGGGAAAGCAAGGGAAGGCAAGGGTAACGGAAGGAACGGCACGGCAAGGGGAAACAAGGCTAAGGCACGACAAGGCACGGCTAGGCAATGCACGGCAAGGCAAGCAAAGGGTAACGCAAGAAAAGGCACGGTGAGGCTAGGCAAGGCTAATGCACGAAAACGCAAGGCTAGGCGATGCACGACAATGCAAGGAAAGCTTAAAGCAAAGGAAGGCAAGGTCAGGCGAGATAAGGCTAAGGCACGACAACGCAAGGCTAGGAAATTCAGGGAAGGCAAGCAAAGAGTAACGGAAGGTAAGCAAGGCAAGGAAAAGGAAGGAAAGGCCAGGGTAACGGAAGGAACGACACGGCAAGGGGAAACAAGGCTAAGGCACGGCAACGCAGGCTAGGCAATGCACGGCAAGGCAAGGAAAGGGTAACGCATGGGAAAGCACGGTCAGGGGAGGCAAGGCTAAGGCACGACAACGCAAGGCTAGGAAATTCGGGGAAGGCAAGCAAAGAGTAACGGAAGGGAAGGAAGGCAAGGAAAAGCAAGGAAAGGCAAGGGTAACGGAAGGAACGGCTCGGCAAGGGGGAACAAGTCTAAGGCACGACACCGAATGCTAGGCAATGAACGGCAAGGCAAGGAAAGGGTAACGCATGGGAAAGCACGGTCAGGCGAGGCAAGGCTAAGGCACGACAACGCAAGGCTAGGCAATGCACGGAAAGCAAGCAAAGAGTAACGGAACGCAAGGAAGGCAAGGGAAAGCAAGGGAAGGCAAGTGTAACGGAAGGAACGGCACGGCAAGGGGAAACAAGGCTAAGGCACGACAACGCACGCTAGGCAATGCACGGCAAGGCAAGGAAAGGGTAACGCATGGGAAAGCACGGTCAGGCGAGGTAAGGCTAAGGAAAGCCAACGCAAGGCTAGGCAATGCACGGAAAGCAAGCAAGGAGTAACGGAATGCAAGGAAGGAAAGGGAAAGCAAGGGAAGGCAAGGGTAACGGAAGGAACGGCACGGCAAGGGGTAACAAGGCTAAGGCACGACAACACACGGCTAGCAAATGCACGGCAAAGCAAGGAAAGGGTAACGCAAGGCAAGGCACGGTGAGGCTAGGCAAGGTTAATGCACGACAACGCAAGGCTAGGCAATGCACGACAATGCAAGGAAAGCTTAAAGCAAAGGAAGGCACGGTCAGGCGAGATAAGGCTAAGGCACGACAACGCAAGGCTAGGCAATGCACGGAAGGCAAGCAAAGAGTAACGGAAGGTAAGGAAGGCAAGGGAAAGCAAGGAAAGGCAATGGTAACGGAAGGAACGGCACGGCAAGACTAAACAAGGCTAAGGCACGACAACGCACGCTAGGCAATGCACGGCAAGGCAAGGAAAGGGTAACGCATGGGAAAGCACGGTCAGGCGAGGCAAGGCTTAGGCACGACAACCCAAGGTTAGGCAATGCACGGAAGGCAAGCAAAGAGAAACGGAAGGTAAGGAAGGAAAGGGAAAGCAAAGAAAGGCAAGTGTAACGGAAGGAACGGCACGGCAAGGGGAAACAAGGCTAAGGCACGACAAGGCACGGCTAGGCAATGCACGGCAAGGCAAGCAAACGGTAACGCAAGCAAAGGCACGGTGAGGCTAGGCAAGGCTAATGCACGAAAACGCATGGCTAGGCGATGCACGACAATGCAAGGAAAGCTTAAAGCAAAGGAAGGCAAGGTCAGGCGAGATAAGGCAAAGGCACGACAACTCAAGGCTAGGAAATTCAGGGAAGGCAAGCAAAGAGTAACGGAAGGTAAGGAAGGCAAGGAAAAGCAAGGAAAGGCAAGGGTAACGGAAGGAACGGCACGGCAAGGGGGAAGAAGTGTAAGGCACGACACCGAACGCTAGGCAATGAACGGCAAGGCAAGGAAAGGGTAACGCATGGGAAAGCACGGTCAGGCGAGGCAAGGCTAAGGCACGACAACGCAAGGCTAGGCAATGCACGGAAGGCAAGCAAAGAGTAACGGAAGGTAAGGAAGGCAAGGGAAAGCAAGGAAAGGCAAGTGTAACGGAAGGAACGGCACGGCAAGGGGAAACAAGGCTAAGGCACGACAACGCACGCTAGACAATGCACGGCAAGGCAAGGAAAGGGTAACGCATGGGAAAGCACGGTCAGGCGAGGCAAGCCTAAGGCATGACAACGCAAGGCTAGGCAATGCACGGAAAGCAAGCAAAGAGTAACGGAACGCAAGGAAGGCAAGGGAAAGCAAGGGAAGGCAAGGGAAACGGAAGGAACGGCACGGCAAGGGGTAAGAAGGCTAAGGCACGACAACGCAGGGCTAGGCAATGCACGGCAAGGCAAGGAAAGGGTAACGCAGGGGAAGGCACGGTCAGGTGAGGCAAGGATAAGGCACGACAATGCAAGGCTAGGCAATGCACGGCAAGGCAAGTAAAGAGTAACGGAAGGAAAGGAAGGCAAGGCAAAGCCAGGCAAGGCAAGTGTAACAAAAGGCACGCCACGGCAAGGGGAATCAAGGCTAAGGCACGACAACGCACGGCTAGGCAATGCACGGCAAGGCAAGGAAAGGGTAACGCAAGGCAAGGCACGGTGAGGCTAGGCAAGGCTAATGCACGACAACGCAAGGCTAGGCGATGCACGACAATGCAAGGAAAGCTTAAAGCAAAGGAAGGCAAGGTCAGGCGAGATAAGGCTGAGGCACGACAACGCAAGGCTAGGAAATTCAGGGAAGGCAAGTAAAGAGTAACGGAAGGTAAGCAAGGCAAGGAAAAGGAAGGAAAGGCCAGGGTAACGGAAGGAACGGCACGGGAAGGGGAAACAAGGCTAAGGCACGGCAACGCAGGCTAGGCAATGCACGGCAAGGCAAGGAAAGGGTAACGCATGGGAAAGCACGTTCAGGCGAGGCAAGGCTAAGGCACAACAACGCAAGGCTAGGCAATGCACGGAAGGCAAGCAAAGAGTAACGGAAGGTAAGGAAGGCAAGGGAAAGGAAGGAAAGGCAAGTGTAACGGAAGGAACGGCACGGCAAGGGGAAACAAGGCTAAGGCACGACAACGCACGGCTAGGAAATGCACGGCAAGGCAAGGAAAGGGTAACGCATGGGAAAGCACGGTCAGGCGATGCAAGGCTAAGGCATGAAAACGCAAGGCTAGGCAATGCACGGAAAGCAAGCAAAGAGTAACGGAACGCAAGGAAGGCAAGGGAAAGCAAGGGAAGGCAAGGGTAACGGAAGGAACGCCACGGCAAGGGGTAACAAGGCTAAGGCACGGCAACGCAGGGTTAGGCAATGCACGGCAAGGCAAGGAAAGGGTAACGCAGGGGAAGGCACGGTCAGGTGAGGCAAGGATAAGGCACGACAATGCAAGGCTAGGCAATGCACGGCAAGGCAAGGAAAGTGTAACGCAAGGCAAGGCACGGTGAGGCTAGGCAAGGCTAATGCACGACAACGCAAGGCTAGGCAATGCACGACAATGCAAGTAAAGCTTAAAGCAAAGGAAGGCACGGTCAGGCGAGATAAGGCTAAGGCACGACAACGCAAGGCTAGTAAATGCACGGAAAGCAAGCAAAGAGTAACGGAACGCAAGGAAGGCAAGGGAAAGCAAGGGAAGGCAAGGGTAACGGAAGGAACGGCACGGCAAGGGGTAACAAGGCTAAGGCACGACAACGCAGGGCTAGGCAATGCACGGCAAGGCAAGGAAAGAGTAACGGAAGGAAAGGAAGGCAAGGCAAAGCCAGGCAAGGCAAGTGTAACAAAAGGCACGCAACGGCAAGGGGAAACAAGGCTAAGGCACGACAACACACGGCTAGGAAATGCACGGCAATGCAAGGAAAGGGTAACGCAAGGCAAGGCACGGTGAGGCTAGGCAAGGCTAATGCACGACAACGCAAGGCTAGGCAATGCACGACAATGCAAGTAAAACTTAAAGCAAAGGAAGGCACGGTCAGGCGAGATAAGGCTAAGGCACGACAACGCAAGGCTAGGAAATTCAGGGAAGGCAAGCAAAGAGTAACGGAAGGTAAGCAAGGCAAGGAAAAGCAAAGAAAGGCCAGGGTAACGGAAGGAACGGCACGGCAAGGGGAAACAAGGCTAAGGCACGGCAACGCACGCTAGGCAATGCACGGCAAGGCAAGGAAAGGGTAACGCATGGGAAAGCACGGTCAGGCGAGGCAAGGCTAAGGCTCGACAACGCAAGGCTAGGAAATTCGGGGAAGGCAAGCAAAGAGTAACGGAAGGGAAGGAAGGCAAGGAAAAGCAAGGAAAGGCAAGGGTAACGGAAGGAACGGCACGGCAAAGGGGAACAAGTCTAAGGCACGACACCGAATGCTAGGCAATGAACGGCAAGGCAAGGAAAGGGTAACGCATGGGAAAGCACGGTCAGGCGAGGCAAGGCTAAGGCACGACAACGCAAGGCTAGGCAATGCACGGAAAGCAAGCAAGGAGTAACGGAATGCAAGGAAGGAAAGGGAAAGCAAGGGAAGGCAAGGGTAACGGAAGGAACGGCACGGCAAGGGGTAACAAGGCTAAGGCACGACAACACACGGCTAGCAAATGCACGGCAAAGCAAGGAAAGGGTAACGCAAGGCAAGGCACGGTGAGGCTAGGCAAGGTTAATGCACGACAACGCAAGGCTAGGCAATGCACGACAATGCAAGGAAAGCTTAAAGCAAAGGAAGGCACGGTCAGGCGAGATAAGGCTAAGGCACGACAACGCAAGGCTAGGCAATGCACGGAAGGCAAGCAAAGAGTAACGGAAGGTAAGGAAGGCAAGGGAAAGCAAGGAAAGGCAATGGTAACGGAAGGAACGGCACGGCAAGAGGAAACAAGGCTAAGGCACGACAACGCACGCTAGGCAATGCACGGCAAGGCAAGGAAAGGGTAACGCATGGGAAAGCACGGTCAGGCGAGGCAAGGCTAAGGCACGACAACCCAAGGCTAGGCAATGCACGGAAGGCAAGCAAAGAGAAACGGAAGGTAAGGAAGGAAAGGGAAAGCAAAGAAAGGCAAGTGTAACGGAAGGAACGGCACGGCAAGGGGAAACAAGGCTAAGGCACGACAAGGCACGGCTAGGCAATGCACGGCAAGGCAAGCAAACGGTAACGCAAGCAAAGGCACGGTGAGGCTAGGCAAGACTAATGCACGAAAACGCATGGCTAGGCGATGCACGACAATGCAAGGAAAGCTTAAAGCAAAGGAAGGCAAGGTCAGGCGAGATAAGGCAAAGGCACGACAACTCAAGGCTAGGAAATTCAGGGAAGGCAAGCAAAGAGTAACGGAAGGTAAGGAAGGCAAGGAAAAGCAAGGAAAGGCAAGGGTAACGGAAGGAACGGCACGGCAAGGGGGAAGAAGTGTAAGGCACGACACCGAACGCTAGGCAATGAACGGCAAGGCAAGGAAAGGGTAACGCATGGGAAAGCACGGTCAGGCGAGGCAAGGCTAAGGCACGACAACGCAAGGCTAGGCAATGCACGGAAGGCAAGCAAAGAGTAACAGAAGGTAAGGAAGGCAAGGGAAAGCAAGGAAAGGCAAGTGTAACGGAAGGAACGGCACGGCAAGGGGCAACAAGGCTAAGGCACGACAACGCACGCTAGGCAATGAACGGCAAGGCAAGGAAAGGGTAACGCATGGGAAAGCACGGTCAGGCGAGGCAAGCCTAAGGCATGACAACGCAAGGCTAGGCAATGCACGGAAAGCAAGCAAAGAGTAACGGAACGCAAGGAAGGCAAGGGAAAGCAAGGGAAGGCAAGGGAAACGGAAGGAACGGCACGGCAAGGGGTAAGAAGGCTAAGGCACGACAACGCAGGGCTAGGCAATGCACGGCAAGGCAAGGAAAGGGTAACGCAGGGGAAGGCACGGTCAGGTGAGGCAAGGATAAGGCACGACAATGCAAGGCTAGGCAATGCACGGCAAGGCAAGTAAAGAGTAACGGAAGGAAAGGAAGGCAAGGCAAAGCCAGGCAAGGCAAGTGTAACAAAAGGCACGCCACGGCAAGGGGAATCAAGGCTAAGGCACGACAACGCACGGCTAGGCAATGCACGGCAAGGCAAGGAAAGGGTAACGCAAGGCAAGGCACGGTGAGGCTAGGCAAGGCTAATGCACGACAACGCAAGGCTAGGCGATGCACGACAATGCAAGGAAAGCTTAAAGCAAAGGAAGGCAAGGTCAGGCGAGATAAGGCTGAGGCACGACAACGCAAGGCTAGGAAATTCAGGGAAGGCAAGTAAAGAGTAACGGAAGGTAAGCAAGGCAAGGAAAAGCAAGGGAAGGCAAGGGTAACGGAAGGAACGGCACGGCAAGGGGAAACAAGGCTAAGGCACGACAACGCACGGCTAGGCAATGCACGGCAAGGCAAGGAAAGGGTAACGCATGGGAAAGCACGGTCAGGCGATGCAAGGCTAAGGCATGACAACGCAAGGCTAGGCAATGCACGGAAAGCAAGCAAAGAGTAACGGAAGGCAAGGAAGGCAAGGGAAAGCAAGGGAAGGCAAGGGTAACGGAAGGAACGTCACGGCAAGGGGTAACAAGGCTAAGGCACGGCAACGCAGGGTTAGGCTATGCACGGCAAGGCAAGGAAAGGGTAACGCAGGGGAAGGCACGGTCAGGTGAGGCAAGGATAAGGCACGACAACGCAAGGCTAGGCAATGCACGACAATGCAAGGAAAGCTTAAAACAAAGGAAGGCACGGTCAGGCGAGATAAGGCTAAGGCACGACAACGCAAGGCTAGGCAATGCACGGAAAGCAAGCAAAGAGTAACGGAACGCAAGGAAGGCAAGGGAAAGCAAGGGAAGGCAAGGGTAACGGAAGGAACGGCACGGCAAGGGGTAACAAGGCTAAGGCACGACAACGCAGGGCTAGGCAATGCACGGCAAGGCAAGGAAAGAGTAACGGAAGGAAAGGAAGGCAAGGCAAAGCCAGGCAAGGCAAGTGTAACAAAAGGCACGCAACGGCAAGGGGAAACAAGGCTAAGGCACGACAACAGACGGCTAGGAAATCCACGGCAAGGCAAGGAAAGGGTAACGCAAGGCAAGGCACGGTGAGGCTAGGCAAGGCTAATGCACGACAACGCAAGGCTAGGCAATGCACGACAATGCAAGTAAAGCTTAAAGCAAAGGAAGGCACGGTCAGGCGAGATAAGGCTAAGGCACGACAACGCAAGGCTAGGCAATGCACGGAAGGCAAGCAAAGAGTAACGGAAGGTAAGGAAGGCAAGGGAAAGTAAAGAAAGGCAAGTGTAACGGAAGGAACGGCACGGCAAGGGGAAACAAGGCTAAGGCACGACAACGCACGCTAGGCAATGCACGGCAAGGCAAGGAAAGGGTAACGCATGGGAAAGCACGGTCAGGCGAGGCAAGGCTAAGGAAAGCCAACGCAAGGCTAGGCAATGCACGGAAAGCAAGCAAGGAGTAACGGAATGCAAGGAAGGAAAGGGAAAGCAAGGGAAGGCAAGGGTAACGGAAGGAACGGCACGGCAAGGGGAAACAAGGCTAAGGCACGACAAGGCACGGCTAGGCAATGCACGTCAAGGCAAGCAAAGGGTAACGCAAGAAAAGGCACGGTGAGGCTAGGCAAGGCTAATGCACGAAAACGCAAGGCTAGGCGATGCACGACAATGCAAGGAAAGCTTAAAGCAAAGGAAGGCAAGGTCAGGCGAGATAAGGCTAAGGCACGACAACGCAAGGCTAGGAAATTCGGGGAAGGCAAGCAAAGAGTAACGGAAGGGAAGGAAGGCAAGGAAAAGCAAGGAAAGGCAAGGGTAACGGAAGGAACGGCACGGCAAGGGGGAACAAGTCTAAGGCACGACACCGAATGCTAGGCAATGAACGGCAAGGCAAGGAAAGGGTAACGCATGGGAACGCACGGTCAGGCGAGGCAAGGCTAAGGCACGACAACGCAAGGCTAGGCAATGCACGGAAAGCAAGCAAAGAGTAACGGAACGCAAGGAAGGCAAGGGAAAGCAAGGGAAGGCAAGTGTAACGGAAGGAAAGGCACGGCAAGGGGAAACAAGGCTAAGGCACGACAACGCACGCTAGGCAATGCACGGCAAGGCAAGGAAAGGGTAACGCATGGGAAAGCACGGTCAGGCGAGGTAAGGCTAAGGAAAGCCAACGCAAGGCTAGGCAATGCACGGAAAGCAAGCAAGGAGTAACGGAATGCAAGGAAGGAAAGGGAAAGCAAGGGAAGGCAAGGGTAACGGAAGGAACGGCACGGCAAGGGGAAACAAGGCTAAGGCACCACAACGCACGCTAGGCAATGCACGGCAAGGCAAGGAAAGGGTAACGCATGGGAAAGCACGGTCAGGCGAGGCAAGGCTAAGGCACGACAACCCAAGGCTAGGCAATGCACGGAAGGCAAGCAAAGAGTAACGGAACGCAAGGAAGGCAAGGGAAAGCAAGGGAAGGCAAGGGTAACGGAAGGAACGTCACGGCAAGGGGTAACAAGGCTAAGGCACGGCAACGCAGGGTTAGGCAATGCACGGCAAGGCAAGGAAAGGGTAACGCAGGGGAAGGCACGGTCAGGTGAGGCAAGGATAAGGCACGACAATGCAAGGCTAGGCAATGCACGGCAAGGCAAGGAAAGAGTAACGCAAGGCAAGGCACGGTGAGGCTAGGCAAGGCTAATGCACGACAACGCAAGGCTAGGCAATGCACGACAATGCAAGTAAAGCTTAAAGCAAAGGAAGGCACGGTCAGGCGAGATAAGGCTAAGGCACGACAACGCAAGGCTAGGCAATGCACGGAAAGCAAGCAAAGAGTAACGGAACGCAAGGAAGGCAAGGGAAAGCAAGGGAAGGCAAGGGTAACGGAAGGAACGGCACGGCAAGGGGTAACAAGGCTAAGGCACGACAACGCAGGGCTAGGCAATGCACGGCAAGGCAAGGAAAGAGTAACGGAAGGAAAGGAAGGCAAGGCAAAGCCAGGCAAGGCAAGTGTAACAAAAGGCACGCAACGGCAAGGGGAAACAAGGCTAAGGCACGACAACACACGGCTAGGAAATGCACGGCAAGGCAAGGAAAGGGTAACGCAAGGCAAGGCACGGTGAGGCTAGGCAAGGCTAATGCACGACAACGCAAGGCTAGGCAATGCACGACAATGCAAGTAAAGCTTCAAGCAAAGGAAGGCACGGTCAGGCGAGATAAGGCTAAGGCACGACAACGCAAGGCTAGGCAATGCACGGAAGGCAAGCAAAGAGTAACGGAATGTAAGGAAGGCAAGGGAAAGCAAAGAAAGGCAAGTGTAACGGAAGGAACGGCACGGCAAGGGGAAACAAGGCTAAGGCACGACAACGCACGCTAGGCAATGCACGGCAAGGCAAGGAAAGGGTAACGCATGGGAAAGCACGGTCAGGCGAGGCAAGGCTAAGGAAAGCCAACGCAAGGCTAGGCAATGCTCGGAAAGCAAGCAAGAAGTAACGGAATGCAAGGAAGGAAAGGGAAAGCAAGGGAAGGCAAGGGTAACGGAAGGAACGGCACGGCAAGGGGAAACAAGGCTAAGGCACGACAAGGCACGGCTAGGCAATGCACGGCAAGGCAAGCAAAGGGTAACGCAAGAAAAGGCACGGTGAGGCTAGGCAAGGCTAATGCACGAAAACGCAAGGCTAGGCGATGCACGACAATGCAAGGAAAGCTTAAAGCAAAGGAAGGCAAGGTCAGGCGAGATAAGGCTAAGGCACGACAACGCAAGGCTAGGAAATTCAGGGAAGGCAAGCAAAGAGTAACGGAAGGTAAGCAAGGCAAGGAAAAGGAAGGAAAGGCCAGGGTAACGGAAGGAACGACACGGCAAGGGGAAACAAGGCTAAGGCACGGCAACGCAGGCTAGGCAATGCACGGCAAGGCAAGGAAAGGGTAACGCATGGGAAAGCACGGTCAGGCGAGGCAAGGCTAAGGCACGACAACGCAAGGCTAGGAAATTCGGGGAAGGCAAGCAAAGAGTAACGGAAGGGAAGGAAGGCAAGGAAATGCAAGGAAAGGCAAGGGTAACGGAAGGAACGGCACGGAAAGGGGGAACAAGTCTAAGGCACGACACCGAATGCTAGGCAATGAACGGCAAGGCAAGGAAAGGGTAACGCATGGGAAAGCACGGTCAGGCGAGGCAAGGCTAAGGCACGACAACGCAAGGCTAGGCAATGCACGGAAAGCAAGCAAAGAGTAACGGAACGCAAGGAAGTCAAGGGAAAGCAAGGGAAGGCAAGGGTAACGGAAGGAACGGCACGGCAAGGGGAAACAAGGCTAAGGCACGACAACGCACGCTAGGCAATGCACGGCAAGGCAAGGAAAGGGTAACTCATGGGAAAGCACGGTCAGGCGAGGTAAGGCTAAGGAAAGCCAACGCAAGGCTAGGCAATGCACGGAAAGCAAGCAAGGAGTAACGGAATGCAAGGAAGGAAAGGGAAAGCAAGGGAAGGCAAGGGTAACGGAAGGAACGGCACGGCAAGGGGAAACAAGGCTAAGGCACGACAACACACGGCTAGCAAATGCACGGCAAAGCAAGGAAAGGGTAACGCAAAGCAAGGCACGGTGAGGCTAGGCAAGGTTAATGCACGACAACGCAAGGCTAGGCAATGCACGACAATGCAAGGAAAGCTTAAAGCAAAGGAAGGCACGGTCAGGCGAGATAAGGCTAAGGCACGACAACGCAAGGCTAGGCAATGCACGGAAGGCAAGCAAAGAGTAACGGAAGGTAAGGAAGGCAAGGGAAAGCAAGGAAAGGCAATGGTAACGGAAGGAACGGCACGGCAAGAGGAAACAAGGCTAAGGCACGACAACGCACGCTAGGCAATGCACGGCAAGGCAAGGAAAGGGTAACGCATGGGAAAGCACGGTCAGGCGAGGCAAGGCTAAGGCACGACAACGCAAGGCTAGGCAATGCACGGAAGGCAAGCAAAGAGTAACGGAAGGTAAGGAAGGCAAGGGAAAGCAAAGAAAGGCAAGTGTAACGGAAGGAACGGCACGGCAAGGGGAAACAAGGCTAAGGCACGACAACGCACGCTAGGCAATGCACGGCAAGGCAAGGAAAGGGTAACGCATGGGAAAGCACGGTCAGGTGAGGCAAGGCTAAGGCATGACAACGCAAGGCTAGGCAATGCACGGAAAGCAAGCAAAGAGTAACGGAATGCAAGGAAGGAAAGGGAAAGCAAGGGAAGGCAAGGGTAACGGAAGGAACGGCACGGCAAGGGGAAACAAGGCTAAGGCACGACAAGGCACGGCTAGGCAATGCACGGCAAGGCAAGCAAAGGGTAACGCAAGAAAAGGCACGGTGAGGCTAGGTAAGGCTAATGCACGAAAACGCAAGGCTAGGCGATGCACGACAATGCAAGGAAAGCTTAAAGCAAAGGAAGGCAAGGTCAGGCGAGATAAGGCTAAGGCACGACAACGCAAGGCTAGGAAATTCAGGGAAGGCAAGCAAAGAGTAACGGAAGGTAAGCAAGGCAAGGAAAATGAAGGAAAGGCCAGGGTAACGGAAGGAACGACACGGCAAGGGGAAACAAGGCTAAGGCACGGCAACGCAGGCTAGGCAATGCACGGCAAGGCAAGGAAAGGGTAACGCATGGGAAAGCACGGTCAGGCGAGGCAAGGCTAAGGCACGACAACGCAAGGCTAGCAAATTCGGGGAAGGCAAGCAAAGAGTAACGGAAGGGAAGGAAGGCAAGGAAAAGCAAGGAAAGGCAAGGGTAACGGAAGGAACTGCACGGCAAGGGGGAACAAGTCTAAGGCACGACACCGAACGCTAGGCAATGAACGGCAAGGCAAGGAAAGGGTAACGCATGGGAAAGCACGGTCAGGCGAGGCAAGGGTAAGGCACGACAACGCAAGGCTAGGCAATGCACGGAAAGCAAGCAAAGAGTAACGGAACGCAAGGAAGGCAAGGGAAAGCAAGGGAAGGCAAGTGTAACGGAAGGAACGGCACGGCAAGGGGAAACAAGGCTAAAGCACGACAACGCACGCTAGGCAATGCACGGCAAGGCAAGGAAAGGGTAACTCATGGGAAACCACGGTCAGGCGAGGTAAGGCTAAGGAAAGCCAACACAAGGCTAGGCAATGCACGGAAAGCAAGCAAGGAGTAACGGAATGCAAGGAAGGAAAGGCAAAGCAAGGGAAGGCAAGGGTAACGGAAGGAACGGCACGGCAAGGGGTAACAAGGCTAAGGCACGACAACGCACGGCTAGGCAATGCACGGCAAGGCAAGGAAAGGGTAACGCAAAGCAAGGCACGGTGAGGCTAGGCAAGGTTAATGCACGACAACGCAAGGCTAGGCAATGCACGACAATGCAAGGAAAGCTTAAAGCAAAGGAAGGCACGGTCAGGCGAGATAAGGCTAAGGCACGACAACGCAAGGCTAGGCAATGCACGGAAGGCAAGCAAAGAGTAACGGAAGGTAAGGAAGGCAAGGGAAAGCAAGGAAAGGCAATGGTAACGGAAGGAACGGCACGGCAAGAGGAAACAAGGCTAAGGCACGACAACGCACGGCTAGGCAATGCACGGCAAGGCAAGGAAAGGGTAACGCATGGGAAAGCACGGTCAGGCGAGGCAAGGCTAAGGCACGACAACCCAAGGCTAGGCAATGCACGGAAGCCAAGCAAAGAGAAACGGAAGGTAAGGAAGGAAAGGGAAAGCAAAGAAAGGCAAGTGTAACGGAAGGAACGGCACGGCAAGGGGAAACAAGGCTAAGGCACGACAAGGCACGGCTAGGCAATGCACGGCAAGGCAAGCAAACGGTAACGCAAGGAAAGGCACGGTGAGGCTAGGCAAGGCTAATGCACGAAAACGCATGGCTAGGCGATGCACGACAATGCAAGGAAAGCTTAAAGCAAAGGAAGGCAAGGTCAGGCGAGATAATGCAGAGGCACGACAACTCAAGGCTAGGAAATTCAGGGAAGGCAAGCAAAGAGTAACGGAAGGTAAGGAAGGCAAGGAAAAGCAAGGAAAGGCAAGGGTAACGGAAGGAACGGCACGGCAAGGGGGAAGAAGTGTAAGGCACGACACCGAACGCTAGGCAATGAACGGCAAGGCAAGGAAAGGGTAACGCATGGGAAAGCACGGTCAGGCGAGGCAAGGCTAAGGCACGACAACGCAAGGCTAGGCAATGCACGGAAGGCAAGCAAAGAGTAACGGAAGGTAAGGAAGGCAAGGGAAAGCAAGGAAAGGCAAGTGTAACGGAAGGAACGGCACGGCAAGGGGAAACAAGGCTAAGGCACGACAACGCACGGCTAGGCAATGCACGGAAAGGCAAGGAAAGGGTAACGCATGGGAAAGCACGGTCAGGCGAGGCAAGCCTAAGGCATGACAACGCAAGGCTAGGCAATGCACGGAAACCAAGGAAAGAGTAACGGAACGCAAGGAAGGCAAGGGAAAGCAAGGGAAGGCAAGGGTAACGGAAGGAACGGCACGGCAAGGGGTAACAAGGCTAAGGCACGACAACGCAGGGCTAGGCAATGCACGGCAAGTCAAGGAAAGGGTAACGCAGGGGAAGGCACGGTCAGGTGAGGCAAGGATAAGGCACGACAATGCAAGGCTAGGCAATGCACGGCAAGGCAAGGAAAGAGTAACGGAAGGAAAGGAAGGCAAGGCAAAGCCAGGCAAGGCAAGTGTAACAAAAGGCACGCCACGGCAAGGGGAATCAAGGCTAAGGCACGACAACGCACGGCTAGGCAATGCACGGCAAGGCAAGGAAAGGGTAACGCAAGGCAAGGCACGGTGAGGCTAGGCAAGGCTAATGCACGACAACGCAAGGCTAGGCAATGCACGACAATGCAAGGAAAGCTTAAAGCAAAGGAAGGCACGGTCAGGCGAGATAAGGCTAAGGCACGACAACGCAAGGCTAGGCAATGCACGGAAGGCAAGCAAAGAGTAACGGAAGGTAAGGAAGGCAAGGGAAAGCAAAGAAAGGCAAGTGTAACGGAAGGAACGGCACGGCAAGGGGGAACAAGTCTAAGGCACGACACCGAATGCTAGGCAATGAACGGCAAGGCAAGGAAAGGGTAACGCATGGGAAAGCACGGTCAGGCGAGGCAAGGCTAAGGCACGACAACGCAAGGCTAGGCAATGCACGGAAAGCAAGCAAAGAGTAACGGAACCTAAGAAAGGCAAGGGAAAGCAAGGGAAGGCAAGTGTAACGGAAGGAACGGCACGGCAAGGGGTAACAAGGCTAAGGCACGACAACGCAGGGCTAGGCAATGCACGGCAAGGCAAGGAAAGGGTAACGCAAGGGAAGGCACGGTCAGGCGAGGCAAGGATAAGGCACGACAACGCAAGGCTAGGCAATGCACGGTAAGGCAAGGAAAGAGTAACGGAAGGAAAGGAAGGCAAGGCAAAGCCAGGCAAGGCAATTGTAACAAAAGGCACGCCACGGCAAGGGGAATCAAGGCCAAGGCACGACAAAGCACGGCTAGGCAATGCACGGCAAGGCAAGGAAAGGGTAACGCAAGGCAAGGCACGGTGAGGCTAGGCAAGGCTAATGCACGACAACGCAAGGCTAGGCAATGCACGACAATGCAAGGAAAGCTTAAAGCAAAGGAAGGCACGGTCAGGCGAGATAAGGCTAAGGCACGACAACGCAAGGCTAGGCAATGCACGGAAGGCAAGCAAAGAGTAACGGAAGGTAAGGAAGGCAAGGGAAAGCAAAGAAAGGGAAGTGTAACGGAAGGAACGGCACGGCAAGGGGAAAGAAGGCTAAGGCACGACAACGCACGCTAGGCAATGCACGGCAAGGCAAGGAAAGGGTAACGCATGGGAAAGAACGGTCAGGCGAGGCAAGCCTAAGGCATGACAACGCAAGGCTAGGCTATGCACGGAAAGCAAGCAAAGAGTAACGGAACGCAAGGAAGGCAAGGGAAAGAAAGGGAAGGCAAGGGTAATGGAAGGAACGGCACGGCAAGGGGAAACAAGGCTAAGGCACGACAACGCAGGGCTAGGCAATGCACGGCAAGGCAAGGAAAGAGTAACGGAAGGAAAGGAAGGCAAGGCAAAACCAGGCAAGGCAAGTGTAACAAAAGGCACGCAACGGCAAGGGGAAACAAGGCTAAGGCACGACAACGCACGGCTAGGCAATGCACGGCAAGGCAAGGAAAGGGTAACGCAAGGCAAGGCACGGTGAGGCTAGGCAAGGCTAATGCACGACAACGCAAGGCTAGGCAATGCACGACAATGCAAGGAAAGCTTAAAGCAAAGGAAGGCACGGTCAGGCGAGATAATGCTAAGGCACGACAACGCAAGGCTAGGCAATGCAGGGAAGGCAAGCAAAGAGTAACGGAAGGTAAGCAAGGCAAGGAAAAGCAAGGAAAGGCAAGGGTAACGGAAGGAACGGCACGGCAAGGGGAAACAAGGCTAAGGCACGGCAACGCAGGCTAGGCAATGCACGGCAAGGCAAGGAAAGGGTAACGCATGGGAAAGCACGGTCAGGCGAGGCAAGGCTAAGGCACGACAACGCAAGGCTAGGCAATGCACGGAAGGCAAGCAAAGAGTAACGGAAGGTAAGGAAGGCAAGGGAAAGGAAGGAAAGGCAAGTGTAACGGAAGGAACGGCACGGCAAGGGGAAACAAGGGTAAGGCACGACAACGCACGGCTAGGCAATGCACGGCAAGGCAAGGAAAGGGTAACGCATGGGAAAGCACGGTCAGGCGATGCAAGGCTAAGGCATGACAACGCAAGGCTAGGCAATGCACGGAAAGCAAGCAAAGAGTAACGGAACGCAAGGAAGGCAAGGGAAAGCAAGGGAAGGCAAGGGTAACGGAAGGAACGTCACGGCAAGGGGTAACAAGGCTAAGGCACGGCAACGCAGGGTTAGGCAATGCACGGCAAGGCAAGGAAAGGGTAACGCAGGGGAAGGCACGGTCAGGTGAGGCAAGGATAAGGCACGACAATGCAAGGCTAGGCAATGCACGGCAAGGCAAGGAAAGTGTAACGCAAGGCAAGGCACGGTGAGGCTAGGCAAGGCTAATGCACGACAACGCAAGGCTAGGCAATGCACGACAATGCAAGTAAAGCTTAAAGCAAAGGAAGGCACGGTCAGGCGAGATAAGGCTAAGGCACGACAACGCAAGGCTAGGCAATGCACGGAAAGCAAGCAAAGAGTAACGGAACGCAAGGAAGGCAAGGGAAAGCAAGGGAAGGCAAGGGTAACGGAAGGAACGACACGGCAAGGGGTAACAAGGCTAAGGCACGACAAAGCAGGGCTAGGCAATGCACGGCAAGGCAAGGAAAGAGTAACGGAAGGAAAGGAAGGCAAGGCAAAGCCAGGCAAGGCAAGTGTAACTCAAGGCACGCCACGGCAAGGGGAAACAAGGCTAAGGCACGACAACGCACGGCTAGGCAATGCACGGCAAGGCAAGGAAAGGGTAACGCATGGCAAGGCACGGTGAGGCTAGGCAAGGCTAATGCACGACAACGCAAGGCTAGGCAATGCACGACAATGCAAGGAAAGCTTAAAGCAAAGGAAGGCACGGTCAGGCGAGATAAGGCTAAGGCACGACAACGCAAGGCTAGGCAATGCACGGAAGGCAAGCAAAGAGTAACGGAAGGTAAGGAAGGCAAGGGAAAGCAAAGAAAGGCAAGTGTAACGGAAGGAACGGCACGGCAAGGGGAAACAAGGCTAAGGCACGACAACGCACGCTAGGCAATGCACGGCAAGGCAAGGAAAGGGTAACGCATGGGAAAGCACGGTCAGGCGAGGCAAGGCTAAGGAAAGCCAACGCAAGGCTAGGCAATGCACGGAAAGCAAGCAAGGAGTAACGGAATGCAAGGAAGGAAAGGGAAAGCAAGGGAAGGCAAGGGTAACGGAAGGAAAGGCACGGCAAGGGGAAACAAGGCTAAGGCACGACAAGGCACGGCTAGGCAATGCACGGCAAGGCAAGCAAAGGGTAACGCAAGAAAAGGCACGGTGAGGCTAGGCAAGGCTAATGCACGAAAACGCAAGGCTAGGCGATGCACGACAATGCAAGGAAAGCTTAAAGCAAAGGAAGGTAAGGTCAGGCGAGATAAGGCTAAGGCACGACAACGCAAGGCTAGGAAATTCAGGGAAGGCAAGCAAAGAGTAACGGAAGGTAAGCAAGGCAAGGAAAAGGAAGGAAAGGCCAGGGTAACGGAAGGAACCACACGGCAAGGGGAAACAAGGCTAAGGCACGGTAACGCAGGCTAGGCAATGCACGGCAAGGCAAGGAAAGGGTAACGCATGGGAAAGCACGGTCAGGCGAGGCAAGGCTAAGGCACGACAACGCAAGGTTAGGAAATTCGGGGAAGGCAAGCAAAGAGTAACGGAAGGGAAGGAAGGCAAGGAAAAGCAAGGAAAGGCAAGGGTAACGGAAGGAACGGCACGGCAAGGGGGAACAAGTCTAAGGCACGACACCGAATGCTAGGCAATGAACGGCAAGGCAAGGAAAGGGTAACGCATGGGAAAGCACGGTCAGGCGAGGCAAGGCTAAGGCACGACAACGCAAGGCTAGGCAATGCACGGAAAGCAAGCAAAGAGTAACGGAACGCAAGGAAGGCAAGGGAAAGCAAGGGAAGGCAAGGGTAACGGAAGGAACGGCACGGAAAGGGGAAACAAGTCTAAGGCACGACAACGCACGCTAGGCAATGCACTGCAAGGCAAGGAAAGGGTAACGCATGGGAAAGCACGGTCAGGCGAGGCAAGGCTAAGGCATGACAACGCAAGGCTAGGCAATGCACGGAAAGCAAGCAAAGAGTAACGGAACGCAAGGAAGGAAAGGGAAAGCAAGGGAAGGCAAGGGTAACGGAAGGAACGGCACGGCAAGGGGTAACAAGGCTAAGGCACGACAACACACGGCTAGGAAATGCACGGCAAAGCAAGGAAAGGGTAACGCAAGGCAAGGCACGGTGAGGCTAGGCAAGGTTAATGCACGACAACGCAAGGCTAGGCAATGCACGACAATGCAAGGAAAGCTTAAAGCAAAGGAAGGCACGGTCAGGCGAGATAAGGCTAAGGCACGACAACGCAAGGCTAGGCAATGCAGGGAAGGCAAGCAAAGAGTAACGGAAGGTAAGGAAGGCAAGGGAAAGCAAGGAAAGGCAATGGTAACGGAAGGAACGGCACGGCAAGGGGAAACAAGGCTAAGGCACGACAACGCACGCTAGGCAATGCACGGCAAGGCAAGGAAAGGGTAACGCATGGGAAAGCACGGTCAGGCGAGGCAAGGCTAAGGCACGACAACCCAAGGCTAGGCAATGCACGGAAGGCAAGCAAAGAGAAACGGAAGGTAAGGAAGGAAAGGGAAAGCAAAGAAAGGCAAGTGTAACGGAAGGAACGGCACGGCAAGGGGAAACAAGGCTAAGGCACGACAAGGCACGGCTAGGCAATGCACGGCAAGGCAAGCAAACGGTAACGCAAGCAAAGGCACGGTGAGGCTAGGCAAGGCTAATGCACGAAAACGAATGGCTAGGCGATGCACGACAATGCAAGGAAAGCTTAAAGCAAAGGAAGGCAAGGTCAGGCGAGATAAGGCTAAGGCACGACAACGCAAGGCTAGGAAATTCAGGGAAGGCAAGTAAAGAGTAACGGAAGGTAAGCAAGGCAAGGAAAAGGAAGGAAAGGCCAGGGTAACGGAAGGAACGGCACGGCAAGGGGAAACAAGGCTAAGGCACGGCAACGCAGGCTAGGCAATGCACGGCAAGGCAAGGAAAGGGTAACGCATGGGAAAGCACGTTCAGGCGAGGCAAGGATAAGGCACAACAACGCAAGGCTAGGCAATGCACAGAAAGCAAGCAAAGAGTAACGGAAGGTAAGGAAGGCAAGGGAAAGGAAGGAAAGGCAAGTGTAACGGAAGGAACGGCACGGCAAGGGGAAACAAGGCTAAGGCACGACAACGCACGGCTAGGCAATGCACGGCAAGGCAAGGAAAGGGTAACGCATGGGAAAGCACGGTCAGGCGATGCAAGGCTAAGGCATGACAGCGCAAGGCTAGGCAATGCACGGAAAGCAAGCAAAGAGTAACGGAACGCAAGGAAGGCAAGGGAAAGCAAGGGAAGGCAAGGGTAACGGAAGGAACGTCACGGCAAGGGGTAACAAGGCTAAGGCACGGCAACGCAGGGTTAGGCAATGCACGGCAAGGCAAGGAAAGGGTAACGCAGGGGAAGGCACGGTCAGGTGAGGCAAGGATAAGGCACGACAATGCAAGGCTAGGCAATTCACGGCAAGGCAAGGAAAGAGTAACGCAAGGCAAGGCACGGTGAGGCTAGGCAAGGCTAATGCACGACAACGCAAGGCTAGGCAATGCACGACAATGCAAGTAAAGCTTAAAGCAAAGGAAGGCACGGTCAGGCGAGATAAGGCTAAGGCACGACAACGCAAGGCTAGGCAATGCACGGAAAGCAAGCAAAGAGTAACGGAACGCAAGGAAGGCAAGGGAAAGCAAGGAAAGGCAAGGGTAACGGAAGGAACGGCACGGCAAGGAGTAACAAGGCTAAGGCACGACAACGCAGGGCTAGGCAATGCACGGCAAGGCAAGGAAAGAGTTACGGAAGGAAAGGAAGGCAAGGCAAAGCCAGGCAAGGCAAGTGTAACAAAAGGCACGCAACGGCAAGGGGAAACAAGGCTAAGGCACGACAACACACGGCTAGGAAATGCACGGCAAGGCAAGGAAACGGTAACGCAAGGCAAGGCACGGTGAGGCTAGGCAAGGCTAATGCACGACAACGCAAGGCTAGGCAATGCACGACAATGCAAGTAAAGCTTAAAGCAAAGGAAGGCACGGTCAGGCGAGATAAGGCTAAGGCACGACAACGCAAGGCTAGGCAATGCACGGAAGGCAAGCAAAGAGTAACGGAAGGTAAGGAAGGCAAGGGAAAGCAAAGAAAGGCAAGTGTAACGGAAGGAACGGCACGGCAAGGGGAAACAAGGCTAAGGCACGACAACGCACGCTAGGCAATGCACGGCAAGGCAAGGAAAGGGTAACGCATGTGAAAGCACGGTCAGGCGAGGCAAGGCTAAGGAAAGCCAACGCAAGGCTAGGCAATGCACGGAAAGCAAGCAAGGAGTAACGGAATGCAAGGAAGGAAAGGGAAAGCAAGGGAAGGCAAGGGTAACGGAAGGAACGGCACGGCAAGGGGAAACAAGGCTAAGGCACGACAAGGCACGGCTAGGCAATGCACGGCAAGGCAAGCAAAGGGTAACGCAAGGAAAGGCACGGTGAGGCTAGGCAAGGCTAATGCACGAAAACGCAAGGCTAGGCGATGCACGACAATGCAAGGAAAGCTTAAAGCAAAGGAAGGCAAGGTCAGGCGAGATAAGGCTAAGGCACGACAACGCAAGGCTAGGAAATTCAGGGAAGGCAAGCAAAGAGTAACGGAAGGTAAGCAAGGGAAGGAAAAGGAAGGAAAGGCCAGGGTAACGGAAGGAACGACACGGCAAGGGGAAACAAGGCTAAGGCACGGCAACGCAGGCTAGGCAATGCACGGCAAGGCAAGGAAAGGGTAACGCATGGGAAAGCACGGTCAGGCGAGGCAAGGCTAAGGCACGACAACGCAAGGCTAGGAAATTCAGGGAAGGCAAGCAAAGAGTAACGGAAGGTAAGCAAGGAGTAACGGAAGGTAAGGAAGGCAAGGGAAAGCAAGGGAAGGCAAGGGTAACGGAAGGGACGGCACGGCAAGGGGGAACAAGTCTAAGGCACGACACCGAATGCTAGGCAATGAACGGCAAGGCAAGGAAAGGGTAACGCATGGGAAAGCACGGTCAGGCGAGGCAAGGCTAAGGCACGACAACGCAAGGCTAGGCAATGCACGACAATGCAAGGAAAGCTTAAAGCAAAGGAAGGCCCAGTCAGGGGAGATAAGGCTAAGGCACGACAACGCAAGGCTAGGCAATGCACGGAAGGCAAGCAGAGTAACGGAAGGTAAGGAAGGCAAGGGAAAGCAAAGAAAGGGAAGTGTAACGGAAGGAACTGCACGGCAAGGGGAAAGAAGGCTAAGGCACGACAACGCACGCTAGGCAATGCACGGCAAGGCAAGGAAAGGGTAACGCATGGGAAAGAACGGTCAGGCGAGGCAAGCCTAAGGCATGACAACGCAAGGCTAGGCTATGCACGGAAAGCAAGCAAAGAGTAACGGAACGCAAGGAAGGCAAGGGAAAGCAAGGGAAGGCAAGGGTAATGGAAGGAACGGCACGGCAAGGGGTAACAAGGCTAAGGCACGACAACGCAGGGCTAGGCAATGCACGGCAAGGCAAGGAAAGAGTAACGGAAGGAAAGGAAGGCAAGGCAAAACCAGGCAAGGCAAGTGTAACAAAAGGCACGCAACGGCAAGGGGAAACAAGGCTAAGGCACGACAACACACGGCTAGGAAATGCACGGCAAGGCAAGGAAAGGATAACGCAAGGCAAGGCACGGTGAGGCTAGGCAAGGTTAATGCACGACAACCCAAGGCTAGGCATTGCACGACATTGCAAGGAAAGCTTAAAGGAAAGGAAGGCACGGTCAGGCGATATAAGGCTAAGGCACGACAACGCAAGGCTAGGCAATGCACGGAAGGCAAGCAAAGAGAAACGGAAGGTAAGGAAGGAAAGGGAAAGCAAAGAAAGGCAAGTGTAACGGAAGGAACGGCACGGCAAGGGGAAACAAGGCTAAGGCACGACAAGGCACTGCTAGGCAATGCACGGCAAGGCAAGCAAAGCGTAACGGAAGGAAAGGCACGGTGAGGCTAGGCAAGGCTAATGCACGAAAACGCAAGGCTAGGCGATGCACGACAATGCAAGGAAAGCTTAAACGAAAGGAAGGCAAGGTCAGGCGAGATAAGGCTAAGGCACGACAACGCAAGGCTAGGAAATTCAGGGAAGGAAAGCAAAGAGTAACGGAAGGTAAGCAAGGCAAGGAAAAGGCAGGAAAGGCCAGGGTAACGGAAGGAACGGCACGGCAAGGGGAAACAAGGCTAAGGCACGGCAACGCAGGCTAGGCAATGCACGGCAAGGCAAGGGAAGGTTTACGCATGGGAAAGCACGTTCAGGCGAGGCAAGGCTAAGGCACAACAACGCAAGGCTAGGCAATGCACGGAAGGCAAGCAAAGAGTAACGGAAGGTAAGGAAGGCAAGGGAAAGGAAGGAAAGGCAAGTGTAACGGAAGGAACGGCACGGCAAGGGGAAACAAGGCTAAGGCACGACAACGCACGGCTAGGCAATGCACGGCAAGGCAAGGAAAGGGTAACGCATGGGAAAGCACGGTCAGGCGAGGCAAGGCTAAGGCACGACAACGCAAGGCTAGGCAATGCACGGAAAGCAAGCAAAGAGAAACGGAACGCAAGGAAGGCAAGGGAAAGCAAGGGAAGGCAAGGGTAACGGAAGGAACGGCACGGCAAGGGGTAACAAGGCTAAGGCAAGGCAACACAGGGTTAGGCAATGCACGGCAAGGCAAGGAAAGGGTAACGCAGGGGAAGGCACGGTCAGGTGAGGCATGGATAAGGCACGACTATGCAAGGCTAGGCAATGCACGGCAAGTCAAGGAAAGAGTAACGGAAGGTAAGGAAGGCAAGGGAAAGCAAAGAAAGGCAAGTGTAACGGAAGGAACGGCACGGCAAAGGGAAACAAGGCTAAGGCACGACAACGCACGCTAGGCAAGGCACGGCAAGTCAAGGAAAGGGTAACGCATGGGAAAGCACGGTCAGGCGAGGCAAGGCTAAGGAAAGCCAACGCAAGGCTAGGCAATGCACGGAATGCAAGCAAGGAGTAACGGAATGCAAGGAAGGAAAGGGAAAGCAAGGGAAGGCAAGGGTAACGGAAGGAACGGCACGGCAAGGGGTAACAAGGCTAAGTCACGAAAACACACAGCTAGGAAATGCACGGCAAGGCAAGGAAAGGGTAACGCAAGGCAAGGCACGCTGAGGCTAGGCAAGGTTAATGCACGACAACGCAAGGCTAGGCAATGCACGACAATGCAAGGAAAGCTTAAAGCAAAGGAAGGTACGGTCAGGCGAGATAAGGCTAAGGCACGACAACGCAAGGCTAGGCAATGCACGGAAGGCAAGCAAAGAGTAACGGAAGGTAAGGAAGGCAAGGGAAAGCGAGGGAAGGCAAGGGTAACGGAAGGAACACACGGCAAGGGGAAAAAAGGCTAAGGCACGACAACGCACGGTTACACAATGCACGGCAAGGCAAGGAAAGGTTAAAGCAAGGGAATGCACGGTCAGGGGAGATAAGGCTACGGCACGACAACGGAAGGCTAGGCAATGCACGGAAGGCAAGCAAAGAATAACGGAAGGTAAGGAAGTCAAGGGAAAGGAAGGAAAGGCAATGGTAACGGAAGGAACATCACGGCAAGGGGAAAAAAGGCTAAGGCACGACAACGGACGCTAGGCAATGCACGGCAAGGCAAGGAAAGGGTAACGCATGGGAAAGCATGGTCAGGCGAGGCAAGGCTAAGGCACGACAACCCAAGGCTAGGCAATGCACGGAAGGGAAGCCAAGAGTAACGGAAGATAAGGAAGGAAAGGGAAAGCAAAGAAAGGCAAGTGAAACGGAAGGAACGACACGGCAAGGGGAAACAAGGCTAAGGCACGACAACGCACGGCTAGGCAAGGCACGGCAAGGTAAGGAAAGGGTAAAGCAAGGGAAGGCACGGTGAGGCAAGGCAAGGCTAATGCACGACAACGCAAGGCTAGGCAATGCACGACAATGCAAGGAAAGCTTAAAGCAAAGGAAGGCAAGGTCAGGCGAGATCAGGCTAAGGCACGACAACGCAAGGCTAGGAAATTCAGGGAAGGCAAGCAAAGAGTAACGGAATGTAAGGAATGCAAGGGAAAGCAAGGAAAGGCAAGTGTAACGGAAGGAACGGCACGGCAAGGCGAAACAAGGCTAAGGCACGACAACGCACGGCTAGGCAATGCACGGCAAGGCAAGGAAAGGGTAACGCATGGGAAAGCACGGTCAGGCGAGGCAAGGCTAAGGCATGACTACGCAAGGCTAGGCAATGCACGGAAAGCAAGCAAAGAGTAACGGAACGCAAGGAAGGCAAGGGAAAGCAAGGAAAGGTAAGTGTAACGGATGGAACGGCACGGCAAGGGGAAACAAGGCTAAGGCACGACAACGCACGGCTAGGCAATGCACGGCAAGGCAAGGAAAGGGTAACGCATGGGAAGGCAAGGTCAGGCGAGATAAGGCTAAGGCACGACAACGCAAGGCTAGGCAATGCAGGGAAGGCAAGCAAAGAGTAACGGAAGGTAAGCAAGGCAAGGAAAAGCAAGGAAAGTCAAGGGTAACGGAAGGAACGGCACGGCAAGGGAAAACAAGTCTAACGCACGACACCGAACGCTAGGCAATGAACGGCAAGGCAAGGAAAGCGTTACGCATGGGAAACCACGGTCAGGCGAGGCAAGGCTAAGGCACGACAACGCAAGGCTAGGCAATGCACGGAAGGCAAGCAAAGAGTAACGGAAGGTAAGGAAGGCAAGGGAAAGCAAGGAAAGGCAAGTGTAACGGAAGGAACGGCACGGCAAGGGGAAACAAGGCTAAGGCGCGACAACGCACGCTAGGCAATGCACGGCAAGGCAAGGAAAGGGTAACGCAGGGGAAGGCACGGTCAGGTGAGGCAAGGATAAGGCACGACAATGCAAGGCTAGGCAATGCACTGCAAGGCAAGAAAAGAGTAACGGAAGGAAAGGAAGGCAAGGCAAAGCCAGGCAAGGCAAGTGTAACAAAAGGCACGCCACGGCAAGGGGAAACAAGGCTAAGGCACGAAAACGCACGGCTAGGCAATGCACGGCAAGGCAAGGAAAGGGTAACGCAAGGCAAGGCACGGTGAGGCTAGGCAAGGCTAATGCACGACAACGCAAGGCTAAGCAATGCACGACAATGCAAGGAAAGCTTAAAGCAAAGGAAGGCACGGTCAGGCGAGATAAGACTAAGGCACGACAACGCAAGGCTAGGCAATGCAGGGAAGGGAAGCAAAGAGTAACGGAAGGTAAGCAAGGCAAGGAAAAGCAGGGAAAGTCAAGGGTAACGGAAGGAACGGCACGGCAAGGATAAAGAAGGCTAAGGCACGGCAACGCAGGCTAGGCAATGCACGGCAAGGCAAGGAAAGGGTAACGCATGGGAAAGCACGGTCAGGCGAGGCAAGGCTAAGGTATGACAACGGAAGGCTAGGCAATGCACGGAAAGCAAGCAAAGAGTAACGGAACGCAAGGAAGGCAAGGGAAAGCAAGGGAATGTAAGGGCAACGGAAGGAACGGCACGGCAAGGGGAAACAAGGCTAAGGCACGGCAACGCAGGCTAGGCAATGCACGGCAAGGCAAGGAAAGGGTAACGCATGGGAAAGCACGTTCAGGCGAGGCAAGGCTAAGGCACGACAACGCAAGGCTAGGCAATGCACGGAAGGCAAGCAAAGAGTAACGGAAGGTAAGGAAGGCAAGGGAAAGCAAAGAAAGGTAAGTGTAACGGAAGGAACGGCACGGCAAGGGGAAACAAGGCTAAGGCACGACAACGCACGGCTAGGCAATGCACGGCAAGGCAAGCAAAGGGTAACGCAAGGAAAGGCACGGTGAGGCTAGGCAAGGCTAATGCACGAAAACGAAAGGCTAGGCGATGCACGACAATGCAAGGAAAGCTTAAAGCAAAGGAAGGCAAGGTCAGGCGAGATAAGGCTAAGGCACGACAACGCAAGGCTAGGAAATTCAGGGAAGGCAAGCAAAGAGTAACGGAAGCTAAGCTAGGCAAGGAAAAGGAAGGACAGGCCAGGGTAACGGAAGGAACGGCACGGCAAGGGGAAACAAGTCTAAGGCACGACACCGAACGCTAGGCAATGAACGGCAAGGCAAGGAAAGTGTAAAGCATTTGAAAGCACGGTCAGGCGAGGCAACGCTAAGGCACGACAAAGCAAGGCTAGGCAATGCACGGAAGGCAAGCAAAGAGTAACGGAAGGTAAGGAAGGCAAGGGAAAGCAGGGAAAGGCAAGTGTAACGGAAGGAACGGCACGGCAAGGGGAAACAAGGCTAAGGCACGACAACGCACGGCTAGGCAATGCACGGCAAGGCAAGGAAAGGGTAACGCATGGGAAAGCACGGTCAGGCGAGGCAAGGCTAAGGCATGAAAACGCAAGGCTAGGCAATGCACGGAAAGCAAGCAAAGAGTAACGGAACGCAAGGAAGGCAAGGGAAAGCAAGGGAAGGCAAGGGTAACGGAAGGAACGGCACGGCAAGGGGTAAGAAGGCTAAGGCACGACAACGCAGGGCTAGGCAATGCACGGCAAGGCAAGGAAAGGGTAACGCAGGGGAAGGCACGGTCAGGTGAGGCAAGGATAAGGCACGACAACGCACGGCTAGGCAATGCACGGAAAGCAAGCAAAGAGTAACGGAAGGCAAGGAAGGCAAGGGAAAGCAAGGAAAGGCAAGTGTAACGGAAGGAACGGCACGGCAAGGGGAAACAAGGCTAAGGCACGACAACGCACGGCTAGGCAATTCAGGGAAGGCAAGCAAAGAGTAACGGAAGGTAAGCAAGGCAAGGAAAAGGAAGGAAAGGCCAGGGTAACGGAAGGAACGGCACGGCAAGGGGAAACAAGTCTAAGGCACGACACCGACGCTAGGCAATGAACGGCAAGGCAAGGAAAGGGTAACGCATGGGAAGCACGGTCAGGCGAGGCAAGGCTAAGGCACGACAACGCAAGGCTAGGCAATGCACGGAAGGCAAGCAAAGAGTAACGGAAGGTAAGGAAGGCAAGGGAAAGCAAGGAAAGTCAAGTGTAACGGAAGGAACGGCACGGCAAGGGGAAACAAGGCTAAGGCACGACAACGCACGCTAGGCAATGCACGGCAAGGCAAGGAAAGGGTAACGCATGGGAAAGCACGGTCAGGCGAGGCAAGGCTAATGCACGACAACGCAAGGCTAGGCAATGCACGGAAGGCAAGCAAAGAGTAACGGAACGCAAGGAAGGCAAGGGAAAGCAAGGCAAGGGTAATGGAAGGAACGGCACGGCAAGGGCAAACAAGGCTAAGGCACGACAACGAACGGCTAGGCAATGCACTGCAAGGCAAGGAAAGGGTAACGCAAGGCAAGGCATGGTGAGGCGAGGCAAGGCTAAGGCACGACTACGCAAGGCTAGGCAATGCACGGAAGGCAAGCAAAGAGTAACGGAAGGCAAGGAATGCAAGGGAAAGCAGGGGAAGGCAAGGGTAACGAAAGGAACGGCACGGTAAGGGGAAACAAGGCTAAGGCACAGGGCTAGGCAATGCAGGGCAAGGCAAGGTAAGGGTAACGGAAGGCAAGGCACGGTCAGGCGAGGCAAGGCTAAGGCACGACAACGCAAGGCTAGGCCATGCACGGGAGGCAAGCAAAGAGTAACGGAACGCAAGGAAGGCAAGGGAATGCAAGGCAAGGCAAGGTTAACGGAAGGAACGGCACGGCAAGGGGAAACAAGGCTAAGACACGGTAACGCACGGCTAGGCAATGCAGGGCAAGGCAAGGAAATGGTAACGCAAGGCAAGGCACGGTTTGGGGAGGCAAGGCTAATGCACGACAACGCAAGGATAGGCAGTGCACGGCTAGGCAAGGAAAGAGCAACGGAAGGAAAGGAAGGCAAGGCAAAGCAAGGGAAGGCAAGTGTAACAAAAGGCAAGGCACGGCAAGGGGAAACAAGGCTAAGGAACGGCAACGCACGGCTAGGCAATGCACGGCCAGGCAAGGAAAGGGTAACGCAAGGCAAGGCACGGTAAGGCAAGACAAGGCTAATGCACGACAACGCACGGCTAGGCAATGCACGGCAAGGCAAGGAAAGGGTAACGCAAGGCAAGGCACGGTTTGGGGAGGCAAGGCTAATGCACGACAACGCAAGGATAGGCAGCGGACGGCTAGGCAAGGAAAGAGTAATGGAAGGAAAGGAAGGCAAGGAAAAGCATGGCAAGGCAAGTGTAACAACAGGCACGGCACGGGAAGGGGAAACAAGGCTAAGGCACGACAACGGAAGGCTAGGCAATGCACGGAAGGCAAGCAAAGAGTAACGGAAGGCAAGGAATGCAAAGGAAAGCAGGGGAAGGCAAGGGTAACGAAAGGAACGGCACGGTAAGGGGAAACAAGGCTAAGGCACGACAACACAGGGCTAGGCAATGCAGGGCAAGGCAAGGAAAGGGTAACGGAAGGCAAGGCACGGTTTGGGGAGGCAAGGCTAATGCACGACAACGCAAGGCTAGGCAATGCACGGAAGGCAAGCAAAGAGTAACGGAAGGCAAGGAAGGCAAGGGAAAGCAAGGCAAGGCAAGGATAACGGAAGGAACGGCACGACAAGGGGAAACAAGGCTAACGCACGGCAACGCACGGCTACGCAATGCACGGCAAGGCAAGGAAAGGGTAACGCAAGGCTAGGCACGGTCAGGCGAGGCAAGGCTTAGGCACGACAACGCAAGGCTAGGCAATGCACGGAAGGCAAGCAAAGAGTAACGGAAGGCAAGGAACGCAAGGGAAAGCAGGGGAAGGCAAGGGTAACGGAAGGAACGGCACGGTAAGGGGAAACAAGGCTAAGGCACGACAACGCAGGGCTAGGCAATGCACGGCAAGGCAAGGAAAGGGGAACGCAAGGCAAGGCACGGTCAGGCGAGGCAAGGGTAATACACGACAACGCAAGGCTACGCAGTGCACGGCTAGGCAAGGAAAGAGTAACTGAAGGAAAGGAAGGCAAGGCAAAGCAAGGCAAGGCAAGTGTAACAAAAGGCACGGCACGGCAAGGGGAAACAAAGCTAAGGCACGGCAACGCAAGGCTAAGCAATGCACGGCCAGGCAAGGAAAGGGTAACGCAAGGCAAGGCACGGTAATGCAAGGCGAGGCTAATGCACGACAACGCACGGCTAGGCAATGCACGGCAAGGCAAGGAAAGGGTAACGCAAGGCAAGGCACGGTTTGGGGAGGCAAGGCTAATGCACGACAACGCAAGGCTAGGCAATGCACGGAAGGCAAGTGAAGAGTAACGGAAGGCAAGGAATGCAAGGCAAAGCAAGGCAACGCAAGCAAGGCTATGGCAAGGTGAAAAAAGGCTAAGGCACGACCACGCACGGCTAGGCAATGCACGGAAGGGAAGAAAGAGTAACGGAAGGCAAGGAAGGCAAGGCAAAGCAAGGCAACGCAAGCAAGGCTATGGCAAGGTGAAAAAAGGCTAAGACACGACAACGCAAGGCTAGGCAATGCACGGAAGGCAAGCAAAGAGTAACGGAAGGCAAGGAAGGCAAGGGAAAGCAAGGCAAAGCAAGCAAGGCTATGGCAAGGTGAAACAAGGCTAAGGCACCACAACGCACGACTAGGCAATGCACGGCCAGCCAAGGAAAAGGTAACGCAATGCAAGGCACTCTGAGGCAAGGCAAGGCTGATGCATGACAGCGCAAGGCTAGGCAATGCACGGAAGGCAAGCAAAGAGTAACGGAAACCAAGGAAGGCAAGGGAAAGCAAGGCAAGGCAAGGGTAACGGAAGGAACGGCACGGCAAGGGGAAACAAGGCTAAGTCACGACAACGCAGGGCTAGGCAATGCACGGCAAGGAAAGGAAATGGTAACGCCAGGCAAGGCACGGTCAGGCAAGGCAAGGCTAATGCACGACAAGGCAAGGCTAGGCAGTGCACGGCAAGGCAAGGAAAGGGTAACGGAAGGCAAGGCACTGTCTGGCGAGGCAAGGCTAAGGCACGACAACGCAAGGCTAGGCAATGCACGGAAGGAAAGCGAAGAGTAACGGAAGGCAAGGAAAGCAAGGGAAAGCAAGGGAAGGCAAGGGTAACGTAAGGAACGGCACGGCAAGGGGAAACAAGGCTAAGGCACGACAACACAGGGCTAGGCAATGCAGGGTAAGGTAAGGAAAGGGTAACACAAGGCAAGGCACGGTTTGGGGAGGCAAGTCTAATGCACGACAACGCAAGGCTAGGCAATGCACGGAAAGCAAGCAAAGAGTAACGGAAGGCAAGGAATGCAAGGCAAAGCAAGGCAACGCAAGCAATTCTATGGCAAGGTGAAAAAAGGCTAAGGCACGACCACGCAAGGCTAGGCAATGCACGGAAGGCAAGCAAAGAGTAACGGAAAGCAAGGAAGGCAAGGCAAAGCAAGGCAACGCAAGCAAGGGTATGGCAAGGGGAAACAAGGCTAAGGCACGACAACGCACTGCTAGGCAATGCACGGCAAGGTAAGGAAAGCGTAAGGCAAGGCAAGGCACGGTCAGGCGAGCCAAGGCTAAGGCACGACAACGAAAGGCTAGGCAATGCACGGAAGGCAAGCAAAGAGTAACGGAACGCAAGGAAGGCAAGGGAAAGCAAGGCAAGGCAAGGTTACCGGAAGGAACGGCACGGCAAGGGGAAACAAGGCTAAGGCACGGCAACGCACGGCTAGGCAATGCAGGGCAAGGCAAGGAAATGGTAACGCAAGGCAAGGCACGGATTGGGGAGGCAAGGCTAATGCACGACAACGCAAGGCTAGGCAGTGCACGGCTAGGCAAGGAAAGAGTAACGGAAGGAAAGGAAGGCAAGGCAAAGCAAGGCAAGGCAAGTGTAACGAAAGGCAAGGCACGGCAAGGGGAAACAAGGCTAAGGAACGGCAACGCACGGCTAGGGAATGCACGGCCAGGCAAGGAAAGGGTAACGAAAGGCAAGGCACGGTAAGGCAAGACAAGGCTAATGCACGACAACGCACGGCTAGGCAATGCACGGCAAGGCAAGGAAAGGGTATCGCAAGGCAAGGCACGGTCAGGAGAGGCAAGGCTAATGCACGACAACGCAAGGCTAGGCAATGCACGGAAAGCAAGCAAAGAGTAACGGAAGGCAAGGAAGGCAAGGGAAACCAAGGCAAGGCAAGGGTAACGCAAGGAACGGCTCGGCAAGGGGAAACAAGGCTAAGGCACGGCAACGCAGGGGTAGGCAATGCACGGCAATTCAAGGAAAGGGTAACGCAAGGCAAGGCACTGTCAGGCGTGGCAAAGCTAATGCACGACATCGCAAGGCTAGGCAGTGCACGGCTAGGCAAGAAAAGATTAACGGAAGGAAAGGAAGGCAAGGCAAAGCAAGGCAAGGCAAGTGTAACAAAAGGAAAGGCACGGCAAGGGGAAACAAGGCTAAGGAACGGCAACGCACGGCTAGGCAATGCACGGCCAGGCAAGGAAAGGGTAACGCAATGCGAGGCACGGTAAGGCTAGACAAGGCTAATGCACGACAACGCACGGCTAGGCAATGCTCGGCAAGGCAAGGAAAGGGTAACGCAAGGCAAGGCACGGTCAGGCGAGGCAAGGTTAATGACGACAACGCAAGGCTAGGCAATGCACGGAAGGCAAGCAAAGAGTAACGGAAGGCAAGGAAGGCAAGGGAAACCAAGGCAAGGCAAGAGTAACGGAAGGAACGGCTCGGCAAGGGGAAACAAGGCTAAGGCATGGCAACGCAGGGCTAGGCAATGCACGGCAAGGCAAGGAAAGGGTAACGCAAGGCAAGGCACTGTCAGGCGAGGCAAAGCTAATGCACGACATCGCAAGGCTAGGCAGTGCACGGCTACGCAAGGAAAGAGTAACGGAAGGAAAGGAAGGCAAGGCAAAGCACGGCAAGGCAAGTGTAACAACACGCACGGCACGGCAAGGGGAAACAAGGCTAAGGCACGACAACGCAAGGCTAGGCAATGCACGGAAGGCAAGCAAAGAGTAACGGAAGGCAAGGAATGCAAAGGAAAGCAGGGGAAGGCAAGGGTAACGAAAGGAAAGGTACGGTAAGGGGAAACAAGGCTAAGGCACGACAACACAGTTCTAGGCAATGCAGGGCAAGGCAAGGAAAGGGTAACGCAAGGCAAGGCACGGTTTGGGGAGGCAAGGCTATTGCACGATAACGCAAGGCTAGGCAATGCACGGAAGGCAAGCAAAGAGTAAAGGAAGGCAAGGAAGGCAAGGGAAAGCAAGTCAAGGCAAGGGTAACGGAAGGAACGGCACGGCAAGGGGAAACAAGGCTAAGGCACGGCAACGCAGGGCTAGGCAATGCACGGCAAGGCAAGGAAAGGGTAACGCAAGGCAAGGCACGGTGAGGCAAGGCAAGGCTGATGCACGACAACGCACGGCTAGGCAATGCACGGCAAGGCAAGGAAAGGGTAACGCAAGGCAAGGCACGGTCAGGCGAGGCAAGGCTAAGGCACGACAACGCAAGGCTAGGCAATGCACGGAAGGCAAGCAAAGAGTAACGGAAGGCAAGGAAGGCAAGGGAAAGCAGGGGAAGGCAAGGGTAACGGAAGGAACGGCACGGTAAGGGGAAACAAGGCTAAGGCACGACAACGCAGGGCTAGGCAATGCACGGCAAGGCAAGGAAAGGGTAACGCAAGGCAAGGCACGGTCAGGCGAGGCAAGGGTAATGCACGACAACGCAAGGCTACGCAGTGCACGGCTAGGCAAGGAAAGAGTAACGGAAGGAAATAAAGGCAAGGCAAACAAGGCAAGGCAAGTGTAACAAAAGGCACAGCACGGCAAGGGGAAACAAGGCTAAGGCACGGCAACGCAAGGCGAAGCAATGAACGGCCAGGCAAGGAAAGGGTAACGCAAGGCAAGGCACGGTAAGGCAAGGCGAGGCTAATGCACGACAACGCACGGCTAGGCAATTCACGGCAACGCAAGGAAAGGGTAACCCAAGGCAAGGCACGGTCAGGCGAGGCAAGGCTAAGGCACGACTACGCAAGGCTAGGCAATGCACGGAAGGCAAGCAAAGAGTAACGGAAGGCAAGGAATGCAAGGGAAAGCAGGGGAAGGCAAGGGTAATGAAAGGAACGGCACGGCAAGGGGAAACAAGGCTAAGGCACGACAACACAAGGCTAGGCAATGCAGGGCAAGGCAATTAAAGGGTAACGCAAGGCAAGGCACGGTTTGGGGAGGCAAGGCTAATGCACGACAACGCAAGGCTAGGCAATGCACGGAAGGCAAGCAAAGAGTAACGGAAGGCAAGGAATGCAAGGCAAAGCAAGGCAACGCAAGCAAGTGTATGGCAAGGTGAAAAAAGGCTAAGGCACGACAACGCAAGTCTAGGCAATGCACGGAAGGCAAGCGAAGAGTAACGGAAGGCAAGGCAAAGCAAGGCAACGCAAGCAAGGCTATGGCAAGGTGAAAAAAGGCTAAGACACGACAACGCAAGGCTAGGCAATGCACGGAAGGCAAGCAAAGAGTAACGGAAGGCAAGGAAGGCAAGGGAAAGCAAGGCAAAGCAAGCAAGGCTATGGCAAGGTGAACAAGGCTAAGGCACCACAACGCACGACTAGGCAATGCACGGCCAGCCAAGGAAAAGGTAACGCAAGGCAAGGCACTCTGAGGCAAGGCAAGTCTAATGCATGACAGCGCAAGTCTAGGCAATGCACGGAAGGCAAGCAAAGAGTAACGGAAACCAAGGAAGGCAAGGGAAAGCAAGGCAAGGGTAACGGAAGGAACGGCACGGCAAGGGCAAACAAGGCTAAGGCACGACAACGAACGGCTAGGCAATGCAGGGCAAGGCAAGGTAAGGTTAACGCAAGGCAAGGCACGGTCAGGCGAGGCAAGGCTAAGGCACGACAACGCAAGGCTAGGCAATGCACGGAAGGCAAGCAAAGAATAACGGAATGCAAGGAAGGCAACGGAAAGCAAGGCAAGGCAAGGTTACCGGAAGGAACGGCACGGCAAGGGGAAACAAGGCTAAGGCACGGCAACGCACGGCTAGGCAATGCACGGCAAGGCAAGAAAAGGGTAACGCAAGGCAAGGCACGGTGAGGCAAGGCAAGGCTGATGCACGACAACGCACGGCTAGGCAATGCACGGCAAGGCAAGGAAAGGGTAACGCAAGGCAAGGCACGGTCAGGCGACGCAAGGCTAAGGCACGACAACGCAAGGCTAGGCAACACACGAAAGGCAAGCAAAGAGTAACGGAACGCAAGGAAGGCAAGGGAAAGCAAGGCAAGGGTAATGGAAGGAACGGCACGGCAAGGGCAAACAAGGCTAAGGCACGACAACGAACGGCTAGGCAATGCACTGCAAGGCAAGGAAAGGGTAACGCAAGGCAAGGCATGGTGAGGCGAGGCAAGGCTAAGGCACGACTGCGCAAGGCTAGGCAATGCACGGAAGGCAAGCAAAGAGTAACGGAAGGCAAGGAATGCAAGGGAAAGCAGGGGAAGGCAAGGGTAACGAAAGGAACGGCACGGTAAGGGGAAACAAGGCTAACGCACAGGGCTAGGCAATGCAGGGCAAGGCAAGGTAAGGGTAACGGAAGGCAAGGCACGGTCAGGCGAGGCAAGGCTAAGGCACGACAACGCAAGGCTAGGCCATGCACGGGAGGCAAGCAAAGAGTAACGGAACGCAAGGAAGGCAAGGGAATGCAAGGCAAGGCAAGGTTAACGGAAGGAACGGCACGGCAAGGGGAAACAAGGCTAAGACACGGTAACGCACGGCTAGGCAATGCAGGGCAAGGCAAGGAAATGGTAACGCAAGGCAAGGCACGGTTTGGGGAGGCAAGGCTAATGCACGACAACGCAAGGATAGGCAGTGCACGGCTAGGCAAGGAAAGAGCAACGGAAGGAAAGGAAGGCAAGGCAAAGCAAGGGAAGGCAAGTGTAACAAAAGGCAAGGCACGGCAAGGGGAAACAAGGCTAAGGAACAGCAACGCACGGCTAGGCAATGCACGGCCAGGCAAGGAAAGGGTAACGCAAGGCAAGGCACGGTAAGGCAAGACAAGGCTAATGCACGACAACGCACGGCTAGGCAATGCACGGCAAGGCAAGGAAAGGGTAACGCAAGGCAAGGCACGGTTTGGGGAGGCAAGGCTAATGCACGACAACGCAAGGATAGGCAGTGGACGGCTAGGCAAGGAAAGAGTAATGGAAGGAAAGGAAGGCAAGGAAAAGCATGGCAAGGCAAGTGCAACAACAGGCACGGCACGGGAAGGGGAAACAAGGCTAAGGCACGACAACGGAAGGCTAGGCAATGCACGGAAGGGAAGCAAAGAGTAACGGAAGGCAAGGAATGCAAAGGAAAGCAGGGGAAGGCAAGGGTAACGAAAGGAACGGCACGGTAAGGGGAAACAAGGCTAAGGCACGACAACACAGGGCTAGGCAATGCAGGGCAAGGCAAGGAAAGGGTAACGGAAGGCAAGGCACGGTTTGGGGAGGCAAGGCTAATGCACGACAACGCAAGGCTAGGCAATGCACGGAAGGCAAGCAAAGAGTAACGGAAGGCAAGGAAGGCAAGGCAAAGCAAGGCAACGCAAGCAATTCTATGGCAAGGTGAAAAAAGGCTAAGGCACGACCACGCAAGGCTAGGCAATGCACGGAAGGCAAGCAAAGAGTAACGGAAGGCAAGGAAGGCAAGGCAAAGCAAGGCAAGGCAAGCAAGGGTATGGCAAGGGGAAACAAGGCTAAGGCACGACAACGCACGGCTAGGCAATGCACGGCAAGGCAAGGAAAGGGTAACGCAAGGCAAGGCACGGTCAGGCGAGGCAAGGCTAAGGCACGACAACGAAAGGCTAGGCAATGCACGGAAGGCAAGCAAAGAGTAACGGAACGCAAGGAAGGCAAGGGAAAGCAAGGCAAGGCAAGGTTACCGGAAGGAACGGCACGGCAAGGGGAAACAAGGCTAAGGCACGGCAACGCACGGCTAGGCAATGCAGGGCAAGGCAAGGAAATGGTAACGCAAGGCAAGGCACGGATTGGGGAGGCAAGGCTAATGCACGACAACGCAAGGCTAGGCAGTGCACGGCTAGGCAAGGAAAGAGTAACGGAAGGAAAGGAAGGCAAGGCAAAGCAAGGCAAGGCAAGTGTAACGAAAGGCAAGGCACGGCAAGGGGAAACAAGGCTAAGGAACGGCAACGCACGGCTAGGGAATGCACGGCCAGGCAAGGAAAGGGTAACGAAAGGCAAGGCACGGTAAGGCAAGACAAGGCTAATGCACGACAACGCACGGCTAGGCAATGCACGGCAAGGCAAGGAAAGGGTATCGCAAGGCAAGGCACGGTCAGGAGAGGCAAGGCTAATGCACGACAACGCAAGGCTAGGCAATGCACGGAAGGCAAGCAAAGAGTAACGGAAGGCAAGGAAGGCAAGGGAAACCAAGGCAAGGCAAGGGTAACGGAAGGAACGGCTCGGCAAGGGGAAACAAGGCTAAGGCACGGCAACGCAGGGCTAGGCAATGCACGGCAAGGCAAGGAAAGGGTAACGCAAGGCAAGGCACGGTCAGGCGAGGCAAGGCTAATGCACGACAACGCAAGGCTAGGCAGTGCACGGCTAGGCAAAGAAAGAGTAACGGAAGGAAAGGAAGGCAAGGCAAAGCAAGGCAAGGCAAGTGTAACAAAAGGAAAGGCACGGCAAGGGGAAACAAGGCTAAGGAACGGCAACGCACGGCTAGGCAATGCACGGCCAGGCAAGGAAAGGGTAACGCAATGCGAGGCACGGTAAGGCTAGACAAGGCTAATGCACGACAACGCACGGCTAGGCAATGCTCGGCAAGGCAAGGAAATTGTAACGCAAGGCAAGGCACGGTCAGGCGAGGCAAGGTTAATGACGACAACGCAAGGCTAGGCAATGCACGGAAGGCAAGCAAAGAGTAACGGAAGGCAAGGAAGGCAAGGGAAACCAAGGCAAGGCAAGAGTAACGGAAGGAACGGCTCGGCAAGGGGAAACAAGGCTAAGGCATGGCAACGCAGGGCTAGGCAATGCACGGCAAGGCAAGGAAAGGGTAACGCAAGGCAAGGCACTGTCAGGCGAGGCAAAGCTAATGCACGACATCGCAAGGCTAGGCAGTGCACGGCTACGCAAGGAAAGAGTAACGGAAGGAAAGGAAGGCAAGGCAAAGCACGGCAAGGCAAGTGTAACAACACGCACGGCACGGCAAGGGGAAACAAGGCTAAGGCACGACAACGCAAGGCTAGGCAATGCACGGAAGGCAAGCAAAGAGTAACGGAAGGCAAGGAATGCAAAGGAAAGCAGGGGAAGGCAAGGGTAACGAAAGGAAAGGTACGGTAAGGGGAAACAAGGCTAAGGCACGACAACACAGTTCTAGGCAATGCAGGGCAAGGCAAGGAAAGGGTAACGCAAGGCAAGGCACGGTTTGGGGAGGCAAGGCTATTGCACGATAACGCAAGGCTAGGCAATGCACGGAAGGCAAGCAAAGAGTAAAGGAAGGCAAGGAAGGCAAGGGAAAGCAAGTCAAGGCAAGGGTAACGGAAGGAACGGCACGGCAAGGGGAAACAAGGCTAAGGCACGGCAACGCAGGGCTAGGCAATGCACGGCAAGGCAAGGAAAGGGTAACGCAAGGCAAGGCACGGTGAGGCAAGGCAAGGCTGATGCACGACAACGCACGGCTAGGCAATGCACGGCAAGGCAAGGAAAGGGTAACGCAAGGCAAGGCACGGTCAGGCGAGGCAAGGCTAAGGCACGACAACGCAAGGCTAGGCAATGCACGGAAGGCAAGCAAAGAGTAACGGAAGGCAAGGAAGGCAAGGGAAAGCAGGGGAAGGCAAGGGTAACGGAAGGAACGGCACGGTAAGGGGAAACAAGGCTAAGGCACGACAACGCAGGGCTAGGCAATGCACGGCAAGGCAAGGAAAGGGTAACGCAAGGCAAGGCACGGTCAGGCGAGGCAAGGGTAATGCACGACAACGCAAGGCTACGCAGTGCACGGCTAGGCAAGGAAAGAGTAACGGAAGGAAATAAAGGCAAGGCAAACAAGGCAAGGCAAGTGTAACAAAAGGCACAGCACGGCAAGGGGAAACAAGGCTAAGGCACGGCAACGCAAGGCGAAGCAATGAACGGCCAGGCAAGGAAAGGGTAACGCAAGGCAAGGCACGGTAAGGCAAGGCGAGGCTAATGCACGACAACGCACGGCTAGGCAATTCACGGCAACGCAAGGAAAGGGTAACCCAAGGCAAGGCACGGTCAGGCGAGGCAAGGCTAAGGCACGACTACGCAAGGCTAGGCAATGCACGGAAGGCAAGCAAAGAGTAACGGAAGGCAAGGAATGCAAGGGAAAGCAGGGGAAGGCAAGGGTAATGAAAGGAACGGCACGGCAAGGGGAAACAAGGCTAAGGCACGACAACACAAGGCTAGGCAATGCAGGGCAAGGCAATTAAAGGGTAACGCAAGGCAAGGCACGGTTTGGGGAGGCAAGGCTAATGCACGACAACGCAAGGCTAGGCAATGCACGGAAGGCAAGCAAAGAGTAACGGAAGGCAAGGAATGCAAGGCAAAGCAAGGCAACGCAAGCAAGTGTATGGCAAGGTGAAAAAAGGCTAAGGCACGACAACGCAAGTCTAGGCAATGCACGGAAGGCAAGCGAAGAGTAACGGAAGGCAAGGCAAAGCAAGGCAACGCAAGCAAGGCTATGGCAAGGTGAAAAAAGGCTAAGACACGACAACGCAAGGCTAGGCAATGCACGGAAGGCAAGCAAAGAGTAACGGAAGGCAAGGAAGGCAAGGGAAAGCAAGGCAAAGCAAGCAAGGCTATGGCAAGGTGAACAAGGCTAAGGCACCACAACGCACGACTAGGCAATGCACGGCCAGCCAAGGAAAAGGTAACGCAAGGCAAGGCACTCTGAGGCAAGGCAAGTCTAATGCATGACAGCGCAAGTCTAGGCAATGCACGGAAGGCAAGCAAAGAGTAACGGAAACCAAGGAAGGCAAGGGAAAGCAAGGCAAGGGTAACGGAAGGAACGGCACGGCAAGGGCAAACAAGGCTAAGGCACGACAACGAACGGCTAGGCAATGCAGGGCAAGGCAAGGTAAGGTTAACGCAAGGCAAGGCACGGTCAGGCGAGGCAAGGCTAAGGCACGACAACGCAAGGCTAGGCAATGCACGGAAGGCAAGCAAAGAATAACGGAATGCAAGGAAGGCAACGGAAAGCAAGGCAAGGCAAGGTTACCGGAAGGAACGGCACGGCAAGGGGAAACAAGGCTAAGGCACGGCAACGCACGGCTAGGCAATGCACGGCAAGGCAAGAAAAGGGTAACGCAAGGCAAGGCACGGTGAGGCAAGGCAAGGCTGATGCACGACAACGCACGGCTAGGCAATGCACGGCAAGGCAAGGAAAGGGTAACGCAAGGCAAGGCACGGTCAGGCGACGCAAGGCTAAGGCACGACAACGCAAGGCTAGGCAACACACGAAAGGCAAGCAAAGAGTAACGGAACGCAAGGAAGGCAAGGGAAAGCAAGGCAAGGGTAATGGAAGGAACGGCACGGCAAGGGCAAACAAGGCTAAGGCACGACAACGAACGGCTAGGCAATGCACTGCAAGGCAAGGAAAGGGTAACGCAAGGCAAGGCATGGTGAGGCGAGGCAAGGCTAAGGCACGACTACGCAAGGCTAGGCAATGCACGGAAGGCAAGCAAAGAGTAACGGAAGGCAAGGAATGCAAGGGAAAGCAGGGGAAGGCAAGGGTAACGAAAGGAACGGCACGGTAAGGGGAAACAAGGCTAACGCACAGGGCTAGGCAATGCAGGGCAAGGCAAGGTAAGGGTAACGGAAGGCAAGGCACGGTCAGGCGAGGCAAGGCTAAGGCACGACAACGCAAGGCTAGGCCATGCACGGGAGGCAAGCAAAGAGTAACGGAACGCAAGGAAGGCAAGGGAATGCAAGGCAAGGCAAGGTTAACGGAAGGAACGGCACGGCAAGGGGAAACAAGGCTAAGACACGGTAACGCACGGCTAGGCAATGCAGGGCAAGGCAAGGAAATGGTAACGCAAGGCAAGGCACGGTTTGGGGAGGCAAGGCTAATGCACGACAACGCAAGGATAGGCAGTGCACGGCTAGGCAAGGAAAGAGCAACGGAAGGAAAGGAAGGCAAGGCAAAGCAAGGGAAGGCAAGTGTAACAAAAGGCAAGGCACGGCAAGGGGAAACAAGGCTAAGGAACAGCAACGCACGGCTAGGCAATGCACGGCCAGGCAAGGAAAGGGTAACGCAAGGCAAGGCACGGTAAGGCAAGACAAGGCTAATGCACGACAACGCACGGCTAGGCAATGCACGGCAAGGCAAGGAAAGGGTAACGCAAGGCAAGGCACGGTTTGGGGAGGCAAGGCTAATGCACGACAACGCAAGGATAGGCAGTGGACGGCTAGGCAAGGAAAGAGTAATGGAAGGAAAGGAAGGCAAGGAAAAGCATGGCAAGGCAAGTGCAACAACAGGCACGGCACGGGAAGGGGAAACAAGGCTAAGGCACGACAACGGAAGGCTAGGCAATGCACGGAAGGCAAGCAAAGAGTAACGGAAGGCAAGGAATGCAAAGGAAAGCAGGGGAAGGCAAGGGTAACGAAAGGAACGGCACGGTAAGGGGAAACAAGGCTAAGGCACGACAACACAGGGCTAGGCAATGCAGGGCAAGGCAAGGAAAGGGTAACGGAAGGCAAGGCACGGTTTGGGGAGGCAAGGCTAATGCACGACAACGCAAGGCTAGGCAATGCACGGAAGGCAAGCAAAGAGTAACGGAAGGCAAGGAAGGCAAGGGAAAGCAAGGCAAGGCAAGGATAACGGAAGGAACGGCACGGCAAGGGGAAACAAGGCTAAGGCACGACAACGCACGGCTAGGCAATGCACGGCAAGGCAAGGAAAGGGTAACGCAAGGCTAGGCACGGTCAGGCGAGGCAAGGCTTAGGCACGACAACGCAAGGCTAGGCAATGCACGGAAGGCAAGCAAAGAGTAACGGAAGGCAAGGAACGCAAGGGAAAGCAGGGGAAGGCAAGGGTAACGGAAGGAACGGCACGGTAAGGGGAAACAAGGCTAAGGCACGACAACGCACGGCTAGGCAATGCACGGCAAGGCAAGGAAAGGGGAACGCAAGGCAAGGCACGGTCAGGCGAGGCAAGGCTAATACACGACAACGCAAGGCTACGCAGTGCACGGCTAGGCAAGGAAAGAGTAACGGAAGGAAAGGAAGGCAAGGCAAAGCAAGGCAAGGCAAGTGTAACAAAAGGCACGGCACGGCAAGGGGAAACAAAGCTAAGGCACGGCAACGCAAGGCTAGGCAATGCACGGCAAGGCAAGGAAAGGGTAACGCAAGGCAAGGAACGGTAAGGCAAAGCAAGGCTAATGCACGACAGGAAAGGGTAACGCAAGGCAAGGCACGGTTTGGGGAGGCAAGGCTAATGCACGACAACGCAAGGCTAGGCAATGCACGGAAGGCAAGTGAAGAGTAACGGAAGGCAAGGAATGCAAGGCAAAGCAAGGCAACGCAAGCAAGGCTATGGCAAGGTGAAAAAAGGCTAAGGCACGACCACGCACGGCTAGGCCATGCACGGAAGGGAAGCAAAGAGTAACGGAAAGCAAGGAAGGCAAGGCAAAGCAAGGCAACGCAAGCAAGGCTATGGCAAGGTGAAAAAAGGCTAAGACACGACAACGCAAGGCTAGGCAATGCACGGAAGGCAAGCAAAGAGTAACGGAAGGCAAGGAAGGCAAGGGAAAGCAAGGCAAAGCAAGCAAGGCTATGGCAAGGTGAAACAAGGCTAAGGCACCACAACGCACGACTAGGCAATGCACGGCCAGCCAAGGAAAAGGTAACGCAATGCAAGGCACTCTGAGGCAAGGCAAGGCTGATGCATGACAGCGCAAGGCTAGGCAATGCACGGAAGGCAAGCAAAGAGTAACGGAAACCAAGGAAGGCAAGGGAAAGCAAGGCAAGGCAAGGGTAACGGAAGGAACGGCACGGCAAGGGGAAACAAGGCTAAGTCACGACAACGCAGGGCTAGGCAATGCACGGCAAGGAAAGGAAATGGTAACGCCAGGCAAGGCACGGTCAGGCAAGGCAAGGCTAATGCACGACAAGGCAAGGCTAGGCAGTGCACGGCAAGGCAAGGAAAGGGTAACGGAAGGCAAGGCACTGTCTGGCGAGGCAAGGCTAAGGCACGACAACGCAAGGCTAGGCAATGCACGGAAGGAAAGCGAAGAGTAACGGAAGGCAAGGAAAGCAAGGGAAAGCAAGGGAAGGCAAGGGTAACGTAAGGAACGGCACGGCAAGGGGAAACAAGGCTAAGGCACGACAACACAGGGCTAGGCAATGCAGGGTAAGGTAAGGAAAGGGTAACACAAGGCAAGGCACGGTTTGGGGAGGCAAGTCTAATGCACGACAACGCAAGGCTAGGCAATGCACGGAAAGCAAGCAAAGAGTAACGGAAGGCAAGGAATGCAAGGCAAAGCAAGGCAACGCAAGCAATGCTATGGCAAGGTGAAAAAAGGCTAAGGCACGACCACGCAAGGCTAGGCAATGCACGGAAGGCAAGCAAAGAGTAACGGAAAGCAAGGAAGGCAAGGCAAAGCAAGGCAACGCAAGCAAGGCTATGGCAAGGGGAAACAAGGCTAAGGCACGACAACGCACTGCTAGGCAATGCACGGCAAGGCAAGGAAAGCGTAAGGCAAGGCAAGGCACGGTCAGGCGAGCCAAGGCTAAGGCACGACAACGAAAGGCTAGGCAATGCACGGAAGGCAAGCAAAGAGTAACGGAACGCAAGGAAGGCAAGGGAAAGCAAGGCAAGGCAAGGTTACCGGAAGGAACGGCACGGCAAGGGGAAACAAGGCTAAGGCACGGCAACGCACGGCTAGGCAATGCAGGGCAAGGCAAGGAAATGGTAACGCAAGGCAAGGCACGGATTGGGGAGGCAAGGCTAATGCACGACAACGCAAGGCTAGGCAATGCACGGAAGGCAAGCAAAGAGTAACGGAAGGCAAGGAAGGCAAGGGAAAGCAAGGCAAGGCAAGTGTAACGAAAGGCACGGCACGGCAAGGGGAAACAAGGCTAAGGCACGGCAACGCACGGCTAGGGAATGCACGGCCAGGCAAGGAAAGGGTAACGCAAGGCAAGGCACGGTCAGGAGAGGCAAGGCTAATGCACGACAACGCAAGGCTAGGCAATGCACGGAAGGCAAGCAAAGAGTAACGGGAGGCAAGGAAGGCAAGGGAAAGCAAGGCAAGGCAAGGGTAACGGAAGGAACGGCACGGCAAGGGGAAACAAGGCTAAGGCACGGCAACGCAGGGCTAGGCAATGCACGGCAAGGCAAGGAAAGGGTAACGCAAGGCAAGGCACTGTCAGGCGAGGCAAAGCTAATGCACGACATCGCAAGGCTAGGCAGTACACGGCTACGCAAGGAAAGAGTAACGGAAGGAAAGGAAGGCAAGGCAAAGCACGGCAAGGCAAGTGCAACAACACGCACGGCACGGCAAGGGGAAACAAGGCTAAGGCACGACAACGCAAGGCTAGGCAATGCACGGAAGGCAAGCAAAGAGTAACGGAAGGCAAGGAATGCAAAGGAAAGCAGGGGAAGGCAAGGGTAACGAAAGGAACGGTACGGTAAGGGGAAACAAGGCTAAGGCACGCAGTTCTAGGCAATGCAGGGCAAGGCAAGGAAAGGGTAACGCAAGGGAAGGCACGGTCAGGCGAGGCAAGGCTAAGGCACGACAACGCAAGGCTAGGCAATGCACGGAAGGCAAGCAAAGAGTAACGGAAGGCAAGGAAGGCAAGGGAAAGCAAGTCAAGGCAAGGGTAACGGAAGGAACGGCACGGCAAGGGGAAACAAGGCTAAGGCACGGCAACGCAGGGCTAGGCAATGCACGGCAAGGCAAGGAAAGGGTAACGCAAGGCAAGGCACGGTGAGGCAAGGCAAGGCTGATGCACGACAACGCACGGCTAGGCAATGCACGGCAAGGCAAGGAAAGTGTAACGCAAGGCAAGGCACGGTCAGGCGCGGCAAGGCTAAGGCACGACAACGCAAGGCTAGGCAATGCACGGAAGGCAAGCAAAGAGTAACGGAAGGCAAGGAAGGCAAGGGAAAGCAGGGGAAGGCAAGGGTAACGGAAGGAACGGCACGGTAAGGGGAAACAAGGCTAAGGCACGACAACGCAGGGCTAGGCAATGCACGGCAAGGCAAGGAAAGGGTAACGCAAGGCAAGGCACGGTCAGGCGAGGCAAGGGTAATGCACGACAACGCAAGGCTACGCAGTGCACGGCTAGGCAAGGAAAGAGTAACGGAAGGAAAGGAAGGCAAGGCAAAGCAAGGCAAGGCAAGTGTAACAAAAGGCACAGCACGGCAAGGGGAAACAAGGCTAAGGCACGGCAACGCAAGGCGAAGCAATGAACGGCCAGGCAAGGAAAGGGTAACGCAAGGCAAGGCACGGTAAGGCAAGGCGAGGCTAATGCACGACAACGCACGGTTAGGCAATTCACGGCAACGCAAGGAAAGGGTAACCCAAGGCAAGGCACGGTCAGGCGAGGCAAGGGTAATGCACGACAACGCAAGGCTACGCAGTGCACGGAAGGGAAGCAAAGAGTAACGGAATGCAAGGAATGCAAGGGAAAGCAGGGGAAGGCAAGGGTAACGAAAGGAACGGCACGGCAAGGGGAAACAAGGCTAAGGCACGACAACACAAGGCTAGGCAATGCAGGGCAAGGCAATTAAAGGGTAACGCAAGGCAAGGCACGGTTTGGGGAGGCAAGGCTAATGCACGACAACGCAAGGCTAGGCAATGCACGGAAGGCAAGCAAAGAGTAACGGAAGGCAAGGAATGCAAGGCAAAGCAAGGCAACGCAAGCAAGGCTATGGCAAGGTGAAAAAAGCCTAAGGCACGACAACGCAAGTCTAGGCAATGCACGGAAGGCAAGCAAAGAGTAACGGAAGGCAAGGCAAAGCAAGGCAACGCAAGCAAGGCTATGGCAAGGTGAAAAAAGGCTAAGACACGACAACGCAAGGCTAGGCAATGCACGGAAGGCAAGCAAAGAGTAACGGAAGGCAAGGAAGGCAAGGGAAAGCAAGGCAAAGCAAGCAAGGCTATGGCAAGGTGAAACAAGGCTAAGGCACCACAACGCACGACTAGGCAATGCACGGCCAGCCAAGGAAAAGGTAACGCAAGGCAAGGCACTCTGAGGCAAGGCAAGGCTAATGCATGACAGCGCAAGGCTAGGCAATGCACGGAAGGCAAGCAAAGAGTAACGGAAACCAAGGAAGGCAAGGGAAAGCAAGGCAAGGGTAACGGAAGGAACGGCACGGCAAGGGCAAACAAGGCTAAGGCACGACAACGAACGGCTAGGCAATGCAGGGCAAGGCAAGGTAAGGTTAACGCAAGGCAAGGCACGGTCAGGCGAGGCAAGGCTAAGGCACGACAACGCAAGGCTAGGCAATGCACGGAAGGCAAGCAAAGAATAACGGAATGCAAGGAAGGCAACGGAAAGCAAGGCAAGGCAAGGTTACCGGAAGGAACGGCACGGCAAGGGGAAACAAGGCTAAGGCACGGCAACGCACGGCTAGGCAATGCACGGCAAGGCAAGAAAAGGGTAACGCAAGGCAAGGCACGGTGAGGCAAGGCAAGGCTGATGCACGACAACGCACGGCTAGGCAATGCACGGCAAGGCAAGGAAAGGGTAACGCAAGGCAAGGCACGGTCAGGCGAGGCAAGGCTAAGGCACGACAACGCAAGGCTAGGCAACACACGAAAGGCAAGCAAAGAGTAACGGAAGGCAAGGAAGGCAAGGGAAAGCAGGGGAAGGCAAGGGTAACGGAAGGAACGGCACGGTAAGGGGAAACAAGGCTAAGGCACGACAACGCAGGGCTAGGCAATGCACGGCAAGGCAAGGAAAGGGTAACGCAAGGCAAGGCACGGTCAGGCGAGGCAAGGCTAATGCACGACAACGCAAGGCTAGGCAGTGCACGGCAAGGTAAGGAAAGAGTAACGGAAGGAAAGGAAGGCAAGGCAAAGCCAGGCAAGGCAAGTGTAACAAAAGGCACGGCACGGCAAGGGAAAACAAGGCTAAGGCACGGCAACGCAAGGCTAGGCAATACACGGCCAGGCAAGGAAAGGGTAACGCAAGGCAAGGCACGGTGAGGCGAGGCAAGGCTAAGGCACGACTACGCTCGGCTAGGCAATGCACGGAAGGCAAGCAAAGAGTAACGGAAGGCAAGGAAGGCAAGGCAAAGCAAGGCAAGGCAAGCAAGTCTATGGCAAGGTGAAACAAGGCTAAGGCACTACAACGCAAGGCTAGGCAATGCACGGCTAGGCAAGGAAAGAGTAACGGAAGGCAAGGAAGGCAAGGCAAAGCAAGCAAGGCTATGGCAAGGTGAAACAAGGCTAAGGCACGACAACGCACTGCTAGGCAATGCACGGCAAGGCAAGGAAAGGGTAACGCAAGGCAAGGCACGGTGAGGCAAGGAGGCAAGGCTAATGCACGACAACGCAAGGCTAGGCAATACACGGAAGCCAAGCAAAGAGTAAGGGAAGGCAAGGAAGGCCAGGGAAAGCAAGGCAAGGCAAGGGTAACGGAAGTAACGGCACGGCAAGGGGAATCAAGGCTAAGGCACGACTACGCTCGGCTAGGCAATGCACGGAAGGCAAGCAAAGAGTAACGGAAGGCAAGGCACGGTCAGGCAAGGCAAGGCTAATGCACGACAAGGCAAGGCTAGGCAGTGCACGGCAAGGCAAGGAAAGGGTAACGCAAGGCAAGGCACTGTCAGGCGAGGCAAGGCTAAGGCACGACAACGCAAGGCTAGGCAATGCACGGAAGGCAAGCAAAGAGTAACGGAAGGCAAGGAAGGCAAGGCAAAGCAAGGCAACACAAGCAAGGCTATGGCAAGGTGAAACAAGCCTAAGGCACGACAACGCAAGGCTAGGCAATGCACGGAAGGCAAGCAAAGAGTAACGGAAGGCAAGGAAGGCAAGGCAAAGCAAGGCAACGCAAGCAAGGCTATGGCAAGGTGAAAAAAGGCTAAGACACGACAACGCAAGGCTAGGCAATGCACGGAAGGCAAGCAAAGAGTAACGGAAGGCAAGGAAGGCAAGGGAAAGCAAGGCAAGGGTAACGGAAGGAACGGCACGGCAAGGGCAAACAAGGCTAAGGCACGACAACGAACGGCTAGGAAATGCACTGCAAGGCAAGGAAAGGGTAACGCAAGGCAAGGCACGGTCAGGCGAGGCAAGGCTAAGGCACGACAACGCAAGGCTAGGCAATGCACGGAAGGCAAGCAAAGAGTAACGGAAGGCAAGGAAGGCAAGGGAAAGCAAGGCAAGGCAAGGGTAACGGAAGGAACGGCACGCAAGGGGAAACAAGGCTAAGGCACGACAACGCACGGCTAGGCAAGGCACGGCAAGGCAAGGAAAGGGTAACGCAAGGCAAGGCACGGTCAGGCGAGGCAAGGGTAAGGCACGACAACGCAAGGCTAGGTAATGCACGGAAGGCAAGAAAAGAGTAACGGAATGCAAGGAAGGCAAGGGAAAGCGAGGGAAGGCAAGGGTAACGGAAGGAAGACACGGCAAGGGGAAACAAGGCTAAGGCACGGTAACGCACGGCTAGGCAATACAGGGCAAGGCAAGGAAATGGTAACGCAAGGCAAGGCACGGTTTGGGGAGGCAAGGCCAATGAACGACAACGCAAGGCTAGGCAGTGCACGGCTAGGCAAGGAAAGAGTAACGGAAGGAAAGGAAGGCAAGGCAAAGCCAGGCAAGGCAAGTGTAACAAAAGGCACGCAACGGCAAGGGGAAACAAGGCTAAGGCACGACAACGCACGGCTAGGCAATGCACGGCAAGGCAAGGAAAGGGTAACGCAAGGCAAGGCACGGTCAGGCGAGGCAAGGCTAAGGCACGACAACGCAAGGCTAGGCAATGCACGGCAAGGCAAGGAAAGGGTAAAGCAAGGGAAGGCACGGTCAGGCGAGATAAGGCTAAGGCACGACAACGCAAGGCTAGGCAATGCACGGAAGGCAAGCAAAGAGTAACGGAAGGTAAGGAAGGCAAGGGAAAGCAAAGAAAGGCAAGTGTAACGGAAGGAACGGCACGGCAAGGGGAAACAAGGCTAAGGCACGACAACGCACGCTAGGCAATGCACGGCAAGGCAAGGAAAGGGTAACGCATGGGAAAGCACGGTCAGGCGAGGCAAGGCTAAGGAAAGCCCACGCAAGGCTAGGCAATGCACGGAAAGCAAGCAAGGAGTATCGGAATGCAAGGAAGGAAAGGGAAAGCAAGGGAAGGCAAGGGTAACGGAAGGAACGGCACGGCAAGGGGAAACAAGGCTAAGGCACGACAAGGCACGGCTAGGCAATGCACGGCAAGGCAAGCAAAGGGTAACGCAAGAAAAGGCACGGTGAGGCTAGGCAAGGCTAATGCACGAAAACGCAAGGCTAGGCGATGCACGACAATGCAAGGAAAGCTTAAAGCAAAGGAAGGCAAGGTCAGGCGAGATAAGGCTAAGGCACGACAACGCAAGGCTAGGAAATTCAGGGAAGGCAAGCAAAGAGTAACGGAAGGTAAGCAAGGCAAGGAAAAGGAAGGAAAGGCCAGGGTAACGGAAGGAACGACACGGCAAGGGGAAACAAGGCTAAGGCACGGCAACGCAGGCTAGGCAATGCACGGCAAGGCAAGGAAAGGGTAACGCATGGGAAAGCACGGTCAGGCGAGGCAAGGCTAAGGCACGACAACGCAAGGCTAGGAAATTCGGGGAAGGCAAGCAAAGAGTAACGGAAGCTAAGGAAGGCAAGGAAAAGCAAGGAAAGGCAAGGGTAACGGAAGGAACGGCACGGCAAGGGGGAACAAGTCTAAGGCACGACACCGAATGCTAGGCAATGAACGGCAAGGCAAGGAAAGGGTAACGCATGGGAAAGCACGGTCAGGGGAGGCAAGGCTAAGGCACGACAACGCAAGGCTAGGCAATGCACGGAAGGCAAGCAAAGAGTAACGGAAGGTAAGGAAGGCAAGGGAAAGGAAGGAAAGGCAAGTGTAACGGAAGGAACGGCACGGCAAGGGGAAACAAGGCTAAGGCACGACAACGCACGGCTAGGCAATGCACGGAAAGGCAAGGAAAGGGTAACGCATGGGAAAGCACGGTCAGGCGATGCAAGGATAAGGTATGACAACGCAAGGCTAGGCAATGCACGGAAAGCAAGCAAAGAGTAACGGAACGCAAGGAAGGCAAGGGAAAGCAAGGGAAGTCAAGGGTAACGGAAGGAACGGCACGGTAAGGGGTAACAAGGCTAAGGCACGACAACGCACGGCTAGGCAATGCACGGCAAGGGAAGCAAAGGGTAACGCAAGGCAATGCACGGTGAGGCTAGACAAGGCTAATGCACGAAAACGCAAGGCTAGGCAATGCACGACAATGCAAGGAAAGCTTAAAGCAAAGGAAGGCAAGGTCAGGCGAGATAAGGCAAAGGCACGACAATGCAAGGCTAGGCAATTCAGGGAAGGCAAGCAAAGAGTAACGGAAGGTAAGGAAGGCAAGGAAAAGCAAGGAAAGGCAAGGGTAACGGAAGGAACGGCACGGCAAGGGGGAACAAGTCTAAGGCACGACACCGAACGCTAGGCAATGAACGGCAAGGCAAGGAAAGGGTAACGCATGGGAAAGCACGGTCAGGCGAGGCAAGGCTAAGGCACGACAACGCAAGGCTAGGCAATGCACGGAAGGCAAGCAAAGAGTAACGGAAGGTAAGGAAGGCAAGGGAAAGCAAGGAAAGGCAAGTGTAACGGAAGGAACGGCACGGCAAGGGGCAACAAGGCTAAGGCACGACAACGCACGCTAGGCAATGCACGGCAAGGCAAGGAAAGGGTAACGCATGGGAAAGCACGGTCAGGCGAGGCAAGGCTAAGGCATGACAACGCAAGGCTAGGCAATGCACGGAAAGCAAGCAAAGAGTAACGGAACGCAAGGAAGGCAAGGGAAAGCAAGGGAAGGCAAGGGTAACGGAAGGAACGGCACGGCAAGGGGAAACAAGGCTAAGGCACGACAACGCACGGCTAGGCAATGCACGGCAAGGCAAGGAAAGGGTAACGCATGGGAAAGCACGGTCAGGCGATGCAAGGCTAAGGCATGACAACGCAAGGCTAGGCAATGCACGGAAAGCAAGCAAAGAGTAACGGAACGCAAGGAAGGCAAGGGAAAGCAAGGGAAGGCAAGGGTAACGGAAGGAACGTCACGGCAAGGGGTAACAAGGCTAAGGCACGGCAACGCAGGGTTAGGCAATGCACGGCAAGGCAAGGAAAGGGTAACGCAGGGGAAGGCACGGTCAGGTGAGGCAAGGATAAGGCACGACAATGCAAGGCTAGGCAATGCACGGCAAGGCAAGGAAAGAGTAACGCAAGGCAAGGCACGGTGAGGCTAGGCATGGCTAATGCACGACAACGCAAGGCTAGGCAATGCACGACAATGCAAGTAAAGCTTAAAGCAAAGGAAGGCACGGTCAGGCGAGATAAGGCTTAGGCACGACAACGCAAGGCTAGGCAATGCACGGAAAGCAAGCAAAGAGTAACGGAACGCAAGGAAGGCAAGGGAAAGCAAGGGAAGGCAAGGGTAACGGAAGGAACGGCACGGCAAGGGGTAACAAGGCTAAGGCACGACAACGCAGGGCTAGGCAATGCACGGCATGGCAAGGAAAGAGTAACGGAAGGAAAGGAAGGCAAGGCAAAGCCAGGCAAGGCAAGTGTAACAAAAGGCACGCAACGGCAAGGGGAAACAAGGCTAAGGCACGACAACACACGGCTAGGAAATGCACAGCAAGGCAAGGAAAGGGTAACGCAAGGCAAGGCACGGTGAGGCTAGGCAAGGCTAATGCACGACAACGCAAGGCTAGGCAATGCACGACAATGCAAGGAAAGCTTAAAGCAAAGGAAGGCACAGTCAGGCGAGATAAGGCTAAGGCACGACAACGCAAGGCTAAGCAATGCACGGAAGGCAAGCAAAGAGTAACGGAAGGTAAGGAAGGCAAGGGAAAGCAAAGAAAGGCAAGTGTAACGGAAGGAACGGCACGGCAAGGGGAAACAAGGCTAAGGCACGACAACGCACGCTAGGCAATGCACGGCAAGGCAAGGAAAGGGTAACGCATGGGAAAGCACGGTCAGGCGAGGCAAGGCTAAGGAAAGCCAACGCAAGGCTAGGCAATGCACGGAAAGCAAGCAAGGAGTATCGGAATGCAAGGAAGGAAAGGGAAAGCAAGGGAAGGCAAGGGTAACGGAAGGAACGGCACGGCAAGGGGAAACAAGGCTAAGGCACGACAAGGCACGGCTAGGCAATGCACGGCAAGGCAAACAAAGGGTAACGCAAGAAAAGGCACGGTGAGGCTAGGCAAGGCTAATGCACGAAAACGCAAGGCTAGGCGATGCACGACAATGCAAATTAAGCTTAAAGCAAAGGAAGGCAAGGTCAGGCGAGATAAGGCTAAGGCACGACAACGCAAGGCTAGGAAATTCAGGGAAGGCAAGCAAAGAGTAACGGAAGGTAAGCAAGGCAAGGAAAAGGAAGGAAAGGCCAGGGTAACGGAAGGAACGACACGGCAAGGGGAAACAAGGCTAAGGCACGGCAACGCAGGCTAGGCAATGCACGGCAAGGCAAGGAAAGGGTAACGCATGGGAAAGCACGGTCAGGCGAGGCAAGGCTCAGGCACGACAACGCAAGGCTAGGAAATTCGGGGAAGGCAAGCAAAGAGTAACGGAAGCTAAGGAAGGCAAGGAAAAGCAAGGAAAGGCAAGGGTAACGGAAGGAACGGCACGGCAAGGGGGAACAAGTCTAAGGCACGACACCGAATGCTAGGCAATGAACGGCAAGACAAGGAAAGGGTAACGCATGGGAAAGCACGGTCAGGCGATGCAAGGCTAAGGCATGACAACGCAAGGCTAGGCAATGCACGGAAAGCAAGCAAAGAGTAACGGAACGCAAGGAAGTCAAGGGAAAGCAAGGGAAGGCAAGGGTAACGGAAGGAACGTCACGGCAAGGGGTAACAAGGCTAAGGCACGGCAACGCAGGGTTAGGCAATGCACGGCAAGGCAAGGAAAGGGTAACGCAGGGGAAGGCACGGTCAGGTGAGGCAAGGATAAGGCACGACAATGCAAGGCTAGGCAATGCACGGCAAGGCAAGGAAAGAGTAACGCAAAGCAAGGCACGGTGAGGCTAGGCAAGGCTAATGCACGACAACGCAAGGCTAGGCAATGCACGACAATGCAAGT